>NW_028227268.1:9490000-10207500 GCF_978045245.1 Mus caroli
GATTCTGGAATTGCTAGGCAGCTGATTTTGCTTCCTGTGGGTATCATTCCCTAAGGTGGAGCGTGTGAATCCACATCTTTATCAATGGAGACAAGACACCTTGAGAACAAGGTCTTTCATGTTAAGGACTTTCTGCATGTACTGGAGAGCCGCCCATAGAAACTGTTCCATCAAAAGAGTCTTGAGTTGCCCAAGCTCTGGCTTTTCTGATGAGGTGACTTGGAATGGGTTTGGATGTGTGGTTTGGTCCCAGTAGACAGCAAAAGTTGCTGTGCTTTAGGACTGAGCTATTTGCTTGAGAATGATGGGTGCAGGAAAATCCAAGACCAAAGGGATGGTGCCGGCAGTACTATCAGAATGCAGAAGGGTGGAGGTGGGGAAGGATGTTAGTATCCTACAAATAAAGCTCTCTCATTAAGGAACTGCCTCGAGTCCCTGGATTCTCTTCTCAATATTCAGGCTGAATCACTCTGTCTTCTTCCTAGGATTTTTAGTGCACCTTCCAGGATTGTGTATTACTTCATCTGCAAAGGCAGACTCGGGCTTGTTGGTATCAGGGTTCCTGAATGTTAACAAGCAGCCACGAGATCTCAGGAAAAACACAGCAATAAGAAAGCATTTACCAAGGCAACCTAAACTTGTCCCAGGTATCCATTCTCTCTCTCTCTCTCTCTCTCTCTCTCTCTCTCTCTCTCTCTCTCTCTCTCTCTCTCTCCCGTCTCCCTTCCCCTCTCTGTCTGTCTCTGTCTCTCTGTCTCTTTCTCTGCCTCTCTCTCTTTCTTATTACTAATGAGTCAGACATTCAGCATTGCCTAATGATGATATGACTGGAGCTATAAATGATGCAGGTGAATAGCCTTACTCCATTTACACGTACCAACACATCACACGTTTGGTTGCCTATGTGTTAACTCTGTTTTTTGTTTTTTTTTTTTTCTGAATTCCAGCCAGCTACGATGATAAATGAGATTAAAAGCAATGCCATGGAAAGATTAGGATAATGTACTAGTGACTCGTATCCAAATTTCTGATGTATCACTCACCAAGGATGCAACCTTAGCAAAGCCAGCCAGCTTCTGTGAAGTCAAGGACATTCAGTGGGAAAAGATGCTGTGATAGAATATGCAGAAAAAAACAGAGGGAGGGGCTTCTGGTAGCTTTTGCCTGTAGGTCACCTTTGGATAGTTGTTCATTTCAATAACATTATAGTATAAAAGAATGGACTACTTCCTAGCCGTAATATTGAGTGGGAGGAGCCATGAATTTATTTGTGTGTGTGCCTGTGGAGGCCTGAATGTGCACATACTTGCTTGTTCTCTCTCTCTCTCTCTCTCTCTCTCTCTCTCTCTCTCTCTCTCTCTCTCTCTCTCTCTCACACACACACACACACATTATGATGGAGACTAGAGGTTGACTTTGGGTATCTTCTTCCTCAGGCACACTCTATCTTGCTCTTTGAGACAGAGTTTCTCATTGAACCTGGAGTTCCCCGATTCAGTTAAACTTGGCTGGCTGATCAGCTACAGGATCTTCCTGTGTCTGCCTTCCTAGTACTAGGATTAGAAGCATGTGACACTTGGTTTTCTGTTGGGTGTTGGCCATCCCCACACAGGTCCTCAAGCTTGCACAGTAAACCAGTAAGCACTTACTGACTGAGCCCCCCCCTCCCCGAGGTCTAAGTTCTTATAGCTGACCATAAACCCCAGCCGACTGGAGATAGGACCTAGGTTGTGATATCTGTTTGTCCTATCCCTCACTGTTGCCTCACACTCTCTCAGGCTGCAAGTGCTCCCAAGATTTATTCATTTTCCCTCATAAAGAGGTTGTTGTTGTTGTTGTTGTTATCAATAAGTCTTTGGTGTTTCTGGTGCTGCTGTAATGACTTACTGGACACCTAGTGGTCTGAAGGAAGAGAAATTTATTATCGTTTTGATAGGGAGGAGTTTCCCTAGGCTAACATGATGGTATCAGCTGGAATGTTTCCCACTGGCGGCTCTGGGGAAGGGTCATTTCTCCAGTTCGTTAGGGTGGCCTACTTTCAGTTCCCTGTAGGTGGGATGGAGAGTCCACTTTGCTAGCCACCAGCCAGGTCAACTGCATCCCTCTGTGCTTCCTTCCAATCTTCTTCAATGCTTACCAAAGCAAGTTATATGTTATATCTTGACCTTTCCACCATCTTCTTTATTGTCCTTATCTCTTTTGCCTTCCTTATTTATTTATTTATTTTTACAATGTTAAAGTCAGTTTAGTTTTATTTATTTTTTTTTAAATCTATTCTTTTAGAATTTCATCTATGTATACCATGGAATACGAACATATCTACCCTTCCATTTCCCTCCTCCGGCTCTCCTGAGTCCAGCTCAACATCTCCTCTTTCCCCTCACTTCACTGTTGTTTCCTTTACTCCCCTTTCTCCTCCCCGTTCCTCCTCTGCTTCCTCCCTGCCCCCTTCTCCAGTTAATGGTGTCTCTATGTGCACAGATGTGGGGCCATCTACTGGAGCACTGGTAACCCCCCAATGGCCACACCCTCAGAGAAGATTGACTCCTTCTTTCCCTACAATCACTAACTGCCAACCACTCCTCAGTGAGGGGCGAGGCCTCACAGGCTCCTGTCATCTATTGCACTTATGTGAGTAATCCAGGCTACTTTCCCTGCCTTGAGGCCAGCTGGTTAGGGAATCTGATCACATCTTCAAAACCCCTTCATAACAGGACCTACGTTAGTACTTGATAGGACAGTCAGAAGGGGAATTCTGAGGATAATAGAAAGCATCTTCATAGTTCTTTGTATGGCACCCTTCCGCTATGTAACACAGGAAGTGGCCTTCAGTCATCAACTTCTCTGTAGAGTTAAGCTGGTGTATGTGTTTCCAGTCAGCTGAGGGGACTGGGGAGATGTTTTCCCTTTCAGTGTTTCAGAAGACTTTATGCGATGGGGGTGGAGCTTTAGTTCTGTGGGGTCAAGGGTTAGTGGTTTTGTAGACAAAGCTTGAGAGAGTAGGTTTGATGGAGAAAAAGTAGCTCCTGATTGCTAAGTAATAAAACATCTTAGAAACGCACATGGTCCTCAAGGGTAAAATAAATGAAAAATAGTTTAAATATCTTGGAAATAGTTGAAGGGATTTACAGAAACCAGAAATGGGGGACTGGGGCGATGGTTCAGCCATGAAGAGCACAGAATTCTTTTTCAGAAGACCCAAGTTCAGTTCCCAGCACCCACATAGGGCAGTTTGCTACCACCTGTAACTCCAGCTGATAGGGATCCAAGGCCTCTGGAACCTATTCGCACAAGAAAATACACACAGAAACACAGACACAACACAAACATATAATTAACAATAAAATGAATCTTAAAAACAAACAAACATGCAAACAAACAGACAAATCCCCAAGTACTGGATATGAAAGAAACATCTTTTAAAGTTTTTATTTTTGTACTTATGTATGAATGTATTTATTTATTCATTTGTTTGGTTATTTATTGCAGTAATTTCCAACTACAATAAGCCCATGTAAAAAACCATACAATCCAGTTATTATACTCCTAAGCTATTTGTCTAGATTGGGCAGACCTGGCCCTATTCTAACTGATTCCCCATCTCTGAGACCCTTTGCTACTTGCAGTTTCTCCTGGCTACATGGTTCTGTTCCACCTTGGCTTCCTCCTCCTCCTCTTCCTCTGCCCCCTTCTCTTCACTTCTCCTTCTCCTCTCTCCACCTGCCCCTACTCTCAAAGATTTCTCATCCCACCTTTTCCCTCCACTGCTCAATCACAGACTCTAGGCTTTATTGACCAGTTGAAATGAGAAGAATGTTCACATGAAATCGCCTGAGTATGTGAACAACTGCTCATCAGGGGCAGCCCTTCTTGAGGAAGCTGAATTTATATCAGAATTCAAACAGCATCAGGACAACCCACAACATACATCTCTCTCTCTCTCTCTCTCTCATTTATCTATCTATCTATCTATCTATCTATCTATCTATCTATCTATCTATCTATCTGTCTATGAGAGATCAGCAATAAAAATAAGTGTTTTTTTTTATTTAAGTTATGTGAACTGAACTCTGTTGTTACTATGTAAGCAGTTTTAGATAGGATATCGGTATCATTTTATGGATAATACATGCTATTTTAAAATATAAAAATCACAAAGAAAGGTTCTATTGCATTACTTGGTGACATAACAAAGAATTATACCCATTCATATTTGCACCTATATGTTTTTTTGCTACTATATATTCACGGTGCTTGGTCCTCCCAAAGGAAAGTCCTCAAATGCCCAAGTTCCTTCCACAAGATCGTGTCACACTTGCACACAACCTAGACACATCCCCATGTAGCCCTCACATCACTAAACCACACACCACACAGTGTCAACACTGTGTGAGTAGTCGTTATCCTGAGTTTCTTAGGAATGAAAACAAGAAAACAAGTCTGCTTGTTCATTACAAATACGAATAGGTTTCTGCTTTGTATGCAGTGTTTTGCTAATGGAGTCTGTGGTCACAAAGAGCTGTTTATATGTGGGTATATATAGATATATACAACAGACAGGGCCAAGTGTTGGCAGATATAATATATGATTTCTTATCACTATATGCATGAGTACAAGTCTTTGCACTCTTTAGCAAAATCAACTGTAGTACTGCACAGGGCAAAGGGATGGTTATTACCAACTCTGTTTCCACCTACACTCTATTGTTAAGGGATCCCTTTTATCTTTTAGGAACCCTTGGGCATGTGTTCCCTCATCCACATATCTACAAGGAATCCCTTCCCACTGCCAGGCCTTTTCCTCTACACACTCACTGTGAGGTCATCAGGACCCTTGCCTGGTCCTTCTGCAAAGTCCCTTCGGGCTCAGCGTGGCTCATGTTTGAAGGAAGGGACTAGAAGACAGCTATGGCTTTGATAATGTCCTATCATTTCATCGAGTCCGACACATTCAGAATTCCACCCACCCTTGGCATGGAACCCGAGCCCTTTCAAATCACACATTAATCTGTGTCAAGTTGACCATTGTCCGGTGTTCAGGCCTTTGACGGGGAGAAGCAGGGCTGAGGGAGAAAAGAAATCATATCCTGTCAATAAGCGCTGAAAATATTTAGTATGGCAGGCTGTGTGTTTTCTTTTGTATGAAAAGCTGATTAATATTCAGCGGTTGGAGGTTAATGCCCCATTCATTTTATTCACTTTACATCCTGCACACAGCAGTGACTGTTCCAATTTCAGCTCCTAATTCGTACAAGTCTGTTTCTAATCAGGAGATTAGTAACGTACTGCCTAAGCAGAGACAAACCACACAATTGCTCAGCTTACCATCTCTTCCCTGCTCAGACATGCGTGTGTGTGTGTGTGTGTGTGTGTATGTGTGTGCGCGTGTGCGCACGCGCATGTGTGCATGGACTCACTTGTGGATGAATGCGGATGCTCTGAGACCAGCAAACTTACTTCAATGTGGGTATATCTAGGACATTTTATTTATGGTGTAATCATGGGAGAGACACAGATGGAAGCGATGAGGGGGAAGAAGGGATTGTCTAACTACATTCCCAGGTACCAAGGTTTTCAGCCTTGCTCAGAAACTATATTCTGTAAGTTGTCTCAAACACAAACACTTGTCCGTGGAACTCTACTTCGACTACATTAGGATGTGCTGTAATTGGCATGCTTCCTTTTGTCCTTTTGAGGAATACTGCATCACTTTCTCAGTTCATCACAACATAGTTTATCTATACATTCTCCATCATTATTCATTTTGGAGGCAGGGTCTCACTATATAGATCAGGCTGACTCCAGTGCACAGAGATCCGCCTTTCTCTTTTTTCCCAAGTGTTGAGATTAAGTGTCTACCACTATATACATTGATTTTTGTCTTACAGGGCTTATAACTGGACTCTCTCCATTTTTTTCTCCAAGAAAGTGAAATTCAAGGAAGATAAACTCAAGAGGAGTGAAAATGAAGCCTTTCCTGATCATGAGAGGAAAGCTTTCAAAAGCACAGAGGGAGTTGCCATTTCCTAAAACACCCATCGGAATCTTATTGTATTTATCTAGAAAGGATTCAGAGTACTCCTGCAGGTTCACCCACAAAAACTTCAACCCAAAATTTGTCCTGTCTACAAGAAATACAGGGACAAATATGTTGCAGAAACTGAAGCCAAACAATGACTGGCCTAACTTGACATTCTTCCCATGGGCAAGAACCAGTCTCTGACACTATGAATGATGCTCTGTTCTGCTTGCAGACAGGAGTCTTGTATAACTGGTTTACTCTTATTTAATCATTGCATAGAAGGTATCTACACTTAGGGGGAGAAGATAGGGGAGAAGCCATGACAAGGAATTTGTATTTCAGGTACACACATCCAGGATGGTTGACTGAAAGAGTTCACCATCACAGGGGTTGTCTGACAGATGGTGACAAAAATTGGTGCTAGGTATGTGCTTTTGATTGCATTTATTTCTTACATAGCAAATATGTATATTGTGCTTCTAAAAACTAGACACAATTTTAGAATGGAGGGGCTGGGCAGACTGCTTAGCTCATAGAATGCTTGCGTAGCATGCATGGAATTATGAACCTGATCCCCTGCATGACATAAACCGGGCATGATTGCACATGTCTGTAATCTCAGTACTGAGGAGATGGACACCAAGCTCCTCTGCTTAGCGATTTTGAGGCCAGCTTTGGATACATGAGACTCTGTCTCAAAATGAAAACAAAATTTTAAAGAAGCTACATTAAGAAGAAAGTCTTAGTACTTGACAGCTTGAATGATTTATTCAGAGACATCGAGTTTAGTTGTGATCTCTTTCCCAAAGGGTGTTTCACAAGGATGTTAATCTAGCTTACTCCAAGGCTTGAAATCCACTACGACTATCCCCTAGATGTTACAAGGGCAGCATCCTTTCCTTCCCTCTTTAATTGATGTATTAGTAAAAAAAGCAAAGAGTATTATTTTGAATAAAACACAAACCAGCCAATCCACTATCAAAAATAGTCATCCAATCCCAAACTGGAATGGATTCTGCTTTAGTTACTACTGAAATGCCCTGGTTTCATGTCTTCAAGCTTCACAATCTTTTAATAGACTTGAAGATGAAAGAACTCGGTGTATAAAGGCAACAACAGGGGGCTGTCTCAGGGAGAAAGTGCAAGTATGGGGACCTGAGTTCAAATCCACAGCAGCCATGTGAAAAGCCAGATATGGCTGTGCCCATAATTGTAATCCAAGCACTGTGAGGGGCTTAGACAGAAGGATGGCTGGTGCCTGCTGGCTGATAGCCCAGCTCCAGGTTTAATCAGAGACTCTTTCACAAAAGAATAATATGGGCTGGTTACCAATGTCATCCTATGGTAGCCACAAGCAAGCACAGGTACATGTACTTGCACGTATAAGAGTGTACACCCTTTGCACATATCCCATCCTCCTCAAAGTTGGCATATTCCAGGCCTACAATGTTGTCAATTTATCAGAGGTTTGTTTGAAGATTGAACCATTTCTATCTGTGAGAATATCTATAAAGCTACATACTGGTAAACCGATTAGTCACCACAGCTATTTTTCTGTGCTACTTTTTAATCTGCCCATGTCTACCTACTCCCCGGAGAGCCTTCCAAAGTCAGTCAACTACTGGCTGGGTCCTCTTTCAACTAGAGGAAACACAGCCACCTTAACTTTGTAGCTAAGTCTCAAATATCTTCTACCCTACCACAAAGGGCTGGGTCAGAATAAAACAAAACAAAACAAAACAAAACAAAACAAAACAAAACAAAACAAAACAAAACAAGGAATGAGTGAAATTTCTCTCAACAAAACTGTGCTTCTCACAGAATGCATAGCATCCTGTTGAAAGCACTTGAGCATCTGTAGATGTGTGTCTCAACCCCAACCCCGGGAAGCTGTGGGTTGGAAAGTCCTTTAGCTGGGAGCTTCCTAGCTCCCTCATCATGTGCTATCTCATCCATGTTTTCCTTTAAATTACAGTACAAGGTGGTACATACTTCTAATTCCAACACTCAGGAGGCAGAGTCCAGCAGACCTCTGTGAGCTCAAAAAGAATGCCCCCCCACATCATCATCATCATCATCATAAATAATCAATAAACGACAGTGTAAACCACAAAGGTTCCATCCTCATCATTTTCAAATGTTATGTTCATTGATATCGATACGTTGCTAGGCAACTAGCCCCATTCTGGACTACTAGAACTCTTCATCTGCTAGCACCAAAATTTCATCCCCATCAAATACGAATGCTCTTTGGCCCCTTTCATCTTCCTCCAGGCCCCAATCCCCCGACACCACTTCTTCTTCCTTGAGTCTTGTCTCTCTGACTTATAAGTTGCATCATTGCACAAATTTTGCGACTTGCTTGTTTCATGGAGCATCTTGTCTTTAAGGCTCATCCCTGAAGGATATACACTCCCTTTTGTGTGAGGAGAGGGTGGCAGCTACAGGCTCCAGAGGCACTGGGAGGCTGTTGGGGAACCAATGGGCTTGGAGACTCCCATAAGCCTCAGCGAACTGGCAAGGATCCAAGGAGTGGTAGTAACATTAGACTCAGTGTTAATTGGTGCTGATAAAAGCACCCACTGGCCAGGCTTCCTTGAGTCTCACAGAAGACCTCCAGGGGTCCGGCACTCCCAGCAGCTCTTGGGAGGAGGCCATGGGCTTCCTGGACCTCAGGAAAGCCTTGTGATAGAGTTTCTTAGCACAGAAAGGCTTGCCTTTTAACTCCCTCGTTTTTTATTTCACAGATGCCACCAGGAGGGATTCCTTGGCTTGTGAAAATACTATTTTGTCTTCCTGCCTTTGGGTGACCATTAAAAAAAAAAAGCCAGGGCTTGAGCAGAGCTCCACACGGGGTGTCTGGCCAAAATGCAAAGTTGCACCGCAGTTTGCAGGCAGACACTGTTTTTCAAGAGGAGGAACAGAGTGCAGTGCCTTTCAGCGCCTCTTCCGGCACTTCTTTAAAAGATGATTTAAATTTGAGGCAATGGGCACGAATGCCGAACATCTGACACTCAGACAAGACCTAATGAATCACGCTCTTGACCAGCATTGCCCCGCTCTAGCCACTTCACTTGGCACCCATAGTGGTGGGTATGTGTGTGTGTGTGTGTTTTCCTACCCCCACAAAACCATTTTTTTTTCTTCCACAGACCATGTGCTTGCTAACAGTGGCCTGGGCAACTGTTAACTGGCCTGGCCTTTGCGTTTGTGGCAGGGAGAAGACATGCAGGGGAGCCTGCAGACTCACGTATTTGCTTCTTAGCTGCTTCTCTATCTGTAGGTCTGAACTCCTCAGGGAGGGACACTGATGTTTCTGAGAGACTTGCCTTAGAACAACATTCTTAACAGCCCTGTTGCATGATATTATAACCTTCACAGCCAAATGGTCCTAACTCTGCATCATCCATTGTTGCCATGACATAAGTGACTCAAAGAGGCAAAAATGTGAACAGCCATGTATGTGTGGAGGGAAAGGCTGGTGCTGGGGAGAAAGGCCCTGGTTTTAAATGTTGAGTGGAAGCAGTAGTTCCTGGTGTAAGAAATCCATAAGGGGATGTGGGTTGGCAGGTTAGTGCATAGGGTTAGTGCCTGAAAATTGAAGGACTGTCGTGTGACACTGTTCTTGGTAAGACATGAACAAATATCTATACACCCCAGATTGGAACCCTACGACAGACAAAAGTAACCATACCACCAAAGTCCAACATGGTCAATCAGTGAGGTTGCTATGTTACTTACAAGAGTATGGGGTAGAAGCAATGGGCAGGAGTGTGGATGACTCAAAGAGAGCTGCACCAACGAAAGCCTATCCCAACATGGGTGACAATGAAAGCTGGAACCCTGGAACTCTCTGTATGGCTTGCTGGCATTTCAACAGGTCTCAGAGTCTCCTCTCATCAGCAGTCCTTATTGCTTATATAACCTTGAAGAGGGAGGAGCTTTGTGAATCTGGTACATTTTAGGGACTTCCTGAGACTTGTGAGTTGATGACTTCCTGAGTCTTATTGGGAGCTTCTCTTCTGGATAAAATGTTTCAATTCAGAAGATTTGCTACATGGGGACACAGGCTGAATAAACTGAGGCTTCTTAACTTCTATGTGGATCCTGAATCAGGTCTCACCCACCTTTGTGAGGGCTCAGTTTCTAATTGCTCTGATGATGGCTCCTGTCTGATTATTCTTCTGCAGACACCCAGAACCACAAGTGCAGAGAGTTGGTGAGGCTCTTCCTTAAGTGGCTGCAGCATATGCAAACAATTTAATCTTCCAGTCCAACAGTCCAATCTTTAATGTAAATGTTTAATATAAACCTGATGTTAACATGCTGTACATGAAGTTCTGGCAGGCGAAGCTGGGATTTACATTGTTCTGCAAATCAGATGTTCTCTGCAGCAGTGGCAGGGACAGCCATTAAGGATGGCAGGGTTTTCCTTCGCAGATACAGGTGCACCCCAAAAGTGCAAATGCCTAGTGCATCACAGGGGAGTCAGTTACTCAAGTTGCTCACTGCGGTCTGCATGTTCAACCCAAGGATTCATAGTCGGAATTAAGCTGCTGTCAAGAAAGTGAGGTGGACAGAAAGTGGACAATCCCCAGCTGGCTAAGGGACACATCATTGCTAGTGGATCCAGGAATGGCAACACTCAACTCTCTGCTCAACTCTCTGTATCTGGAAGCCATAGGTCTTTGCACAAAACTGGCCCCAGGGCTTGTTTTTTGTCTAACCCCAAGCTAATAATGGCTTTTACTTTATATACATACATGTGTGTGTCTCTGTATTATGTATGTATGTATGTATAGCATGTATGTATAGCATGTATGTATGTATGTATGTATGTATTGCATGTGAATGCCATAGCACATGTTTGGAGGTCAGAAGGCAACATGGAGGATTCTTCTCTCTTTAACCATATAGGACCTATAGATTAAACTCAATCATCAGGCTTGGCAGCGAGTACTCTTACCTGCTGAGCCATCCTGGTAGCCTTTGTGAATTTTTTTTTTGAAACACTGTGTACTCATCCCAGGCTTGTGTTTAACTCTTCGTGCTCCTCCTGCCTCAGTCTCTTGAATGTTATGATTGCATACTTGTCTCCCTATGTCAGGCTATGGTTTTTACATCTTTTTAAGGACTGGGGGATGTATCTTTATGACTTGGAGAATGGATGTGATAGTTCCAATTTCATTCTTCATAGATTTTTATTAGAGCATGGATGACTATAGCCACTCATTTACAGTCTACTGTTGGCTAAGCTGTGATATTTCGTTGCCAGAATTTGTTTAGATTGGGACTACAGGGTCTATACAAACTAAATACATAATTTCTTTCTTCTTCTTTTTTTAATAGAAAGTGTTTCTCAGCTTGGCTCATTGCCAATGATACGTTGACTGAATTTTAACACCAGATATCTGTACATTTGCTATTCCACCTGCATGTGGTATAGCATATATTCATTTCCCCCTTTAATAGTATTTGCTGAAGTGGAGGTCCCACTTGAAACTGAGCACTCACTCGGAAGTCTCTTATTCTTTCACACCTCTCCCCCTGGGTTCAAGGATCATCAAGGAAGAGGGGACAAGAAGATCATAAGAGACAATGGTAGCGAATGGCTACAGAGGAACAGCTCTTTTCAGTCACAGCAGCGGAGAGCTATCTATGTAATCTCATAGGTTTGTGACAGCCCCCACAGCACCTGTGCACGCTCAAGCTAGACAAAAACCCCCAGGGTAGATAGGAAGATGCAACATTACACCACTAGCTGAGGAGTTATTGGTATTTCATAGCTTCTGGGAGAAAGTAAGTATTCTTTAAGGGTGTTACCCACTGTGGGTTAACCGTGCTCTAGGGCAGAGTCCTCAGTCTGTGGGTCATAACCCTTTAGGGGCCTTATACATGGGTCACCTAAAGACCACTGGAAAAAGACCTATCTACATTACAATTCATATCAGTAGCAAAATGACAGCTGTGACATAGCAATGAAAATAATTTAATAGTTGGGGGTCACCACAACACGGATAACTGTATCAAAAGGTCACAGTATTAGGAAGGTTGAGAGCCACTGTTCTAGAGAGATGAGCCTGTACCCAAGAGTGTTTGGGCCCCACAAATAGAAATGATGGAATAAAGAAGCAAGGAAAGGGAGAGGGGGAGGAAGAGAAAGAATGAGAGACCATGAAATTAGGTGGGAAGGATAGATGGTGGGTTGGATCTGGGAGGAGTTGGGAGAAAAAATGAGTGTGATTAAATATATTATATCACATTCTCAAAGCATCAATAAGCTTTTTAAAATTATTGAGTAATTGTATCGTTGTAAACAATAGTAGTCTGCTTTAGGTTTTAAGGCTTTTTTTTTTAAATCATGCTTATTTTAGTTTGTGTCACATGCCCAGATGTGTGATACCTTATAAATTAGATAAGGGGAGAGAGATTATAGTTCAAGTGCAGACTACCAACTCAGTATGCACAAATCCCTGCATTTGCTCTCCAGCAGCATATAAGCCCAACTGGGGTCCACCTGTCAATCCAAAACTGGGGTGGAGGCAGGAGAAGCCCAAGAAAGCCTGTCATAAAAAAGATCTGCGCGTGCTCTCTCCACACACACACACCACACATACACACACCACACATACACACACATTTACACACGCACACACCCATGCTTGCATGCACGTGTGCGAATCCACATGTGCATGCACACAAGTATGCACGGCATGAAAGGAGGGAGCCATGTTAGGAAGGAGAGAGAGGGACTGCTGACGTGGGAGGGGATGAGAAAGGGTCTCAGGAATGAATATGGTCACAATATTTACGTATGAACCTGTCAAAATTAGGTTTAAAAATATTAATCAAAGAAAATAAAATAGATATTTTATGACACCAGTGTTTACAACAGTGGCTTAACAGATGCCTGTGTTCAACAAAGCAGCCTGCAGATGGAACCCAGCGTTGTCAAGGGTTTGGGTTTTAACTTCCACCCACCTGCAGTAAGACTCAGGTTGATTTGACAAACTACCAGCCAGGATAATTACTACATTTTAAACCTCCCTCCCTCCCGGAGATTCTATTCGCTTTATAGTTACCACCTTACTTGACCTTCCTTCAAAGCAACTCTGTTTCCTCTTATCTTTACATCTCTCACCTTCTGACCCTCACAGCTTCCCTCCCCCACCCTTTATTCCCTATAGTAAGTGGTCTTTGTACACAGCAGCTTCTACGCCTTGCCGTGTGAATACTAGCTATCACAGTTCCTGATAACGTACGCTGCCTCCCTCCCTCCCCTTGGGAAGGAAAGTCCTCCTGAACATGAAACTGCACTCAAGCACACTGAATTTCTAGATGAAATATATCGAGGAGTCTGGGATTGGCCAGGTGACAGCAACCTTTTTGTTCCCCAGCCAAATATTTACAATGGGGCCAGATTGACATTAATTGTGACCGAGCATTCCTGACCTTGGTGTGACCTTCTTAGAAGGTGAAGAGAAACGATTTAATCTCTGTGCTTTTATGGTGGTATCTTAATTTTCCCCCCTCCAAGCTTAGAATTAATTTCCCCGGTTTACAGGCTGTGTGGGAATGTCGCAAGGTCCCCTCGACCCCTCTGGATGAAATAATTAGGTGCACATGCTGTACGAGACTCTTGTACACATGGGCCCCCTCATTAGTTTCAAATCTCAGCTTAATTTCCAGCAGAAATATTTCAGCGTTTCCTGAGACTTAGTAACTGAGCCTGACCAACCCTAGGGGGTCTCCTACCCAGACTGTTCCTTTTCTGGTCCTCTGCCCACCCCTCAGCATCCTTTCCTGAGTCATATCTCCTCAAGGAGATTGTTGTTGCCTCTGCATTGGTCAACAATCCAGAAATCGTTCCCTGAAAACCTAATGACTTGCTTCCCATTTCTCTCTTTCCAGTTTCTTATGCGTTTTGATTCAATTCCATTAGCTTTCTGGATTAGGTTTCCTTGAGTCACTTTATGGTACATGGAAGCCACCATAGGGTGGAATGCCATTTCTTTGCAAGGGGGGAAGCTCATGACTCTCTTCACAGACCACATGGAGAAGGAAGACACAGTGTGGATGCTTTGGTCCTTCTAAGACGGAGGAAGAAGGCCAGGCGGTGGTGGCGCACTCCTTTAATCTCAGCGCTTGGGAGCCAGAGGCAAGTGGATTTCTGAGTTCGAGGTCAGCCTGGTCTACAAAGTGAGTTCCAGGACAGCCAGGGCTATACAAAGAAACCCTGTCTCAAAAAACCACCACCACTACCACCACCACCAGCAACAACAAAAAGGGGGTGAGGGGAGAAAATACTCACAGGAGGAAATATGGAGAAAAGTGTGGAGCAGAGACTGAAGGAAAGGCCATCCACAGACTGCTCCACCTGGGGATCCATCCCACAAACAACCCACCAAACCCAGACACTATTGTGGATGCCAACAAGTGCTTGCTGACAGGAGCCCAATATAGCTGTCTCCTGGGAGGCTCTGCTAGAGCCTGACAAATACAGAGGCAGATGCTTGCAGCCAACCATTGGACTGAACACAGGGTTCCCAATGGAAGAGTTAGAGAAAGGACTGAAAGAGCAACCCCATAGGAAGAACAACAATATCAACCAACCAGACCTCCCCCAGAGCTCCCAGGAACTAAACCACCAACCAAAGAGTATATATGTAGGTACCCATGTCCCCAGTTGCATATGTAGCAAAGGATGGCCTTGGTGAGCATCAATGGGAGGAGAGGCCCTTGGTTCTGTGAAGGCTCGATGCCCCAGTGTAGGGAATGCCAGGGCAGAGAGACTGGGGAGTGTGTGGGTGGGTGGGGAAACACCGGGAAAGGGGATAGCATTTGAAATGTCAATAAATAAAATATCTAAGAAAAAAAGAAGGGGAAAAAACCCTGTTCTCTATTGCTTTCAGATTATAGGTGAAGAAATGAATTAATGAACAAAATAAGGGCAGGATAGCCTGTAATTGTAGATAGGGATGGATCACTGGGGCAATAAAGAATGATGTATGCGATATTGAATGATGGGCCTTGAAAGTGACCAATGGAAGGCTTTCCTCCAGACCTGGTACAGAGCCATGCTGTTGTAAGACACCCAGGTTCAAAGTCAGTGGAGCCCGGTATGCAGATAAGGGGGTTCTGAATTCTATCGAACTTGATTGCAACTCTCTCTCTATCTCTCTCTCTCTCCCTCATAACTTAGTTGACTCCCTGTAATAAGCCAGTATATCACCGGAGGTGATGTTGGACTCCCACTGCCCTGGAATCTTGTGTTATTTCTATTCCCCAGCTCTTGTTATTGTTATCTCCAACAGAAGAAGCAAGTATATCCTGCTTTGGGGGTAAAATTTGATCAATGCCACAGCTTTAGAGAGAGAGAGAGAGAGAGAGAGAGAGAGAGAGAGAGAGAGAGAGATAAACTGAGAAAATGGAGGTCTTCAGACTTTTACCCTCATGCTGGGTTGTTTATATTGGATGGAGTAGTTAGTTGATTATCCCCTCTGCCTGGAACAGAACACGATCCCACATTTCTCTACAATTAAATTAAAACTAAAGAATGGGGAAGACATTATCGTTCATATGATATGTCTGGAAGATACTGGGTCTGGTCTCCTGGAATGGAGTCCCAAAGCCTTTGACTCGTTGCTTTCTGAAATGCCAAGTTTTCTGGGCAAATCCCATTAAAGGGTTTTATGTAGCTTCTGTCTCTTTGATTTCTTTTGTTGGCTGCCACTGTTGGAGATGACTCAAGATCGTTCACGCCAAGCTTGAACTTAATTTAGGCACTGGAAATACTAAATTGGGGATATCTTGTCTGTTCATTATTTCTCTTATCTGTTCATCCTGCAAGCATCAATCATATCTATGATGATTTCATCATAGGTGCTTGGTAAGTTGTCAATTTTCTTCGTTAATCTGGTTCATGGTAAAATTTGTTCTGGGTTGTGGTTATCTTGTTTTCTCAGCCTCCTTGATGTAGAGATGGGTATTTTTCACCAGGATGGAAAAATATTTGAACTTTTTTTTTTTTTTTTTGAGATGGGTTCTTGTGTAGCCCAGGCTTGCTTTGAACTTGCAACGTAGCCCAAACTGACCTTGAACTTCTGATTCTTCTGGCTCCCCCCTCCCAAATGCTGGCACAATGTGTGTATGCAGCCACATCTGGCCTGTGTACATGTAACTTCATTGTTTTTCATGATTCCCGTGCTGAATTTTCCTTTCAGGATATCATTTTGAGTACCTTGAAGTTTTCCCACAAGTTGTTACGGTTCTGTTTTTCTTCTCTATTCCTTTCAAAAAGATTTATTTATTTATATTTTATATGTGTTAATGTTTGCCTGCATGCATGTAAGTAAACCATATGTATACAGTGCCCATGGAGGCCAGGGGACGGTGTTGGGTTCCTGGAAGTTACATGTGTGTAGGTGCCAGCCAGTATGTGATGGGAACTGAACCCAGGTCCTCTGCAAGAACAGTGTGTGCAGTCTGTCCATCCAGTCCCCTGCTTGCTTTGCTTAATGATTTTGTTTGGTTTCCTCTGTTCTTTTTTTTTTTTTTTATTGGATATTTTCTTTATTTACATCTCAAATGTTATCCCCTTTCCTGGTTCTCTCTCTCCTGGAAACTCCCATACCATTCCCGCTCCCCCTACTTCTATGACGGTGTTCTCCTTTCTAAGAAGGACCAAAGCACCCACATGTTGGTTGGTCTTCCTTCTTCTTGAGCTTCATGGGGTCTGTGAATTGTATCTTGGGTATTCAGAGCTTTTGGGCTAATATCCACTTACCATGTGTGTTCTTTTGTGATTGGGTTACCTCACTCAGTATGATATTTTCTAGTTCCATCCACATGCTTAAGAATTTTACAAATTCATCATTTTTAATAGCTGAGTAGTACTCCATCGTGTAAATGAACTACATTTTCTGTATCCATTCCTTTGCTGAAGGACATCTGGGTTCTTTCCAGCTTCTGGCTATTATAAATAAGGCTGTTATTAACATAGTAGAGCATGTGTCCTTGATATATGTTGGAGAATCTTTTAGGCATATGCCCAGGAGTGGTATATCTGGCTCCTCTGTTCTTCAAGATGGATCTAATTCTCCACCCCCTTTCTCTCCTCTCTCTTTCCCTCCCCTTCCATCTTTCTCCTTTCTAATTCAGTCTTCTACCCTATCACAACCTCCAGCTCTCCATGATTTTTTTTTTAACCTCCGGAAGTTCAATTGTTTCTTGTGACATGGTGTTGACTGTTTGTTCATTCAGACTTCATATTCTTCCAAGCTCTTGACAAACTGCAACATCAAACTTACACCTCTTTTAAAGCTGATGCCCGAAATTTTCATCCAGTGGGAGACCCTGAGCTTCTTATAGCATCTATTTCCTCCCAAAAGTGCTAATGAGCCACACTTTCCTTTTTTCGCAGAATTCCTTTGTTTTGTTTGTTTATCTGAGACAGAGAGGCTCACTACTCAACCCAGGCTGATCATAGACAGTGATCCTCCTGTCTCATCCCCCAGAGTGTTAGGATTGTAAGCATGTGCTGTTCTGCCTTGAACATATTTAGTCTTTTCTGGTTTCCAGAGGAGTCTGACCTTCCTTAAGAGAGGTTACGCCCTGGGAGACAGCATGCCACACAGATTCTCCTTGAGGCCGATGAGCTCTGGCTTCAGGATCAGTTGTGATACCCTGGAGTGTGATTTATTTTGGGTGTTATTTTTCCTGAGTGTTAAATATTTTGTGCCCCAGATGAGTTTCCCTGTTTAACGAGTCAGTTCTTTCTCTGTAACATGACACCAGCCATAGAGATATGTAAATGAATAGGCTCACCTCAGTACCAGCAACAATTGATTTACAAAACCAGATGATCAGGTAATGGGCCATAGTAGGCTCAGCCCATAGCTAGTCATTGTATCTTAATCCTAAGTAATGGCTTTTTTCGTGTTTAGTTGCAGGCTAAGGTAACAGTATCTTTCTCTTTTAGATGCGACAAAGGCCCAAATGTCTCCCTGTCTCATGCACTCTCAAGTCTCCATTTTGCTCTTAGACTTAATGGTTTTCTTTCCCTGTCAAGGTTATAGGGGGGTAAGATCAGTGCATACACAGCCTGAGCTCTGGCTGCTGTCTTACAGTGAGCCCCTCTGCCCCCCCATCTCTTAGTACTCTCTCGGCTTACCCAACCCATGGCTTCCATTCTTTCCCATGTCCTGTGGTGAACTCCCATTTGAATCAGAGTCTGTGAAGGCCATTTTTGTCAATTTGGCACAGGCTAGAGTCACCTGGGAAGAGAGAACTTCAAGTGAGGAATTGCCTCCATCAGAATAGCTTGAGGACATATGTTTAGGGAATATTTCTTTGATTGACGATTGATGTGGTAGGGCCCAGCCCACTGTGGGACCACTGTGCAGATGGTCTTGATTGTATAGAAGCCACTGGAAACAGAGCAGTCAGAGCATCCTTCCACTGACTCAACTTTGGTTCCTTCCGCCAGTTTCTTCTTGAGATCCTTCCTTGACTTTTCTCAGGGATGGACTGGGGCATGGAAGTGTGAGCCAAATAAGCCTTTCCCTCCACAAGTTACTCTGTTCAGGATGCTCTGTCAGAACAATAGAAAGTAAGTCAGGACAGGGTCCCTGAGCTTTAATCTCCATTTCCAGCATTGAGAAGAAATGGTGTGCATCTCGAGTTCTTCTTTTGTAGATAGTGATGCTGTTGGAAAGTGACTCCAGGAAAACATTGCAGTGAACACAGACCTTCTCAGCTTCTCAGAGTCTGGAGAGATGCCTCAGTAATTACGAGTGCATACCACTCTAGTGTAGGACTGGAATCTGGCTTCCATTACCCACACGGAGTGGCTCACAACTACTTGTATGTAACTCCAGTGCCAGGAGACCCACCGTCTTCTCTGGTTTCTGCAGGCAACTGTACTCATTTGTGCATACCCCACCGCAAACATACATATTAAAAATAAAAGAAATATTATTAAAAAAAAACGAATCCTCAAACCAGTGATGCTAATAATTGCCTGAAAACAAGCCCCTTATATTTTATGTCTAGATTTATCATTCCTTATAGATAGAAGGCAGCAATGAATTCTAGGCAACAGGTCTCAGAGCACAAGCCTCCTCCGTGTGCTTAAGAAAAGCAAGTGGCTATGTGGACTTCGGGAGACTGAGCATATTCAAGTTGGCTTTTAAATGGTTAAACTGGGAAGACTCATGGTCTGCAGAGCATGGGTGTGCCCCCTCTGACCACATTCTGCAAAGATTCTTGGCTCCTATGAGAATTGTCATCTCTTCACCATGTGAATGATGCCTCCCAGTCAGAAGCCAATATGCCCACAAGACATTCCAGAAGGTTATGATTGATTAGACCCCACCACAACGTACTATCTGTCCTATCTTCATTTGGATTTTTTCCCCATACAATATATTTGAGTCAGACTCTTTCTCCTTCTCCAAATCCTTCCAGATCATCCCTACCTCCCTAACCACACAACTTGATGTTTCCCTCCCTCAAAAACAAAACAAAACAAAACAAAACAAGACAAAAAGAACAAAAATTAAAGCAAAAAAGCATTTCCACAAAGCCAATAAGATAAAAAAAATGCCCAAATGAAACAAAGGGCATTAAGAAGACACGGAGTCCATATTGTATTGGATAACTTCTTCTTTGCATAGGACGTATTCTCTGGAGTAGAGTTGATATACCCAGTTACTTTATTAGAGAAAAACTAGTCCTAGTTGCAAATTGCTTCTCGGTTAGGAGCTGAATTTTATGCTCACTTTCCCTTCTCAGTACTGGAATTTTGTCTGGTTGTCACATGTCCTATGCATGCTGTCACAGTCTCTGTGAATTCAATGTGTATCATCCCTGTTGTACCTGGAAGACGCTGCACCCTTCTAAGGACCACCACCTCTGCCTCTTACACTCCTTTTTCCTCCTCTTCCATGTAGATCCCTAAGCCTTGAGGGGGCTTTGATAAAGACATCCTGCTGGGCGTGGTGGCGCACGCCTTTAATCCCAGCACTCAGGAGGTGGAGGCAGGCGGATTTCTGAGTTCGAGGTCAGCCTGGTCTACAAAGTGAGTGCCAGGACAGCCAGGGCTACACAGAGAAACCCTGTCTCGAAAAACCAAAAAAAAAAAAAAAAAAAAAAAAAAAAAAGACATCCTGATATTTGGTGACCTCTTTGAGACCCCTTTGGCCAATAACTGAAGAAGAATTATACCATTCCTTGCATTGTGGGTTTTACTTGGTGGCATAAGATGCCTACTTGGGTCATTATCTCCTTCCTAATAGTATGACTCCATTTAATGGAGTTAAAATTCATTTTTCATATATATGTGTACTTTAGAAAGTATCTATATCAGTGAGTTTCTATATGGCTGTTCAAAAGGCCTTTAGCGTTGCTCATCCCCATCCATGTTATGTCCTTCACTGTGCCTTCACATTTAATTCCCCACCCCTCCCCATTTAATCATCCTATTCTCGTTTTCCTTTTGTCTCTTCATCAATCCACCATATTGGATTATCCCTTCCGTGGATGATCCCTTCTGCCCACCAGCTACCCAACCTCTGTAGTTACTCTAATGGAAACACACATATATAAACTGTAAAAGGTAGCATCTACATGTAAGAGAAAACATGCCATATTTGTCCCTTTGCGTCTGAGTTACTTCATTCAGGACCATTGTTTCTAGGTCCATCCATTGACCTCCAAATTCCATAATTTATCATGCTTTTCTTAACAGCAGAATATCATCCCATTGTGTAAATGTACCACATTTTCATTATTGTGTTTATTGGTTGAAGGACATTTAGCTTGTTTCCAATTTCTGGATATTATGTATAGAGCAGCAATGAACATAGATGAGTAAGTATCTCTGTAGTAAAATGTGGAGTCCTTCGGGTATATGTCAAGCATGATATATCTGGATCTTATGCTATAGAAATTTTAGCTTCTTGAAGAAGTCCCACATTGATATCCATTGGGGCCATAGCAGCTTGTCCTCCCCAGCAGGGAGTGTCTCCCTTTCTCTGCTTCCATGCTAACATGTGCTGCCATTTTTTTTTTTTTTATATTGAATGTGATTGTTCTGATTGGGGTAAGATGAAATCTCAGAGTGGTTTTAATTTGCATTTCTATGAGGCTAATGATGTTGGACATTTTTAAAGTGTTCTCAGCCATTTGCGTTTCAGTTTTTGAGAGTATTCCATTTAGTTCTATACCCCATTTTTATTATGGTGTGATGTTGTGTTTTTCCAAAGGCTTTTTTTTTTCTGCAGCTAATGAGATGATCATGTGGTTTTTGTCTTTTAGACTCTTTATGTGTGGATTATGTTTATGTGTTTACATATGTTGCTATTTCTGTGCTGAATCCATTTGGCCACAGGATCTTTTTTTGTTGGTGGGAGTTGGAAGATTTTAATTACTGCTTCTGGTTTACTCGGGGTTACAATTCTGTTCAAATTGCTCATTTTATCTTGATTTAACTTCAGTAGGTTGTGTATATAACAATAAATTCATCAATTTCTTTTAGGTTTTCCAGTTTGGTAGAATGCAGATATTTGAAGAAAGTCTTTATAATTCTTGGAATTTTCTCAGTGTCTGTTGTAATGTCTCCCTTTTCACCTGTAATTTTATTAATTCATATCATCTCATTCTGTCTTTTGACTAATGTGGTTAAAGGATTGCCAAGTATGCCAATTTTCTAAAAGAACCAAGGATTGCCAATTGTGTCTTTTCCTCAAAAAAAAAAAAAAAAAAAACCAACTGTTCATTTCATTGAGCCTTCATATCTTTTTTTCTATTACTTTCATTTTAGCCCTGAGTTTCTTTTCCCCCCTCTACTCATTTGGAGTATTATTGATATATGTTTTTCTACAGCATCCAACTGTATTGCCAAGTTATTAATACAGGGCATCCCCAGTTTTCTTTTGTTTTTGTTTTGTTTTTTTAATATAGACAACTTGGGCTCTAAACGTGCTCTTAGAACTGCCTTCATTCACTGTGTTCTGTGTATGTATCTGTCCTATCTTGACACCCATCTATCTCTTAATCGATTAGTAATGAACATTTCCAAGCACCTTAAGGTATTAGCTCCTAGGATAGGTGCTGAACACACAAAGTCGGAGGAGACACAGACCCTATAAGACCTAAAAATCTAAGAGGAGAAAATGAAAATGGAGATATTAAGTATAATAGTGAGAAACACATCCTATAATGGAGGAGTATGATGATGATTATTGTTAATTTGACAGGATCTAGATTCACCCAGGAGGCAAACCTCTGGGCATACGTACCTATGATGAGGTTTCTAGATTGGATTAGTTGAGGTGAGAAGAACCAGTTTAGATGTGGGTGGTGTCATCTCCTGGCTGGGATCCTGGACTGAATCAAAGATAAGACTGAACTGAGCACCAGTATTCCTCCTTCTGCTTCCTGACTATGGACATCATGTGACCAGCTGCCTTGTGCTTCTGTAACCATGGCTTCTCTCGACCATGAGCAACTGCACTGTCAAACTGTGAACCAACATAAATTCATTCATTTGACGTTGCCCTAGCAATGAAAAATATACTAACAGATACAAGGGAGATTGGATAAGGCATATTTATGTGTATCTAGAGAAGTTAGTGAGACCCTGATCTCAGCTTTAACCAGATAGTAGAAATCGTCACTTAACAGGTCATGCTTGTTTGAAGGGTGCTTCAGGAAGAAAGAAAAGTCACCCTGATCCTTGCCAGCCAGGCAGTAATAGCATGAGTTATGTGCTTGAGGTTAATGGGCAAGAGGTGGCAGAAGGTGGACTGACAGGTTGGTACTGGCTTAGGAAAGACCTCACTGGGACACAATAGAAAACTTACAAGGGATCCTTAGACGATGAGAATGCAGTTGGGGCAGACACAGAGAGGATCACATGTAGGCTTCAGCAAGATCTAAGTGGCCAACTGGAAAGGTGCAGTGGGTGGGTGGGGGGTGGAACAACAGGAGGAGGAAGAGGATGGCCTAGAAAGAGAGATGCTTCCACTACAGCAAGGAATCTGAGCCAGGAAGAGTTAGAATTGAGAAATATTTTGCAAGATAATTTTTGTGGCTAACTCAATGATAGGTTTAAGTTGGAACGAAGTATTTAGGGTGGACCTCAACAGTGGCAATTCTTTCTTGAAGGAACATAAAATATGCTAAGAACAGTTCTATGTAGAATGGTGATCAACAGATTTATTCTTCATTCAACAAGCATTGAGTGGCTACTTACTGTGTGCCAAGTATTGTTATAGGGAAGGCTGCTGCTGTCATGGGGGTAATGCAATCCTTCTTAAGTACCTATGGATTTTAAATCTAGATGATAATAAATCAGTCTCTATCTGCTGATTGAAAATCAAAGTGGGACAAAGAGGAGCTCTTTAGCATCAGATATTCTTCTTGGAAGCTCTTACATTTGAGCTGAGACAGGGATGGTTAATAGAACTCAGATAGGAAAAGATTGCAGAAGCATCGAGAAGGAGTCAATGGAAAAGACAAAGGGCCAGAATGAGCCAGAAGTGTTAAAGTAGGTCCTGGAGAGATGCTCAGTGGCTAAGAGCACTTGCTGCTTTTGTACAAGACCAGCGTTCAGTTGCTAGCCCTTACATCATGGCTCACGATTGCCTGTATGGCCAGCTCTAGCAAATCTAACACATTCTTATGGTTTCCATGGGCACCTGTATACACACACACACACACACACATACACACACACTCACACATACACTCACACACACACTTAGACATGCAAACACACACATGAGAGAATAAGTGGAAAGAAGATGGATTTTTGGAAGTTATAGAGAGAGGGGAAACAGTATGATCAAAATATATTGTATAATTTTTTTAAATGAAAATTTAAAATAGAAGGGCATAAGTGTTTGGAAATCATCAGGGTAGCAGACTCTTTGTTACTGCATGTCATAGGCTCCAATTCTCCTTTCCATAATGCAGTTCTCATTATGGCTTTAGGGGTAATTGAGTCTGAAAAGCTCTCAGGCATCTTCGTGGAGATGTTTACCAGAAGGTCATCACCATTTTACAGAGGTCTATGGACAGAGGAAGAAAAGAAGGAGGAGGAGGAGGAGGAGGAGAAGGAGGAGGAGGAGGAGGAGGAGGAGGAGGAGAGAAAATAGTTTTGAAAGTTATCAACTAATAGGATTCAATTGACACTTGATAATTTGAGGGTGTGGAAACATTTCCTAGTATGAATATGCAAGCAGAGAGGCTTTAATTAGCTGTCTCCTTTGTACATTATGAAGATAACCTTGTTTGGGGTTCTAGGCAATAATACAAGATGGTAGAGCATCCCTGGTCACAGCACACATAGTCAGCTTTGCCTCTCAGTCCTGGCTTGCCCTATGTTTTCAGAGGGCACCTAGTGTCCTCCATGGGCATTGAGTTTGGTAAACACAAGAGAACAGGATTTAACTAGAAACTTGGGGAATATTTCAGAGTCACCAGGCTGTTTGTGATAACCATAGATAGAAGCTAAACATTCCACACACTGTATATTTGATTTTACTAAAAACAACCCATTTCCCTCTCTATCTGCTTTGTCTTGTCAAATGAAGCATCTTTGGTGAGAACAAGGTTTGCATGCACTAGGCACCTCTGAATCTCCCACTAGGTATCAACCTCAGCAGAGAATTTTCTTTTCTTTTTATTACAGAGAAAGTTTAATTACAAGTGTCTCTTATATCTTAAGACCATTTAGGTTGATTAGCTCGAATTTATGCTTGTTTTGGTTTTTTTATGTGTATATGTCAATGCTTGTGTGTGTCTGTGTGCTCATGTGTGTGAGTGCCCACTGAGTGCAGAAGATAGTATCAGACTCCTTGTGTTACAAGCAGTTGAGGCTCTCCTGATAAAGGTGCTGGAAGCTGAAGTCTGCTCCTCTGTAAGAGCAGCAAATATTCTTAACCACATTTCCCAGCTTGTTCTCTTTCTCCCCTCTCTCCCCTCTCTCCCCTCTCTCTCCTCTCTCCCCTCTCTCCCCTCTCTCCCCTCTCTCCCCTCTCTCCCCTCTCTCCCCTCTCTCCCCTCTCTCCCCTCTCTCCCCTCTCTCCCCTCTCTCCCCTCTCTCCCCTCTCTCCCCTCTCTCCCCTCTCTCCCCTCCCCCCCTCTCCTCTCTCCCCTTTCCCCCCTCTCCTCTGGCTCCTCTCCCCCTTCTTCCCTTTCCCCTCTCTGCCTTTTCCCCTCTCCCCTCTCTCCTCTCCCCTTTCTCCTCTCTCTTCCCTCTCTCCTCTCTCCTCTCTCTCCTCTTTCTCCTCTCTCTCCCTCTCTCTCTCTATCCCCCCTCTCTATCCTCTCTCTCTCCCTCTCCTTCTCTCTCCCTCCCCCCTCTCTTATATTTATCTCTCTGTGTAACCCAGGCTGGCCTGGAGTTAGTGGATATCTACTTGTCCCTACCTTTCAAGCAACCTTCCTTAATTTATTTTAATGTCACTTCCCTTTCTATATTAATGATCAGTTACCTATATGGAAGAATATATGATATCTATCTGTCTGTCTGTCTGTCTGTCTATCCATTCATTCATCCACTTTCCTAAACATTGACTGTCAAGTAAAAAGTGAGTAAGATATCATGCCAAATATATTCTTCATGGAAGAGGGCAGATGGTAATAGCAATGCTTCCAAGCCTGCTATGAACGAGAAGGTTAGTCTCTTCCCATCTTCAAAATAAAGGAGGAGAGAAACCATCGTTACCTTTGGAGGTTGCAGAGTCTGGTGGCAGGCAGAATGATTCTCCTGTGGCTTTGATTGACATGCCCTGCATCTCCCTCTAGGAAGTGCATCTTATTAGACCAGGTGGATTGGCCAGTCCCAAGGAAGTTCTGAGCTTCCCACTGAGACCTTTGTTGTTGACTCTGGCATTTAGGCAAATTCCAGTGGCATTTCAAGTCCCCATGCCTGGGAACAGGATTCCTGTAGGGACTCTCTCTGCCTTTGGCTATGGCACACCCTTTGGCAGATGCCTTAGCACTTGTCAGTCTCAGCCTCAATGTGGAAAGAGATGATTTATCACCCCTTGATGATCAGTGGTGGTGGTGGTGGTGGTGGCCAGGGAGACCTAGATGGACAACCTCCTGTAAATTTAAACATATAGAGCAAACATTTCATGGGTGAGGAAGCTAGTTTTTAGCTTGCTTTACTTTGGGGTAATAGAAGATAGATAGAAATCGGTAACATAATGAAGTATTATAGGAAAAAAGTCTAAGAATAACTGAACATTTTAAAACGCAATAAGTGCTTGACACATGTTACTTATAATGTGAGATTTAAAAAATTCATCCTTTGAAGATTTCACGCAAAGTATTTTGATCACAGCAATCTCCTCCTGACTCCTCTCAGCCTACCCCCCACTTCCTTATCCACCTGACAGTGTGACCTCAATTCTTTTAAACCAGTCAAGTCCAATTGGTGTTGCCCATATGTTCTTGGATGCATGGCCATCCACTGGAGCTTGGTAGAACTACAAAGGGCCACGCCCTCAAAGAAAACAGACTCTCCTCTCTCAGAAGCCATAACTCTTCAGCTAGGGGTGGGACTTCATGCCCACACTTTCCCCACTCCATGTTGGGATTTTTTCCTGGCTTAATGGGATTTGAATGTGGATAAAAATAATCCCATTGAGTCAGATTTATTTCCCCTGTGCATAACCTTGCACATAGTAGGTAACATCATATCTGGCTGAGTTCAATGCAATTGATGGTTGTCTGTCTAGAAATGACTGCTCTTCTTTGTGGGTATTTACTAAACTAAATAAAAGAAGGTTCAAGGAAGGAGTGGCAGTCAACCAATAGCTGGACCAGACAATAGAGCTATCCTTTGCCAATGCCAATTTCCATCAAATGAGGTTGATTATTTGGGATTTTTTAACTGAGTTCAGTGAATCCCAGGGATTCATGGTCAGGCCTTTGGCCCTAGATAAATTATGCTAATGCATCAGGATCCTTAACCACCTTTGAGACATAGTCTCCAAGGCTTAATGTAGAATGCTAAGTGAATAATTGCAAGTTGGTGGACTATATTCAGACCATCTGAGTGCAATTCAAATGTAAGATCATTAGGCTTTATTATACTTAGAAAGTAAGTTATAGGCCACCTGTTACTATTGTACATAGTTTAGCTTCATGCGTGTGTGTGTGTGTGTGTGTGTAAACATGTAAATGTATATATAGCTGTGTGGCATGGGCACTCATGGATGTATACAGGTGTGGAGGCCAGAGGTCAACTTCATGTGTGACTCAGGACAATTTTTACCTTTTTTGTTTGTTTTGTTTTTTGAGATAGAGGTCCTCACGGGGCCTGGAACTTACCACTTCAGCTATGACCCTGGCCAATTAGTATCAGTATCTTCTGTCATCACCCTCCCCCATCTCTCCAGTGCTGGGATTATAAGTATGCACTAACATACCTTGCTTTTCTATGCATCTTCCAGGGATTGAACTCACATCTTCACACTTTTTTTTAAAATTTTTTTTATTAGGTATTTTCCTCATTTACATTTCCAATGCTATCCAAAAAGTCCCCAATACACTCCCCCCCACTCCCCTACCCACCCACTCCCACATTTTGGCCCTGGCATTCCCCTGTACTGGGGCATATAAAGTTTGCAAGTCCTATGGGCCTCTCTTTCCAGTGATGACATACTAGGCCATCTTTTGATACATATGCAGCTAGAGTCAAGAGCTCTGGGGTACTGGTTAGTTCATAATGTTGTTACACCTATAGGGTTGCAGTTCCCTTTAGCTCCTTGGGTACTTTCTCTAGCTCCTCCATTGGGGGCCCTGTGATCCATTCAATAGCTGACTGTGAGCATCCACTTCTGTGTTTGCTAGGCCCCGGCATTGTCTCACAAGAGACAGCTATATCTGGGTCCTTTCAGCAAAATCTTGCTAGTGTATGCAATGGTGTCAGCGTTTGGAAGCTGATTATGGGATGGATTCCTGGATATGGCAGTCTTTAGATGGTCCATCCTTTCGTCACAGCTCCAAACTTTATCTCTGTAACTCTTTCCATGGGTGTTTTGTTCCCAATTCTAAGAAGGGGCACAGTGTCCACACTTTGGTCTTCGTTCTTCTTGAGTTTCATGCGTTTAATAAATTGTATCTTATATCTTGGGTATCCTAAGTTTTTGGGCTAATATCCACTATCAGTGAGTACATATTGTGTGAGTTCCTTTGTGATTGTGTTACCTCACTCAGGATGATGCCCTCCAGGTCCATCCATTTGCCTAGGAATTTCATAAATTCATTCCTTTTAATAGCTGAGTAGTTAGTACTCCATTGTGTAAATGTACCACATTTTCTGTATCCATTCCTCTGTTGAGGGGCAGCTGGGTTCTTTCCAGCTTCTGGCTATTATAAATAAGGCTGCTATGAACATAGTGGAGCATGTGTCCTTCTTACCGGTTGGAACATCTTCTGGATATATGCCCAGGAGAGGTATTGCTGGATCCTCTGGTAGTATTACATCCTCACACTTTCGTGGAAAACCCTTTACTGTCTGAATCTTCGCCCAGCCCTGGCATAGCTTCTTGAAGGCACTATAAATAAGACAGAAATTAAAGATTGTAAGGAGAAACTGAAGTTTATACTATTCCTGCTACCGTGCCTTTTCTCTGTGACCAATCTGGACTTGGGGTTGACTGAACAGAGGTTCTAATATAGAAGCCAGGTATAACTATGTCTTAGATGTCTCAGAATTGATGTAGCATTCATCCACCTTCTTCCACGGAAGGAAGAAAAGCACATAGAAGAGATGAAATGAAGATCAACAGTACATAGGTAGCCAATGAGTCTTTTACTTCTCACGTCTCAGTCTAGTATCTTACTGGAACTGGGCTTGCCTGGCTGCTTCCTGGTCTTGTCTGATGAGCTTTTGAAACTTGATGTAGAGTGCCTAAAACTCATCATCTCCTCCAAACCTCTTTTGGAGTCAGGAGTGTCTGAACACAAAATGACAAGAGTTCAAACAGGGCAGAGGGTAATAGACACATCACTCCTTCATACTGGCATCTAACATCAGTATTTGTAGAATCAGGATAGCTGGTAAGTATCATTTGTACCTCTGTGTGGAAAGTCTCAAATGATGTGGCTCCCTTTGAAGTAAGGTTGAAAGGTCATGCCATGGGTCCATCTAGTTCTTTGCTCCCTACTTTGTCACTCTGAAATACTTGTCAGCACAACATTGCTGTATGTATGTATGTATGTATGTATGTATGTATGTATTCATTCTCTCTCTTTCTCTCTGTCTCTCTTTCTCTCTCTCTCTTTCTCTGTCTCTCTCATCTATTAATCAGTCATCTATATACCTATCAATTGCTTATCTCTATACTATTTGCAAATAACTATTTATCATCTACTTATATATTAACCATTCATCACCTATCAATCATATCTATCTATCAATATCTACAATTTAATGTTTGCCTATCATCTATCTATCTATCTATCTATCTATCTATCTATCTATCTATCTATCTATCTATCTATCTATCTACCTACCTACCTATCATGTATCTAGCTATACCTATATATCTATCTGCCTTTATTGTGTTCTTTAATCCCTAATGTGAATGTTGCTTGGATATTATAGTGGTTTGTATATGATTGACCCAGGGAATGGCACTATTAGGAGGTATGGCCTTGTTGGAGGAAGTGTGTCAATTTGGCATTTGGCTTTGAGACCCTCATCCTAGCCACATGGGAGCCAGTCTGTTCCTGGCTTCCTTTGGATGAAAATGTAGGACTCTCAACTCCTCCAGCACGATGCCTTCTCAGACACTGCCATGTTTCCTGCCATGAAGATAACGGACTGAACCTGAGAACCTGTAAGCCAGTTCCAATTAAATGTCCTTTATAAGAGTGCTTGGTCATGGTGTCTGTTCACAGC
The DNA here is from genome assembly GCF_978045245.1 of Mus caroli. Lineage (NCBI taxonomy): Eukaryota > Metazoa > Chordata > Mammalia > Rodentia > Muridae > Mus > Mus caroli. The sequence goes on from NW_028227268.1 coordinate 9,519,949, forward strand.
AGTAAAACCCTAAGACAGATACTGATTCAGGAGGTGTTGATAACTCAACACAGATGTACATCGGAATTTTCTGGTATTTTTCTGGGGGTGCTGGTGCTTGGGGTAACCTAGACTTGCAGGTGATTTTATCCCCAGGAGGAGTGGCATGGCAGAGTTTTACTGTTTCCACAGCTACGGGGCACTCCACAATATCCTGAGACATGGATGTCTCCCTTGTATATCCCTACTAAGATCATCTGAGCAGTGCTCTCAGGAGACAGGCCGTCCTGTTGTAAGGTTGGAAGGTGCCCTGCAGCCCAGCACTAGCCTCTTCGCCTGCCACTGGGCTGGGCTATATTGAAGAGGTGTGAGTCCCACTCAAGAAACTTACCTTCTTAAAGAAATATGACTTGATTTTGGGCAGATTTATCTCAGCAGACGCACCCAGCAGTCTATTGGGAGAGCAGAGGGCATCGCCGCATCTGGAAGCTCTGCTACTGTACACTACTTCTCTTAATGTTCTTGATGATAGTTTAGGTATGATGAGGCTTGGCCAGCAGACACATGGGTGGAGCGATACTTGCTTAACTACACCTCTGGTATGCTGAGACACCCCAAGGAGAATGTGTATGTAGAGAGGCCCTCTGGGGACGCCACACCCTAAGTCTGCTTCCCTCCCTGCTGTGAGAAACTAAGGGAGGTCCTCTAGACATCACCTTTACTTTCCCAGTGCACAACCACCATCCCCAGACCTGCCAGAGAGGGAGATGGTATGTGGAGGGAAAGATGTTCAAGCGTTAGTGCCTGTGTTCTCCTTAGGTGTTTATCTGAAAATAAAAGCTACCAGTTTACATAGTTAGCTCTCATAGGGCCTTGAACACATTGGCATCTGAGACATGAGCAAGAAAAGTATTGATTATTTTGAGCTAAGACCCACAAATTATCATATATATGTACATATATATATGTGTGTGTGTGTGTATGTATATATGTATGTGTGTGTATGTGTGTGTGTCTGTGTGTGTATGTATATGTGTGTGTGTATATGTATGTGTGTGTATGTGTGCGTGTGTCTGTGTGCGTGTGTGTATATGTACGTGTGTGTACACCATATAAGTGCAATATTTGTCCTGTCTCCATTTCCTTCTCTCTCTTCTCATTCCCTCTCCTTTCTTCCCTTTTCCTCTCCCTCTTTCGTTTTGCATCCTCTCTGCTTCTCTCCCCTCCCTTGACTTCCTCTTCCCTCCTCTTTCCTCAATTCTTCTTTTCTCTTCCCTCCTTCCTTCTCTCCCTCCCTCCATTTCTCCCTCCTTCTCTCTTCTTAGATGTAAGTTGAAAATTGTCAACTACCATTTTGTTTATTCTTCTTTCGATAAACAAAAATAAGCTTGAGGGACTTCCCACAGGTGTGGACTGCATGGCAGTCTCACTGCTAAGCATTTTATAGGCAATATGTTTCTAAAGTCTTCTTGTAAGGGCGGCGCTGCGAGTTTCTCCCCCTTGGACAAATTGAGGAAGTGAACACTCAGAGTTAGGAGTTTGTCATGAGTGCCTGACTAAGGGATTGGACTTGTAAGTATCATCTCAGGGTTAGAGAGATGGCTGAGAAGTTAGGCATTCTTCCTTCTCTTCCAGAGAACCCAAGTTTGGTTCCCAGCATGCACCTCAGGTGAAGACTCTAACTCCATCTCCAGGAGTTCTAACATTCCCTTCTAGTCTCTGCAGCACTGCACTCATTTGGTGTACACACACACAACCAAGTACACACACAACCAAGTACACACGAACACACACAGGGATATACACATTCACACACATATACTCAAACACACTAATCCATACAGACATTTACACAGATATACATACAGACACACAAACAAATACAGGCAGAGACAAATATATACAGAGAAACTCACACACATGGACACATACACATTCACTCACACACATACATGCTCACACTCATACATACATAGACACATAGACACACAGAGACACAAACATAAACAAATACACACACACACAGACACACACACTCATTCACACACAGAAACACAGGCACAAATACATCAAGAAAGACACACACATGGACACACACACACATACTCATACCCACTGACACACATAATAAAGGAATAATCTGAATCATCCCATAATAATCAAATCCCACCAATACTTCCCTGATTTTATGTATATATCATACACATACATGCACATACACATGTATCCTGGGAAAATGATGCCCTAGTTGTGAGGATGAAGAAGACAGTACTGCGGAGAGTCTCATTTGTCTTTTGCAGTTCTATTCTGGACATGACATACATCACCTCTGCTCATCACTAAATAGCAAGCTGGTGAGCTGTTCATCTCCCTCATTTTACCTTATTAAGAAATGAAACCCAGTGGCTGACTAATAGAAGGAGCTAAGCCCGAGGTAGACACTGGGCTCTTACCTATGCAGTACAGCACTTCAGGAGGACTGAGGCTGAGGCAGAACTTAAAGGACTTAGCTTCATATTGTATCCCCTTCTCTCCATTTTGATGCCATCACACCGACTTGTAAGATGCAAGGATGCATAGTCTCAGGACCCTTCTTAGGGGTTCTTCTGGTCTTGACCCAGCTCCTGTGTGTTCCAGACCAATACTCAATGCCCTGTGGCCCATGCTTAACCTTTGAGATGCATGTGATCAGCACCCACACAGCTGGGAATCACTGAGTCACAGGGCTGAGTTGCTGCTTGCATGGCTTGCAACTGGAAATGAGATTTATAGGGCAGAGTGTCTTTGCCTCCCACACTTCTGGCAGGTTCCCTTTGCCCTGTGCATTCCTACTGCAGGGCCTTATGGGGCTTCTCTCTCATATCTCCAAGAGAAGCCTTCAGAAAGGGTCACCATCCACGGATGACAGAGTAGAGCAGAAGTAGGCCTGAAAGCCACAGCAGGGAATGTCTTCTCAGGCCACGCCCTCACCGTTCTGGACAGGTGAACTGGGGAATGTGCTCATTTCCTTCTTAAGTTCTCAACTCACCCTCCAGGTAAGCCCTGTAAGCGAGGAATGGGAGGAGCCAGGAGAAAGGGACTCCAGGAGCTGTTTGTAAATGTTGCTCTACAACTCCAAATCCTTTAAGACTAGGAAGAAAGGGAAGGAGGAGGAAAGAGGGAAGAAGGAAGAGCGAGGATGGGAGATACCCATGGAAGAACTAATATGAAGAAGAAAATGCAACTGTATCCTGAAAAACAAAAAAAAGAAAGAAAGAAAGAAAGAAAGAAAGAAAGAAAGAAAGAAAGAAAGAAAGAAAGAAAAGTACACTTCTGAAAATGATTTCCTCAAGGAGTCAGTTTAATGAAAATCAAATCACAAAGCCCCTTTGTTCTGTTCCGTTGACTCCACTCTCTGCCCTTGGCTTCTCTTCTGTTTCACAGGATACCAGTTGTTCTCGTATCCTGGGATTGAGGAGAAATAAGATACCTGTGAAGAATCAGTATGCGGTTTGAGAAAGAGCAGCACGACAGAGAGGAGAGAGGCCAGAGTCGATGCTGGTGGTAGTGCGGTCAGTAAGAGCGAGAGATGGCTCCTTTTTGCCTTGCAAGCACAAGGACCTGAGTTCGATTCCCAGAATGCATGTGAGGATGCCAAGTATAGCAGTGTGCTCTTGTAAACTCAGAGCAGGGCAAGCATAGATAGGTGGATTTGGGGACTTGACCAGTGAGCACTGGGCCACAGGACATTGAGTATTGGTCTGGAACACACAGGAGCCAGTAGTGGTGCTATCTGGTAAATGCCAACTAAGGTTGTCTAGTGTGGTGTACACAGACCACACTCATACAAGCACACATAGCGCACACAAGTACCCACACACAAGCAAAGTTGCGTTTGTGCATGCACGTGTGCGTGAGCGCGCGCGTGTGCACACACACACACACACACACACACACACACACACACGCTCGGGCATGCAGTGGGGAGGCTATGGGTGATAGAATCAGTGTAATGCAGAGTAATTTGAAGAATCACACAGAATACAGAAACAATGAGGAGAGGCACAGAGGAGCCGAGAGGAGAGAGAGTAAAGACATGAGAGAAGTGTGGACATTTTTAGTGTGAGAAAGTCAACCGCCTTCAAAAGGCTGACATAAAGCCACACACACAAAATCATGGCAATTGCATGTATGAACTCACAGCGTTTGTCACAGCACGCACAAGTTCCAGCCATCCAGAATCCCTGCATGAAAATGGGGAGGTAGGCATGATATTCCACGCTCAGCTAAGGAGTTATTGGCATTTCATAGTTGCTGGGAGAGGGAGTCAATTTTCTTTACTAGTGTGACCCCTGGCAGGTTGACCACAGGGCAAGGCAGGCTCCACAGCCAAGAGTAGTTGTACAATACAAACCAGACTTGATAGAGAAGAAAAAAAAAGCAGAAAATTCAAAGTTGGATGGTTAAAGAGGGGATGGTGGGTATGGGAGGGATCAGGGGTATGATTAAAATACATTGTATAGAATTTTCAAAGAATTAATAAAACTATTCCTTATAAAACAACAACAACAACAACAACCATGGCAAAATCTGTCCCTGTAGTAGCCACTGACATATTTTGAAATTCTCAGTTCAAATAGAAAATTAGATTTGAAAACTACCCTCATGCACATTGACAGATTTTGAAAAAAACAAAAACACACAAACAAACAAACAACCCCACCAAACAGCAACAAACAAAAACTTGCCTGAGTATTCTTCTGAGGCAAAATCGGTTAGAAAGAGGATTTTTGTCCTGTCTGTATTCCAGTTTGATTTGAATGATTTCAGTAGAATGCTAATAATATAAGCTAAAGGGGCCACTTAAAAAGTCAACCTAACACTTACTGGGAAACAGAGAGAACCCAACATGGCCAGGAAAATCTTCACAGGCTGCGATGAGAGGGTTTAATCACAATGTCATGGTGAGCGGGGAAGACCCGATAGGCAGAGGGATGCACGGTGCAGATGCTCCGTAGAAAACTAAGATGGTGTTTTCTTAATGACTCTTTCTCCTCTGATTTCAAGTGCCAACATCAATCACAATCAGGTTGTCCTACATCTCCGAAAGTCTATTTTTAGGATAAGTGGTTGCCGGTTTGAAATAAGGTTGGCATCCTTCCTGAAATCCCACACCACAATATAGAGACTGAAGGGATGAAGTAAGTAGCCAGACACACCATAAGGAGACCAAAATAAGGATGAGGGGCTGGGGGTGGAGGGTGGGGTGGAGGGGGTGGAGGTGGTGGAGGGAGTCTCTGATCTTGAGTTTGGAATGATCTCCCCATGTGTAATGAGTTGAGAGAAGTTTTGTTCACCACAATTCTCCTTGTAAATGGAACTTATTTGTTGGAGACAGTTCCTGAAGGAGAAAAGGAAGCAGAAGGAGGGTCCTGTATGATAAACATTACTCACTGGAGAGAAGGGAGAAATTTACCTCGTATTCTGGCAAGGAAAAAAAAAACATGGAAAATGCTATGTTTGTGAGGTGGAGGAAAGAGAAGTCTGTGGGACTCCTAATGCCTTATTTCTTCCCGCTGCTAGACTACAGTATTCTAAGTGTAGAATGTGTGTTATAGAGAACACATGACCTACAAGTCTACCAGTCGGACTCCAGGATCACACTCTGAGTTCCTCTCTTCCTATGTTGTGACTCTCTCCCATGTGTACTTCTGTCATTGTGATGTTGTCTTCCAGGAGATCTTCAGCAGACTCAGGTTGATACATTGGAATCTATAAGCAAACCTTTTCTCTTAAAAAAAAATCTCATAGCCTCCACCATTTTGTTATGGTAACAATAATAACAACAAAATAGGTTCATTCACCCTACCAATTTTTAAGAAGTGAAACAGTAACGTGAATTCTGTTATATCCTTATGTAGGAATATTACCAGTCATTAATCACCATTGTAACTATTATTACCATTTAATTGCCATTAATGAGCCTTACAATATAGAAAAAAAAACCTATAATGGTAATACATCTGGGTATAAAATTGCACATGCAAAATGGTACCAATGATGAATAGAAAAATAAGTTAATGTATAGACACATAAAGGAATAGAAATAAATATGTTGAAGTATCAAAGGTCATTTGGAACTTTTAGGAATAAAACTTGATTTATTTTTTTTCATATTCAACCAAAAATAATTCCAAACATGTACTCATACCAGTGAGGACAGGAAGTCAGAAAAACTGCATCTATTGTATTGAGTTATTTGACGAGGAATAAGTGATTGGGAGAAGCAAGCTCAGTTCCATTGGAGAAATTTGCTTCTTACCTAATTTCACACTGGTCTCCTATGTTCGAGGTCATATATGTAATTGAAAAAGATTGCTGGAGGTGAAGGGCCCATGTTCATCTTAGTTCTTATGTTCTCTCATGTTCTGGGGTTCCCAGGGTCCAGGTTTCTTCTGAACCAGGGTCTAACTATCCTTCTTCCCTTTGTCTGAACCAGGGTATTACCATGCCTCTGAGGTGCTTCCAGCTTAATACTCCTACTTCCTCCTCTGCGCCTTCAGCATGATCTCCCCCTGCATCCTTATATGCTTGGCAAGGTACATGCTCTGCTCAAGCATGCCAGCCTTGCCACTTGCACTAGGGCATCTCCTTAGATCTCAGCCCTTCATAGCAGACTGGTGATTTAACTGGAAGGGAATGAAGAAGCTGTTGTTCAGAAAATTGCCATACACATGGTCTCCAAAAATGACTATGGTCATCTATGGTGATAAACTGAGGACTCTGTGAACTTGTCTGGGCTCAATAGCTGGGGTCATATCACTGAGGTCTGAGCATGTAATAACCCTTTAAATTGAAACAGCTTTCTAATCATGTTGATGGTCTATCAATTCTGAATTTCTTCTGGCTATTCAAACACACCAGAGTTATGGATGCTTTTGTGCTTTCTGCTTGATATCTTGTCCTCTTTCTTCGAGTTTTCATAAGATGCTCATAGCTCTTCACTCAACTTCTGTCCTACTCCAGCTTCTGAGATAATTTCCTATCTTCTGCCATTCAAATACAAGCTCCGTCTCCCTTCTGTTCTTCCTCCTAAGACACAGCCCACTGCCATACTTAGTAAGCATTCATTCACAGGTCATTATTTTAGGCCACCTTACCTCATGGAGGGTTTCCACCAAGCAGGTCAACAGCTAGTGCTGGAAAACAGAACCCATTTACTAATAAACAGATAAAATGACTTTATAGAAACTCCCACAGTTCTTACCCAGCATCTCCATGGAGTATGAGATAACTAAGCAGGTGAAAGGCTCTTGTTGCCACACCTGAGCTCAATCCACAGAACCCACTTAATGGAAGGAGAGATCTGACTTCTGTGAGCTGTCCTCTCACTTCCAAATGTGTTCAGTATCACTTACAGCAGCATAAACATGCATGCTGACATATACATATGTAAATAAACAAACAGTATATACAATATATTATATATAAATAACATGTGTAATATAATATATAACATAGGTAAATATATTACATGTAAATAATATATTCCATAGTATATATTTTATACATATACTTAAATACAATGGTATCACCATAATATTGAAAATAGGGAATTGGAGTACACTCTACAAATCATTTGATTTTGCCCAGCCATTTCTTAGAGAAAGGACTAAGACTTAGAGAAGGATCCAAAGAAAGATGAACAGAACTAGACCCTGAGCTAAGCCAGTGGTGATGTGAAAGTACCCTCACAGGGTCTAGAATCTACAGTATATCTTCTCAGTCCACCCGTTTCTTTCTCTCTCTGTTGGTATAGTAAATACTCAGATAATGCATTACCACGCCGGGTTCTTAGTTCCTGTGCTGGTCACAAGTCGTCTCTACCGTCTATGGCAAGGTGTGGGGAGCTTGAAGGGAAGACATGTTGGGGCTCTGCCAAGGTTTTGGGTTTCTGCCTCCCAGGCCAGCAAACATTTTATCAGATAGGAATGATGTGGAGTCATCTGACCTGGCCCACGGTTGAGATGCAGGAGCACAGGGGTGAATGTTTCTAGAACATATTTAGCTAATGGAGCCATCATGACGCCCTTCAGACTTGTGGGTAGGCAGAGAGAGTGCATGATGGAAGAATTCAGTAACCAAGTCTTTTCCACACATGGGGTTGAACTTAGGGATTGGAATGCCTGGACACTAGCAAGTTAGTCAGAAACCAAGAGATTCCACACCAGCATCCACAGGACATGGAGGAAACTTTCATGGGCATGATAAGAACTGCATTATTTGTGGGAAGGTAGGAGCCCATTTTTTTCACTGCTGCTGGGGACTGAAGGAAGACAAATGGGTTGGAGGTCAGAGGGAAAGGGGCCACAGGAGACTGTAGAAACCATGTAATGAGCCCTTAGACACAAACAAAAACAAACAAACAAACAAAACATGCTCGTTTCTGCAATCTGGGAAACTTTTATAATAATTTTTAAAGGCAGATGGAGCTATGACACTTGGGGAATCAGGACCACCCATGGATAATATACTGTATTGTAATGTCTACAAATCAGGGTGAAGGGAGAAAAAGACTGTCTGTTGATTGCTCTTGGAAGGGTCAAATGCAAGCATGTGCAATCCTACACTCATTTTTCTGAACCACACCATGTAATAAATGATGCTCTCTCCTCCTTTTCAAAGAAACAAAGATGGTACCCAAGGAGGCTGATGGGACCCAGCACCAGGAAGAAGGAGAAAAGGTTTTGAGCTCTTTCCTTATATTCTGCTGCGAACTCGAACATCCCTCCCGCTTTCAAACGCTGTAGATGTTATAGATGAAATATTTCTTAAAGGGAGGGAGGGAAGAAAAGAGGGAAGAAAGGGGGGAGGTAGAAACATAAGAGGGAGTCATGGTCAAGAGAGACTCTACGAGAGGTCTTGGGTTATTCGCTGTACAGACCTAATCCTGGCTATTAGTTAATGTTTTATGGGTAGAGGTGCAAATGTGTATGGATAAGGAGGCTCAAGAAGGGTTGTTGATGCCTATTAGCCTTGTGGATGCTGTGACAGATACTGGTGGATTCGATGGCTTAAACAGCATATGCTGGTCATGTTACAGTTCCAGCAAACAGAAATCATGAACAGGTTTCACGGGGCTAAAAATGCAAGGCTCAGTTAGCCCTGAGATCAATTCTTTCTGGATGCTCAGGAATGAATCTGCTTTCTTGCTTTTTTCCATCTGAAGGCTGCTGCATTTATGGGATCCTGGCTTTTCTCCTTTGTCCACATTTAAAGCACCCAACAGTGACTCTGGCTTGTCTTTCTGCATCGATCTGGCTTTTAATGCAAGCCACATTAAGATCTAGGTCTTTTAGAATGTTCTTTTATGTCTACCCAAGGATTTTATTAAGTAAAACAGGTAGAATAAGATCCTTTCTACTTAAAAAAAATGTTTCCATGTGCGTGTATTTGTGTTCACAGGTATGGGCTCATGTGTGTACACACACATGTATGTATGTAGCCCAGAGCTTTGTGTTAGGAATCTATTTTAACCACCTCCACTTTATTTACTGAAGTAGGCCCTCTCACTGAACCTGGAGCTCAGCCATTTGGCTAGTTTAGTTAGCCTGTCTCTGCCTCTCTGAGCACAAGGATTACAGGTGAGCTGCTATGCCTGGCTTGATTTGATATAGGCACCAGGGATCTGAACTTTACTCTTTACACTTCAGAGGTAAATTCTTTGTCCACTGAGCCATCTTAACAGTCCCAGCTCCTGCCTCAGACATAGCATTGTCTTTCAGAGCTGGAAATTAAGCCCAGGGCTCCTGGATGACCCTGGTACCTCCTTACTACCTTCTCAGCCTCAAATGAACACTCATTGGTGTGTGGGTGCTGGAGTCTTTGGGTGATAATACCAAGTCCAAGAGGGTGCTTTGACTTCTGCTTGCTATGTATTTGATTTTTTTTTTAATCAGCAAAATGTCAGTGCTTAGCATATCCCAGACTTTTCTCTTCATGGTGGACATAAGTCACCTGGTCCACTCTCAGGGGCAGTTGCAGTGGACAGTGAGAGATGATGAAAAGTCCTCTAGAAGGATGTTGTTGTTTAATCGAGCAGTTTCTGTGAGCTCACCCAGACAGGTAGAAGAGTGACCTGAGCATGTTCTTACCCACAGTTCAGCATCCGTGACTCACGACTCATTTTTCCGCCCCTCTTCTGGTCTGAAGAGTCGCTCTGTTGTCACAGGACTCCCCCACTCCCACTACCACCACCCCCAAGCCCCGTGTTGCCCAGTTTTACATGTGTGGTACTCAGGAATGCTCCATACCAGTGGTGGATGTCAGATGCCATTGCAAGGAGTACTGGGATTTTTTTTTTATTATTTTAATGTACCAAAAGAAGGGAAAGGGGACACAAAGAGGTGGCATCTGAAGATTCCCTCCTCATTGCTCTCCAGTGGAGGACGTGCTGTGTCTGAGCTCATCTTCTGTGGCAAGAACACAATACCTAAGACTTGATGAGTTATAGAGAGTAGAGGTTCTCAGGCTGGAGAGATGGCTCTGTGGCGAAGCACCCTTGTTGCTCTTCCAAAATAGCTGGGTTTGGGTTCCAGCACCAATGGCTCACAGCTGTCCATTTGCAGAGGAGCTCACATCCTTTTCTGCTCTCTGGGCACATCCCCCCACACATGCACAGACAAACATCATGCAAATAAAAATAAAGGGTAAAGAGAACAGAGGTTCTGAGACCTGAGAGTTCTAGAGCAAGTCTGTTGTGTCTACTGGACCCTGAGCTGCTTCTTAGCTCACCCGGGACAATGGAAGGGCCCATGGGCATGGGCAAAATAGTCAGAGCCCAGGGGCAGCCACACACTGTAACAATCCCCTTATGGTAACAGATCCAGTCCTGAGGGAGTTACCGATCTATTCTAAAGGCTTTATCATTCCCTCAAAGACCTCATTTCTACTCCCAATGCTTCTTTTCCTGTGGAGAGTCAAATTTCAACGTAAGGTTCAGACGGAAGGAACCATATTCAAGTTATGGTATTTTGATTGTATTCTCTGAGGAGAACCCCTGTCTTTCCTCCCCTCCTCTCACTTCTCCCCTTTTCTCCCCCTCTCCTTCCTTTTCTCCTCTTCCTCCTTCTCCTCTTCCTCCTCCTCTTCTTCCTTCTCCCCTTCTCCTTCCTCTTCCTCCCTTCCTTCTCCCCCTCTGCTCTTCTTCCTCTTCTTCAACCCCCCTTCTTTTCTTCTTTACTTCCTTCTTCAGTTTGACATTTTGATTGTTTTGGGATAGCTTTGCTATGCAACCCAAGCTGTCCTCACACATGGGGCAAGCAAGGCACCCTTCCTCCCATAGCTTCTTGTGTATGCATACCTCACAGGTATGCACCACCATGTCTGACTTTCTTAGGAAGGTTTTTACAGTGGTCCTCCAATGTGGGAGAGAGAGAGAGAGAGAGAGAGAGAGAGAGAGAGAGAGAGAGAGAGAGAGAGAGAGAGAGAGAGAGAGAGAGAGAGAGAGCTGAAGGCTTCAAATGCATCACAAACACAGACCATTGCTCCCAGAGGCCTGTTCCCTGACACCCAGCTTCCTGTGATATAGAGGAATGGCCAGCTTCAGAACTCCTTTGCTCTCAGGGTAGCACTGTCAGGAGTTGTGTTCTCCAGGGCAAATCCACAAAGCCGCAGCTATTGCAGGCTCAACACATGTCTCTCTGCCACTCAGTAGGTCCTCCTCTGTGCACAGTAGGCTGTGAAGAAAGCATCTGGTAATAGGATGTATGACTGAGGGCCGAGGGGATGAATGTGTCACAGGGCAGCACAGAGAAACATTGCAGTGTGTCCATGTTGTGTAGACTGAGCCTGATTGATGATGATGGATGATTTGGGGACTTGGGGCCACTCAGCAAAATTTCCCCGGGGTTTTTGCTCTAGCCTTGTTCTCTTGGCCTTGCAAGCCAGGCCAAAGGAAGGAAGGAAGGAGCAGGGCAGACCAATCAGTGGTATGATGTGAGCTGCTTGCTGGCCAGAGCCAAGGGCTTCTGAAACCTTCTCAAATCTTCCCCTAAGCAAGCCTTCCTGAAGCAAGCCCTCCCTTCTAAGGCGCCTACCTCTGCCTCTGCCCTCCTGGGCTCCCTTCCATCTCTCTCTCTCTCTCTCTCTCTCTCTCTCTCTCTCTCTCTCTCTCTCTCTCTCTCTCTTTCTCTCTCTCTCTCTCTCCCTGAAGCTGAACAGCCCTGCTTCTGGCCAGGAAGAAGGTACCTCCTCTGAGTCAGGGCTGAGTGAGCAGAAGTTGCTTCGCGCCAAACCCCCAGGGCTTGGAGAGCTACTAGCTTTGTCCACACAGAAACTGCACAGTTGAGGCCAGCGCAGTGGACTGGTCTGAAGTGAATAAGCAAAAGCAAAGAAGGAGAAGAAGAAGAAGAAGAAGAAGAAGAAGAAGAAGAAGAAGAAGAAGAAGAAGAAGAAGAAGAAGAAGAAGAAGAAGAAGAAGAAGAAGAAGAAGAAAAGGAGGAGGAGGAGGAAATAAAGAAATAATAAAGAGACTTAATGGAAAATAACTATCGAGTTCAAAAAAATTTTTCATTTTGGGGAGCGATTCTACAGTCCAGGGGGAAGGGAGGTGTCTGCCTGTGAGTCAGACACTACAGCCCTTCCCCACCCCCCACCCCCGGTCTCAAAGTGGGGGGCTGAGGGTGGCAGCTGCATGAGCTGAGCAGGGTGTGGGGCACAGGGCAGCCAAAGAAGGGGCGAGCAGGCTCCCCAGCTGGGCAGACAGCAGTAGAGGCTGGGCTAGCTTCCCTTCCAAGCATTGCACAGAGTCTCCTTGGAGGAAAGGCTCCTGCTGTGGAGCCAGGAAGGCAGCGCCTAGTTGCTGCTGGCACCAGCCAGGCTCGGCTGGGGCCGTCTGCTCTCCCAGGCTCCAGCAGGAGTGGGAATCCCATCCGCTCTGACCTCACGGATGAAAAAAGCAACCGTGGCCCCTTCCAAGGTTGAGGCAGCTCCGCCCGAGCTCAGGCCCCGCCAGCTGGACCCTCCCAAAACGGGTTCTCTTTTGTCAGCTGCCTTTTATAGAACTATAAAATCCGGAGTTCAAGTGTGAAGCCTTAGACCAGTCATTTTTTCAAAAAGGGGTCAGACTTCGCCTCCAGGATTCTTCCTGCCTTTCTTCCCGCCTTGCTAGGCTGCTGGCATCCATCTCTTGGCCTCAGTAAAATTCTGACACCCCTCCAGCACTCATGTTAACCTGCCCAGGACTCTTCTAGGCTCAGCTGTGGAATCAGGATGGACAGAGGGGGGCGGGGAAAGGAAGAAATAGTCTTTGATCAGGAAGCTAACAATGCTGGGGATGAAGACCAAGTTCAGAGAGCCAAGCCGTGCTTACAGAGCAAGCTGCAGAAGCAGCTTCAGGCACCTAGGACAGCAAGACTGTAACTCCAGCTGTTGCAGTTGGGCTGACACAGGCCCATCTTTGGAGTTCGTTGGCCAGCCAGTCTAGCCAGCTGAACATTTTCACACTCCGTGGGTGACACGGATGCAAAAACAATAAGGTAGAGGATTGCAGAAGATGACTCAGCATGGGCACTGGCTGATCTTCCAGAGGAACTACCAGCACCCACAAGGACACTCACAACTGTCAGTGGCTCCAATTCCTGGGGATCTCATGCCCTCTTGTGAAGGCCACCAGGCAGGCGTATGGCACACAGACCATACATGTAGGCAAACCACCCATACAAATTTTAAAAATTCTTAAAACAAAGAAGTAGAGAGTTGCTGGCCCTCTGGTTGGTGCACACACACATACATAGGTGCACATACTTATGTGAACCTGTACACACGCAGAGATAATGCTGACCAATATCAATGTGGCCCAGGAAGGCTGGTTCAAACACCTGTGGCCTTTGTCACTCCATGTTTCTTCTCCAAATATTAAAGCCCTGGGACAAAGAATAGGGTGATGGAGTACCAGAAGAATTTACAGTCAGCAGACTGGGAAGGAAAGAAATAACAAGGCCTGTAGGCGCTTGAGAAAACTTAATTCTCATCATAGCTCAAGACCTGGGATTCTGCAGACCCCTAGATTCGTGATTCTGGAAAAACTGACAGACAAACCTCGTTATTATTTTCAAGAAGTTAGGAAGAATCCTGAGTAAGATTGTTTAGTAAAACTCCTCTTAATTCTCAGGAGAGAGCACTTCTACTGTTTGGGAAACTCTGTGTAAACTTTTAGTCTACAAGAAGAAAAACCAGAACCAGATGGAACTTTCCCAAAGATCTAAGATGGCCTTCAACACAGCAGCAGTATCTGTAAGTCTGGCTATCTTGTTTGCTTGTTTCACCTTTCACATTTAAAAAAAGACCTGGTGTGTGTTTGTGTGTGTGTGTGTGTGTGTGTGTGTGTGTGTGTGTGTATGTTCATGCATGTGCATGTTTGTGTGCACCTATCAGGAAGTGACATAAGAAGCCAGAAGAGGGTGTCAAATACACTAGAGCTGGCATTACAGGCAGCCAGGGGCACTTTGACAAGTGAGCCGGTTAATTGTTGATGTCAACACCAGCTAGGGTCACCTGGGAAGAGGGAACCTCAACTGAGAAAATGTCTCCATCAGATTGGCCTGCGGGCATGTCTGTGGAACAATACGTGTGGTGTGTTTTCTTGATTGGCGGTTGATATGGGAGGGCCCAGCCCTCTGTGGGAACGGCCACTCCTAGGCATGTGACCCAGGCTTGTATAAGTATGCTGAGTGAACTATGGGAAGCAAGCCAGTGAGCAGTGCTCCTCCACAGCCTCTGCTTCAGTTCCTGCCTCCCAGTTTCTGCCCGAGTCCCTCTGACTTCCTTCAGTGATGAACTGGGGTTGTGACATGTAGCACCAAATTGGTTTTGGTCACGGTGTTTGTCACAGCAATAGAAATCACACTGAGACACCACGGGTGCTGGGAACCCCCTTCCATCTTCTGGAAGAGCAGCAAGAACTACTTAGCCATCTTTCCAGGCCCTGCTCTGACAGTGTAGCCTCAGCTTAAAGAATTAAGGGAAGGCTCTAAGGGCACATGAGTAAAACCATTCTCTGTCCAAATGGCAGGTCTTAGTAGATACAATAAATAGCTATTTTTAATGGTATAACCCACGGAGGCTTTTCTTCTCTTGGCTTCAAGATATTAACCTGTTTGCTAAACATCAGCGTTCCAGTGGGTGTCTCGTGATGTCAGGCTGTCATGTGACTGATGTTGAAAGACTTAAAAGCATCTCAAAGATAAAACCTAAGCACATTTTTTAGGGGGGATGGCAGTGTCAATGTTGGGTATTAGACCTAATTCAGCGACTGTAGGAAAGTATTGGCCCATTATGCCATTCCTCTAGGTTGGCCTCCAACTAGGTATGTAACCCAGGCAGGCAATGAACTTGCAATCCTCCCTTCTCTGTCTCCCCAGTAGCTGGCATTACAGGTTTACACCATTAACCCTGGGCTCCAACTCTTTCATTTATAGATGAGAATGAGAAAGCATGGATAACTTATGCTCTGGGCATACTTTCGTTTATTGAGCCAGACAAGGAACGTGGTCAGGATAGCTCCTTTTGCTGCTGTCATTCCTATCTCTGCCAGCTATGGTTCAATGGTGGATGGAGGTCGATAGGCTTTTGACTTTGTGAAGTTTGATGCTGGTGGGAGAGACGAGCAGTAACCATGGGAACATGGTGGAGAATGGTACCTTTTCAAGTCAATCAGCGATGGATGGAGTTGGAATCTAGAAGGGATAGCTGTGGCAGATTTCTCTAAACAGGAGGTTTCTGAGAGGATCTGTCTTGGAAGGGAGATGAAGCCAGCTGTCACAAGCTCCGAGAGACTTCTCCAAGCAGTGGGATGGTCTGTGCAGAGCCTCTGAGGACAAAACAACCCAGGTGTTTTTTTTTTCTTTCAATTTTTTTGTTGTTGTTGTTAGAGTTAGAACAGTGTAACTTGAATCTAGTTAACTAGTGCCTGAGTAACTCACACAATATGTACTCACTGATAAGTGGATATTAGCCCAAAACTTAGGATACCCAAGATATAAGATACAATTTGCTAAAAGCATGAAACTCAAGAAGAATGAAGACCAAAGTGTGGACACTGTGCCCCTTCTTAGAATTGGGAACAAAACACCCATGGAAGGAGTTACAAAGTTTGGAGCTGTGACGAAAGGATGGACCATCTAGAGACTGCCATATCCAGGGATCCACCCCATAATCAGCTTCCAAACACTGACACCATTGCATACACTAGCAAGATTTTGCTGAAAGGACCCAGATATAGCTGTCTCTTGTGAGACTATGCTGGGGCCTAGCAAACACAGAAGTGGATGCTCACAGTCAGGTAGTGGATGGATCACAGGGCTCCCAATGGAGGAGCTAGAGAAAGTACTCAAGGAGCTAAAGAGATCTGCAACCCTATAGGTGGAACAACATTATGAACTAACCAGTAATCCGGAGCTCTTGACTCTAGCTGCATATGTATCAAAAGATGGCCTAGTTGGCCATCACTGGAAAGAGAGGCCTATTGGACACACAAACTTTATATGCCCCAGTACAGGGGAACGCCAGGGCCAAAAAAATGGGAATGAGTGGGTAGGGAAGGGACTTTTGGGATAGCATTGGAAATGTAATTGAGGAAGATATGTAATAAAAATATTAAAAATAAAAAACAGAAAGCTTTACTGACTACTTAGCTGCACCCTACCCACCCACTCTACAAAGCAGGCTCACAGACTTCTCATGCTGGCCTGAACTAATATGTCCACTATATCTTTGTGGGACCACACCTCTTTGCCATGATGCCTTTCTTCTCACTCACCTATTTACACAACAATCCCAGGACACAAACTGCTTGCCCACATAAGAAAACCCTAGAATTCACTCCATTGTGTGTAAATGGTAGAGGACCATGTGATGTCAGCCTGACCTACCTATGGGTTGAATTGTGCTACCCCCAAGAGCTATGCTGATACCTTAACCCCGAGAAGCCCAGAATATTAGGACTTAGCATAGTTGCAGATTATTGTGATTGTACATGATACCAGGTATGGTTCTATATAGGGGGGAAGTGAGCGGTGAATGGAGGTGGATGATCATTTTGTTTTGTGAACTTTAATGCTGGCAGGAGAGGCTACACCTGATCCCCCATGTAATATTAGAAGACATTTAGCCACAAGGGTAGAGCTGTCATGGATGGGACTAGAAGTTCAGGGGGCAGGAGAGAAGGTTGTTTGCCTATCCCGTGAAGATATCATTAGAAGGTACCTGTCTATCAGGAAGGGAGCCTTTGCCAGCTCCCAAACCTGTTAGTGCTTTGATCTTAAATTTCCCAGCCCCTAGAACTGCAAGACACAAATGTCTGTTGCTTGTGAGTGACCAGTTTTATAGTGTTTTTATTGTAACAGCTCAAGTGCCCAGGCACACAGATTTAATCAAGTTAAGATGAGGTCATTAGGGTGGGCCCTCATCCAACATGAGTGGTGTCCCTATTAAAAAGGAGAAATTTGGACCCCGAGACAGCCAGGCACAGAGTAAAGACTGTTTGAGGGACAGACCGTACAATATCCTGTGGAGACTGTAGTGACAGACTGTTTGAGGGACAGACCGTACAATATCCTGTGGAGACTGTAGTGACAGACTGGGGCTGCAGAGGCTGGAACTGGCAAGAAGACTCTTTCCCTGTGGGTCACCGAGGTTATGTGGCACAGTTGACACTGATGTCACACACATATGACCTGCAGAACTCTGGCACTGTATATTTCTGTTCTCATAAGCTACATATGGTATATTTTGTTCTGGAGGAAACAGGCCTAGACTTTTCTTGTCTTATAACTCTGTATATCACCCAGTCTAACATGACTACCCACAATGTGGTCTTTTAAAACCTGCTCACTGTGCCTATACCAAAATGAGCCATACTTGCTGATGATGGCAAGCTCAGATGCTCCTTGCACTCTCAGAAGCCCCTGGCTTCCCTTTAGCCTTCTGCAGCATCTCTACAAGGCAGCTATGCATCTTTTCTAGCTCCTTATTCTATCCGCAGGTCATCTCACCATCCTTTCTATCTTCTTGAAATTCTGCTCCTTTGATACTCATGGCTTTACACCATGTGCACCTAACTGCTCTTCCCATGACCAGCAACCTGTCAGTTCTCACTCTCTCCTACTCTTGAGCACGTTGGTCATACCATGGGCACCACCACATTTATTATGACTAGGGATATGACAAAAAATCCCAGCAGATGTTGCATCTCTCTCCCCACCTCCCCACTTGTTCTCTCTTTGTTTTTTTTTTCCCCTCTTCTAAGGATTCTCTCCTCTTCCCCTTTGACAGCTTGCTCATTTCTCAGCTCTGTGCAGTTACTGTGGATCTTCTGTGGCTTCTCAAATCTTGTGTGGAGGACCCCACTCGCCACTCACCATTTACCACCTTCTAGACAAATACCTCTATGAGCCTGACCTCAGAAAATTCCTTACTCTTTTTAGTTCTTGGACACACTGACCTCTGGGTTAATCCCCCCCATTCTTCCATGTCTTCATTATCTTCTCTGACATCAAAACCATGGCATAAGCACACAGCCCCCACTGTTCCCTCCAGTCTGCAGATCTGAACATCTCCTCCCGGTTTCAGCATAGACACGTTCCTCCCATAAGCCTGGACCAGTGTTTTCGGAGCCAGCTGGAGAAAGACATGGGGTAGGACTGCATGGTCATGCCTTGATGTTTGACTATGGGCCTCCCATGGGCCCTTGGCAATCTCTGGCAATCTTTCTACATTTCCCTGGTCAACTCAGTCCTTCCACCCCAGGCCACGGTGTGACATCTCCTCTCCTGACATCCACCCCCTCACTCTCAGTTGATGACCTCACCTTGTACTCACTGAGAAAACAAGCAGGCAGCCACCTAAAAATGAGTCACCTCGTTACCTCTTCTAGCCCCGTGTCTTCTGCTTTCCCTGCAGTCAGTATCTAGATCCCAGCAAAGGGTACTATTCCATCCATAGCCACTGTAAACAGGTCACCTCATCGGTGACCACTCTTGATTGTGACATGGTCTTTGCAGTCTAGTGTCCTTACCATCTATTGGTACTTACCATCCACAGTGCACTGGACTCCCCTTCTGGATCCCTTTCCCCTTTCTCTTAGCTTCCTCCACCTACAACATTTTTCTTTTCTGCCATGTTAACAGAACTCTTTGAAATTGTTACCTTTAGCTCTGCCTCCCAGCTTCTGATCACCTTTGTCTTATGGGCTCTTCTTCACCCTACCTCACAAAGTTTCTGTCTCCGTTATTCATCTCCTACCTCAGGCCCAGAACCTCCATTCCTCTTCCGGTACTTCTTCAGCATTGGGAATGCCGCCTTTCATTGTTTTTCTCCTGTTTCTCCTGTTCCCTTGAGAGAGTCGTTTTCTCTTTCCTTTAGCTTTGATGCACTTCATTCCTCAGCCTGTAAATAATCGTGAATCCCAGAGCTCCTGGGGTTTTTCTCTTACTTACACATTTCTTACTTAACAAACCTTGCTATGGATCATGGCTTTAAATATCTTCTAAATCTGGGTGACTCACATTTTTTATCTTTAACCCCAATCTCTCTCATGAATTCCAAGCTTGTATAGCTAATTGACTATGAGATATCGCCACCCCAACATCTGATAGAAATGGAATTCGTGACTCTCCCTCTGCTCCCTCGAACACTTATGTGTCTATCACAGGTTTTCTCGTTCCAGTAGTCAACACGACCTTTCCCTACAGTCTGGGTCTTGTGCCTACGAAATACCATCGACTCTTCTTGTTTTCTTTATAACACAGGGAAATCAATCATCAAAATGGATTATTCTATAGAGTATACATTATCAGAAACAATGGGCTAATGTAGAATCAAACCCTAAATCATGGCATCTTGTGGATATCATATATCAAGAAGGATATGGGTGGAGGTGTTATTTTAAAATCTTGGCCAGCAATAGAGTCTGAGAAAAATGACATTAAACCAAAGTCGTCACATCATTTTACATTTCTTGTTGAGTAACAGGGCATCTGACAAAAACAACTTAAAGAAGAAAGGGTTTCCTCTGGCTCATGGTTTGAAGGAATACAGTTCATCCTGGTGGGAAGGCCTGGAGAAGGAGTATGGGCAGCTGGCATCCTTGCATCTATAGTTGGGAAACATAAGTGAGTTATGATGTCCAGATATCTCTCTCCATTTCCTCTTTATATCCAGTTTGGGATCTTAACCCACGTGATGCTGTGACTCTCATTCAGTTAAACCTCTCTAGAAACACCGCCACAGATGGATATTCTCCAGAGGACCTCTCCTAGGTGATTCTAAACATAGCCAAATTCGAAATAATTAATCCTTGTGGCGTTTCTTGAACAGTAAGGAGTCACAGCTCCAGCAGGATCCAGTGGGGTGAACACTCCGTGAGAACAAACAGCAAGCATCAGGAAACCAGGAGCACGCCTTCCTCCTGGGCTACCAGGTCAGAGTACCAGAAACAGAGAAGGTTTCCCATCAAGCTGCCACAACAAAATCCTGCGACTTCATGGCTTGATTAACAGTAACTCATTTCCTCCCCCTTCTGCACTCCGAGATCAAGATACAGTCCCATTTTGTTTTTAGCAGGGAATCTTTTCCCAACCTATAGACAGACACCTTCTCATTCTTTCTTTCTAAACTATTCCCTAATTCATTCAAGAGAGAGGTAGCTTTCTACCTTTCTCTTCTTCTTAGATGTCTAAGAGGCCTGTTGGATCAAAACGCCATCATTACAACTTTATTTAATCTTACCGCCTTCCTCAGAACTATTCCTGTATATAGACACACTGGGTGTTGGAGCTTCCCTGTATACATTTGGGAGATTGTGCTTCTGTGTCAAGGGATTATGGAAGGAATCAGAGGCCAGATTGTGAGATTTTCTTGGCCCAGGGAATGAAGAGTGTGTTTTATTCTTATTATAATGGATGCTAATGGGCAGCTTTGAGTGGTCATATTCTATCATGGTATGACATATAAACAAACAAAGCTGCCTGCCTGGTAGAGAATGAATTGTAAGAGATCAAGAGAAGAAACAATACATCCAGCTAAGGGCCATACAGATCTTCTAGTGTGATGCCTGGCAACTCTTTTCTAGAAAGGCTCAGATAGAAAATTGTTTAGACTTTTTAAGGCCCAAAGTCTGTCACAAAGACTGGATTCTGCCATCAAAGTCAAATCATCTGCGGATAGCATGTAGGTCAATATTTCAACACCTCTTTCTAACAGACACTGGGCTGAATTTGGTGATTGAATTGTGGTCTGTAGACCTTTGTTATAACCTAGAAATGGCCAAGGCTTGGTCTAGACCCTAAAGAAGGAGGGAGATGCAATGAGACCCAGCTGACTCTGGGCTATGTGAGAGGCAACCCTGAGCCTTCTGTAAAGGAAGTAACTATGAGAAAATCAGAAGGAGCACAGAGCCAGGTACCTTCTTTCTGAGAGCCACTTTCTTTGTGTGTGTGTGTGTGCTTGTGTGTATGTGCAGGTATGCACTTGTGTGTGTATTCATGTGTGCCCGTATATGTATATGTATATGTATATGTATATGTATATGTATATGTATATGTATATGTATATGTATATGTATATGTATGTATATTTTATGTGTACATGTGTGCGCATGTACACATGTGTGCCTGGGTTTATACTGTGTGTATGTACTTATGTGTATGTGCATGTGTGCACTTGTGTGTATGTGTGTTCGTGTGTTCACTTATGTGTATACATGTGTATGTATTTATGTGTACATATAGGTGTATGTGCCTGTGTGTATACTGTGTGTGTGTGTGTGTGTGTGAGAGAGAGAGAGAGAGAGAGAGAGAGAGAGAGAGAGAGAGACTCTCATGTTCATGTGTACATGTGTGTGGGAGTCAGAAGACTGCTGCAGGTGTCATTTCTTAGACACAATCTGCCATTTATTTTATTTTTTGATATATGGACCCCCACTTCTCTGGCACTACCTAGCAGGTTAACAATCAAGCCCCAGGCATCCACTTACCTCTGCTTTCTCAGTGAAAGTGCGCACCACTGTGTCGAGCCACTTGTTTCTTAATATGTATTCTGTGAATTGAATCCAGGTCCTTATTCTTGCAAGCCACAGGGATATGTCTTTGCCCCCAAGATCCTCTTTCAAGCATTTGAGTTCACTACAGGGATGGCTCACTCCTCATTGCTCAGAAGGGACTAACGCTTATGTTCCTGTTACAATAAATAGGGGAAATCAGGTTGCTATCAAAAAATGTAAGTGTTGCATTCAATTAGTAGAAAATAAGATGAATGTGAACCGATTTTACAAATCCAGACTTTCAACTCCCTCCTCCAAAGCAGCTCTTGGGGGCAGAGTGGGGAGAAATGGTGGGGGTGGATTTCTTAAAGAGGAAGGAACCTTTTACAACTGATATTATTTAGACTCGCCGATGCAAGGTACCAAGAGAAAAGCAGGCCCACTCTTAATTATTTCCATAATTGCCTTTAAACTCCCAACCTTCAGTTTACCTTTTTATTGCCTGTGCCCAAGGCAGGTGTACCCCACTGTCTCCCATCTCGCTCCAAGGAAACAATGAAGTCCTTTGACTAGCATCTCTCCGTGTAAATGGTGAGACAGGTATTTAGTTCTAATGCCCTATAAATGTTCAGTTTGATGTGCACATATCCCCCCTCCATGAAAAAGAAAGTGGGGGAATTGAGAAGTGGGGGTAGGGACAAAACAGCACTAATCATTCACGGAATGATGGAGGTCTCAGTAACCAAGAATCTAGCAATTTTTCAGTTGCAGTAATTGATTAACACAGGGGATTAAGTAGCAGCCATTGGGACATTTTATACACTGTGGCCAAGAACCTGAGGTGCAAAGGAGCATCTAGCAGGGCAGGTCCTGTCCCCAGAGGCCTCCACTCCCTCTTTCGCACACTGTCCAGGTTACTTTCCCATCTTTGGGAACACACTGTGCTGGCTCGGGCTGCAGAAGCCTCTCGCTGTAGTAATGAAGGGCACACTTGTAATGTTGGGCTCAGTGACAAGAACAACATGAAATAGCCCTCTACCCACCCACTGAGAAAACCGAGTGTGTCACACTTCTCTGTGTCATGCCTTTAAAAATATCCCCACCGACGGTCAGAGGAGGCTCAGGTTAGGTTTGAGGAGTGTTTAGTGCAGAATGGCACCAGGTGGAAAATGTCTCACCAGAAGCTCGAGGACCCCAGGGAAGGACATCCGCCTGTCTTGCATGAGTGTGCACGTGTAAGAATGAATGCTCAAGAAAAGTGGGGGGGTGGGAGGCAACGTCTACACTCTCTGCTCCCCTCTTTTATTTCTTGTTTAATTGAATGTTCCTGACAAAGGGGTGTGGTCCCTGGCACTGAGGCCCAGACTCTCCTCCACCTCTAACCACACTGGGAGAGGGATACTGAAGGCTTCTCAGCACTCAGAATGGATGGAAATATCCACCCAGGGGCCAGCCCAGACCTCAGGCTTCTCCCAATTGAGGTTTCAGCAGCTTCAGAGGAGGCACCAGGAGGAAGAAACTGGCTTTTCCATATGGCTCCTCTTAATGTCCCTCACCTTGCTTCCTTGCTTATGAAGAACATACCTAAACTTGTGTCTGCTGGGATTCTTATTCCTGAGTGTAGGGTGGGAGTTCAAACAATAGCAGGGGCCATTTAACTACCCCCACCCCACTCCGTGGTTGTCATTTGCCTTTGGTATGGAGTCTCCAGCAGGACAGTTTTGGCAAGTTCCTTAGCCTTTAAGCCCATGTTTCCTGACTTGTGAAAGAGGATAAAAGTGATGCCTGCTCTTGAAGGTTGTTGTGGAGTGTCAGTGAAATGCTGGAGGCCAGCTCCAGACTCCCTGTAAGCCTCCTAGAAATGGGCCTGCTTTTGTAGTTTCAGAGACTTGATGGTTGATAACACAAAGAATCAACTTTATACTTCATTACTCCAAGAGAGAAAATGCATGGGGACCCTGTGTTCTCCAGGTCCTATCTTCCCTGACCCTGCAGCTCCTCTTAATTGTACCACCAGAAGGAATGTCCTCACCTAGGTCAAGCATCTGCAAGAAATCTTGCTGACTTCTCTGCCTGGAATAGTTGGCTCCATGACATTACTATTGCTGGCTCCATCATAGTGTTCTCCCTCTGTTTCTGTCTTTGTCTTTGTCTCTCTTTCTCCCTTCTTCTCTTCCTCCATCTGTTCCTCCATTCCTCCCTTCCCATGAGTGTGTGTGTGTGTGTGTGTGTGTGCTTGCTTGCTTGCTTGCTTGTCTATGTGTACTCACATGTGGAGGTCATGTGCTGACTTCAAGAGATGTCCCTCAGATTCCATCCACTTCTATTTTTGAGACCGAGCCACTGGCCTGAAGCTTGCTGATTAGACTCTGCTGGCCAGCAAACCTAGGGATCTCTGTCTTTCCATTTATCCAGTGCTGGAATTACAAGCGTGCCACACCAAACTCAGTATTTGACAGGGTTTCAAAGAGTCAAACTCAGTACTCTCTGTATGCATGAACATCCTTTTACCAACTAAGTTATTTACTCAACCTCTTCCCCATCTCTCAAGACTTGTAAACAATCACCGGAGTGAATGCGAGCCTGTGGAAGCAAGTCATTGAGAGGCCAGGTGAATGGGTGAAGGCATCGGCTTCCTGTTCTGGAGACACAGAAGAGAACCATCACACTCTCTTCTCATTTCTCTTCAGTGTGAAGATCCCTAAGTTGATTGAGTCTGATCCCCATGACCATTAAGCATCAAAACATAAACTCTAAGGTCATCACTGAGAAAGCTAGCAGGAAACTCGTTGAATATTCACCCACCCACAAACATTCCATACTTTTAACAGAGACAGAAGAGTTGAGCTCTGGCTCTTCCTCCCCACTAACCTAGCTTGAACGACACATACTGTGACTAGTTCTCCAAAGACCTTAGTTCAAGGTCAGGTGTTTCAGGATGAGTTTGCATTTTATTTTGTGATTTGTAAAGGTTTGCTGGCACACTCTCCTCAACGCCCGAGTCTTCTCAGGCCTGTCAGGACCTAGTAATAGAAAACTTGCTTCGGATGGCTGTTGTGTTCCACTTTGAACACAGTAAGTAATGTTCTCTTCAGATGTGAAACAGAAGCCTGATTGTTCGTGTCTGGTCAAGGGAACTTGTGATCCTTCAACAGCTTGGCTCCTTACAGTGACCTACAGCATTTTCCTTTGCCATTTCACTCATGGTTTAGGAAACCAAGTAGAAAGTTCCACTCTCTAGTTTGTATCTCTTCCCACTGTTGAAAGACCTTAGTTTGTTGAGTTCCAAAAAATGAGCAGCAACAATTGCTCTCTGAGCGGAAGGCTCCATTCAGGAACGCTTCTCTCCTAGGTTCCTTGCCTGCATTCTTCTCCTGAGACCTCACCCATCTCTCAATGTTCATCATGATGCCTCTACTCAGGTCCCCAAAGAGTCTGTCCTTTGGTGATGATTGTAGTTCAAGGGGCTGCCATCAGATGACTTCAGACTCATTGGCAGTAACTATGACTGTGACACTTCTGATAATAAGCCAAAAGTTCTAGGAGCCAGGCATGAGGTGGGTAGTTCAAATAACCCTTCCTATTCAAGCTGCCCTCAGTTGGGACAACCCACTACTAATTAAAGAACATCTGATGAAAGCATACAGGCCATCGTGCCAGAAGCAGCTAGAAGCCAGCACACTGCACCTGTCCATGACCTCTCTCAACATATTAGCATGGACCACTTACATGTGGGGTGGGGTGGTAGTCAGATATGAGTCTCCCTCCTGGTGCAATTTATGCATAGTATTCCAAAACATATGCATATTATGGTGCTATTATTTATTTGGGGCCTTGTTTTGCTTCAAACCTATCTATTCCTTCATGATGTTCTGGGCCTGCTTCAATAACAAGAACTTATGAGACTGCCTACAATTTTATTTCTCTTCCTTTTTCACATAGGCTCTGTCTAAGAACAGATATGGATACTATTCATAGGGAGTTCCTGGCAGGGACTCCTCTTTGAGCTAGAAAGGGATGGCAGGTGCTTGCTTTTTAATACTGAGAATGGATCTGGGTAGCACGGCTCTCCATGGTGCACCCTTCATTCTGAGTTGCAGCTTGAAATGCTTGACTCATCTAAGCTTCCCTAGTGAGGTTATCCCCAAGACAGAAAACGAAAATTAGATGAACCTTGAACTAAGACTTGCAGAAGTTGAACTTTGACCTATCATGAAAACTGAAAATTGCCCAATTTTCCTAAGTCTCAGCCTGATCTTCTGTGTGTATCCACAAACTATGTCAGTTACATAGACTGCATGATGCTATTTAATTCTAAAATCAGTATGAACATTATTACAGCAACACGTGCTTGTATTCTGTGGAATGTGACATAAACCACTTGGGAAAAATTGACTCTGCATCCATCTAAAATATTCATGTTATTAGCATTGTACTACTTGGCCTTAGAGAGAATATGACATTTTGACTGTATATATCTAACATATATAGGGTCATGCTGCTGAAATGTGTCGGTTTTTGCCTTTCATTTTGTCTTGTATGTTCTCTCTACTCTAAAAATAAATAGCCAAGGGCCCTAAACTCCATTTTTGCCATACCCTATCCTCATCACTCAGTAGCTAGATACTATTAGATCTCCTAGGCTGATGCCTTTCATCTCAGCTATAACTACCTCCTGAAGCAGTTGGAAATGGATGCTATGTACATTCTTGTGGTTACAATTTGAGAGGCCTTGAGTGCATGGTGGTAGATGGTGTTCTTTGTTCTACATTGTAGTTGAGGTTGGAACTTCATGGTTTTAAAAAAAAAGTTGCCTGGAGTCCCATGTTACAGTACAAATATTTAATTGAACACTTGAAAACTGTTAATGATTATCTGAGCCTAGATGCTAATTCCACCTTGTACATAATTGTGGTTCTTTGTTCTAATCATCCATAATCATCCACTATTCCAGAAAAGCAGCCTCCATGGAAATTAGAGGAGGAATATATGTTGAATATTTGAAAATTCCCTAAGAGCTATTTATCATTGGGGAAAATTATGTCAAAAGTTGAAACCCTTCCATAGTACTTGAGCTGCTGATAAAGCCAGTTTGTATTAACTGTTTCTCAGGATTGTGCAGTGGCATATTGTCTTGGCCTGGAGATGTAGCGGGTGCATCTGCACACACACATGGCTAGCACATTATATGTAAGCATTGAAAGGGATAGGGCAAATGATTAGACACCTCTGAGAAGAGAGCCTTATACTGGAACCCTTGGTTCTCTGAGTGCTCTCCATGGCTACCATCTTGTTTAACTCTCCTTGTTGTATTGGAAATACCTCAGAGGCAAAGACTCTATGTTCCTTGGGAATCTACATGGATTAGATTCCAGTGCTTTTATCAATGTGGGAAGCAAGCTGTGAGATATATCTCTTAGCTAAATAGCTCACCTTTGAGGCCTTGCTCAGTTGCTATCTAGCATGCTTGATGTTGCATGTCTTTAGTTCTCAGTTCACCTCTTCCTTTCTGAACAAGAGTCAGATGAAGCACAACCCGACCTTTGTTTCTGCATCCTCCCTGTCTCCCTCTGGAGGGCATTTTGGATAACTTCATAAAATATAGGGTAGCCTGCTAAAATGTGGATTTTCTGATCACAAGAAATAACAGGTTTAGTTTAAGTTTGTCTCTCATATTGCATGGCCTGCCTTAAGTCATGAGGTCAAAGGAAAGACCTTGGATTTAGGTATTGAAAATAGGTTCTTCTTTTGGTCCAGATGGATTAAGAGAACAGAAATCCCACTGCATTCATCCTTAGAGCAATACTCCTCATCACTAAGAGACACCAAATACGGACAGCGGATCAAGCTTGAAAAGTCCAGTCCATAATTCTTTTCTAGAGTCTGTCCTGTCTATATTTCTCCCCTAAAGAAATGAATATGTTTTTTTTTATTTTTGTGGTAAATCCTTTTGAACTTTTTAGTATTTATAGAGAAATTTGTCTTTGTATTGCTGCAATTCTGCAACTAACCATTCTTGAAAGTTCTTCTCTTATTGCTAATGTTTAGAGCACAAAGTTATTTTGCATAAAGGACAATGGGCAAGTCTTTTGTTTGGGAATGTATGTTTTCCAAGTGATTCCCTGATTGGGGACCAGGCAAGCTACTGTCAGCGTTTTCTGTAGGATGTCATTTCCCTACCAAATGGGGAGGCTGATCCACGTTTAGATGCCAACATAAAGTTTAGGATGTGGAATCTTGGTGTTAGCATCTGATGCCTCAGCTTTTTTTCCCTCCTCCACCCTCTCTTCATTTTCTTCCTTTCTTCTTTCTCGTTCTCTTTGTGTCTAAAGTTAGTTCCATCATTAGACGTTAATTTAGTTACATGAGATAAGTGGACCTTATGCGTGCTAAATTCGATGTCCAGATGCGGTTGGCTACACGTGACAGAGAGTGAAGCTAATAGATGGATTTCCTTTGGAGCTATGCTTATAGCCACCCAGACACCTTCAAGGGAAAGAACTAGTATTCTGAACTGAGTGTTTGCTGTGCCACACTGTTTGCATGCTTTATTTCATTTACCATTTCTCAAAAGTGTTGTATTCTAGGCAGAGGGAAAAGTCAGACTCAGGGAGCAAGTACCAGCGATCACACAGCTGGTGAGATGGTGAGCCAGAGTCCATTTCAAAGATGATCCTCGGGGTACAGCCTTTAGATGAGGGACTCTGTGTATATGTGTGTTCCTGTGTACATGTTTGTGCAGATATATAACTGAATACATCTACAGCTGGAGGCCAGAGGCCAGGTATTGTTCTTTAGAAAATATCATTACTCTTTGGCAAAAGGTCTCATGTGGCCTGGAACTCAAGGGTTAAGCTAGGCTAGCTGGGCAGCAAAGCCTAGGGATATGTCTATCAGTTTCTGCTTCCTGGTGGTGAGGCTGCAAGTGTGAGCCACTTGCTTGGCATTGTACCTGGATTCTAGCGATTGAACTCCAGTCCACTTGCTTATAAGGCAAGTACTATACTGACAGAGTTAGTCATCCAGTCCTGGGCCTGTGTTTGAATGGCTTCTGTGACAGCCAGCAAGGTCTCATATAGACTGTTCTCAGCACGGGACATATCCAGCTTCTTCACAAACAGCCCCGGTAGGTAAGCATAGCCACTCCCACTTCACAGATGATGAAACAGGGGGATCAAATGAGTAAGATCTCTGAGATCTCATCACTAAGGAGCTGTTCTTAGAGACTCCAGAGTCTAACCTGTTTCATAACTCCACAACCTTCCTCTCCTGGATCGTTAGATAAATGATAAAGATGCCACATAGTTTCTTTAGGCGTAAAGGACTTCATCCTATTAATGTCCTAAGAGTGACAACAGGAAATGAGACTCTATCTTAGGCAAGGAAGTCTTTACAGAATGTAAACATGGGTGTCTTGTGCTCTCATCTACAAGGCTGTGAACGCCTGTCAAGCAGAAAAGAAAGGGAAAAAAAACCACCCCAAAGGCTCTATTAAACAGAAGACACTCATCTAGTCTAGGTACTTTCCTTTCTAACTTAGTTGAGCTGAGTACTTTTGAGGAGTGTCATGAGGAGAGGCATCCCAGGAGCCTCTCCTGCTGACAAAGCAGAAAGCTCACTGCAGAGGTCTCCTCTGAATGACAGACATGGACACAATGTTCTGGTGATGACCCTGTGGGAAGTTCAAGTCTTTCTTATCTTTCTTGCTTGACTTTAGACTCAAGCATTACAAATGGCCCCGTCTTAAAGCTAACATTTGTAGAGGTGCCACGTGCTCGCATGTTTTCTGTCCCTTTAAGTAGCTTTGTAAATGAGAGTCAGGGTCCTAACTTAGCAATCTTGGAAAACACAGCCCTTGTATTTATGACCTAGGCGCTTCTATATTCAGGACATTAATCTTTTTTTATGGTTGCAGCTCTTATATTTGGAACATTAATCTATTTTGAATCAAGCTTTGTATATGGCATGGGGTAGGGGGTCTAACCCCCGCCCCTCTTGTGTTTAAGACTCCAGTTGTCCCGGCATTGCCATTGGAGTATTATTCTTTCCTCCCTGAAAGATCTTGGCACCCTTCTCAAGGATTAAGTGGTCATTAAGAAATGGGTGTTGATAGCCATTTTTAATGTGTAAGAAACATAGCAATTACACATGATTTTTCTGTATCCCTCTTGAACCTTGGGCTTCACTAAAAAGACATTTTGATTCTTCTGTAGTCTTCTGAGCAAACAGAGAAAAACTGACCCCTCTATACAAACTTTAACCACTCCACTTAGCCCACATCTGTAGAAAGTTTACTAAGTGAAAGTTAATATACTTGATTCTGGAGGCCGAACTGTGACAAGTAAGTCTGATGGTCACAGCCCAATAGGGAGGATCGCACATGCAAATAACTATGCCTGGTTTGTACAAAAGTGTCAAGGGAAAACTGATTCATTTCAGTTCAACCCTGGGCCCTGGGACGGACAGCATGAAGCAGCAAGGGCTGTAGTAAATTTTATAGCATGACGTATCTTAGGTTATGTAAAAGAAAACATTTTCTGATGACAGTATTCTAAATTCTAAAACAGGCCACATTATGTTCTCTCTGATCTTAGATCCCATTAAAACAGCCAAGACACTAAATACTCCAATTACCGCACCTAGATTATAATTATTTTATTGAGGTACAAGGGGAGAAGTGTTTCAGGTTTTAATTTTTTCCCTAGTTGGAATATTTCAGAAGAAAATGCTTCAGGATGAAAACAGAACTGTTTTGGTTCCTGGGCACAATGAGGCTGTTGCCTACGTGAACTCACAGAGGCTATGACCGCATGTTCATGTTCTGTGCAAACTCAAATCAGACAAGGGGAGTTGTGGGGAGTGGGCATGATGCCCCACTTTTGGCTGAAGAGTTATTGACTCTTTAAAGCTGCCAGGAGAGGGAGACTCTGGTTTTTTTTAAAGGTGTGATTACTGGGCTGGTAAATCAACCAGCTCTAGAGGCTGGCCCCATACCCAAGAATAGTTGGACAGGCACAAACTGAAATTGATGGACAGAGGGAAGGAGGGATGAAGGGATGGGGGGAGGAATAGGGAGAGAGGGGGAGAGAGGGAGATAGAGGGGGAGGGTGGAGAAAAAGGGGAGGGGGAGGGAAAGAGAGGGAGAGGGAGAGGAGAGGGAGAGACTGGCATGTCAAAGTGGAAAGTACAAAGGTGCCTGGGTAAGATAATTAAAAGACATACTTCATTGTTAAAGGGAGAGTAGAAGTTAGTCCCAACCTTTATGTTGAAAAGAATTGAATCTGCATGACACTACTAGAGTCTGTTCTCTATGAGCAGCCTATGAAACGAGATTGCTTTACAGTTGTAAAAGGTTGCATTTTGCATGATTAAATAGATCCATGTCTAATACAATCGCCTCAATTTTGCCTCTTTGCTCATACACTACTAAAATATCTATCAGTAACATTTTATAGAAAAGTTTTTCCAAGCTCTGTATCAGAGGCTACTCCCCAATTTATCTCCATTGATACCCCTGTGTGACTTCTACAAACGCAGGTGGACTCGGGTTTACCATGACCCGATCACAGTAGCCTGTGTCCAGGTACTGGGCTGCATGAGTTGGTTTGCTAGAGCAGATGAGCTTAGTGGATGGCTTGTGGTTACTGCCCTAAGGGATGAGTTCTGTTCCTAGCCTGTTAGAAAAGAAGGCTAGGAATCGTCTGCTTGTCTTGAAGCAAATATATCAGCAGTTATCATTATCCAGGTGCCTCCACAGTAGTACTAGGCTTTCCAGAGACATTGGTCCAGGTTCCTACAGACACTGTGCTCATGTGAGTAGAGAAGCAAGAACAGACCAGTGTGCCCGACATATGTGGTCTAAGGAACGATCACATCAGCAAATCTTTGAGGGTCTTACCCCAATAGTCCAGAAGCACATGTCATCTTTTCTCTGCCAAGCAAAGTGTAGGAGCTCCGAAGTGAGGAGATTGTGCAACCATTATTCTGATGATGATGATGATGATGATAACCTTTTGGGTTTATAAGGTTTCCATATGCCAGTATCTTTAAGTTTCTTTTGTAGGTTCGAAGACATCCAAGGAAGTTGGAGAATTTATGAGTATCTTCAGCCCAGATATCTCCATATTACAAATGGGAACTCCATTCTTTCTAAGCAGGCCTCTGACCTTGACAGCCATCCTGGCTTGATTAGGAATTTAAATTCCTTGGCTCAGTCTCTTGCCCCCAGTACAGGCTTCTACTGCAGTCGGAGCCTCCTTCTGTGCGGCTTTGGGAATTGTCCGCTTCCCCTCCTAGCCCATCATTGTTATTGACAGTGTTGGGGTTCAGACACAGAATTTTGAGCACAAGGTAGGTGCTCTACCACTGAGCTACCTCAACACTCAAGCGTTTTGTTTATTTTGATTTTTTGCACAGGGACTTGCTGGGTTGCCCACTTTGCCCTTGAACTACGGATCTCTCTATCTCAGGTTGTCAGGGCCCACCACACTTGGCTACCATTAAACTTCAGACTTCTCCCATTTAGTGTCCATTCTTCTACAGTATGTGCTCACAGATGCCTGTCCCCATGTTCAGCTTCTAGGTGGGAGTTGGGGTCTGAACTCAGGTCTTCATGTTTGAACAGCAAGCGCTTTATCCACGGAGCCGTCTCTGGAGAGTCATCATGTTGTTGACTTATTCTTGTCCTCTGGTGTGCATTCTTCTACATTAGTCTATCAAGCTTAGCAGTGGGCACTCAACTACATTGTCTTTCTGGTGGCATGTTTCCCTGCATATGTGTGTGTGTGTGTGTTTATGTGTATTGTGTGTATGTGTTGTGTGGGCTGTGTGTGTTTGTGTGTGCTGTGTGTATGTGCATTTGTGTGTGTGTGTGTTTATGTGTGTTGTGTGTATGTGTTGTTTATGTGTGTGTGATATGTATTTATGTATATTCACCCACACATCAGCATGTAGAGAGGTCTGGAACACTTTCTTTACCTTTTTGTATTGTATTTTCTTGACACAAGATTCCTCACTGCATCCAGAGAACAGCATTTTAGCTAGAATGGCTTGCCAATGAGTTCCCAAAGATCCACCTGGCTTTGCCTCTAAATGCTGGGGTCACAGATGCCTGCTGCCATGTTCAGTTTTTACATGGGAGCCAGCGATCCGAACTCAGGTCTTCGTGTTTGAACAGCAAGCACTTTATCCGCTGAAGCATCTCTACAGAATCATTACATTGTTGGCATATTCCTGGCCTCTGGTGTAAGTACTTTGTCTCCCAGTGATGAGAGCCCATCAGCTGTACTCCATGTCTCCAGTAAGGTGGTCACCATTGACAGGGGCATTGTGTCTCAAAGTCTCACCTTCTGTGTTCTGGGTGTGTTTTGAGCGTATTTCCTGTTGGTTTACATGTGGAGTTTTGGTCTCCATGTGGTGATATCATGATGGTAGAAACGGTAAGATTTGGGACCCAGTAAAAAGGTAAATAAGTCAACAGGAAGGAGGCTATTACTTTATAAGGGATTGATGCTGGTCTTCTAGAGAGCATGGGCTCTTTTGAGAGTGGGTTGTTTCAAAGCAAGATTTCTTATGTGCTTGATTTCTATATTCATCCAATTTTCTTTTTTATTGGTTATTTTATTTATTTACATTTCAAATGTTATCCCCTTTCCTGGTTTCCCCTCTGCAAACCCCCATGTCATTCCCCCTTCCACTTGCTTCTATGAGGGTGGTCTGTCACTCACCCATCCACCCACTCCTTCCTCATTGCCCTGGCCTTCCCCTACACTGGGGAATTGAGCCTTCACAGGACCAAGGGCCTCCTTTCCCATTGATTCCTGATAATGCCATCCTCTGCTACATGTGTAGCTGGAGCCATGGGTCCCTCCATGTGTACTCTTTTGTTGGTGGTTTAGTCCTTGGGACCTCTAGGGGGTGGTGGGTGGATCTGGTTGGTTGATGCTGTTGTTCTTTCCTATGGGGTTGCAAACCCCTTCAGATCCTCGGTCCTTCCTCCAACGCCTCCATTGGGGTCCCCGTGCTCAATCAGATGGTTGTCTGCAAGAACTGCATCAATATTTGTCAGGCTCTAGCAGAGCCTCTCAGGAGATAGCTATATCAGGCTCCTGTCAGCATGTACTTCTTGGCATCCACAGTAGCATCTGGGTTTGGTGGCTGTATTGGGATGGGTCCCCAGGTGGGGCAATCTCTGGATGGCCTTTCCTTCCATTTCTACTCCACTCTTTGTCCCTGTATTTCCTTTAGACAGGAGCAATTCTGGGTTAAAATTTTTGAGATGGATGGGTGGCCCCATCCCTCAACTGGGGGCCATGCCTAACTTTTGGATATGGCCTTGACAGGTTCTCTCTCCCCTTTGTTTGAAATTTCAGGTAACATAGATGTTCCAGGACCCAATGGGGATGACATTAGCTGAAATATCCATTTTTCATATTGTTTCTCTGTCATATTGTTAACCACCATGAAGCCTTCATTGGAGATAAGTACACATTAATGTCATGCTCTTGAATCTCTAAGGTCATGAACTATGTACATTACTTTAAAAAAAAAAAAGAATCCACCCTTG
This sequence comes from Mus caroli, assembly GCF_978045245.1. Lineage (NCBI taxonomy): Eukaryota > Metazoa > Chordata > Mammalia > Rodentia > Muridae > Mus > Mus caroli. Next base: position 9,554,511 of record NW_028227268.1, read on the forward strand.
ATTATTCCATTCAAATTGCACAAAACAAATCATTTCACCCTGCTTGTACCTGATTTCTTGGTTCATTCTATCAAAAGCTAGGTTCTCTGGAAAGCAGAGTCTGTGACAGAGATAGGTGTCGGGATCTAATGTTACTGGGAGCTTCAAAGATCAACATCTCTTGACAGAGTTGAAGAAAAAACAAATCAGACAGGAAGTACAGTAGGCTGTGGAAGGGAAGAGAATCCATAGGAAGCTCTGGGACTAGAACCATCACCTCACTTGTCTCAGTCACGGTGACAAGGGTGAGGCTCTGGGACCAGTTGATTGGTCACACGGATGAGCTACCTTGGAAGAAGACGTAGCCACATTGGACCAGGTATACTCCTTGGAAGCCATTATTAATGACTATGGAATGTGGGGGTCTGTCTCAGTAGATTCTGCCGCTGGAGAAATCAGCCCTCTGTTTATTCTTGAATGGGATCTAGGTGGTGCACTGTAGTGTCCATTCAGATCACACTTAGTTATTCTTTAACATAAAACTGAATTTAGATTCTTGATGAGCCTCTAATTTGAATGCTTTCCAGCGCAATTAGCGAGCCTGGTCTTTGAGGGGAAAGAAATGTTTTTGACCAAATATACCTCCATTGACAGAGCCTAGACAGGACTTGGAAAACTTCCTGTAAACTAAACAAAGGGAGAGGAGGTGTGGAGAGGAGGCAGGAGCTAGGCTGGATATGAGACGGTGAGTGAGGGATATTGCCTGTGGCAAACCACTATAAAGAAAAAAAAATCTTTTACAGCAGCCCCAGGAAGCTTATTGAGACCTCATAAAATACAGAGAAGCAAGGAAACACCCCCCACTCTGTGTCTCCTTCACTGTTTTACAGACTGGAGTACAATTTTATGAGGTGTTTGGCTTTGCCTTTTGTGTAGCTCTTTAGAAGAAGTTCCCCGGGTCTTCAGCCAGTTATTCTAACTCTTGGCCAGGGAATGAGAAGATTCTGAGGTAGGATAATAACTGTGTGCGCTTTCTGGCAATAGTCTCTAGATGCTGACCATAGCAGTCACTCAACGAACTCATAAAGAATGTGTGAATTTGCCAACACAAGACCCCTTCCCCTGAGTCCCTATGGATGGTCTGATGGATACTGGAACTTGACCTCCAATGGGTCCTTGCTTTCTTCAAAGAGAGCCAATACCAAAGAACTTTGTTTTGGAGTACTTTAGGAACTTTTGGAAGTCTCCTAGATGCAGAGCCAGCCTTAAGACGGTATAAAAACCACTCTTAAGTCAGGGCCCCAGCCTCTGCAGCAGATGGACAACAGGAAGTGGGCCCAATGGCATATTTGGAGGTTCTTTGTCTCATAATGCCATGATGCGTTGTCTGGACTTTTTTCTTCTTCTTTTCCTTTTATAGGTCATTTGTGTATATGTTATGGTTTCTAGTTTTTGCGTTTTTATGAGGTTTCTGTGCATGAGACTGTGTGTCTCTCTGCATCTTTATGTGTTTCTCCCGGGTTTCCTTTTGCTCCCTTTCTTCCATTTGTTTGTTTGTTTTGTCTTATTCTGGTTTGTTTGATTGTTTTTGCTTTTTAAATTTATTTTCTTAGGCACCTGTTTGTGTTCTAATGAGAGCAAGAAAGAAAGTGTGTGGATTGGAGGGGTGGGGGATTGGGGAGGATCTGGGAGGAGTTTGGGGGGGCTATAATCAGAATATGTTGCATGGAAAATCAATTTTAAATTAAACGTGAAGGAAAAGGGAAATCAAGTTGTAGGAAGCACATTTCCTTGTCAAATGATTTTGTCCTAGGAATGGGCTCATTTAGTAAGGTAGGCAAGAAGAGAGAGAAGTTCAATAGTCTTTTGTTTGTCATTGTGTGTGTGTGTGTGTGTGTTATCTACACAGGAGAAGAAATAATGATCTTCATGATTATTTTTTTTGATTGATCTGATATTGAGAAGTTACCAAATCATTAGTCAAATGAAAGAGAGATAGGAATGTATGTGTGTGTGTGTGTGTGTGTGTGTGAGAGAGAGAGAGAGAGAGAGAGACAGAGACAGAGACAGAGAGACAGAGAGAGACAGAGACACAGAGACAGAGACAGAGAGACAGAGAGAGACAGAGACACAGAGACAGAGACACAGAGAGAGACAGAGACACAGAGACACAGACAGAGACACAGAGAGAGACACACAGAGAGAAATAGACAGAGAAAGACAGAGATAGCGCACCCAGAAATGTCTGGCCCCATATACTAGTAGTATTATATAAAGATTAAGGAACCATATAGAGAGAATACATACTGCCATACAGAGAAAAAAAATTTCACCTCGCACTCCCACCCAGCTCTCATTGGCTAAGGAGTTGTCACCTGAGCTTTTAGAGGGGATGACAAACGGACTGAGGGAGTCTAACTTGGCTCAGGTCTTTCTGTATATTAAAAATATTTTTTCTTTTAAAAAATAATACAAGTAAAACTAAGAGCAAGTTGTACAAACATGATACAAAAACCTCCCAATTTTTTATCCTCTGGCAAGTAATTTGTATACATTTTTATCCATTAACAAGAGTTTTTTAGTGTGGCCTTTGTGACCTTAAAGATTTGAACCCAGATCATATGCAAGATTTAACTATAAAAACATATAATACGAATTCCCAACAAACAGATGTCTCTTTTTCAAAGAAACATTTTTTTTTCAAATTCAGTGTATGAACGGTGGCACACAGTAAATTGCACAGATGTCGCTTCCTGTGGCTCACAAGGTTAAGTCCCTCAGGATCTATCCATCCTACAGAATGTAGTTGCATCATAGTATATCTGTAGGAAATACTGAAACTTGTTTTTGTGCATGTGTGTATGGTGTGAGCACATGCATGTGTGTTCAATCACATGTTGAGATCAGAAGTTGAAACTGGATGTCTTTCTTGGTGACTGAACTGTGGTCCCAAAGCTTGTGTGGTAAGGCCTTTGTTTGCTGAGCCATCTATCTCCCCAAACCCCAACACCCAACACCCCAAAACAGTGGGATTGTATGGACTCCTTTTTGTCTAATCTTGAGAGTGACTAAAGGTATCAGGCACATTCTACTCATGTGTGAGATTGTACTGTCCCTATAGTTCTGTTCTCTGTCCAAGTCATCTTTTGCTTCTCTGAGACCCCAAAGTTCTTTATATAAACAGGATAGTACCTACCTATAACCCATGAGGAACCTCTGTGCACTTTCGATCATCTCCATTGCCTATAATGCAATATAAACGATTGTTATTCTGTGGGGTTTTTTTGGTGAACATTGACAAGGAAAATATCTAACATGTTCAGTATAGATGAGACTGTCTTCTTTTCAAAATCTTTTGACCAAGGGTTGACTAAACCTGTGAGTGTGGCTCTTAGAATAAGAAATACTCAACTGTATTTTTTCTCTGACTACCACTTTGCATCCCGACAATAAGAAAAGGGATGTCGGGTCACACTTTGACATGTGACCTTTTCCTTTCTCATGAAGATATTGGACAAAAAAAATTCAGAAAGTGGATGGGCAGGAGTGAGGAGAAACACAAAGGGAAGGACACTTTGGCCAGCACCATAGTCAGGACACATAAGAGAAGGATGACAAGTTCCTGGCTGCAGGAGGCTGTTGGTCCCTTCGTGGTGCACGAGAGGAGCATCTGGCTGGGTCAGTAGCTACATCAGTTTCAAGATTAGGAATGCCCTGGATTCTTAGTTCATTTTCTGCTCACATATGGGACCCTCTAGGTTTTCATGAATATTTTAATAAGTACTGCTGAGTGCCTAGTACAAAAAGGTACCTGGATTTAAAAATAAGATGTCTCTCCATATTTTTGTGTGTGTGTATCTGCACTGCATGTAGGTATGTGTATGTGAGGAGTTACAGGGCATTTTAGGTAATGATAATTATCAGGTTCTCTGTGAAAGTAGTACTCACCCCAAAGTGCCAAGCCATCTCTCCAGCCACACCTAGGTGTTTTAATTTGAGTATTAACTTTAAATTGAGTTTTTGACAATTATACTTTGAATTATACTTTTTTTTCTTCAATTTTTTTTGTAGTGAACACATCATCTCTTTGGTTTGAATCAATTAGCATGATTTTATGGCTATCCAAAGAATGTTCTGATTGTCCAAGATGCAATTCCTGGTTTCCACAGATAACAAAAGCAGAGGACCAGAGGTGAATCATTTAGACCCTAGACAAGTATCCCAGCTTGGCAAAATGAGAAGAGAGACATTTGACATCAGAGAAATTTCTAGAAGCGAGTGTGCAGTCAGTTCACCTCTGGGAGGCAAATGCTGAAGGAGCCTCCCCTCTCTGACATTCTGTCTGCAGACATGGAGACATGACTACGGGTTTACATAGAGCAGAGCCTATTAAGCCACAAAACCTCGAGAAACAGGTCAGTAAAAAGTAATGAAATGCAATACCCAGAATACATGGGAAAGCAGTGATTGACTTTAATCCCTGGGACCAGGAAAAATACACCTGCTCTGGTACAGGGCATGGCACAATGTTGGCATAACACTGGAGGTTTAATAATTTTTTACCACGTTTTATAGACCCTTTCCTGTAATTAATGCTAAATAAAGTCAACATCTTCTCCACCTGCTGCCTGGTTTGAGCCTGTCTTGCTCTCTCTCGCTACTCCAACCTGTCACTCTTCTTGTTGAATTTTTTAATTTCTTTCATTTCTCTTCCCTCAATAATCCTTAGGGCCATCACAGGCATGATTTGTGGGCTGTGTGCTTTCTATTTTGTTTTTCATTCTTTTCTTGAAAGAGTTGAGCTAATAGAATTCAGGACCACAAAATACCCCCAGTACTGAGATTACTAGGCAATCTTTGCCAAGTTGGTGTGTGTGTGTGTGTGTGTGTGTGTGTGTGTACGTGAGTGTGCATTCATGCTCCTGCAAAGAACAAGAGACTGAGAGAATTCAGCTATAGCTGGGTCATCTATACCTACCTCTTACACCCTGAGGTTCGGAGACCATGGCAACAGAGGAAGTAGAAAGACTACAAGAGCCACAGGCTGAGGGGGAGTGCTGTGAAATGCTGTGTTCTGGACATCACGTGGTTGTTGCACCTTTGAGATCCCAGCAGCTGTGGCTACCTGTACTAAGATCAAGGCAGAAAAAAATTCCAGCATGACTGGTACCAGGAAGATGGCTTAGTGGTTAGGGATCCAAGTTTGATTCCCAGCATCTAAGAAGAGCAGCACAGTTTATACCAACATATATCTGCAGCTCTAGAGGAACTGATGCTCTCTTGGCCTTCCAGGGTACCTGCACACATGTGGGGTGGATTCATACACATAGAGATAAATAAAAAAGGCAACCCCTTTCAAAATCGCAGTATATATGGGAAGAAAGAGTCTTCCAAGGTCCAAGTTCTGGGGAAGGAGCTGCAAAGCTATTGGCACTTGGTGGCTGTTGGGAAAAAGAGTCAGGCTCCTGTGCTCCACTGCTCAGTCCCATACCCATACAGACAGCACTTGTTAGACGCGGTGGGTTATTAAAAAAGAAAAAGAAAAGAACAAGGCACAAAGTTGGAGGGGAGATGTGTTAGGGGAAGCTAGGCTGAGTTGGAGAGAGGGGTGTGTATGATTCAGATGCATCATATGCATCTACAAAAGTCTCAAAGCAAATATGTGGTATACTTTTTCTCCCATTATATTTTGAATGAAAATAAATGAGCACTCAGAGATGATGTGAGGGGGATGTGGGCCTGTGAACATAGGGGCCACAGCTTTCCTTAGACTACACAGATGGGTTATGGACCTCTGTGGTGTAGCAGTGCAGCTATACTTAAGCATGCTCAGTTGTGCCCTGAGAATTTCCACCACAGAACAAGATGAACAAGAATTGATGAAACCATGAAATAGTTCGACGTAGCCATTTCACAGCATAGTCCCTCACGGAACACCATACTGCCTCATATAAACACATGGGCTTTTGCCAACTACACACCGGCGACTTAATGAAGTAGTAACGATTTAAAAGTGATAGCGTGATTAATGACCGCCCACCAAGTTGCCACCCTTTAGGTCTGTCTCTCTCTTTACTGTTTAACTAAGATCTTTAAAGATATTCACAGTTCACGCTGTGAATATCTCCACTTACTCTGCAGATTTTCTAGATGATTCCAAAAAAAAAAAAATCTTTTAATCGTCTTCATGAAAGTTGCTGTCATTTTGTCATATTGATTGTTTATTGGTTTTGGGGGGTGGCTTATTTGACAATGTCTTGAATTCTGTGGTATAAGATCTTATGAAAAAAACTGAAGAGTGGGTGGATCATAAAACATACACACCTTCAGCACTAAAAAAGAAATATCACCCTCATTTTAACCTTGGTATTAGGATGTCCAGGCGAAGGCTATATAAAACTGCAGTGCTGTACAATTGAGAGCATCAAGTATGTGTGTGTGTGCGTGTGTATGTGTATGTTTATGTACGTGTATATATGCATATATTTGTGTCTGTTTGTGTGTATAGATATGTATATATGCATATGTGCTTATGTTTGCGTGTATATTTATATATGTGAAAGTGTGTACATATGTGTTGTATGTGTATGCCTGTGTTCATGTGTGTGTATGCATATATATGTGTATGTGTGTGTTGTTTGTATGTGTATGCATGAGTGTATGTGTCTGTTGTACTTATATGTATGCATGTGTGGTTTTGTGTATATATATATGTATATGTGTGTGTATTGTATGTATGTGTATATACATGCATATTTGTGTGTATATTTGTATGTGTGTATGCATATTTGTGTATGTATGGGGTGTGTATGTATGTATGTGTGTATGAGTGTATATGCATCTGTGTGTGTGTGTATTATATCTGTGTGTATTTGCTTTGTGGGAAGTGACTTGATTTATAAGCTACAAACCCAGTAATTCCTGTCTGGTCAATATCAACCTAAACATTTTCCTCCCAATCTCACTTAAGTTGTTGCAGAATTTCAGCCTGCATCAAGGTGAGTATCTCCCTCAGCCAGCTGCTTCTTTAGCTTCTGTGACAGTAGACAAAGCTGATACATTGACTATCAGGTTGTGTGTTTTCACATCATAATGGTAAATGGCAAGGGAGGCTGCTTGGTGAGTATTACGGGTTCATGAATTAGATCAGCTCAAAAGTTCTTTGCCTTGTTCATTTGAGAGCCATTGGGGGTGGGGGTGGGGGTGGGGGTGGGAGTGGTGGAAAGCAGGGCAGGATTTGTTAGCCTGCACTAATCGGTGCTTGGCCCCTAGCAATTCTCTGTGCAGAATAAAGGGAAGAGATAATTATTCCCCTTAATCAGGGCATCAATGGCTGCATTTAGAGCCCTCTCCTTCCAGGCTGGCTAGAGTTCCCGGAGAAGATTTTCAACCACCCACTCATTAGATTTTGAAGTGAGTGAGTATTCTGAAAGAGATATCTGCTGTGGCTCTTTTCTTGTCTGCCTGGGATTCTCTGGAGACAAGGAAGCTCCAGTGGCTGCAGATGGATGACCTTTCTCATATCTATCACCAGCCTGTTAATAAGCATGGCTTTAGAGATCCTTGTAGTTTTTAGTCAGTCACATTCATTGGGATACAGGCCTTGAAACCTTGTCTCGGTCTGTTTCTGTCTCTGTCTCTGTCTCTGTCTCTGTCTCTGACTCTCTCTCTCCCCCTGCCTCCCTCCCTCCCTCCCCCTCCTCCCCCTCCTCTTCCTCTTCTTTCTTTCTTTCTTTCTTTCTTTCTTTCTTTCTTTCTTTCTTTCTTTCTTTCTTTCTTTCTTTCTTTCTTTCTCTCTGTCTCTCTCTTTGTCTCTCTCTCTCTCTCCCTCTCCCCTTCTTCACCTCCCTGTTTCTCCTCCTATCCTCCCTCCTTCACCTCTCCCTCTAGTCTTCTGTTCTCTGCTGTGCCAGTTTTATCAGAAACCATGGACCTGGACAGGAGCCATGGATGCAGGAGAATAACAAAGAAGACAATGCATAGGCATGATGGTGGGCATTTTTCCTCCACAGAATTCCAAGTCTTCGCAGACATACAAAATAGATGCCAAGAAAATGTGTGGTTCTGTACATTTTTTTTTCTTCCTTCCATCTTATCCTTCAGGAAGGCAGCGTCTTCGGGATGTTGTAGAAACCGCATCCTGATCAGAACACAAGTGTAGCTCAGGTATTCAAGGTTTCCAATACGGCCTGGAAACTTCTCAAGTGGAAGCACAGTACCTGTGTGCTGAGGTGCTCCCCCTCCCCAGTGCTGAGGTGCTCTCCCTCTTCCGTGCAGAGGTTCTCCCCTTCCCCAGTCCAGTCTGTTCCTTTAGTGTGAATCCCCCATAAAGCCCTCCTGACTCTGTCACCACTACAGGTCATTGCCTCTCCCAGGTCTCACTGACTGCACCAAAAATTTACCCTGCCTTTTTGATTTTCATGGAAAAAAATTTACTTTTTCTGATTGTAGACATATTTGCTTTCAGGGAGACTCTTGAATCCATGAAGGCTTAAAGAATTTTAAAGTTTATTAAGAACTCTCTCTCTTTGTCATGCTACATGGAGGTAACATGAGAAGAGACTAGTGACCTTATAAGACTGCAGACTAGAGCCTTGAAGAACTGCCTAGTTGAACAGTCCATGCACAGCTGCCGTCTGAGTTACTTCTCTCTTTCTGTGATAAGACACCATGAACAAAGGCAACTCAAAGAAGAGAATTACTTTTAGTCTATGGCTCTGGAGGGATAAGAGTCCCTCACAGTGAGGTAGAGGCGTAGCAGAGAGATGCAGCAGAGGAAACTGAGAGATAACGTCTTTAATGGCAAGCATGAAGCACAGAGAATGAACCAGAAGCAAGGTGAGGCTGCACATTCTCAGAGCTTGTCCCCGGAAACATACTTCCTCCAGCAAGGCTTTATGACCTACCCAAACCTCCCCCAACAGCGCCACCTACTGGGAAACAAGTGGTCAAATGCCTCAGCCTATGGGGGACATTTCTCATGCAAACAACCACAGCTTCTTAGCTATATAAGCAACTCATTTGACCACTGCTCAATTTACTTGGCCACTCCATGTCTGTGTTTTCACTGCTATATTGGAGATAATAATAGTACCTACTTCAGGAAGTTAAGTTCATGTGCGTTCGAAATTTCATCCAACATTGCCTCCTACTTTACCTAATAAGTTATCATCTAAGCATTGAGTACCACCTACTATCGTGATCTTGGTAACTGCAGTTTAGGACCATGTCTCCTTCTGTCTCTCCTTATTTAGTCCCCCCCCCCCTTTCTTCTGGCTGACACGATTCTTCAAAACTGGGAACTACTACCCTCCCTCTAGCCTTAAGCAGTGCTCGTATCTGACACGAGCTGACTTTGCTTTTCCAGGTCTCTTCAATACATGACTGTGTGTTACATGCCATTTTTCTAAGCTGGTCGAAATGCTTTGGAAACAAGGAAAGGTACAGTAAGTAACCAGTGCTTTTGTATTCCAGTACCTTGTACTGGGCACGCCTTCTCTTTCTCACCCCACATGAGCAAGTCTAAGCCAGGGAACTGTGTCTAAGCTTTGCTCTATCTCCAGAAGCTCGTTGAAAGCTCACTTGAACAGGGTAAGACTCAGTCATTCATTTGTTTGAGGTTTCTGGACAGTTCCATTGTTTATATGGTTTGTAATAGGATGGCATACTAAGTCTCTAGATTTTGGCATCGGGGTGAAGAGAAAGAGGTGTATTTTGCATTCCATTTTTCTCTTGACTCCTTGGGAGCTAACGAAGGGAGAGCTGAAGGGCTGTGACAGACCTCAGACCTAGTCTGCTGTTCCTTCCTGACAATCGTTTCAGTTCTGTGCCTGTAAGACATCCTGCATGTGAGGCATCCCACTTGTGAGACATCCTGCGTACAACCAGACAACCTAGACACTAACAGAGGCTTTCAACTTACCTCACTCAACTTTCTACACACACACACACACACACACACACACACACACACACACACACACACACACACACAGAGAGAGAGAGAGAGAGAGAGTGAGAGAGAGAGAGAGAGAGAGGCCCCAGTTGACTATTAGTCTCAAAATGTTTGATTTTGGTCCTGTCATAGTTTTAAAAAAAACCATATTCCTAGAGCTTGCTGAAGTAAAGTTTTCACTTAGGTTATAATAACTTTTTATGGAATTTGTCTTATATTTGGAGACCTTTACCTTCTGGTTTCTTATATTAACTATAAAAGGAAAAAAATTGCATGTGTGTTATATGCTGCTACACAGATCCATGCAAGAGGGAATTCAGGACCACAAAATTGTCCACCAAGAAGGACCTAGCAGTAAAATCAATCCTGATGCATTTGTAACTACAATGAGCTCAGACTTTTAAAAGGCAGTGTGTCTTTACAGACACTAGCGCTATGATGCGACCTCATGTCCCCATGGTGATTTCTTACCATGCTTGGGGACTGGATGGTTTACTACAGCGCAGTACTACCCACACTTTGCCCTTTACCTCCGAAGATTCTCCTGAGAAACCATGCGTTTCTCTTCTTAGGTTATCCCAATTTACATGGCTATATAGTATGTGGTGATGAAAACCAAAATGGTGGCAGATGCATAAATGTTTTAAACATGAACTTGTGTGTCTCTGTGTGTGGTGCCATCCTATGTGACAAAGGACGGACAAACCCCACAAGCTGCTGATATGGACTCATGAGGGATGATGACATTATTCTCACTTCAACAGTGACATTATCCTAGTGCTCCCTCATCTCCGGACACACATACGTGTGCACGACTTTTAATGTGAAATATTAAAGTTAGGCAAAACGTCAATGAAACCAGCAGTCGAAAATGGGGTAAACCCACTGAATGAATTATTAAGACATCTCTTTACAAAGCACCCTAAGACCCTGACTTACAGAGTTCAGCTTATATTTTCTTATTTACATTTCAAAGTAGCTATGCAGATAAACACGGTTTGGGCCACCTTCCAGGTGACACCTGGCCCTTTACTTATGGTGAGGAGACAGATAAAGGAGAAGATTCTGGACCCCAATATCAGACAGACTCAGTTCCCAAGGTTGTCCTGTGACCCGGGTTCAACCTGCCTTGATTTTCCACAGGAAAGCTGACGTGAAAACTACTCTTTTTGGAAAGGGGTTTTCAAAGTCGACCTCATTCAAACTGAGCAAATAATTAACTTTTCATCCTCTCATAAAATCGAGACTGTGGCTGGTTCAAAGCCCAGGACCCCGGGGCCTTAATTGAATTAACTCGGTTTTCCATCCTTGCGCCGGACCATTCCAAACCATAACATTTAGCAAGGCTGACCTTCCTGGCGAGAACATAAGCGCCCATTGAGGGAAGATCGCAGAGTCAGGGCTGTGGCACGCAAATGGGGCCTGAGTGGAAAATGGGACTCTCTCCGAAGGGGACAAAACTCTTTCTGTTTCCTATGCTAGAGAGTTCAGTACGAATGCAGTTCCGAGCGGGCCTTATCTCCGCCAAAGCAAAGAGAGCTGTGCCCCAGTCGCCTGAGCAACCGCAGCTCCCACCTGGCTACTTGGGACTCCGTGCCTCCGCATCTATTACCTAGCCCGCTGCTTGGAATCAGCCTTCTTCCTCTGGCTCCAGCCACTCCCTGCCCCTGCCCTCTATTCAGACCTAAGGAACTACTCACTGCTCAGACATTTCCTTTTCTTTAGCTTCCTTTATTGATGTCAGCAACACTCATGGGCTTTTCATATATATCTTTGATGCCTACCTTGTGAACCAAATATGTACAGAAACTTTCTGGGGGAAAAATCTGCACAGTTGTAGGGATTGGTGATTAAGGTCATTGTATAAAACTGATGTGAATTCGTCTATCACTTTGTTCAGGTTTTTTGTTTGTTTGTTTGTTTCTGTTTTATTTGTTTGTTTTGTTTTGACAATTGGATGATGCCCAGGGCAGCTAGATGATGATGATGATGATGATGATGGTGATGATGATGATGGTGATGATGATGATGGTGGTGGTGATGGTGATGATGGTGGTGGTGGTAGTGATGGGAGAGACAACAGGAAAGGGAAGAGGAAGGAGAGAAGGGGAAGGGGTAAGAGGGGGAGGAAAGGAGGAGGAGAAAGAAGAGGAAGAAGCAGGAGGAGGAGGAGAGAAGGAGAACAAAAGGCTTCTGATCACACTGTAAGTGCCCTGAGGGCAGGGAGCTGGCTTCACTTCCATGCTTTCTCTAAATCTCTTTACACATTGCTATGTCTGACTCAAGAACTCAATAAATACTTGGCTGCTGCTGCATCCTGGGTAAGGCCAGAGCAGCCTTCTCCCTTGCCTAGGACCTGGCACCATTTTGATAGCAAAATATGTTTTGAGTGATTTGAAATTTGTGAAGGCTAAATTGTAAGGCAGGGAGGGAGTTTCACTTTCCTTTGAAAATATTTCTGGTCTTGTCGGGAAAGACTTCTTCATTTGAGGCAATCTCTCCTAAAGACCACTAAAATCCACCCGACCACAGAACGTTTAGGCAAGCTGAACCTTGGAATTAGTGATCCGCCTAAGGAAATGTAAAATTAAATTTTAATATTGAAGCTGACACTTTAGCGTCGTCCCTGGGACTGCATGGGGGAAGTCTTGGTGTGTGGGAGAAGAAATATAATTTGTGATCCAAGGTCAGTGGTGGAAACCCCCTGGGCTTATTTGATTTGGATGATGCTCCCGTAGAATTGTTTTTGATTCAAAAAAACATTTTTTTTAATTGGTGGTGACTTATGCTGTCTGCCTCTATGAATCCCAATTTGAAAGAGACTGTCTACTTGTATGAACTCTTTGGAGGTGATTCCCTAGTTTGTGCAAGTATAATCAGAAGGATGAGTTTATAATGCTGTGATTACGACCCCTCTTGAAGCAAGGTACCTTCCCATCCTGACTGGAGGCAAGGCTCAGAGGATCAGACCCCTCCTATGCCCACCAACCCCTAGTAACCTCCTTCGTCAGTCCCTGTTCCTTCTTCCAGGGTCTATTTCTCACAGTCATTGCAAATCAAACACCTCCCTTCCCACCTCTGACTCTTACTGACTGCATTTTCTCAGCAGACGTGATTTCCCCCAACAATATGAACAACTGTGTTTAAGGCAAAGCCCGAGGCAGCAGTGAGAACTAGCTGAGTTATCTCTGGGCTCTGTGGTGTAATGGATTCAGCCCAGCCTTGATAAACTGTGTTTTATGAAGTGACTCTACATATTTGGCACATTGCTATTATATTACGTAGTTGTTCTTAATCTATTTCCAGTGAAGGTCAAGGGCAGTATGTAGAACCAAAAGATGGTACAAGCTTTCTTAAGAAAGCTGACTGACTCGGAGAACCATTTTGTTCAGGAATATGAAGGTCACCGGTATGCATTTCCCAGCCAAGGGGCAATTCTGTGAATCAAGCGTGGTCTCCATGCGGACTGAAGCTAAGGCAAGGGCAAGTTCAGACCCATCACTCGCGACCAGATCCTTGACCGGAGTCAATTTCACGTCTATAAAATCTCTGCAGTACAGCCCTTAACCTCTCGTTAATCTTCCCCATGTATCCAAATTTAAGTTTCCCTCTGACTTTCATTTTCTGAGGTTGGTTATTTTGAGCAGACGGATAGGGTGTCTGTGGCCAGGCATCGCTCATTGGACCCACAGCTCGTATTTCACCAGATAAATAGACTGCATGCTGTAATCCAGGGTTCTGGTGGACACTCCCTCTACGAAGAAGCTTTGAAGGTAGAAGTCGGTCCCCTCTGAGGGAGAGAGGCTGGTAGACGCTGGGTTTAGCGCCGTGAATAAGCGTATTGCTGGAAGGGGGTCTTTGTTTATTTGTTCAGATATTAGAGCTGGGGAGAGTTAGGCTGTCTGCTTAGTTCCATGTGTACTCTAGGATATCTTTGAGTCTGTATGGGAATGAGCCTCAGAGAAAATAAAGCAGGGTGTTCAGTGTTCAGTCATCAGGTTGGATCAGGGAAAGAAAGAGCCAAGGAGAAGATCAAATGCACACTTGGAAGGACTTCTTCAAAGTGGTACCCATTTCTCAGATGTTCTAGTGTTGATATTTTAAAGGCAACGTGGGATTTTTATAAAAGAAAGCTATATCACAGAGACATGGCTTGTGACGTTGCTGACCTGGCTAACAAAGGGATGAGAATAAGTGTGTGGCGAAAAGCTTCGGCCTGAGTTTAGACTGATCTTCTGTTTTTGTTCATCACTGAAGTGGAAACTTAGGGGTTACTTGGAAAGTCAGCTGTGTTGGATGGTGTTTTGCTAGGGCAAACATGTGAAGGGACATTTCGCTGAAGCGGATACAGGTGAAAGGATGTTCTGCTAAAGCAAGCGCATGAAAGGACACGTGATGAAGGATTACTTTGCTAATGACACGCATGTATTGGTCCACCTGACACTGGGTAGTTGAGTTTGTTGGGACTCCATAGAGAGAAACTCACCAAAAAATTTCTGGTGGTGTGCTGCAGTTTCTTGCTGCTTCCTTGGATTTGGGCTGACTGGCAGAGTGATGTCAGCTGAGACAGAGTCACTTGCTAAGGCAAGACCGGTGGAGGAAACGTGATGTGTGGAGGGTATAAAGTGGCCTCCATGGACAGTGACAGAGGCTGAGCTAGGCTTGCTGGTACAGCTAGCTGTGCAACGCTTGTGGGTCTTGAGTCTTAGCTGATCTTTGCTTCGCTGAGAAAGAGACACATCAGAGAACGTCTCATGGTGTTCCTGTTGGTCCCTCCTGCTGACTGGAACAGAGGCTGAGGCCTGGCTGTCTCTGCCAGGTAGTGCCACCACTGCTGATTCCTGTTTGCTATCCAGACTCTTACTGAACTGAATTGCTTGTGTATCCGTGAAGTGTTTGTGAGTGGATCAAGCAGCTGCTGCTAACCTGTGAACTGAACTGCCGATTTCCAGACAACTCAGACAGGAGTTGCTCCAAAGAACCTTTTTAAACAGGTTCACTTCCCCTGTATCCTTTCTTTTCCACTACCTCTGAAGTGGTGGCCTATAAGGGAGGTTAAAGCATTTAAGAACCATCCTTAAAAACAGGTTTTGAAAAAAATTACACATCACTGTTGATCTTTAAATGACTTCTTAGCATTGATTTTGACTTTAGGCTGGCTGGTGTGAGTTCGTCAGTTGTTCAATATAGCACCACTAGTACTAGATTTTTTGAAATTTGTTTTGGGCTATACTTTATGGGGAGGTTCTCTCCTTAAATTATTTGTATCTTTCTTCCAGGAACTTACTGGTTATTTTATTTACATTTCTCCCAAGAAAGACACAAGCATCAGACTTTCCAAGTTACAAAGTACACCTTTGGTGTTGTGCTTAGTCAAGTGTTTGTGTGGATGGGATCAGGGGCCTGCAGAGGACAGAGATAGAGGGTCTGCTGAAGCCTGGCTTACAGGCATCCGTGAGCTACCTGATGGAGGTGCTGGGAATGGAATCCTCTGCTAGAACAGGGCCTGTGGAGCCGTCTTCCCAGCCTGGTTAGACAAGTATTGAGTCTAATAATGCAGTATAGATTGACTTACAGGGGAATGGCATATTGTCAATGTTGTTATCCATCTTTAAAACTACGTTGTCTTTTGTATGTGCTTAGCCCTGCAGCTTCTTATGCACCCCGAACAGGGGCCACATTGGGGACAGGGATACTGACGTGGAGATCTGTGGAGTGACCATAGTAGCTAATGAGTATAAACAGCAGCAGCAATCCATGTCTCAATGATGTCATACTCCCTCTTCATCCCGTCCCCTGTTCTGAAGGCTTTCAGGGATCCAGGCTTTGTTTCTTCCTCTGCTCTGCCTCATACCAGACTCTCTTGGGACATGTCACTTACTATTCCCTTAGGCAAGAACCCATTTCTCTACCCTTTCCCCATTCTGCAGAAAACTTTATCAGTCTGTTTCTTGTTTGACTATTAGTCCCCAGCTCAGAGGTTCCCCTTTCAGAAAACATGTTACACATCTCACTTCTAAAATTTAGTCCGTCCTCCATTTATTGCTATTCGTTCTCATACAAGCATTCTCGTGTGACATACTCTTTAACATAATTTCATCTCCTGTGTGTAGGCAGAGCAAGGGGCATACTGAGTTCTTAAGAGTTCTCATCAACCCAATGGCTTTGCCATATGAACTTTGCTCTGGTGCTATGCCCCTTATTTAGTTGATGGATGGTTTATTTGATTCCCCTAGTAAAATGATTTCTGTATTTGGCTCCCAGTAAAATGGTTTCTTTATTTGGCTCTCTCTCTTCATGAGATGCTGCGCTGTGCTTATGGTAATGCATCTGGTCTTTCCGTGGAGTTCGGATGGGTGATTTTTCTTTCTTTTTGGTGCTTTTCTGGATCACAGACTTTAAAATGAAGGGTTATCTAAGGAGTCCTCTAGGGGTATTGAGATTCCTGTGTCTGATAAACACCTAATAAAGGGTTGTAGTGGATGACACATTCCACGTCTGAGATTTATGACTCTATATCACTTTCTGTGAGCTCTTGAGGGCTGCTTAATGAAACGAGCCCATTTTCCACTCACTGCATATGTTAGATTAAATGTATCCAAAGAAGTCTTATAATGGTAAAGCAAAGCTCACCCCCCCCCCCCAATGCTCAGTAGGAATACTGTGATGCCAAATACTGGAAATGCATTTGAACCTGCCCAACAATGGTTTGAAGCTCTGCCATGCATTTTACCAGTCATTTAATGTGGTCAGTTTTTAATAATGCAAATATATCAAATGACTCTGCAGCTTAAAGGAGGCCACCTAATAATTCATAAACCTCAAATTTGAAAACAGAGAAATTGCCCCCTTTCTCCTATTTTATTTGTATATGTAGACATATATGTAAAAGATATAGGCAGAAAGACTTTGGGAAGGAATCGGGATATCTGATTCCTAGTTTTGGTTCACAGACAAGACAGGCTGAGGGTTTCACCCCCCCCCCCCAATATGGAAAGCCAGAGTTCAAAGCAATATGAGCATGCTCTAACAGACCTCAGCCGCTCCCTTGCACAATGCCATTCATTGGATACCTGTGGTGCATCAAGGGACTGCTTCCATCATTGCCAGCCCAGCACAGAGGCCCCAGTGAGAGGCAACATTCTCACTTGCTCTGTGGGTGCAGAGGCGTTTAGAGCATGGGAGAAAACAAGATGTGGGCTCCTGGGAATTGTCATAAAGACTGAAAGCATTTGCCCTCTGGCTTCAGGACTTCTGAGAGAGGCTGTGTCTTTCTTACCTGATGTATTTTTACCATGACCCGAACAGGGAGAATCCTCTCAGCCTAATGGTGGAAGTTGAACGAAAACTGTTCTTTAGCTACATGGAAGATACTTCAGTTCCTCTCCCAGACCCACATGTCTCTGCCTGCCCTTGCTTTCTATGAATTCTTTTCTCTCAAAGGAATCCTCCTCCTCCTCCTCCCCCTCCTCCCCCTCTCCCTCCTCCCCCTCCTCTTCCTCCCCTCCTCCTCCTCCTCCTCCTCCTCCTCCTCCTCCTCCTCCTCCTTCTTCTTCCTCTCTCTCTCTCTCTCTCTCTCTCTCTCTCTCTCTCTCTCTCTCTCTCTCTCTCTCTCTCACCTGGAGAAAAATGTTAAGTGCTTTTGAAACAAGAGGCAAACTTAAACCTTATTGTGTCCACCTACCTCCACCCCTGTGCTCACACACCTCACCTGCTGGGCCACATCCACTTGGTGACGAGAGAGAATTGAGAAATAGGAATTTTGCAACAACCACACATGAACCGGTGAGTTCCCTTCTCCATCCATTGTCTAGAAGACAACCGGGCATGGTCGCTCAGACAAGGTACTTGCACAGCCAGTCTGCTTGCATGTATAGTGGCCACCATCACAGTCTTCTCATGGGATGGTAGGGAAACAACTCTCGTCTTGCAGAGGGGTGTGATGTGGTTGGCAGAAATGATTTTCTATACCGTGTCATCCTCTTCCTCTGTCTTACGTAGATTAAGGGAATAAGGCTTTCCTGCGGTAAGCTCCCATGGCACCCAGCGCTTTCATCTTTGTAGAGCTTGGCACAATTTGTGTGACCACTTTCTGATCTGCTCTTTCTCCTTCTCGCTGTTAGGTGTATAAAACTAACGCATGAGAGTGCTCTATATTGTTGAGCAGGTCTCATCCTCTCCAGAACTCAGTCTGGTGCTTGGACAGTAAGGACTCAGGGAACAGGTACTTCAGATACTCTTTCAGCACCTCTGTTATTCAACAGGGACATCATGTTGACTTGGGCATCATCATTGCTGCATGTCTTGGCTGATGGTGTTAACATTGGGCTCCTGATCAGTTGAGGGCTCCATGTTTCTCTCACTGACTTTCTCAGACCGATATATTGTAATCCTCTTAGAATTCTCCTTTTGTAACTTCTCTGCTAATACGAATACAGGTGATGAAGTTGTTTTTCATCTTCTACCTGCATTACAGGCAAATGCATCAGAGGAAAACCATGTGCAAAGTCAATCTCTGAAGGCTGAAGACCCCAACAGGGTGAGCTGGTTAGGCTTTTCAAGTAGCAATTGAATAATAACCGGACCGGCCGTTAGATTTTTTTTCTTTCTCTAAATTTATTTTGTTTAATGTAAGTGAACGTAACCACCATACTAAACTAATTATGTCATTTCCTAATGTACCTGACTTGTATACTTGCAGAATTATGTATGTATGCATCTCTGTCTATACTTTGAAGGAAAATGAAGTGAGTAGACACCAGTTGTTTAAAAGTCGTCTTTCTAAATGCAGCAGACCCTTTCCAAATGCGTAAGAACCCGAGGAGAGTGGATTTGTGTGCACCGAGGATCTGGTTTTATAGCTCACTTACGTTGCTCATTTTACCTCCGTCTCGGGGTCGGATCATACCTGATAAGGGACTTGAGCGACTGGTTCTGGTTTCAACTGTAATCTCTCAGTCCTACTTGATTAATTTAGATTTATTTTGCCAAAACATTACAGTCTCGGCTAAAGCTACATTCCGAGAGGAGACTTGTATTTTCCATTCTCTCCCTGTATCTGATTCCCAATCTTTTTTGAAAGCTGTGCAATTTGATATGGGGGGCATCAGCTTGAAGTAGGTGCTATCTCTGTCACTGGTCAATGTAGTAAGAAATGCTAAGTAAGGATAAGCAGGAAGCATTTGATCACAGTGTCCTAATATTGTCTCTGGTCTAGCTGAAGCTTGCTTTCTGGAGTCTTTCCAAAGATCCAGACATTGAAAATGTGGCTGGGCAAAACTACTTCATATGAACTCAGCTTGCCTAGGATTCAGGGAGCACTGTAATGCACATCTGTAATCCTAGCATCCAGGAAGCAGAGGCAGAAGGATCAGAAGTTCAAGGGAGATTATTTATTCAAAATTCAAAGTGTTGTAGGTTCATATAGCAAACTTCCCTCTCTTTGGTGGTTGATCAACCTTTCATAAATTCCAAGAGAGCCACTATACACTCTCTCTCCTCTCCTAGCTCTATCCTTCCTTTTTTTCTCTTTGTCTTTGGTCTTTACCACAGTGAGGAAAGGGAAAATAGTTGGGTTTCAATCAGATGCAAACTCAGAAAACTTGAAGAAACACAAATCTTCTACAACGAAACATATATTTTTCTAAGCCATGATTCCAAGTAGGATTTGTTTTTCCTTCTCAATGGCAAAGGTAAGCATGAAGTGTAGTGGCCTTGTGGTCAGGAGGAAGACCTGCTCAACTCCTAAAATGGAACCTTAGCAAACAGTGAGTTTACAGCATCTCAGTCAGAGCTAGGTTGATGTTCATCTGTCACCCTCCTCCTCATCTTTCTCTCTCATATTCATCCACAGACCTCCAGCCCTTCTGCTCCATTGCTGGTCTCTGTCTAATAGCTCTTTATAATATATTCATCTAGGCTGAGAATACATAAGAACAGAGCACAAAGAACATATTCTTTGTTTGTGTGTGTGTGTGTGTGTATGATAAAACTACTATGATAAGGCTAGCAAAGACTTTCTTATCTTGAAGGGATGAGCAGGACACAGAGATCTTGCATTGCCATGATTTGGACTTGATTTCAAAGTTGCTGCCCACTCACCTCTCTCTAGCAAGCCATTTGAGAGCCTTGTTTTAAATGACAAGGCTTTACATCTCGATGAACATGATAGGTCTTGTCATCAAAGCACCTGACCTACACATCACACCAAGCCATGGTTCCAGTTTCTTTGTGTCCACTGAAGCTGGCTATGGAAAGCAATAAGTCCTAATTGGTGGTGAAAGAGAGCACGCACTTGTTGACAGGAAGGAGAGCATGAGAATGGCATAGGTTTGAAGCCTACTCTGGAAATCACCTGAGTAAACAGTTCATGCCAGTGTTACTTTTGTACTGAAGAAAGTTACCTCAACTCAGGACTACACAGAACACATTTTTCTGGGGACTTAAAGACAGAAGTGTTATCCTCTGTGATAGTAGGGTACCCTGATCTCTGTAATTTGGTTCAGAAGCAAAAGACTTATATAACAAACAGGAGATAATAAACTTCATCCAAGTCAGAATGAACCTGCTTTATCAAAAGCTAATATGAAGGATGGTAAGAGATGCTGGCTAGCTGGCTCAGAGAAAAGACATTTGCCCCACTGGTATAGGACCTGAGTTTTTTGATCCCCAGAAGCACATAAGGATGGACAAGTTGATGCACATCTGTAATCGTAACATCCCTACAATGAGAAGGAATGCAGAAAACAGAGGCTTCTCAGATGCTCATGGGCCAGCTAGCTAGATGGGCACATACAACAGTCAAGAAGTACCCGGCCTCAAGCTAAGGGAGATAAAGACCAACACCTGAGGGTATTCTACATGTGTTTGGTAGCAATTTGTACTTGCATGTCTACACACACACACACACACACACACATTCACAGAAACACACAAACATACTGTGGTGCAAGGATCTGGCTACCAAAGCTCCATATACAACCTTGACGGTTTCGTGTAATTACAGTTTTTAGGAGGAATATATGTAGTGAAATGTCTGGTATTACCCAGAAGTCATCATAGCAGTTATAATTCAAGATGGCTGCCACCTGGTCAAGCTGGACCAGCAATGGCCTCCAATGGCTTGGTGGAGAAACAAAGGGGTATGAATAGGTAAAGACAGTACCAGTGTTTTGCAATGTTTGAAGTGGTAGATCCTTGAACTAGGCTTCTTATGCCACAGAACACCAAAAGCTGGTTGGCCATCATGGGTAGATGCTGATACAAGACAAGATGGAACAGAAACAAAAATGTGCCATTAAAATCCGTTAAATATGAAATCCTGATAATCTGAAGAAATAAGATGTCCTCCTGGTTGTTCCTGTGGGATGGTCACTAGTGTCAACTTAACAGGCTCTAGAAGTATCTAGGAGACAAGGCTCTGCCAGACCTTGAAAGCTGGCCTAGATTTGGTTAATTGAGTTAGGAAGATCCACTGTAACGGTCCATGTCACCATTCCACGATGTGGGGACCTGGAGAATGGAGAGAAGGGAAGAGGTGAGCACCAGCATCTTTGCTCTTTACTTGACTGTAGTGTGACCAGCTGCCTCAGTTTCCTGTCACCATACCTTTCCTGCCAAGTCGCTTCACATTTTCTCCAGTAACTGTGAGTCAAAATAAACTCTCTTTCTTAGATGGCCTTTGTCAGGCCACTCCATCATAGCCACACAGACATAACCATAGGAATACATTCAGCCTACTGAAAACTTTATCCAAGTCATTATAGGTGGACAGTGATGCAGTTCCCTTTAAGAGCAGTTATGAAGAGAATCTTGGGATATACTTCCAACAGCCATCTTTGGAAATACCTCTCAATGTTAAATTCTTGGTCTTTTAGAGTATATCTTTCTTTTTTCTAACTGAAACATCTTATGCTTGAGGACATTAAGTTGCCTCTTAAGACTGAGTGATCACAGTCGGTGACTTGGCCTTCCAGGATGCTAATTCAACCACACCCTGTTCCTTCCAGCCATCAGTCAGGCTGTTAAGAGTTTTTTTCCAGTTGATAATTTCCAGTTCCAAGTCTTTGAATCCAGTCTTCTCAACCTGTCATCACCTAAAATATGAGCCTTCAATCTGATTACAAAGATACTGTATGTCTCCATGGAAGTCAGACATGTCTCCATGGAAGTCAGACAGAGCGGCAGTTTATCCAGTGCTTTCAATTTTACCTGGGAAAGCTTTAAGGAACTCCACCAAAAAGAAAAAAAGAAAAACAACAACAACAACAACAACAACAACACTCCCTTGCATGCAGAAAGTTCCCTGAGATGACCAGACTCATCTGTAGTAAAATGAATTTTGTCTACCTTTATGGGTATATGTATATGGTATATGTATGTGTATATGTATATGGTATGTGAATGTGAACGTGTCAGTGCAGGGTGAAGGTTTCACAGTGTCCATGTGAAGGTCAGATGTCAGACTTAGCCATTCTACCCTGCTTGAAATGGAATTCCTATGCCACTGTATAAAACCGGCCAGCTGTGAACTTCTAGCTTCTCTTGCCTCTGTTGCCCATTTCCCCATAGAGATACGCAGGCATTACAGATGGCGTATTACTCCATTCAGCTATTCCTGGGTTCTGGGAATCTAAACTCAAGTTATCAGGCTCATGTTACATGTATTTTCTTCTCCTTGGTCTGTGTTAAACATTCTGATCATTGCTCGTGGACATAATGTTTCACTGACAATTGATTTTTAACTCACAGTTGAACCTTTTATGTAAGAGGTGACGAGTTGGGTTCTGTTAGTAATCCATCTCTCCTTTCATCCAAAGACCATCAGATTCCTTATACTTCCTCCTGGCTCTGGAATCACCTCATATTGGAATGCAGATGAAGCATATGAAAGATGCTCAAAGACAAATCAAACCATGGATGTAAAGGAGGAACAACCTTGCAGAACAGATCAACCGGACAAGATTCAGAAACTCTATTTGGATTTTGGATTAACAATGAATAATTCTCTTAGTACTATTCTGTTTCAGATATTGCATATATTTTTGGATGTTGTATTGAAACGACTGCCCCTCCTTCCCCCTCATATTTTTATTTGTTTGCTTGTTTTTCTCTTGAGGCAGGATTTTATGTAGCTCATGCTGGTCTGGAACTTACAATGTAGCCAGGGATGGCCTTGAACTTCTGATCTTCCTGCTTCCACTTCCCAAGTGCTGGGATGACAAGGAGTGTGTCACCATAACTCCTTGCCCTCCCTTTTATTTCCAATGTCACTGGTAGAAATGGCAGGAAGGACTTTCATGGGAACCTCAGGCTCTTCCCCATGATAGGGGATGAGTAAGTTGAGAGACCTTTAAAAGTTCCTTCAGATCAACCTCTAGACTGGAACTTGAAAATGGCAAGTGTTACAAGTGACTGTCTCTGTACTCTCAAACATTGCCCCTGCCCACCAAGACGGAACATTTTCATAAAATAGAACTTCTAAGCTCTCCATATATTGGCTTTGGGAAACCACATGTCAACTTCACAGTCTATATGAACAAAACCAGCGGGATCTTTATTCATATTTATCACTCTCAGAAGTTAACATCTATATGCATATATATTATGTGATACATCTTTGTATATGCGTATGTATGTGTGTATACATATACTATCTAATATCACTCCTTTGTTGGAACAATTTCTCATTCACCGAGCCTAGCAATGTGACTAAGGACGTCACGAACCTGGAGTGTTAACATTTCTCTGTTCAGCTTTCTCACTTTTCAAAAGTTTGTGGTCCCATTTTTAATTTATCACATGATTCTTCCTCCCTAAGTGCCTAAATCTGTTGCCTCCCATTTCTGGTAATTTTAGTTGTGTGGCAACTACCTGAATGGGTAGTTCTGGGAAGTGGGATGTTGTGTGGGCTTGGCTAAAGCATCTGCTGCCATCATGAAGACCTTGAACCTGAGCTTGCATGTTCTTTTGGGATCTAGCAGAATTCTCCTAGACTAGATGTTTTCCTGTCTGGGCTGAACATTCCAAAGGAGAATGTAGCTTAGAATAGTGCTTGATTCTAATATTGACTTAACCTGGTAAAGTTTGGGTTAGGGGGAAGAAAAGGACACCCCAACACTAACACCATGTTCAATGGTGTGACTAATGATGTGACTAATAACCTGGAGTGTTAACATTTCTCTGTTCAGCTTTCTTGTCTTCAAGAGTCTGTGGTCTCACTTTTTAGTTTATCATCTTTCACACCCAATGCATAAATCTCTTGCCATCAATTTTCAGTATCCTTGGTTGTGTAATACTGAGAAAAACATTACCTGAATGGGTAGTTCTGGGAAGTGGGATGCCTGGAGTACAGTTGAAGGAACTGTGCACTAAAGAGTTGGCCATCCCTACTATTCCTGGTTGGCCAAAGGTGGGTGTTCTACACCTGAGCAAACCACCATCCAGTGTCTTAAAAGAAAAACTATCTCTTAACCCATGCTTTCAAATATTTGGGCCACAAATTGTAAATCTGTCATATCTGCTGCTTTTCCACACGGCTTAAATGAGTACAGCCGCCCTAACATGCATAAACACGACTTATCTATTGTAAAGTTCACCTTTCCTTTAAATGTCACATATCCCAAAGCCTTCTCCAAAATGGTACACTTTAAGAAATAACTCAGCTCAGCAAGGTTTTGCTATGTGATACCAATGCCTAATGCATGTGGGTCCTAATTTTTTGTCTCTTGAAAAATAATCTTTGGTTTACAAGAAATTTACATACACACATAAAACATGTGTATATATGTATGTGCATGTGTATATGTATATCAGCATATACATATTCGGCCCAAGCTACAGCTGAAGTTTTGCTTCTACTCTCTTCATCTGTTTTCACTTTCTTTCAAAGAAACTCCTTTTTCTTGGTTATCTTTTCTTTTTCTCTTTTTGGCAGAAAAAGAGAAATTTTACATTATGCTACAACAGGCCACCAACTAATGAAGAGGTGAGCCAAGCACACAATAGTTAATTCTGAATGGTAAAGAAGGGATTGGCGAGACGGGGCAGTAGTTAAGAGACCTTGTTGCCTCAGCAGAGGACTCAAGTTCTCGTTCCTAGCACCCATGTTGGGTGGCTCACAAGCTACATGGAGGCCTATCTCCAGGGATCAGACCTCTCTGGCCTCCTTCAGCACTATACATATCTATACCCACACATAGACACATAGACATAAATAATCAAAATGTCTGTACTCACACATAAACACACATAGACACATAAATATAAATAAGCAAAATGATAAAGCAAATGACTGGTTATAATTAGGAAACTTTTGATTCATTGATGGAAGTAATTAGTGAATTCTGAGAGATCTTTAAGTTTATACACAGTTAAAATAATTTATCACTTGTAGTTTTTAACACTTATTTGCAACTGCTCTTGTGCACATGAATATCACAGAGTGTGTGTGGAGGTCAGAGACAGTTGTCGCAATTGGCTCTTTCTTTCTATCTCATGGATTCCAGGAATCACACTCAGGTTGGCAGGCTTGGTGGCAAGTTCCTTCACCCACTGAGCCATCATGCATGACTGGGAGCAGTGTTTATTTAGTACTGCATGCATTTATTCATATGAAGAACATCATTTAGTTACAAACAACTCCAAAGATAATATGATCTTCAAAACTCTTGCCTCAGCAACAATAAGATTTTTGCTCCAGCTGCAAAATACATCTTTTGTGAACACAGTCTTTCTACTTGAAAGTAACAATGAGCAACTGACACAAGGGCTGTGGAGATGTAAGGAGTCTCCCCATGATGGGTAATGTGTGTGTGTGTGGGGGGGGGGAGCCATAATGATCCAGACTTCAGGAAAAACATCTTATCATTGTCTTTTAAACAGAAGCATACATTTACTAATGATTCAATTTTACCTTTAGGTATTTACCCAGGACAAATGGAAACATTTATCTATTACAAAGTTTGTATGTGAATACAGTAGCATTACTCCAAATGGCCAAGACAAAATTTAAAATTCCAAATGACTGTGGTTGGTGACTAGATCAACCAACATACAACATGCCCCACATAATAGGATTCAGTCCACACTGTGTCACCAGACTTTCTCAAAATTCTGGTCACCTACATAACAAACACAGGGAGGGGGTATCCTTTTTGCACATGGCTTCATGATGTTCAGTTCTTAGTCTGTGATTCCATTGGTTCTGGGCTATGGTTAGCCAGGACATTTTGGTAGCAGAAACATGTGGCAGAGGCCGGAAGGAATGGTGGGCAGGAAGCAGAGAGAAACAGAGAAAGATCTAGGACAAGACGAAGTCTCCAAGGACACATCCCGAAGTGCTAAGCTTCTTCCTGCTTGGCTCCAAATATAAATTTCCTAAAACATTCTACAGTAGCATTACTGTGTAGGTATGATGCTTTTAATAGCTGCATTTTTTGTTGTTGTTTTGTCTTGGTTTGTTTTTCGAGACAGGGTTTCTCTGTATAGCCCTGGCTGTCCTGGAACTCACTCTGTAGACCAGGCTGGCCTTGAACTCAGAAATCTACCTCCCTCTGCCTCCCAAGAGCTGGGATTAAAGGCATGTACCACCACTGCCCGGCAATAGCTGCATTTTTAAAGAGGGGGGGTAGCTGGGATTAAAGGCATGTACCACCACTGCCCGGCAATAGCTGCATTTTTAAAGAGGGGGGGGTATTTCATGTGGAATAAAGCACTAAATAGGAGCCAAGTCCTGAGCATGCTGTATCATAAACAATGTAGAAATATTATGCAAATTCAAAGAAACCATATGCAAATTTTCAACATTTCTGCAACCCTGTGGTTAATCGTTTGGTGTTGACCAGTCAGCATGCCTCCATTCATAGATTTCTAACTTAATGAGATTCTTAGGGTCTCTGTGTTTTCCAGAGGTTCAGTAGGACAGCTCTTAATAACCAACTTGCCTGTGAGACTTAGACCTGGATGAGACTTACCAAGAAGACAGGAGAAAACCAACATCACCTGCTCTGCAAGTCCCTAAACAAACAGACTTCATTATGGTCTGACCCTGCTTCAGAGCGGATGGACAGGTGGCTTGGGTGATACTGACTCCCGTCTGTAGGCAGAGGATGTACGACCCAGGAAGAATGGTGACTGGCAGGTTTTTCCAGGGGCAGTTAGGCAGTGTCTGCATCAACAGCTCATGGGATTTTCCATGGAGGTACTTAGAAAATTCCTTCATTTAGAATAAATTTACTGAACCCCCTCCCCAGGCTTATTAATACCAGATTACTTAAAGAACATAGAAAAGCCTTTGGGAGGGGAGAGTAGTCAATTTCCTTCTGGGTATCACTGGGACCTATGGGTTCAAAATCTTGATGAATGTCCCAACTTATGTCTTGTAACCATAGGCTTTTCCACCTGCACCAAGGTTCCCCGAAACTTCTTACATATGAATAAATGGCTAGACCAATAGCTTTGGCTCATTTCCACTAGTTCATAACTCAATAATCCCATTTAAACTAGTTCAAGTCATACCACATGGCTAGTTACCACTCCTTCAGTTTTATAAGACTGCCCATCAACATTCAAGGTGAATCCTTCCTGCACCTGACTCTATCCCAGAAATCCTATCTCTGTCCCAGAACTTCCAACTCCCTAATTCCTGCCTAAGCTAATAGGCCAACAGCAAATGATTGACAGGTGATATTTCTAAAAATTGCACAAGAGATTCTCTCTACAGTATCTCACTCCTTATAAGATGGTAGTGAATGACAGTGTGTGATATAAGGGCACAGTTGTTTTGCTGGCAAGCCTCCACTGTCACAGTGCCACATGGGTGTTGGCACCATGGGGTGGAGCCCCTTGATGAATATTCCATGTGTCTCTGCTTCCAAGGTAGGAGTCAAATTAGAGGAGGAGAGAACCTTAACCCAAGGTCATGTTATCCAGAAGAATGATATATCATAGATGGTTTTGTTTTTCTCTTTCTACAGAAGTGGGTACCCTGACTTGTTCTCTGTCCAGTCTAAGTGCCCACTTAAACAGTCAATGGGGATTTTAAGAACTGGGAGGGCATTGACACAGAAGTTCCCCAAAGGTTATTGACAAGCCTCAAGTGTGCTTTTCATTTTTTCTTACAGTTGTGGGTATGAGTTCTAATGATATGTCGGTTGTTCAGATTCCCTCTTCCTTTCCCAACACTCCTATAGCTAGCAGAATGGGGCACAAGTTTAAATTCACTTTAGCCCTTTTCCTGGAAGCCTTATTTCTTCAATGTACATGTCAGTGTGTGAGGGGTATGCATGGACCACAGAAAGGGTCAAGTGAGTCAGAAGGGATGCTATTCCAGAGTTAGACAGACACAGAGGGAAGATGACCTGAAGTCACAGGAACTTGGAGGCTACCTGTCCCTTCTGTGCACCGTATGTCAAGAAAGCTGCCCTTGAAATGAAGAACCCATCTCAGACTTTAGCCTTCACGATTGTGAGAGAATGAATTCCAGTTGTTTCAATCAGGTGGCATTTGCCATGGCATCTTTAGCAGATCCTCTCAGCTCCTAAATAACTACAATGACCTCAGAGACCTCATCTGTAGATAAACTACTACAGGCAGTTAAGGACTATTGAGAGTGGAAGTGTTGGTTGTCCTTGGGGATAAGTCTTTGGGTGGTTATCTAATACAGTTGCTCAACACTGAAATCACACACATACAAATAGCACTAAATGGACCCATTTATATAGCTATATCTATATTTATACATATATCTATAATCTCTCTCTCTCTCTACACACACACACACACACACACACACACACCCCAAAGAAAAAGAGGCCATGAATTTGAAAGACTTGAACATAGGATACATAGAAGGGTTCAGAGGGAGAAAAAGGCGGGGGAATGATACAATTATATTTTAACGGAATCCACAAATGTAAGAGATGTGTTAGAATCATATGTCACATGCAGGGTGTAAAGGGTGGGGCAGTTACAACCATATTTGAACATTGAGAAGGGCTTCCTAAAGAAACTGACATTGGAAGAATTTTAAATGACAATGGTTAGAGAGTGAGGGTTCTGAGCAAAAGAAACAGGGCAAAGAAAGTTTACATAGTTTGTAAGACATTTAACATTTCTGGGAACTCAGGTAAGCTAGAGTGCATGTTTATTAACGAAGGAAACAAAACACGGAGTAGAATAAGATTATACTAAAAATGTAGACTATACTAGATTGTGAACGATCTTGTATTCTCAACTAAGGACATGGAATTTGTCTACTAGCATAAGGAACCTGCACAGGTTTTTTTTTTCTTCATTGCCTGCTTTCTTAAACATCTATTCTAGAAACTATCCTAAAAAAGACCAAAGTATTTTAATAAACAAAATAGAGATATTTATTTCCTCATGCAATAAAAGCAGGCAATGAATTCTATATGCAACATATCATTTCAGTTTAATGCATACTGTGTAACTCTAGCAAGTGTAAACAATCATATGATAGGTTGGAAGAAAGAAATCCTATGGGAAAATATGTATGACCATGCATAGAGTTTAAGGATGCTGTGGGTAGTATAGAATGTCACTGAAGTTAAAAAAAAAAAAGTCCATGCAGGAAGTGAAGTTGATATGGAGAAGTTGGAATCTGAGAAATTCGTGAAGGAGTTGGGGAAGGTAGCCTGGGTCTGCAGGCAAGAGCACTCCAGGCAGGAAGTAGTCAAGAGAAGTCTGAAACAGACAGGGATGAACTGCGAATATGGAAGATTAGAGGTCAGGTGCCCAGTGACATGGTCAATAGCTGTTCATACTCTTGTCAGATTGAGACCCCCAAATGCACTCATGTTTATGTCTCAATACATTTAAGCTGATGATCCCAACATTTTGGCTCTTAAAACAACCCTGCAAGGTTGGGAGGAGCTGATAGAATTCTTCCTGGTTTATTGGTGGTGAAATAGAGTCTCAAGACTTTATGTGGCTCACCTAAGGTCACAGCGCAGCGTCTGGGAGTCAATGTGTTTGACTTAGAACAACACCTCTCTGTTGGACCGTGGGGCCTCTTTGGCAGGGGACAGTAATAAAGTTCTGAAACAAAGAGTGGGAGGACTTGTGAAAAGGTATTCCTGTGACATCAAGACTCCATGAAATGCCATCCCCACCCCATTCAGTGCTCACTGAATGAGCTACGTGAAACTGCTGACACCATACTTAAGAACATGAAGTTTGCTGCTGGCGTCCCAAGTGGGAACATTCATCCCTCCCAGCAGATGTTCTGTTTTCCTGGTGTTGATGGGTGGTAGGAGGCATGAATATGGTTCTCTCCCTGATTCCCCGGACATGGTGTTTTCTTCAACATGGGGTGAACACTAATTCAGACACCAACGTGGCCAATCTATCTTTGCCTGAGGAACAGGTCTGATCTTGTCTCTGAATCCTGAAGGATGCAGGGAGAAGACAGGCCATTTGTGTTGACTATGTAGCAACAAATAAGGTATGTTTGCAAGCATAGAGCAGGGGCTGTGGAGATGGTTCAGTCAGGAAAGCAGTTGTCTTGCAAACATCACAATCTTGCTTTGCTCCCCAGAACTGGATATTATTTTTTAAGGGCTGAGAAAAACACCCGTGGAGTCCTGTATGCATAAATGTACATGGGTACCAGCCCCAACACGCATGTACACCTACATATACATGAATACATGAGAGACAGAGACAAACTCTCTCTCTACCTCTCCCTCTGCCCCCTTCTCTCTCTCTCTCTCTCTCTCTCTCTCTCTCTCTCTCACACACACACACACAGAGGCAGAGACAGAGACAGAGACAGAGACAGAGACAGAGACAGAGACAGAGACAGAGACAGAGGCAGAGGCAGAGGCAGAGGCAGAGGCAGAGGCAGAGGCAGAGACAGAGGGAAAGAGGGACCTACCAAGAAGTTGCAGTCAGCCTGCCTTTGGGACATTCAAGCAACCCTCCATCCACCCTGAAGTAGGCTCTTTTTCTAGGACCATGCCTGTAGGCAAGGATGGGAAATAGTTGCTCTAACAGAGTCAGCTGCATTGGATACTGCTAGTGTCTGAGTCCTGAGATTGGTAATGTGTGCTCTTGGGCAGGGGTGTGGGAGATACCATTATTCCTACAAAACCCTTGATCTAAAGGAGCCAACTTGCTTGTGGTACAATCAAAGTGTTTCTTGAAGAGTGGCACCCCCAGGAGCTTCCTTCTGTAGGAAGCTGTGGGTGAAGCAAGATGGTCTGCTTGGTTTATGGCTCTATTTCTCTGCATTACAGTAGCCTGCTCATCACTGTGTTCCCATTAGCAGTGTACTGATGTGCTTTGACCAGTCAAGGTCTTTCTTCCTGCCTGCCTTCTCCCACTCAACCTCCAGATTCCCAGGGTGACCCTTCCAACCACCCATTCTCTCTCTCTCTCTCTCTGACCTGCTCCCAGGATTCCTCAGAGAGTAACCCAAGGTCACAGAGTGGGATGTTCTTAAGGGCTGATGTCAGAGGGTGGGGAAGGGGGGGGTAGGTGCTAAACAAGGAGAGGTGTGTGGGCTAAAAAAATTACAGCCATTGTGTGTTCATTCTTTTGGCTCTCTGGAAGCAACTAATATCTTTCAAGTTGCACATCCCATAAAGATTCGGGGGAGCTGTGAGGTTCTTTCAAGAACAGAGGATGTCGGAACTGCTGATTTAACAAATAAAAATGGGGAACAAGGAATTTACTTTAGAATTTCAAATAAACAACTTCTAAAAATATGTATGTTCTCTGCAATGTTTGATATATTTAAAATTTTTTCATTGTGTATATGAGATTCAGATTCACTTGGATATTCCATTTTTTTTTAATCTTCTGACTCTGCTCCAAACCCTACATTACAAAGTGATATTAATATCCAATAGTCACATATAAGCAAAAATTATATGTGTGTGCGTGATTTAATATTAGCTGTCTAAGATGCTTTTTTTCCCCCTGGTCACTGGGGATTTCGAACGCCATGTGATGTCTCCACAAGGAGCAAAGCATTTATGCCTCCCTTCTTTAAAATTTTTAGAATGATTTTTCCTGAAAAAGAAAGCTTTTGTTGATTTCTTTGTGAGTTCTGTATCCTGCACCTGAGTTGAACTCATCTCCCTATCCCCTCGTATCCTTCCTCAGCCCTTGCAACCTCCCCACCGAGAAAATTTAAAAAACACACAAGCCTCCACCCACCCCCCAAATAAATTAAAACAAAGCATAGAAAACTTCTAGTCATGGACGCTGTAGTGTGTCACAGTGTGTCCTACAGTTTCCACACATCTTCAATTGCAAATGTTCACTGCAATGATTCATTGGTGTGGTTCAAGGTCTCTGGCTTCTGTCACACCATCAAATTTGGATCCTCACCAGGACTCCCCCTGGTTACCCTGTTGTTGCCATGTGTCATGGAGATTCCACAGCTTTGGATCAGCAGGCCCTTTCACACGTCCCAGACATTTGCAGATGATATAGATTTTTGGGGTGGGCCAATTCGGAGCCCTGGATCTGGGCTTGGGTAGTAGCTGAGCTTTTCAGTCCTCTGGCTCTTCCTTGTCCATGCCACCTGGGTGAGCTCTCCATGCAACTAGCCACCCAGTACTGCCATCAGCAGGAGGCAAGGTCAGCTCTTCCTCTCTCATGCCCTAAGGCAGCTCACCTGAGCTTTGCCATCAGGGCCAGCTCCACTGTGCTGCCCAGGTAAGGTGCAGGGCCTGCCTTCACATGTGCTACAACCAGTGAGGGGCAGGGACAACTCTCTTATTCTCATGACCTTGGGGCCAACTCTTCCTGCTACAGCAGACGGTGGTAGGGCACAAGGTAGATGGGAGAGCACCCTCCTCCACCAAGCCCACTCCAACTCATGTTAGACAAGTGACGAGGCTAGCTCTCTTGAGCTTATGCACACAGTGCTAGCTCACCAGAGCCCCTGCCACCAGGGCCAGCTCTCCAGACTACCACAGGTGGCAAGGAGCAGGGGCGGTAGAGGTAAAAGAGAAAATTCTTAGTTTGTCTGTGGAGCCTTCTACTCTTCACTGTGGCTAATGGATAGTCAGTTAGCTACCTCAGATGCCAGCTCTTCCTTCCCTGAAGATTCCCTGCAGAGTGTGAATTCTGTAGATGTCCCCAGAGGTTACTTTGCCTTTGTAGTGGGCATGCATATAGAAGAAGAATGGGGACCGTGCTGGCCTGCAGAGTTCATGCCGTTAAGTGTCTTAAATTCAGTGGCATGTATTTAACTTACAGTGTCTTGGTGAGACAAACTTTCAGCTCCTGCTCTGAGGCTGTCATCGCTGTCTTTGTGTGCAACCCCATGTCTGTGTCCTCTTCTGCTTTGATCATCTTTCTAAATTGGGTTGTTGTCCCTATTTTGCTGCAGAGTCTAAGGGTGGGAATCTTGAACATATAGAACTATAGGTGCTGAATGGATGGACGGCTGATGGGTAAGCATGATGTGAGAGTCACGAAGCCTACCTCTGGCATTTTCTTTTCTTTGGTGGTTGTTTGCAGTAGAGTCCAGGGCCTCACATATACCAGGCCAAGCACTTTATCACTGAGGCATCCCCAAGCCCTAGACTCTGCTTGGATTTCGTCTCTTCTCATAACCACTAGACTGTGGAGGATGTAGAGGAATCTAGGTCAGTTCCACACTTGTGGTGTGCTTGTGAAATGTCTGAATATGCTCTTCTTTTGAGTGCTTGGTCCCCATTTGGTGTGCTGCTGTTTTGAGAGAGGTATGGACCCTTAAGAGGTGAGGCTTTAAATGATGAAGTGGATCACTGGGACCAGGTCTGATATATAACATATATGATATGTGATATGTGATATGCGATATGTGATATGTAATGTGTAATATATAATATGTAATATGCAATATGCAACAGATAACAGTTAACAGGTAATATATAATATATAGTATACAATATATAATATATATAGTATATTATGATATATATCATATAATATGCAATATGACATATGGTATATAATATCTAATATAATATATATATATGTACACACATACATACATATACAAACATACACACACACACACATGCGCGCGCTACCCTGGAACCAACATTTGAAAAAGAAGTGATGAAGAAAGACAGTGCTTAGAGGTGTGTTTTCACAAATGTAGGCATGCCTATGTGATGTCTGCCCGGTGCCTCTATTTCTGCTGAGAGATTCTAGGCATGTGAAGTGACTTTCTTAAACATGGTAATTAGTTTCTTTGGGAAAGAATTTTCACCTTGATAGCAAAAGTTCATTAGAAAGAAATTATAGCAACATGAAAGACTTAGCTTGATATAGTTTAATCACAGAAATTCTTAATATGCCACATCCTTGTATATTTCAACTAACTGATTAAAGAAAGAAAGAAAAAAAAAAACAAAACCTGCCCCCCAGGACTGAGAGTTACCTCATTACTTAGGGGACAGAGGCAGGGGACTGAGCCTGAACTACACAGTGAGACCCTGTCTTAAAAATAAAAACAAAATAAAAACAAAATGTTCTCCAGAAGTCTTTACAGAGTTTCGAGTGTGGTGAACACCAGCTTACATTTTGAGAAAGTCTTCCCTTCTAGTTGTTAAAGTTACTAGGCTTTCAGTTATTTTGTATAAACCTACACAACTTTATCTCATCTTCAGCAACAAATGCATTCCCAAGACCTTTGTATGTACAGGAGACACCTCTAACTACAGCCACTTGGGAAAGAAAGTGCCCTCCCCCCTCAAAAGTAGATAAATGGATCTTTATAGAATCCATTTAATAGAATCCATAGGAAACACTTCATGTCGTGAACTGCCAAGATGTGAATGAGTTGTCACTTAGTGAGTTAATGAGCTGTGTAATTAATTAGGGAAGGGCTGTGCAGGAGGATTCCCCACCTACCCCTGGCATTTTAGACTGAATAGCTTTTTCCTGGGAATGAAGATAGGACAGTCATGGGACGTGTACTATCATTAAAGGGTGGTGATCCTACTCCCTCCTACCAGTAGCAACTGTTCACCATTTGTGGCAACCAGAATGTCCCCAAGCTTTGCCAAATGTTCCCCAGGAGACAAAATAAGCCCTTGATGAGAGGCTCAACTATTGAACCAATTATGTTAAATCAAAAAAGCTGAAACATTCTTTTAGTGTCTTCAGGAGTGAAATTATTTTTCATTAGAACATGACCCTTATATTGTAATTAATTCTATACTCATTCTTCCTTAGGGGGGCCAAGTTTAGTGATTGGAGAAGTGTGTTTTATTTTTATTATTTCCTACTAAAGTTTATTATGGTGGTGCATCATGACACGTCAATTTAACAGATTGCTTAGTGGCTGCTCTAACAAATCCAGGATTTGATTGTCCAACAAACAACATAGTGTCTCTCTATCCATCATCATTCATATGCTTATGGCTACATTATATGAAAGGATGGGCTTTTATCTTCTCTATCTGGCAAATTACAGAGACACTTAAAGTGTAGATTTAAGATTGATTTGGGGCCTATGGCCAGGAGACTTTATATCATTCTCATCCCCCTGCCCCCATACCCACCCTC
Source organism: Mus caroli (assembly GCF_978045245.1). Classification (NCBI taxonomy): domain Eukaryota; kingdom Metazoa; phylum Chordata; class Mammalia; order Rodentia; family Muridae; genus Mus; species Mus caroli. The sequence goes on from NW_028227268.1 coordinate 9,589,981, forward strand.
TAACATCCTCCCGTTCCTCACAAGAACTTCCTGGCCCCTGACCCCTAAGAAAACAAGCCTCTTCCTTACAATTGAGTGGGAGTTCCTTTGATGAGGAGAAGACCCCTGAGTAACTCACCAAAATCTAGCTGTTGCTTGAATTTTTAATCATCTTTAATGATTGGAGATCAAAAAGTAGAGTTTTGTCTCCTAAACGAATGCACGGATGCGTAAGACATCTGGTGATGCAGCTTTTACAGTTGCCACAGCCCGAGAGAGAGAAGGCTAACTCAAGAGCTACCCAGCCCGGTGGAGCTGATGGAGGAATCTAAGCTAATAAACCAACACATTCCAATAGCTTCATATAAGAAATTGTTGAGTGTGTGACTTTTTTTTTAAAAGCCATTTAATTACATACCCCGATGTCTTCACTCAGCTATTCTCTAAAATATATTTTCCCAATTTCGGCGGATCCCCCTTCTCGACCCTCAATTAGCTATTGCATTGGGCCTTTGCTTCCAAGCCTCATAAGTAATAGTAACTTAATTTTCCAAACCATAAATCAAGGGAACCCGTACTCTGTAGCACATGTTCCATTTGTTTTTAATCAAGGGCAGCCCTGTGCGTGGAGTCGGAAGCTTTAATTCAGGGGGCTCCTAGGCCTTTTTGGACTGGGAAACCTTTCGGCTCCCGAGAATTCCCTTTGTGAACGTTTTAAGTACCCTTTTGGCAAACGATTGAAAATATAAAATATCTCAAATGGGATCCTTTAATTCTCTGACCTATATGTAGTCCCTCTCCCTCAGCTCTGAGAAAAGACACTGAGCTACATTCTTGCACATGTGTGTCCTGTTTTTTTTTTTTTCCATCCTGTGCTTTAAGAAAAAAAATGTAACTTCTGGGAGAAGGGGCTTGGGTGAAGGAGGTTGAGAGACATGAGATCTCTAGAAATAACCTAAATGAAATAGCTCTCCTAAGCAGCAATGGCAATGGGATAGTTTGGACTCAAAATGATTCTCTTAAAAATCACCTTAGTGTGTGCTCGTGTGTGTGTGTGTATGTGTGTGTGTGTATGCATGCTGATATATGTATGTCCCAGCGTGCACATGAAGGTCAGAGGACAACCTCTGGTGTTGATCTTTGCCCATCACCTCATTTGAGACAGGATTTCTCACTGTTTGCTGTGGTGTACACCAAACATGCTGGCCTGTAGGAGTTTCTGGGTTTCTGATGTCTTGATTTCCTGTTTCAGGACAGGAGAGGAGGCGTCACAATTTGGTGGTACCAATCTGGCTTTACACAGACTCCAGGGATTTCAGGCACACTTTCCTGACAAACACTTGACTCAATGAGCCATCTCCCCAGCCAAGATCCAATGTTATTTTGAGGAGGAGAAATGTATTGTGTAAAAGCCCTCTAAGTTTCCAGTCACTTGGTTCCTAGCACACATTCTTGCAACTGAAAAGTACTTAGTAGGATTCTTCTATTGCCCTGCACATCACAGATATGGACTCATATCCAGAGAAGTTTTTCGACTCAGACAATAGCATCAGCTCATGTCTGCTAATATTAGGACCACATTATTGTCTACCATTCCATATTGTCTTTAAAGTAACATTTAGTAAGTGTTTGGACCTTGAGGTGGCTTATCTACCTGATAGAAAACAGCTAAACAACTCTAAGCATTGACTGTTCCATCTAGATGTGGTAACAGTGAGGTTGCAGAGTACCAAGAAATAAGATAATAATCTGAGAAGTGACAGAGGAAAAGTCAGAGGATAGCATGCTAGAGGAGGAAAGTCATATTGATGCAGGGTTCTAATTGCACTGGACAGGAGAATATACTGAACATACATGCTAAGGAGATTTAAAGTTTAAGGTACCAAAGAGAACTGACTGAAGCCTTTATTATTCATTACCTAGTGCTTTTTTTGTTGTTGTTATTTTTTGTTTGTTTGTTTGTTTGATTTTTCAAGGCAGGGTTTCTCTGTATAGCCTTGGCTGTCCTCGAACTCACTTTGTAAACCAGGCTGGCCTCGAACTCAGAAATCCACCTGACTCTGCCTCCCGAGTGCTGGGATTAAAGGCATGGGCCACCATGCCCAGCTCAACTTGCAAACTCTTAAAGGACTGTTAAACATTGTAATTGTTCCTGGAGAACAACAAGATGCTGTGTAGCCACAAGAAACATGAATCCAGAGTGTGAGGTAGAAAAAGGGAAGAGGAGCAAGACTATTAAAATAACTGAACACTACAGTTAATAAGGAGATATTGGGAACATGCTTATTTAAATAACTAAATTTTCAGATGGTATCAGCTTCTCTAATAATGCGGACTGGAAAGAGGAGACAGAAGCATCCAACATGGTGGCCATGAGAATAATAGATGCCAAGGACTTCATGGCCATGACTGTTCCTAATAAAGGGATGAATTTAAAATCAGAAGCTGGAATTCCACCAGCAAGTTAACTGAGTTAACAACAATAATGACAACAACAAGAGCAACACCAACACCAACATAACCAGCACCAGCAACAATAACAATAGCGACAACCACCACTACCACAACAACAGCAACAACAATAGCAATAACAACAACAACACCAGCAACAGCAACAACAACAACAACAATGCAACAACAAAAGCTTGACAATGGGGTTGTGAGATACAAAATGGAAATTAGAAAATCAAAAAGAAAGACAAAAGAAACAGAGAATCTACTACAAAACTCCTCTACTTTTTTTTTTCAAATGAAAAAAGAAATCAAACAGAATGTAGTGAAGAAAACAGAGATGTACTGGATTCTATGTGTCTCTGAAAGACAAATTTTATACACATTGTATCTCTCTCCACAGTGGATCATTATCCAGGGGTAAGTCACAGTCTTCTAGCTTAAGTTAATGTTTCCAATTGATTCCTTTCTCTGACTATTTTCCTCTTAAGTGTATCATGAGCTTGTTAGGTAAATACTTAGTAGGTATTATTTGCTCAAGATGGGAATATATTATGTCAGGTTGCACATACTATGAAGACAAGAAGACTAAAATAGGAGAAATATTGGGCAGATAGATTGGCTCAGTAGTCTGAGCCTGATGACCTGAGTTTAATCCCCAAGTCCCATTTGATGGAAAGAGAGAATAGACTCCTGAAAGCTGATCTCTAATCTCTACCTCTGGGCTGCTTTACACAATCCCACAGTATTCGCTCTCCATCATACACACAAAGACCAATAGAAATGAACATTACAAAAAATTAAAAGGAACAGAAAAGAGGGATATTTACACATATTTAAAGTGTTTCCATTGACCTTGAAGAGAAAAAAAAATGTGGGTTAGCCTTTGAAAGTTGAATACCACTAGGTGGTGGTGGTGGTGCTCATTTTTAATCCCAGTAAACAGGAGGCAGAGGCAGGCAGATTCCTTGAGTTCAAGGCCAGCCTGGTCTACAGAGTGAGTTTCATGACAGCCATGGCTACACGAGAAACCCTATCTCAAACAACAACAACAACAACAACAAAACAACAAAAAACAAAAAACTTTCTTTTTATTGAAAAAGACATTGAATAACTTGCTAACAAAGGATATAGATAAACGTTCTGGAAGGAATAATAAGATGTGTAATATAATACATTTTAAAAGATTTTTATTTTTAATTATATGTATATATTTATCTGAGTGTGCGTTCGTGCATGTGAGTGCAGGTACCTTTGCAAGCCAGAAGAGGGCGCCTGATCTCCCTGAAGCTGTAGTTACAAGCAGTTGTTGCCACCTGACATGGGTGATGGAAACTGAGCCAGGGTCCTCTTCAGTGTGGAGCCACCTTTCTAGGCTCTGCAGTGGAATGTAAATACAGCTGTAAAAGTGAGTGTGAAGATGGCCTATTTCACACATTGTATTTTATATTATAAAGAACAGGAGGTCATCAAAACAAGAAAAAAAAAAGGTAGATGCTTGTTTGTCGAAAGATTCCTGATCCTAAAGAGAGAGGCAGTTGTTGAACAAGAACTCTGACAAAGATTTCCAAAGAACCCAAGTGAGGCCAAAGCATGAAAGGGTCACAGAATTTGCAATGAGAAAATTGATATACATATTTCAGAAGGGTGAATTTGGGGAAAAAATACGTTGCTGAGCAATGTAGAAGTCATTTTCAAGGTGGTCTTTGTTTCATTCTTTTCCTGGAAATTTCAGCAGCTAGGGAATTAACAACATTTTATGGTGCTAATATATAAGACAGTCCTAAAGCCCAGAATACACAGTTTCAGATCTATTGGGAAGAGGGGCTGTGATGTATAATACAGGGATATGTCTGTTCTAGTTAGCTTTCCTGTTGTTGCCATACACACGATGAGCAAAGGCATCCTGGGAGGATAAGGTTTACTTAAGCTTAACTTTTACACTGTGTCACAGATGGAAGTTAAGGACGGGAACTCAAGCAGGAAACTGATGCAGAAGTCACAGAGGAGTAACTTACTGAGGGATAGTGCCTCCCACAGTGGACTGAGTCCCTTCCCCATATAAATCACCACTGTAGACAGTCTCTCATAGACAGTCATAAACCAGTCTAACTGAGGCAATTCTCTAGTTGAGGTTCCATTTCCCCAAGTGAGTCTAGGTTATGTCAAGTGGCCAGAGCATCTTTGTCATGTACATCAATTTATGCCAGACTATCACATAGTGTAATGGTGGCAAGGTAGGAAAAGGCTTTCCTAAAGTCTCAATGTTTTCCCTGTCTCTGGCCCTAAAGATAGTCAGTGGATATAATCCTTCACACAGATGCTGGCTGCTGTGGATGGGGACTCCTGTAATTGGTTACATTTGGCACCCAAGGTCTCACCACAAGCTGCATGAGGCTCTGTCCCATATGGTGAAGGAGTGTCTGTGGGCATCTTTTTCCAAAGCCACTGTCTCATGGTGGGTAATGGTGACTCACGGAAGGGGATATTTGGGAGAGCTGGAGTTCTCTGGGAGAAACCTTGAAAAGGAACTGAGGTTTGCTGTGTTTTTACACCCCAACATGGGCTACTTTGTAAAACCTCAGAGGGGTGGATTAGAAGCCTGGAAATATTTCAGGAAAGAACCTCACAGAGACAGAGCATCTTCTCATCCCACACCTGGCCACAGCTTTTCTCATCTTTGTGGTCTGCATCTTCCTTGCAGGTTTCTAGGTTCTAGTCTCTGCTAGTAGTAATGCTATTCTTTAAAAAAATATTTTAAAATGCTGTGTGTGTGTGTGTGTGTGTGTGTGTGTTAACATGTGAGTGCAGGTCCCAGGAGAAGCCAGAGCCGATGGATCCCCTGGAGTTGGAGTTACAGGTAATTGTGTACTTGATATAAATGCTGGAAACTAAACTGAAGCACGCTGCAAGAGCAGGGCTTGCTTTTAATTGCTCCACCATCTCTCCAGCCCATTCTGCTTTGTTGAGGCAAAGGCGTTCCTTAGGACTTGGAGTTCACACATTAGCCTAGGCTGGTTGGCTACTGAGCCTCAGAGATCCTCCTGTCTCTGCCTTACTAGCATTAAGATTACATGGGTGTATCACCCCGAGATGTTTTCTTTTCTTTACATAGGTTCTGAGGCTCACCTCAGATCCTTATGTTTGCACAGAAAACACTTGAACTGACTGTGTTAGCTCTGCAGATTTTAAAAGAATCTGTAAACGGGGGGGGGGGGGGGACAGAGAGAGAGAGAGACAGAGAGACAGAGACAGAGACAAACAGAGAGAGATTTGTGAGCATATGAGTATGAATGCTTGTGAGGCAATTATTAGGTGAGTTAGAATTATTATATGCTGTCACCAAAACCCGAGAAACTCACAGGCAAACAAGCCTGGCAGTCTGCTTTTCAAGGATGCTCATGCATTCGTATCAGAAGGATGCCATCTGTCAAGTGATTCACATTATTTGCCTTGATTTGTAGAGATTGGTAGGGAAACTTGGTATATCCAAGGACCAGACTGTGGTTCAAAGTAAAATAATCTTTGCTTCCCAGAGCTTTTATAAAACTAAGGTGAGGGGCTGGAGAGATGGCTCAGCAGTTATGCGTGCTTGCTGCTCTTCCAGAGGACCCAGGTTGTGTTCCCAGAACCTATATTAGGCAGCTCACAACCACCTGTAGCTCCAGTTCCTATGACTCAGACACCCTCTCTTGTCCTCTGGGGGTCAAACACACACTTGGCATTCACTGACACAGACACACACTTATGCACAAACAAATAAAAGTAAAATATTTTTTAATAAAGAAATCAAGCTGAGGTGGGCCAGATGCCTTTGAAGTAGTTGACACAAAGAGGGACTATTTTGTATACGAAAGGAATAAGCATCTATCTGCAGGAAGAGGTTGGAAACTGGCCATGGGAAGAAGCCCACGGAAAGCAGGGAAGAGGGTTGAGGCTTAGGACAGAGACACCATCACTGAGTGACTTCCTCAGGGATGTTGAATCAGATAATGGAATTTTGATGCCAAGATGCTGGATTCCCCTTTATACTGTGGTGTCTTGTGATAAAGCCATCTGGTTTGTTTAACTTCAAACTTTTTCTTATACTTTGATATGCAGATCTGTCTCAGTGGTGGTAGGAGGGAAAGTTCAAGGGTAGGGGTATATATTTGGGTCTTATATAGGGCAAATGAACACATTCATCCGAGATGAGATAAAAAGAGTGTTGTTCTGTGTTAGCAGGAACTCGGAGAGAGTGATTGCAAGAGAGAGACTCAGGCTCTTTTGGAAATCCCACATGTCCTAGGACACATGTCCTTGTCACAAGAGAGAGGAGCAAGACAATTTATAGACATCTTTGTGGCCAAGCTGTCCTCACAAAGGTGGGGAATCTGGGAGTCTGAGGATGGAAGGTGAGGGTCTTTCTTTAACCCCCTTTCTTTACTTTCTTCCCTTGTCCCATCCCCTCCTACTCTTTCTCCCTTCCATATTTATGGAGATTCATACGAATTGTAGGCAGATAAATTAATTCCAAGCCAACGAAAAATGCTGGTCTGCCAGGCCCAATAGTGAGGACCAAGACCAGTAGAAGAGGGTGGAGCCTGAGGAGTATGTTCAACTGCAAGGGACATGGGCTGCTCTGCCCGCAGTGTGGTAGTGAGGGCTGCCTTCTTTGAAGCACAGATCTGGCCTCTGCGTTGGAAGCACATGTGTTTTAATGGCTGCCTCAGCGCTCCCTCCCATTTAGGGTGATTTCTAAGTAAGGGTCAAGAAGTATCGAGTCTTCCTTCTGCCACGCCCCTACCCAGTAGCAGAGAGAATTTGATAAATGTAAACCAGTCCCTCATCCCGTTTCCACGTCTCTAATCTCTAGGATGCCTGGGTCTTACAAATGGGTGAGGTTTTGTGTTTGTGCCGTGGAGCTGACCAAAGAGCAATCACACAGGTCTTTGTCTTCACTCTTTCTTCCCACCAGCTCCATTGGGCTCTCGTCTTCTCCGGCAAGGTACTCAGATTCTCCCAGCCCCAAACATGGATGAGCTAGGACAGAGACTTCAGAATCTTCCTGCTCCCCAGATTCCACTTAGGAGGTGCAAGTGAGGTGTTGACTATTCCACAGCGCCTGGAACGGACCCCCAAACCAATGGAGAATTTGGAGACTAGAGTATATATTATAAAAATAAAATAAATCAAATAAATCAAAAAATGCCAATTCCTGGTAATGGTTTGTTTTCACAGTAACTGAGAACCCCCATAAACCTGCGAGTAATCACACATTTATGGTGAGGGTAAGCTAGGAGAATTAGGGGGCTCACTGGGACTGGGGCTATTAGTACAGCTGCTTCCCATTGCTGAGATCTGAGTTCAAATCTCCTCTGAAGGTACAAATGAAAATGTCATTTTAGAAGTTAATTAGCTCCATGCAATAAATACTAGCTACTTGATTGATGTACCTAAAAAATAACTACTCAAAAAATTATATATAAAAAATGCATATATAGCCCATTATGCAAGTCAGACCAGTCAAAAAGTCAGACGTTATTTAAATAATTTGCTTCTCTTAATAGTCTAACCACCTGCAAGTAAATAGGATTTATTAAAAGAAGGTGGGGCTTCTGGGAGATGAATTTTAGAACTAGAGAGGAAAATATGTTTTTAAAAGCCATCAAATTGAATCCTTATTTTTATAGAAGAAGGGATAAAATCTTGGGAGGTTAAGTGGCTTGGTTAAATAATACAATTAACTGGCGGCAGGGAAGCAGGGCTGGGTTCCAGGTGTCCCGGCAGTTACATGTGCTGTCGGGGTGATTCTCTTCTCCCACTCCCATGCCTATACTTTCCATGGCTCGCCCATGTGACCTCTTCCTCGCTGTTCCTTGCTTTCGAGCGCTTTGCCTCCTGTTCGTAGTAAAACCTCAAACTGAACGCCTCAGTACTTCTTTTTCTAAAATGACAATTTCTCATCGGGTACAGGGACATGGACACATGGGACAACCTAAGACTGAACCAGAACATGGGGGGGGGGGGGAGTTAAGGAACTAGAGGCCTGGTTTTGGATTCTAACAAAATTAAAGAAGTGTGGTGGTACACACCCTTAACCCCAGCATTTGTGAGGCAGAGACAAGCAGATCTCTGAGTTCAAGGCCAGCCGGATCTATATAGTGAGTTCCAAGACAGCCAGAGCTGTACAGTGAGACCCTGTCTCAAACCAAACCAAACCAAACCAAACCAAACCAAACCAAACCAAACCAAACCAAACCAAACCAAACCAAACCAAACCAAACAAAAACATTGGAGAAACTTGGAGACATCACCTTTAGTGGTAAGCTTTCCTGGTTAGAATAATACTGTCTACTCTCTGCAATGTGTACTGTTTAGACCTGTGAGGAAAGCCTCAGTCAAGTTCTATGTTAACTACTCAAGCTGTTCTTCCCTGTGAAAGAACACCTTTTGTGCAGTGTTCATTCCGTGTCCATATGACTCTGCTAATGAGTCTCCCAAAAGCCAATGTCTCAGGAGAAGACAGGTAAACTACATAGGACTCTTCTGCCATGGTAGAGCATACGTCTATCTTCCCCTTATGGAATACTGATTGATGTACGGGTGCCAGTGACTGGATTAGCCAGCGATCCCTGAAGCAACAGAACAAGAATAAGTGAAGATTAAGGGGGTGGGGGGTAGGCTGGGAGGGTTGAGGGGAGCAGCTATGTAATTGCTAAAGGTCATTCACAATTAGAAGTTAGAGGGTCCTGTGATGGCTGCTGCAAGCATCCAGGCTGGAGGACTCAGTAGCTTCTCAGTGTAAACTGGAGGCCCCAGCGCAAGAGGGATCAATGGTATCTACAACCCCACTCTGAGCCTGGGGGCCTGGAGGCACCACAGGGAGCCGAGATACACATCCAAGGGCCAAGGCTGAAGAAGCTGGAGTCTGATGGCTGTAACAACCCAGGGCAACCAAAGAAGACTTGAACTTGAGCTCTCAGGGAAACTTGCTCTTTTATTTTCTTTTGTTCTGCTTGGGCCCCCAGCCTATTGCACAGAGCCTCCCACCTAAAGAGCTAGATTCCCCTCTCAGTTGCATCACCTCTGCACCAGTGCCATAATCTCTGGATACACCCTCCCAGACACACCCAGAGGAAAGCTGCCTTATGGATTTTCTAGGTGTCTCTGGATCCAATCAAGTTTGCATTCAAGGGCTGTTCTGGTGGAGACTCAGGAGGAAGTTGTTCCAGAAGCAGGCGGAAAGGTGATTTTGGCTGACTCTGTGCGTGCGCGATGTGTATGGATGTAAAACGAGTGGGTATTAGCAGATGGAAAAGCCAAACTGGTAGGGGTCAGAGGTCTAAGCTTTGGGGAATCAGATATCGCCACTGTACATTCCAGTGATCAGACTCAGCCTGTCACACTTGGTAGAACACACCTCTAGTCAGTGAGGCATCTTGTCAGTCATACGCTTGGCATGTTTTGAGCATACCATTTATTTCGATTTCTATGTATGATGTTAGCTGGGAGGAGGTAGGAATGGGCCACCTTTCCAACTTTGGGAGATGTGAGAGCTTGATTCGACAGAGATGAGTGTTTACATATTCCTTGGGAAAAGCACCGTGTTGTTCCCATGGTAGCAGCGACAGACAGTCATAGAAGTTGGTGTTTTGAAAGAAGCTGAGGTGTGCATTTGAATTGAAACTCAAAGTAAACTCAGGGCACTTGACACTGTGTTTTCAGACTGCAAATGTTCTCTAATGTCAGGTGAATATTCTAGAGTTTTCCTAATCCAAATTCCTGACCAAGGCACAGTTCCTGAACGATGACTTTCTACTCACTGTATAACAGTGAGTACCCCCAGGGCCAGTTTACCCAGCTTCACAGACACCCCAGGTTATCCGTCCCTCTGCTGGTTCCCAGAGCCTCTGTGTTAGCTCAGGCCAACTTCATTTTCCCATGGATTACTATAATCACCTCCATTCAGCCTAAACTGCCTGCGTCCTGCTCTCTCTTGCTACACCCCTTACCATTCATTTTCTACATTTCTTGAATAATCTTTCTTAAATGCATGCCTGAGCATGGCATTGTCTGCTTAAAATCCGTCAATTACACTCAATTGCATTTATAATTCAGTCCAAACGCCCTGGCAACAGCTGCTCTAAATCCTTTCTGGGATAAGGTGGGTTGTATACATAATCATGGATGTAAGCTTACAGGAAGTGCTGGCCTTGGCTTTCTAGTCTAACCCTTTACCCCTTCACCTCTCGTCCCTCGTATTTGAGGCAGCCTGATCTGCGACCTCCGTGGGGGTCATCCATGCTGTCTCCATTCCTCTGGATCTGTCTTAACCTCCATCCCTGTCCCCAAACCTTAACTCAGCTGTAACCTGTACAGCACAGCCTTCCCTGTCAGTTTGAGCCTCTTTTAGATTCAGCCGGGATTCTGAGCCTGTTTTCAAGCAGTACTCCCAAATGGTGTTGGCCATTATTCTTGGTTTGCTCCTCAATCTGAACTCACAGAGAATTTGATATTTGCTTGACATCCTAATTCAGGGGGCAGCTGCCCCATTTGTTGCCAATGGGGCTGTTTTGCTTTTCCAAAAAGCCCTGTGGCTCTCCTACAAAACAAACAAACAAACAAACAAATAAAAAACATATTTCATTGTTCATACTCTTCTCACTGTTGGCCCAATCTGGACTTTAGTCTAAGGATACTGACTCTGTGCCTTGACCTGATGATCATCATGGCTTTCTGCTGAAAGCCATAACCTACAGGAATATATCCCATCATTCCTAGAGGGACATTCAGTGTTTTTTCATTGTCTTTTCTTAAATCTTCGGTAAAAGCAATGTGGGGGGATTGATAATTAAGGATTTTATTCCTCAGGACGGGTTGTTCATGGACTTTCTCCCATATTAGGAGAAATTACAAAGCAGGATTGAGGTAATCATGTATTTCTCCTTTCAGATTTTGTAATGTGTTTTTCCTTCTCTAGATCCTCTCGGCTTGTCTTTACCGCCCCCCCCCCCCCCAGTTCCTTCCATTTGGTCAGAATGCAGGATCTATATGTTTACCTTCTCATATGAAAATAATCCAGTCTTTTGATTCCCTTAGAAAAACTTAGAATAAAGACGTGTCAGGTCTATTTGTTGATTTCTAACCAACAGTTACCATGAATTGTGTGTGTGTGTGTGTGTGTGTGTGTGTGTGTGTGTGTGTATTTCTCTGCTATAACTCACAAATGCAACTTTTTAGATGTGAAAAAAGAGCCCTTTTCAGGAATTGTCAGGCATCAGAGACAAGGACATTGATAATTCTTCACATTTAAAAAAAACCCTCCATCTGGGTTTCCACCAGCTCTAGCAGACTTCCATTTCTTTATTCCACAGTGTTGATCAGTTACCAAGGAGAAACGGCTCAAACTAAGCATCTTAGGGTGGATGTGCTGACCTGGTTTAGGTTGGATGCCACTGGAAGTATGGAATCTGTAGAAGGAACATGGCAGAGAAATGAAGGGGAGAAGAGACACTGAAGGATCTGGGTACATGCCTTGTCTCTGTCAGAGGACCCCTCCCCTCCCCTGAATTTTCCACTATCAGTGATCAAAACCTAAATTTAAGGAGAGGGAGACTCTATCCAGGCTCTAAAGACTTCTGAGGAGTTCCTGTGTTTTGTCAGTCAGTCGATTCTAATAGTGTCATGGCTTGAATATGTCCCCACAAAGTGTCTGGGTTAGAAATTTAATACTGAAATTCAGAGTGGTACTTTTGAGGCAGGGCCTTTGGGAAGTAATTAGGGCTAAATGAGGTCAGGAATGTGAGGCCCGAATGACCGTCCTGGTAGCTTTGGGGGAGGAGGAAGAGAGACTCAAGATAGCACATTCTCTCTGTCTTGCTTGGCATTGGGTCAAGAAGGCCCTTACCAGAGAGGGAGGCCAGGACCATACATTTGAATTTTCCTAACCTCAAAATCTGTGAGATAAATCTCTATTCTCCATAGGATATCCAGTCTCTAGTGTTGTTATAGCAACAGCAAATGGACAAAGACAGCTGTTGGAACTCACCTTCAAAGTCAGCCTTTTGAATTTTGCTTTTCCATGTGCTTTACAGTCTGCCCAGCTATTCTCAAGAACTCTTCACCGTAGCTAGTCAATGATGCGATTTTCCACACCCTTCCAGCACTGCCAGGCCTCTCCTCTCTGTCTTGTGGATGCCAAGACCCCAAGGGCTCAACTCCATCCTATTGTCTTTTGTGCCTGGAATGATAGAGGGAAGGGTATCATAGATGATTCTGGTTGGATTGGAACAGCACACTTCATTCCTGGGCCTTTGTTCCAGCTTGAAATACACCACAAATTAATGGGATTGATGCAGATAATTAAGATAGTCACTTGGACTGCACACCTTTTCTCTGAAATATTTCTCTAAGTTGCCAAATCAACGCTTGATGCATTCAAATGTCAATGATTCATGGCTTTTGAAAGAGAAAAAAAATTCCTCTGAATAGGATCCAGAGCTAAAGAAAATACTTAGATTGCTTGGCACCCATTCCACATGCTCACATACAAACCTCCACAACAGTGGGTCACTTAGCAGAACATCTCACCCAAGATGTTCCATGCCAAACTTTGTTTAGATACCTACTGTTTGTGGTGACAGTGTTATTTTGGTCTCTACTCTCAAATGATCTTGCAACAGAGAGAATTCTCAGATACCCATCCAAAAACAGTCATGTGTTTTTGTCCCAGTTATGAGAGTAAATTTGATCCTTTTCATTCCATCTTGGCCATCGGTGGAACTGATACACATCAAGTTTTGATAAAATTAAAATTACATAAATACACAACAATGCAGTCATTGTTAACCAATTCCAGATTGTTCTCATGCACTCTTGAAGACAGGATGTCAGACACTCCGTGGTTTTCATGGAGGAGATATAATTTGAGTATCTTCTGATAACTTCTAGACTAGATAAGATGAGATAAGGGTCCTCTCTTTCTCTTTCCTAGGTTGCTACTTGGGAAAGAAGATCATATAAATTGGATGACATGATACAGAGAATGAAGGAGACTGGGATACCCTCAAATTTCTGCCCCTGTGTTTTTCATGTGGGGCATCTGCTAAGGTTTGAAGGCGAATCTTATGAAACCCAGGTGTTTCCTATGTGACACTGTTAAGAGAAGGGATCGGTAAGATGATATGAATCTATGTGAGAGTATGTTGTGGTTTGAATGAGACTGTCCCTCCATAGTGTCAGGACACTTGGTCCCCATTTGGTGGTGCTGTATGGGCAATGTTAGGTGGTCCAGACTTGTTGGAGCAACTTCATCACTGGGAGTGGACCTGACACATCCTATTTTTTTTCCCTCTCTCTTCTTCACCCTTGCTTTTGAGAGTCAGAACACTCAGCTTCCTGCTGTACCCACCTGCTCCCATCACTCATTGAAACAGACTCGTATCCTTCTGGAACTGTAAGCCAAATAAACTCTTGCTTCTACAAGCTTCCTTGGCCATGATATTTTATCGCAGTGACACAAAAATAGCCAATACAGAGTATCTGTGTCACCACAAGCAGCATACCTGAAAAAGGTGGAAATTTTGTATTTTGGTTTATGGTTTCAAAGGCTTTTCACATCAACCAGAAAGCAGAGAGAGAAAGGAGAAATGAACAGATACAATACAGCCATAAGTACCTGTCTCCACAAATCCCTGTCTTCCTCATGTGCCCTATCTCTCTCCCATCATTTCTAGAAACTCACCAAATAGCGTCTCAGTCTGGAGACCGAGTATTGAAAACATGAGCCTATTTGGGATGTCCCAGATTCAAACATATCAGGACTAATTCATCCTGAATGGGATTTAAAGGGATTCAAAGAGAATTCTAAAGTCCCTGCCTTCCATCCTTCCTTCACACAAACTGATTCCCTACTAGGAAATGCAGCCCCTTTAGATGGATGAGCTTGCTTAGGCCTTGGCTATAGATATTTTCCATGGACTCCTTGGACTTAGAGTTGATGAAGTCTCTCTTTTTTTTTTAATGAATCACCAATTCTGACAATTTCTGTTACAGCAATAGAAAATCAATCAAGACAGAAACTGGACTAGAGAACCAGGGGTACTGTTGTGACTAATGCCTAAAAAATGTAGACGTGGCTTTCAGAATTGGGTGATAAGCAGAGAGTAGAGCAGTCTGATTTGACTTCCAGAAAAGGCTTGAGCAGCTGTGCACAAATGCAAGAAGAGGTCTGGCTAGCATTCAGAAGCAAACAGCAGGATGTAAGGCCCCAGTTCCTATGCAGATACAGGTGATGCTCAGAAGGTTGGAGGAAAAGTGGAGGAGGAGCAAGACCGTTCCTGTCTGCTCTCCATTGGAGAAGGGAAATGGGACAATGGCAAATGAGAAGTGGGTGTTCTGTGACAGAGATAAAGAGTTTTGGATGAATTTTATCCTCATCTTGGTGATTTGTATGAAATAGGATCTAAATAGCAATGAACCAGGAGGTCTAAGAGCAGAGAATTTACATGACAAGCCATTCAGGATGCTAATGAGGCTTCTCTTAGCCACTTACAATAAAATGAAAGTAAGAAGATATATATATATATATATATATATATATATATATATATATATTTGTGTGGGGGTGTACATATATATATAATATATCTTTGTCCTATGTTGTATATATCACATATATTGTATATTGTAAATCATTTTCTTGTATCATGTATCCTGTATCATATATCATATATTATATAAGCACATATAATATATCTCTATATCTCTATCTATCTAAATATCTATTCATCTATCTATCTATCTATCTATCTATCTATCTATCTATCTATCTATCTACAGGGAATCTCTTTAGGGATTCCTGAGACTGTTCAGTGTGAGGTCATAGTTCAGGATGGGGATATAGCAGAAGCATTTCTCAGCATGTGTGCACCACTATTCCCAACTCTCCTCTGTGCTTGCTTTCAAAGTTTGGACTTAAGATTTTTGGCTTGAGTCTTTGGAGACTCACTGTGGAGAACTCTCATTGGGTCTGTATAGAAGGAAGCTAGGAATGGTTCAAGACAATGGCAGAGGAACAGCAAAGGTGCCTGGGAGGCATTTACATTTCTCATGCTTATCATACAAATGCAGAGCCTGTGTAACTTTCACAATGTCTTAGTTAATTTATTCTTAAACACATTATGGGAACCACGAGTGGATAGGTCCAGTTTTCTCTTTGTCTATGTCTTGTGGTCAAAACCAGCTGGTTGTTTATGATGTTGATGTCTCTTAAATAGTTTTTTCTTCTTGCAGTCCTCTACTCCCCGTAGACAACTGAGATGCGTAAACTGGCACACAGACAGGACACCCAGAAAGCAGAGATGCGTCTGCAGAACAGGTGCTGGAGAGACTAACCTGGCGGCATCTTCGAGAACCTCAGGCTGGGAATGTCGAAGGTCACTTCTTTCTATCATGTCTCTCCAGCCAAATTCCCAGCAGTTGGAGATATATCCCTGGCTGAAGATCAACAGGTCTAGCAGCTAATTAGTGAGAGGGTTTATGTGTGACATTTGGAAAGTTCCCGAGTGAGCGAGGTGGTCACTGGAGGCCCCGTCACATCCTGACACTCTCTGTCACTTCGTTTATGTTCACTGCTCTTGGCCCAGCCTCGGCACACTGCATAAATCTGCAGCTGCAGAAACCAAACTCACATATAAAACTGAAGGATTTATTTTGAGGTATTGAAAGGTTTATAGCTAAAAAAAAAAAAAAAAAGTTTAAAAATTTGCCGAATCAGCATTTGGACGACTTTCCTGTGTGCCTGCCTTAACCCTCTTCTAGCAATGAATTCCTGTCTGCACAGAGAACCCAGGAAGTCAGGAGAAAAGAGTGAGAGCATCAGACCCTCCAGCCTTTACACATGCTTGTCCTTTGGTGATTTCATATGTCACTGGGAGTAGCCCTTGAAAGCTCGCCAAGCCCAAACCACAGTCTCAGCAAAGTAACCCTTTACTCCGGCTCCAGTGTCCAGTGCATGCCGGTTTCCAGGAAGTTTTGTTCATTTTCAAGGCAGATTTTAGAGCACAGTCATGCGTTTTCATATTCCTGCATCCTTATTGCTTCAGTGGCAATCAGTGGGAAGCAAGCTTAACTTATTAGTTCTTGCATCAAATAAAAAAATCTGAGTTACTGCGTGTGTATTCAATCCAGCATTCAGCAGTTTCTCCCCTAGATTGCCCTAGTGACCTCTTCTGCTTCCAGCTGGTAGCTTGGAGCATTCATTAAGCTACTTAGGATAGTTCTCTTGAATACTTGCAGATGGGCTGAGATCCAAGTCAGAAAAAACAAATCCAAACCCTCAGTGTGTGTGTGTGTGTGTGTGTGTGTGTGTGTGTGTGTGTGCATGGGTATGCATGCGCATGTTTTTCATGCCATTAAAACAGAGCGTTGGGATTCAGTGTGCTGGGGAATCAAAGGCTTTGAAGATTGGTTCATTGACTTGTTCTAGCATCTTGGGTAGAAGAATTCTGTTCCTATCACTCATTCATATTGGGTAAGGTATCAAATGCCCTGCCCATTTTCTAGGAAGCCGGTGAGACAAAGCAGACAACCTTGAAAGCTATAAAGAGCTCTATACACACCATGCCTTATGATACCAGTTCTACTGACTGGCTACTAATTGTCCTTTTTATCCTCTGTCTCTTCCCCTAAACCATGAATCACCCTTTTGTGGTTTGGATGAGAAATTTCCTTCATAGGCTCATGTATTTGAACACTTAGTTCCTAGTTGACAACACTGTTTGGGGGAAAATTACAGAGCTTTTAAGAGATGGAGTCTTGTGGATAAAGTACACCACGAGGGTGGCTTCGAGGGTTTGTAGCTTCATCTCTCTTCCAGCTTGCTCTGTCCCC
Source organism: Mus caroli (assembly GCF_978045245.1). NCBI lineage: Eukaryota > Metazoa > Chordata > Mammalia > Rodentia > Muridae > Mus > Mus caroli. Next base: position 9,607,285 of record NW_028227268.1, read on the forward strand.
TCTTGGGACATAGTTGACATGTGATCTCTCATCATGTGATCTCTCATCTTCCTTCCCCTGGCTTATTGATTTTGCTTCCCACTGGGTGCTGGCTGGTGTTTGTCAACTCAACACAAATTGCAGTCATCTGGGACAAGGGAACCTCAACTGGGAAATGCCCTCATCAGACTGGCCTCTTGTCAAACATGTGGGGACTTTTCTTTACTAATAATTGATGTAGGTGGTGCCACCCCTGGGCAAGTGACCCTGGACAGTAAAAGAAAGTAAACTGAGGGAGCTGGTAAGCAGCACTCCTCCCTGTCCTCCAGGTTCCTGCCTAGAGTTCTTGTCCTGATGTTTTCCTATGATGGACAGTGTCACAGAATCTGTAAACCAAATACACTCTTCCCCCCCCCCCCAAGTGACTTTGATCATGATGCTTTATCACAGCAATAGAAAAATCTAACTAAGAAATTCTGTGACTCTCTTTCTCCTTATCTCTCTCTCACTCTCTGGAGGAATAAGGCAAAATAAATTCATTTTTCTATAATGTTGGTCATAGTTGTCCTATAAAGTTAATCATATCAACAGGAAAGTAACCAGTATGCCTGTCTTCCATCCACTATGTTACTTACTATTTTTCATTGCTATGACAAAATGCCAGGAAAAAGGAAACTCTAGGAAAGGTTTGTCTAGGAAGGTCCAGACCATTGTGGAAAAGCAGTTATGGCAGCAGGAATGTGTGGTAAGTGGGCACATTGCATCCAGAAGGCTGGTACTGCTTATATTTAGGGTGGCTCTTCTCAGTTAATTCTCTCTGGTATGTCTTTCAGAAACAAGTTCAGAGGAATTTCTCCTAGGTCATATTTTCTCCCTGTCAGACTGATATTGAAGAAATCACTCCGTCCACATCAAACCTTGGGCTATAAGAGAACACCCTTAGTGACTTTTTTTGTTTGCTTTTGTTTGTTTGTTTGTTTGTTTCTCTGAGAAAGAATCTTACAAAGATAACATAACAGAAGATGGCTTTAACTTGGCTCAAGGTTTCAGGGAACACAGGCTATAATGGTGGTAAGGGATAGCATGGTATTGGGAGCTTGGAGCTTGTCCATATCATGGTAGACCAAGATTCAAAGATAGGACCAGAAACAGAGCCTGGATATCACTTTGATGGGCCACGCCAAGTGACCTATGGCTCCCAGGGAGGGGCCCATGTGCCAAAGATTTCATAAACAGCACTACCAGCTGGAGTCTGAATGCTAAAACACAGGAACATGTGGAGAGCATTTTTGCATTCAAACCGTGGCGGAAGGCTATGGAGTGTTTTTGGCGTGTGCTATCCTTCTTAGACTGTTATACTATACTTACGGCACTTCTTGAGGAGCCGTTGCACAGACATAACTCCAGAGGTGTGTTTGTGTTGGATCAGGCCCGACCCAAGAGTACAGTAGTAACTGCCTGACAAATGGAAAAGGCTTTTAATCTGAGAATGAAAAGTCTGAACTTGGCCCCTGGCTGCCCCCCTCCCCCCACTCTGGTGGTCTCTTCTGGGAAAGGGTCCACATTTTCCTTGAAACCCAGTGACTACAGGCTCCTCAGCAGAGCCAGCCTCTGAGCCCTGCTGTTCGTTGCTAGTGAATGGGGGAAAAATCTTGCCTCCTGTTCAGTAGGAATGCATGTCTGACCTCCACAAGAGCTTGGAGGACTCTCCCTTCCCCTGTGAGAAGAGAAAAGCCTATACTTACTTCTCTCTGCCCAATATCAGTTGCAGCAGCTGTAACGACTTCATTTTTAATTTTCTCCTTGAGCCTGTCTGCGTAATCCATTAAGACAACGTTGAATGTTCCTGGCTAATATATATATATATATATATATATATATATATATATAGAGAGAGAGAGAGAGAGAGAGAGAGAGAGAGAGAGAGAGTAAGAGAAAGACAGAGAGCAAAAAAAGAAAGAAAAGACTTTGAAAAATGGTATCTAAATTGTAGCCAAATGTACTCAGAATTCTGCTAGGGTAAATTGCAAATAATTTTCTTTCAAACATCACAAACACTCTAACTTAACTCAACAAATTGGACCAAGGGGTTTCATTTATCTCAGAAAAAATTCATTCTCATCCTTCCCCTACCAACCACCCCCATCCCCCATCCCCCACCCCTGAACCACCCCCACTCTCTTCTCAAACACACCCTGTCGCGCTTTCTTTCCAGGCAAGTTCTCCTGGGTTATTTCTAGCCGACCTGCATTGTCTCCAGGTTTTCTGCCTGAAAGTTCCATGAATAATTTGTCTTGTCTGTTGTAGAGAACCATCGTGGGTACCAGCCCCATCTTCTTGGTGCTTGGAGATGAGGGAGTTGGGGCGGAGGGATGGCTGTTTTAAATCAATCAGTTGACACTAATCTAATGTCTAATTAGCTCTGGGTGGGCGTGGGCTTTGATTATAGGAAGTGCCTCAGGCAGTGGCTGGTGTTTCAAGGGCTGTGTGCATGTGTCAATCATCCTTTGACAAGATCTGGAGAGACAAGGGGGAAAAAAGAAAGAAAAAAGAAAGAAAGGAAGCAAAAGGGTGTGTGCTTTTTTTCATTTCTGTCATCTGTTGATTCTCGGGGTCCAGCGGTCCAAAGCAGCATTTTAAAATCATCCATTTGTTCTCTACGTAGGAGTGCCTGGCCAGAATCAGAGGAGAGCTCTAAAGTCAGCCAAACTGTCAATTGCATCTGGTAATTGCTTCCCCTTCCACAAGACGCTCTAGCATATCTAACAAAGGTTTTATGTCTCCTTATTTTGATTATCTACAATAAATTCAGAAGTTCAAACTTTTGGGTGTTCAGCTAAAGACCAAAAACCCAATCAGAGTTTATGCTACTGATAGGGAGGATGGAGTAAGAGGGAAAATCCCATATAATAAGGCATCAAGACTTCCCTTAGTATTTTTAGCAGAAAGGCAGAAGGGACTGGGCTAGCCTCTCTCACTTCCTGGTCAAAACCTGCTTTTGCATTGCTGCTACTCAGAGTTATGATTCTGTCCGCATTACTCAGGCAGACTGGGTCTTCTCCAGCTTTAACCACAGAGACCCGCTGAACAGAGGGTATCACTTTGAAATGCTATTTTTATTTCAGATCTATTTGCTTTGTTTGTTTGTTTGTTGTTGGGTGGTTTGTTTTCTAGTGATCCCAAGCTGCTGGGTGCATTAAAACCAAGGAAGCTGAATGCTAGGAAAAGGTAGGACTCAGAAATGTTTGTGCAGGAGCTCGGAGATAGCTCCATCAGAAATAAGCATGAGGGCCCGAGTTGGGTTTCCCATCAACCCTGTGAAAAGGCCAGGTCTTGGAGCATATACACCTGCCATCTCAGTACTGGGGAGGTAAAGAGAAGATGCCTGGGAGGTGCTGGCCAGGCTTCCTAGCCAAACTTGTGAGCTACAGAGTCAGAGAGAGACTCTATCACAAAAATGAGGTAAAGAGCAATTGAGAAAAACACCCAACTTTGATCTTGGCTTCCATGCACAGAGGACTATACAGAGGGATGCACACACATGTATACACACACACACACACACACACACACACACACACACATCACAGGGACCCTTCATCTCTCTCCTCTTTCTCCTCCCTGTAACACAAAACAAAAGGCAAAGACAGTAGCTTTCTTGACTGTGGTCTTCAATGTAATGCTTTCATAGCTTGTCAAAACTTTGAATTAGACATGCAATACAGATGACTAAATTATTAAGATATTTTATATTTTATATCACTTCATTTTCATCGTGATTCCTTTTTAAAAATCTTTGTATCAAAAAAACTTTTGGGTCTTTATATAAACTACTTTTTTTCAGTTTCAGTTTAATTATTTATCTTTAGTATAAACTAGTCCTAAAACTTATAATTTCTTTCAAACAGTGGGAAAATAAAAATTTATCATGAACAGGATCTATTCTGCTTGCCTTCCTCAAAACACTGCTGGTGAGTGAGAATCTTTGGCCCAATTGACTGAGGGTTGAGTGAAGTTTCCCTCAGAGGGCTAAACCTGGCTGTGTATTTCCTAGCCCCTCACAGAAAGACAATGGAGACTTGTCTGAACCCATTTGGAAAAGAACTGTTGAAGGTAATAAGAACAAAGTGCCCTTAGCTGTTTCATGACTTTCAGTTACTTACCACACCGAGAACAGAGTAGTAGTACAGAGTTGGCTGCAACAGGCCCTGCCTCCTCCCTACTGTAGGTAGTTTGGTTTCTGCTGTTATGATAAAACACTGAGCAAAACCAAGTAGGGGTGGGGAGAGAGGGTTTATTTCTGCTTACAGACAACAGCTCAAATCTTTGAGGGAAGCCAAGGCAAAAAACGCAAGGCAAGCGCTTGAAGTAGAAACCAACAGAGCAACTCAGCTTATTGGCTATCTCTGCTGCTTTGCCTATACACGCCAGTCCCACCTGTAGAGCGGTGCCACTGCCCACAGGTGGCCCTTCCTACATCAATCATCAGTCAACAGAATGCTCCCAAAACATAACCACAGGCCAATAATCACCCTTGAATTCTCAAGGTAGAATGGTGAATTCACAACGCAACAATCAGCTAGAGAGAGCTTTAGTTAAAAAAAACAGTGATATTTGATTTCATTATCAAATGGACTGGGTGATATTTCAGTGGGCTAAGGAGTTAGCCTTGCAAGTGAAGGGAACTCTGAGTGATGGGGGCTGGGATGGTGATATGATAGAATTTGTTTGGTAAGTGACAGATACTTTTAGAAACTGTGGATTCTGTTTATTTACATACTTAATTGGTTTAATGATCTCCACGATTCTTTCAATATGATGACATGAGCAGAGTATGTCATTGGACAGATCCCAAGGCTGCTAACTGTCGATAAACATCAACACCTGAATTTTCTCACTCTGAGGTCTTTTGTTCCGCTTTTAGCATTGTCTTTCCCCACAACCAGTTTTTGCAAAGTACCCATCAATAGTAAAAAGGGAAAGAAAGACTTTTCCTTCCAAAGGAGGTATTATGCCCTTTGCAAAGGAGTTATGCCCTAATAGCAGGAGATGTATATAGTAAGGAGGATACCACAGCGTGGTGTTGGCTCCCTCTGTTTGCCAGTGTCTGATGTGAAGCACATCATCAACACTGAGATGTGCCTATAGGAAAGTACTTTTCATCCGCACTAAGAAGTCTTTTGTCTAAGTTGCAGAAAGCATTTTCCAACCCCATGGGTTATGTGCCATGGGAACACCGTATTACAGCAGGGGCTATTGGACTGCCTGCTATGGGAATTTTATAATAAAACCCAGACTGGTGTCATTTCACTCCAGACCTGCCCGGAGGTAGAGGGATGGATAAAATGACCTTTCCGGTCCCCTCCAAGGGCTCCGGCTGGTCTTTAATGAAAACCTGCAATGGAGGGTGGTTTGGTATGGGACAATGCTTTTGGAGGCCAAAGTTTAATTTCATAACAGAAACCGGATACTATACATAGATGGATTGTGCTCTCCTGAGGTGGATAGGAGAGCTTGGTTTCTAATGCTCACCCCAAGGGCCATTTTAGGAATATTCTCAGGGAACGGTGTCCTATGCTGGTAAAGGCATTACCTGACTTAATTGATCCTTCCTATTTCCAGGTCTGGTGATGTGTTTTACTACCAGGGAATGTGTATCATCTAACATTGGAATATCCACCACTCAAGAGTTTGTCCATCAGCATCGCAGATTTGGTCTTGGTTTTTGTCTTTGTCATTGTTGTTGTTGTTGCCCAGTGGCTTGAAAAGACAGCGGCTGACTTTCTCTTTACTTCTCCTTTGAATGTGTGTGTTCTTCAGGTTTGTTACCATCTGCATGCAGAATGGCTCTGCTTCTGTCTACATTCCAAGGAAGTTGCTGCGAACCCTGATTCGTATTTCAGCCTATTCTCTTGAAAGTCAAAAGTCCCTGGTGTCTTTGATCTGGAATCTATTTACTCCCCAGAAAAGCAATAGATATGGTCTACTTGGGGAATATCAAATATGAGCAGTTTTGTTTTAGGTTTGGTGTGTGTGTGTGTGTATGTGTGTGTAATGTTACTTAGGCCATTATCATAAAGAGTTTCCTTGTTGCCCTTTTCTTGTTCTTACATTCTGTAACTCTGAAAAGAGATAGAATTGCTATTTGCCATTGAAATGGGCCACTCGGCCGGATTTACATGGGAAAGAGGTTCAAGGAAACTTTCTGGCTGCCCCCTTTTTTTTTTTTTTTTTTTTGGATGTGTTCATGATGAATGCTAGCTACTTTGACTTCTTTTCTGCTACTGTTGAAACAGAGTCAGGTGAAGCATAATGGGAAGGGCGGGAAGGGAGGGGCCTCGGGCAGCCACTGCAGGTGCAGGCAACATGGCTACCACTTTCCCACACATATCAGCTGGTCTCAAGTGGCCTTGTGTGTTCAGAAAATGAGACGACCATGAGGATCGGGTATCAGCCAATTAGAAGTTGGAAGGGAAAGAAGGGCAGTGACAAGGGGTGGATGCGTGGTGTGAGGCCAGAGTGAAGCCAGAGGGGTTGTTTGTATCCTCGCATCTTTGTGATTCTCATAGCCAAGACTCGGATGTGAAATCCTATCTGTGTTATTTTGCTTCCAATAATTGTGCCCTACTGAGATCCTGAGATGCTATCTGGGTGATGAACACAGAGAGACCTTCCATTGTTCTTCCTTTCATTTGTGCTGAGGAGTCCCTGTTAAGATTCTTCAGGTGGGCCTGAAGGGGTCCTTGGGAGGTGGGCACTCATCACAGCCCGAGGCAAGCTCCCCACTGCCTTCTCTCTCCTGTGTCGAAACCCCCACCCTCTACCTCATAGATCATTCATATCTAATGGGCTGATAGCGCATGTCACAGTCTCAAACCTGACCTGAAATTGTGATACTTACTCAGAGCAATTTGAGATCAGACAAGTAGAGGATGTGTTTGTGGTTAAGGAATGATTTTTGGAGGCCTGTCAAAGTGTTTCCATATGAGGCCAATGCCATGTTTTTAAGAAATACATGCAAGAGGCACAATAAATAATATTTCCTTTCCATTGGTGTGTTTTAAAGAAAGAGATTCTGATTGTGAAGAGCAAGCGTCCATGGGGGACTTGTTTTTCAATAGCAAGCAAGGAGTGCTGTCTCCAAGCAAGGGGATGTTGGCAGGGTCCATTCTGGGAGGTATTTCTTTCCATTTTGAGGATTGTATACATCTCTGTAAGTGATGTATGCTTTTATTCCTTATCTTAACTTTATATATGAAGGGAAGCAGAGAAATTTTTTGTGGTGATTCATTCTATAAACGTTTCTGATCTGTGCAGCATGGATGACTTCAGTGCCATCTACCTTGACAGGTCTATTACACGTAAGAGATTTTGTGGTATCTTCTTGTCAACTACTCTTTTCTTGTCTTACCTGCCTTTGCTAGATTAGTTCCTTCCTTAGTTTCTAAGACCGGGCCAAATGTCTCCTCTGATGTCAGCCCTCCTTCATCTCTCTCAGGCACCCTTAAGTGTTGTGCTGTTCTGTGCGTACAGAAACAGTGCCTGGATGCATGGCTATTACGTATGGCCATGGCTGGCTCCTCCCTGGCTGATGTGTCTGGCATGAAGCCTGGCTCTCTGCAGATTTTTTTTCCTTCTCTCTGTCTGACTTGGTGCTCCACAAATGCGGACGGATGATTTCAGGAATGAATGAAGCTTCTGGAAGTGAGGATGGACCCAACAAGGAGATGGGATTTTTCTGCCTCTTTAATGATTTTCTGTAGGTGAGCACTGAAGCCCGGAGATGGCGAGGCAGTTCCCAGGTGCCCCTTCTTTAGCAATAAGCATGTTAGTAGTAAATAAGTTTGACATCATTTGTGTGGTCAGACTTCTTTATATATGTTTGGTTGTGTGTCACTAGCAGTAATAACTGTTGATTGACACATCAGATGTCAACACCTACCAGGCATGGTGGTAATTAGTTTTGTGTGTATAAGAACACTATGAGCTATGTCTAGTATTATCGTCCCATTATGTGTGAGAAACACAACAGAAACAGTTGCAAGATGGAGAGATGGTTCAGCTGGTAAATGTTTACCTTACAAACACAAGAGCCTGAGTTAAATACCCAGACTTAAAAGTGCCAGATACCAGGGTGTGTACTTGGAATCCCTGTGCTGGGGAGCCAGAGAGGGGCCTATGCTTGGTCTCATTGGTAAGGTTAGCCTAGTTGCTGAGCTGCAGGTTGATAAGAGACTCTACTTCAAAGGAGATGCATTGAGTCCCCGAGGATGACACCCAAGCTTGTAATTTGGCCTTCACACATAACTTTTCACTTATTCACACACATGCATGCACACACACACACACACACACACACACACGCACGCACGCACGCGCGCGCGCGCATGCATACATGCACAAGCACACACATGCACACTTGTACACACACACACACAATACGCACACACACATACCCACACAAATGCATGCACCCATACATACATTAAAAAACAGTGGTTAACTGACTCATTAAGAATCCAACTATTAATAAGGAGTGAAGTCTAGACCTGGATTCACAGCCTGACTGCAGAGTGTATCAGCCCATCCATTAAAGTAAAACAGGGTCATGGGAATGAGCTAGGGACTGTCTTTCACAGATGGCACGTTTGGTTTCTTGCCCTGCTAGAATTTCAAAGGAAAGGAACATTTCCTATTTCTTAACCAATAGTCTTTTATTTATTTATTTTTTTTGAGTTCAAAATACATTAAGTGTATGCCTGAGACCAGTGGTTCTCAACCTTCCTAATGCTATGACCCTTTAATAAAGTTTCTCATGTTGTGGCAACCCCCAACCATAACACTATTTTTGTTGCTACTTCATGACTGCAATTTTGTTACTGTTATGAATTGTGATGTAAGTATCTGCTATGCAGAATGTCTGACATGTGACTCCTCAATGGGGAGAGAGGTTGAGAACTGTTGCTCTATAGACCATTCTGAGGATCCCACTGGAAACACCCATCAGCTGGGATTTTGGTTGCCTCTAGACTCAGAAGAAACTTGTAGGATTAAGTGGTTTTCTGGAAGAGCTTGTTTCCAACTACAATCACCCCAAATTGCTATATGATTGAAATTCATAGGTTTCCATTGTTCTGGCCTTAAGCTTTGATTTCTCTGTGTTTGTGTGGGGTCAACCAAAATAACTTGGTAAAAAAAAGTATCATATGAAAAATACATTCACCTTCTCATTGCTTTGCCTGGAAATCCTCCGAGAACAATAATAAAAGAGTTGTGGGTTTGGTATTGAGTGGCTTAAGGGTGCTAAGGGGCAATTTACTGCAGGGTCTCTGTCTTATTTCAGTTGCTTTCAGGTTTTGTATTTGCAAATGTAATTTGTATTCAAATTACATTTATCTTTGTTCCCCTCTGTTTTTTATACATTTGTGTCTATGAGTTATGTCTGCACATGAGTATGTATGTTTTCATGTCTGTGTGTATGCATGTGCTCATGGTCCACATATGTCGAGGTCTGTGGTTGATATCCAGAATCTTTCTTCATGTCCCTCCACCTACTGCTTTTGAAGCACAGTCTCTTAATGAAACCCCAAACCCACTGATAGAGCTAATCACACTACCCAGCTGCGTTGGAAAGCTCCCATCTCCACCTTCTAAGGGTAGCATTCTACATGCACCCACCACGCCATACATACATGTGGGCTCTGGGGATCTGAACTCTGGTCCAGTTGCTTGTATTGCAAGCATTTCAAACCCTAAAGCATCACTCCATCCGTTATTACATTTTCTACTTCTGAAACAGAAAGTATTTAGATATTTCTCTTAAGATACACATAACTGTCTTTGACATTCAGATGTGCCAGATTCTAACAAGGGGAAAAAATAAACACCGTGGTTTTTAATTAATAGTATTACTATTCTCTATCACAGGGTAATCTATTTTTTCATCTTACCCTTTGAAGATATTGGAAAGTTTCCAATGGTTTGGGAAAACGTTGAATATAAAAGCAATGGAATAGCAGGTGGGGAAGCAGAGTACAAGAGGGAGCACTGGGAAGGGGATGATTTACATTAAGGCCTCTGAAACGTCCCCGTGGAAACATACTATTATAGCAGCTACCAAAGATTTGTACATACACATGCACTGAAAGATTTGAAGTGAAGTTGCTAGGCAACAGGGGACAATGCTTCTCTCAGACAATGAAAACTATCAAGTACAGCATCCAGTGCCAAGTTCGGGGTATTTATTTTCCAGGTATTGATCACAGGGCCATGGCTCCTGATTAGTTTTCAGAATTTGGATGCAAGGGACACCACAGGCTTGAGTGTGGGGAACTCAAACCTAAATTCACTCAGACGCTTCATCCCTGCATCTGGATTTCCTAGTGCTGGAAGGTGGTACTATGGCATGGTGCCAATAAATAAATAAATAAATAGGAAAGTAATCATGAATGTCATTGGCTGGCCTTGGAAAGATAATGTCCCTTGATGCGCTAGTGTCATGGATGTTATGGGAAGAACCAAACAGTTTCTGATTGGCCTGAAGACCTCTTGTGTACATAAGGCAAAACTCAAGACTGTTGAGTTACTGTTGACTTAGGTAAGAACCCACAGCTGGGCAATCAGAGGTCCTCGTAGAAAGCATACCACTATTAATGGTAAATAGATTAGTGCATCTCTTACCTTTATCAGAGAAACTTTACAATAGATAGCGATTCATACAAAGACACACAACTCCTCATTATGAAGACAATAAGAGACTGTGAAGTGCTCAGCACTATGTATTACACCCACGTGATCCATCTGTCCTTCTCTCAAACCTGAGATGATTGACCAGAGAGGGACCAGAAAGACTATAAGGGTCAGAGGTAGTGGGTGACAGTTCCAAAAGAGTACTTTCTGGACATGACAGGCCTGTCAAATACAGGAAAGAAGATTCTGGACACAAACCACACATGTACACATGCACTCACACATATAAAAAAACATAGCAGGCATATACAGCACACACACAAATGTACAAAAAAAAAAAGAGTAGCATGTAAAGTAATTAAAGCCTAATAGCTACAAATTCAAAATCTGAAAGCAACTAAATAGAAGACAGAGACCAGTCTAGAAGACCCCTCACAGATATGCCCAGAGGCTAACATAAAAATGATAATTCCTCACAGACATGCCCAGAGAATGACCTCATCTAGACAATTTTTGTCATAGGAATAATCAGAGACTTGTTTTCTATACCATCCTAGATCTTGTCAAGTAGGCCATCCATGTGAACTAGCACACTGTCAATGCTGATGGTAGTAGAGCAGAAGCGATTTTACTCAGAACTATTCCAGGTACTGATTTTTTTCATTTTATTACATTAATTTTTTTATTTTTATTACATTTATTTATTTATTTATTTATTTACTTACTTACTTATATTGGGATTGTAGGCACATCACAGCACACATATGGAGGTCAGAAGAAAACTCAGTATGAGAGTCAATTATCTCTTCCTCCCACGTGTGTTCCGGGAATTGAACTCAAGTTTTCCAGGCTTGGTGGCAAGCACCTTTAGCCCTGGAGCCATCTCACCAATCCAGATCAAAAGTAACTCATATTTCTGGTTATTATTTAGTCCCGTGTTCCCTTGATTTGGCTATTTAACTGTATTAGTCACTTTTCTGCTGCTGTGATAAACACCGTGACCAGAGAGAACTTACGAAGAGAGTTTATTTTGGCCTAGGGTTTCAGAGGGGTAAGAGTACAAAGGTCAGGAGGTATGGCAGTGGGCAAGCATAGAAGCTGGAGTCGGAAGCTGAAAGATCCCAGTCCTAACTGAAAGCACAAAGCAGAGGGGGAACTGGAGATAGGGCAGGGCTCTAAACTTCCAAACTCCACCCCTAATGATGAGCAAGGCCATGCCTCCACATAATCTTTTGTGACAGCTCCACCAACTGGGGGCCAAGTGTTCAAATACCTCATTTTATGGTAAACTCTTCCCATTCAAACCACCACATTGGAGAACTCCAATTTTCAATAGTTTCTATATAAGATGAATTGAAAGTGGAGTTGGAGGTTCTTAACTCACACTCACTGACTTTGTAGAACAAGAATCAAAGTCAGCTGACCTGAAAGACAGGTCCATATCCCTTCTGCCCTGTTACTTTAGGGCCTTATCACTAGTTGTCTTGATTATCATCTTAGAGGGATACCGTATCAAGGCGTGGGGTGACAGACATCAGTACTCCACTCTATGGAGGTTATAACTAATGGCCTCATAGTTTTTTGGTTTTTGTTCTGTGACTAAGGCTGACCTAGATATCACTAATTCGCTGTAAATGACCTTGAACTTCTGATCTGTTCTGTCTTTATTTTCCTAATTCTGGGATTACAAGTGTGCAGTATTTCATTGCTTTATGTGGCATTAAAATGATAGAACCCAGGGACTTGTGCATGCTAAACAAGTATGCTCCCAGCCAAACTGCATCTAATAGACAGACAGATAGACAGACAGAGAAACAGACAGACATTCTGTTCTTCTTGCCTTTAACCACAGCCACCTAGTATCTCAAGCCTTTTTTGCCTCCTTACACGTCTTACCTGGGGACAGCTTTTGCCAGTGCCTGATGTCGTACATTATCCAATGATGGCGAGCCTGTATTAGTCTGTCGACTGTGCCTACCAACCATGGCTCCAAACAGTTTTCCATGGGGAGTAAACTGTCATTTTTCACCACATTAAATTTTATAAGTTTCAAGCGAATGGAAAATGGATTTTATTATTTTCTCCCCCCTGCCTCTCTCCTCTCCCCTCACTCCCCCTCTTTTTGTGCCATGAATGTTTTATGGCTGCAAAAACAGAATTTGTGGTTTTGACTGTTCAAGTTTGATGCAGAAAGCTGTAGGGGCTCTTATGTAACCCGATGGCCAGAATAATTATCAAAATATTTTGCTTTCCACTCTTTCTAAGCTTTAGCAGCAGAAAAAAAATAGTGTATGCAACCTTTGGACCACAAAATAATAATAATAATAATGAGAAAGGCCCTTTTACGAGGTCTGCCTGTACACCTACGGTGAAGATACCAAGTGGGGAAAAGGCAAGGGCTCAGAAGTCCTGGGCCAGTGGCCCACTTCTTAGGGAGGTCCTTTCTCTAGGAAGGAAGCAGTCTATGGGATAAATTCTTGGAAGGGAAGAAGCACAAGAAGAGACAGTAGATTCTGTTCTTCCCTCCCTTCTGAATCCAGAAATCACATATTACTGATCACATATTATGGATGAAGAGTTAGAATGTGTCATTTTCTGCTTGCCAAAAAATGTTTTGGCGTCTACTGGAAACAGATTATCGTCGTTATAGATTATTGGCTAGCATCTCCGTGCTTCTGATTCCTCAGAGGTCAGAACTTCTCTTCCTTAGAACTTATCACTAATGGTTATGCTATGAATATGGCTGTCCCCTACAGAGCTTGTAGGACGTTAGATGGTGATGCTGTCTTGAGATATAGTGTACTTTCAGACCATGTGACCTATCAGATAGATGTGGGACTTTAGGGACTGGCTTATGGGTTATTACTCAGTCCGGGCCATGCTGCAGTCTTTATCCTTCCCTTCACCCCATTGGGATGTAATCATCTACTTTAAAGTCCAGCCAGCATGTCCTTAGCTGTTCTATTGTGATGCCCTGCCTGTCCTGATCAGCTGTTCCTGGAACTGTAATCCAGAGCAAATACTTCCTTCTCTATGGTTTCTCTCATGTGAGGAAAGGGAGAAGCAAAGGTACCATAAAAGGGGAGGCCTCTCGCATGGCAGGGCTTTCCATGCATGGGTTCTAGCTTCAGATCACCTGGGCTCAGGTTCCGGATTCTGTCCCTTAACTGTTGGCTGAACACAGGCAAGTTAATCCCATTCTCAGTGCCCCATTTGGTAAGAGGATACATACATTTGGGGATAGCATTTCCCAAACGGGAGACTGCACTGAACAAATCGCAGGCCCCTTATTAACGCCACAACTGTTCTCAAGACATTGCCAGGCTTTGCTATAGTCATTTGGAAGAGACATCACATTGCATTGTGTCTGTATGTTGTGTTAGAATTGCATAGAGTTGCTTTGTCCTAGTCAGAGATTTATCCTAAAGAAAGCAATGGCTTATCTTCATGGTAGGCGCTAGAATGGGCTCTGGTTCAAGTGATGGGTCCCAGTCCAATAGGACCAGCATATGGAAAGAAGAGGGTCTGACCTGATAGGCTTTATTTGTTCTTGCAGAATTAATCTCATGCCCACCAAATGCAAATTCTCATGATTAGCCATCCATGCTGGTCTCTTCCGAACAGCCTCTCTATTCAGATGTCCTGCGTGTAGGCACTGATGGAGTTTCCTTTTCAAGCCAACTCTTGTGGAGCTCCTTCCAAATGGAACTTTGTTCCTTGGGCCAGAGAACAATGCAGCCCAATAAGCTACCAACTGGAGAGAAAGAGACGGCGGAGCTAAAAGGCATATCTCATTCGGGAGAGAATTAACCTCCTAATTTTGCTCAGTAATTGATTCCATGTGACCAAGAGAGGATTCGGATTTGATGGTGACTGTCATTTGGGGAGCCGGGAAGCAAAACCCTGTAATTACAGTCATGTAACCCTGTTATCAGGGTTAGGGGAGGGCTTGCTTCTCCTCCTGCCCTGGGTGATCACAGGTGAGGCTGACCAGAGAGGAAAGGAAGAGAGAGGGGAAAGTAGGCTGGCCATGAAAAAGAGCCCCGAAGGCAAACTGGACCGTGGAGAAGAGGTCAGAGGTCAAAGGGTCCTCTTTGAGTTTTCATGATAGGAGCATAAAGAAAACAGAGCTTCCTGCTGGCTTCAAATGCCATTCCTTCTGCCTGGATGAGGCTTTAAAAATGTCTAGGTCCTGTTGCCATTTCCAGAGCATCAGGGAGATCATTTCAGTGGCATCTAGAAGAGGTCAGGAGAAGCTGGATGACTGATTCTGTTGTGTCCAGCTGGGGTCTTTAAAGCAATGGTGGGTGCCTTGGGCAAGCAGAACTGGGCCTGGTTCTCACTTCAGGCATATGAGCAGAACACAACCTGTGGCACACATAGGCATCATTTTACTGGGTCTGTTCCAATATGCACAACAGCCTGTTTTGTCTAAAGAGATAAGTACTTGTCTTGGTAAAGTTTGGGTTAAGCTAATAAAAGTAGGACTGCCTGTTTCAGTGACATGTATATCCTGGGAAGGAATTGACATTCCCTCCCTCTCTCTCTCTCTCTCTCTCTCTCTCTGTCTCTCTCTCTCTGTCTCTCTGACTCTCTCTCTGTCTCTCTGTCTCTGTCTCTATGTCTCTGTCTCTCTCTCTGTCTCTCTCTCTGACTCTCTGTCTGTCTCTGTCTCTCTGACTCTCTCTCTCTCTCTCTCTCTGACTCTCTCTGTCTCTGTCTCTCTGACTCTGTCTCTGTCTCTCTGTCTCTGTCTCTCTGTCTCTGTCTCTCTGACTCTCTCTCTCTCTGTCTCTCTCTCTGACTCTCTCTCTGTCTGTCTCTGGCTCTCTGGCTCTCTCTCTGTCTCTTTCTCTCTGACTCTCTCTCTCTGTCTCTGTCTCTCTGTCTGTGTCTGTCTCTCTCTCTCTCTGAGACTCACTGATACCTCTTAGCCTTGTAACAAGCAAAGGTATTGGCATGGTTGTTGCAGTAAACTGCTTCCCGTACCACCACAACAAAGAAGAGTGATAGCTTAGAGGACAAAGTGCTTCCCAGGTCAGCATGAAGGCCTGATTTAGAATTCCTAGTAGCCACATAAAAAGCTGAGCAGGGCTGGGAAGCTGGGACTCCAAAGTTGGGGAGTTCACCAGCCAGCCATGGCTCTGACTCAGCAAGAAGTTCTGCTTCAAGACAATAAGGTAGAAATAAAGGAAACCACCAGAAGTCCTTTTTCTGGCCTCTGCACAGATGTGCACTGCACTGAAGGACATATTTGTATACTTACATGCATACATCACAGCACACACATGCACATACCATCACCACCACCACCACCACCACCAACAACAACAACAACAGCAACAACACTACTCTCCTCTAAGAGCATCCTTCCAGCTCTGTTTAGTGAAAGGTCTAGGTCATATACTGGGAATGATACAATGGCAATCAGTAAGTTCATACAACTATAAAGTCATACAAAGTAGTCTGCAGAGAAGTCTCGTCTACTATCATCCTGGAATTAGCTGTCTAGGCAGAAGGAAATCTAGCAGTTAAAGAGATATACCCCTATAGCAGTTAAAGAGATATACCCCTCACAATGCTGCCAACTGCAAGTAAAGATAAACACTTCTTACTGTGATTATCAATGTTCCTGGAAAATGTTTTATACAGCGGCTCACAGTTCAGAAATATATCTGCCACTGGAACAGTTTGAAGTTGAATACTATATTAAGTATTTTACCCCTTAAAGTAACCTGACAGAAAGCAACACTAAGAAAGAAGGTTTATTAAGGCGCCTGGTCAAAGAGTAAAGTTCATCGTGATGAAGAAGGCACGGAGGGCAGATTGAGACAGACGATCACATCACACCTGCTGCAGGAAGCACAGAGGAGTAGGCTGGTGCTCAGCTTGCTTTCTTCCCTCTTTCCTTTCTATTCCAGCCCGAGGAATGGTACCACCCACAATCTGGATGGATATGCAACCATCATTTACTCTTTTCAGGATAGCAAAAGTTTGTCTTCTATTTGCTTCTGATGCTGGTCAAGTTGATAATGACGTTTATCTATCCCAGAAGGATGAGGTCATAGAAGTCAGTGGAAATTCATTTCTTAATTATATAGCAGGAGACAAGCATATCTTTTCCGGAGATCCAAAGGTTTGAAAGAAGAAGAAGAAAAGAAGAAGGAAGAGGAGGAGAAAGAAAAGGAGGAGGAGGAAGAGGAGGAAGAAGAGGAGGAGGAAGAAAAGGAGGAGGAGGAAGGAAAGGAGGAGAAAGAAAAGGAGGAGGAAGAAGAGGAAGAGGAGAAGGAGAAAAAAGAGGAGGAAGAAAAAGAGGAGGAGGCAGAGAAAGAAGAAGAACAAGACTTTACTGTACTGTAAATAAATACAGATGGAGGTTAACATGAAAAACTTTAAGGTTTTTCAAGGGAGAATTTCAAAAGATTCCAAAATCATCTCTTTAGGAGAGAATAAAAGTCAAGTGAGAGGTGAAATGGAAATTGTGGTTTTTGGATTGCAGAAACAAATAAATGAAAAGATTGCTATTCATCTTGCATTTGGTAAGAATAAACAAAATGCTTGAATGTGTGTGTGTGTGTGAATATTTGCATATGTACTTTAACTATTATCAGTAAACACCAACATACTTGTTACTACCATACTTTCCTCTTGATGTTCAATACATTCACTTATTAAATGGTAGGAGAGATAAAGATAGTTGACCTTGAAGGGTTTCTGTGACCCATCAATGGGCAAATGTGTGGTCTGACATGTGGCTCAATGAATGTTATTTTCAATTTTATTTGATTGCCTATTTTAAAAATGTATTTAAATTTAGCATTGGTTTATTTTCATGCATGCATAAATATATAAGTTTCAACTGTAAACCAAATAGTGTTAATTATTTTCAGAAATAGAATCTTGTAAAGAAAAATACAATGCCCAAGGTCTAGTAAGGAGATATGATTACAATTTCGTATTCAGTCTTCTACCCTTATACTTAGATTGCATTTTCAAGGATAGGTGATGTTATTAACTTCTTGACATTCCTTCCAGTGATGACTTATGTACATATACACTTTAGTATGTGTGTGTTTTTATCTTTTTATATAGTAAATATACATGATTAATTTATTTCTTCACTTTTTTTATAGCTTGCTTTTTCTCATCTTAGTTTTATATCCTGGAAGATGTCCTACAGTAGTATACTCAACATTTCCTCATGCCTTTCTTTAGATTATGTATATATGTGTGTGAGTCTGTGTTTAAGCATGTGTATATGAGTGTAGGTCCTCACAGAGGCCAAAAGAGTCATATTCCCCCAGAGATGGAGTTATAGGTGCTTTGGAGTCATCTGATTTGGGTACTGGGAGTTGAACTCAGATCTTCTGAAAGAGTAGTTTAAGCTGTTAACCACTGAATCATCTCTCTAGCCCATTCCTCATACATTTGGAATCTGCATTGGGCCTGTCACATGGATGTTCTCCACTCTATTTAATAAGCTAAGGTCTCCCATTTTGTGGGAACTAGTTTTCAAAAATATAAATTATGTTCCATAAATTAATCTGAAACATCATTTCCAGACCTTTCTGGGTTGGCTGTTTTAGATTCTGAGGAGATGGTCTCTTAGCCATTGGAGGGAATCAGGTAAACACCCTATGTGGCTACTATCCATTTCACTAGAGGGAGTTGGAAGGGAAAGTAGAGAGAAAGGCATGGAGTGGACACCAAGGCAATCTAATTACTAAGGTCACATAGCACATTGCTGGGACGGCAGGAAGGCTGAGTGTCTGGAGTATGGAAAAATCCCAATTAGATGATTAATTTAGGTACTGGGTGTGCTTTTAGCCTATGGCCACAGAGTCAGGAAAAGAAACAATTACCACTCCAAATTGCCATGCTGGACTGATTAATTTTTAATTGAGTCTTGTTAAAGGCATGGAAAATGGTGACATATATAACCTGGAGAAATAGGCCTGGACCAGAGGGGGCCACTCTCCTCCCCACAGGAACCCAAAGATTTAATGGAGAAGAGAGAGACTCAGATAGAGCCTGGGGGCAGAGGGTGACAGTGATGGGGGCGGGACCTCAGCTGCTTTGGGGAGAAAGCCAGACTTCAAAGAAGAGTGTCAAAAGGACATACTTTGTTGGAAAGTTGGTCCTCTCTAGCCTGTCTGCAGGCTTCCCTGTGGCGCCTCGTGCAGTGAGCCTGGCTCTTGGCATCATTGGGGTTTAAGATGAAGATAGCTTGCACTGCATTTGTTTGGCACGACTTAAATTACATTGTTGTATAGAATTTAAGAGAGATTAAAGCCATAGCCTTTGATCACGCCTAGTACAAGGGAGGAAGAGAAAGAGGCAAAGGCAGAGGCCGAGGGAGGTGTGTCTAACCTTAATTGGCTGTTCTTGTCAAGTATTCTGAGCAGGGTAGAGATGTGAAATAGAGCTACATGTAGGAATATAGATTTATCCCAGGATACAGCAAGTCAGAAGGACCCATGTGCCTTAGTGGAGCTGTTGAGTTTTCTAACAACACCCATGTGCTAAAGACATTTCATGGAGTTGTGCATGTACCAAAGTTTCCTAACGCTTTGGGACTTTCAAGAACTACAGTGTGACATTGAAGAGGCTCCTCGACAGAAGTTTTGTTCCGTGTTTTTATTTTGCTAAGATGTCCTATGTCATGGTAACTAATTAGAATTATGACCTAATTAACTTCTTCTTGATCTCTTAGATTAATTCTTTTCAAGGCAAGCTTTTGTTTTATTTTATGTGTATGAGTATTTTTACTGCATGTGTCTAAACTCACTACCTGCATATGGTGCCCTTAGATACCATAAGAGGGCATCAGCTCCCCTGGGCCTGGAGTCACCAAAGTTTGTGAGCAACAGTGTGAGTGCTGGCAACCGAGCCTGAAGCCCCTGTCCTTACCCACTGCTCCATCGATCTAGCTTCTGTCTCTGATTAATTATTTAGTATCAAGGAGATACAAATAAATGCCAGAGAAGTCCCTGCCTCATATTTAAATGGTGTACTAATTAGCCAAATGAGCATGGTATCAATCTCTTTTGATGAATGGGAAACAGTGGATGTGAGCATCTCACCCATGGTTTCATAGTAAGGTAACATAGACCTGGAGATGAAGACCACTCTCTCCTCCTCTTCTGCCCTCTGCATTCATGGTTTACTTTCCTTGGAGGTCACTAGGTCCTATTAGTTTTACACCTCTCCCATCTCAGTGCACTGTGGTGATTCCCTCCTTCTTAGCTGTTTAGGAGTCAGGAGTTAGGCCTGCCTCCTAGCCATGTTAATAACTTCTGTATAACCATAAATGAATCACTCCAATAAATGCTAGATTTAATTTTCTTCGACCTGTGAGATTAATCCTTTCATAGCCCATTGTGCTGCCAACATAGATGATATTTTTGCCACACGTTGAGAATGGGTCTGTTGCCAGTAAATATTCGATTTACTTTAAAAATCTGCTGGAGAAATGTCTCAGCAGTTAAAAGCACTCACTGTTCTCGAAGAGGATCCAGATTCAGATCCTAAGACCCGAATGGTCATATGCAACTGTTTGTAACTCCAGTTCCCAGGGATCTGACATCATCATCCCCTTGTGGCCTCCTAGGGTACTGCATGCACAGGGTGCAAATATTTTCATGTAAGCAAAACAATCACACACATTAAATTTAAATTTTTTTTGGAAAAAAAAAACATATATTTATTACTGCCCAGGTTTTGCATATGTCTGATTTCTGTTCTCTGTAGGGAGATCAGCTAAAAAATTGATTTGTGCAAAATGAAGGAGAGAGCTGCACCATGCAGTAGATAATGACGTGAGAACCTCACCAGAGACCACCTTCTGATGATGAGCAGAATCATGTTTGTTGCTGGGTAGCAGTTAAAAAAACATATGGGCTAGTCCCCATGATAGAGACTAATGGAGACTGGAGAGTCTGAAATAATGATAAGGTAGACTATTGTTTTAATGTGTCAACTTCTAGGGACCAAGGAGATAGCTCAGTCATTAGGGTCCTTGCCTTGCACACACTGTATCCATAAAGACCACAATTTGTCCCAGAGGAACCCCTCCAAAATCTGGATATGATGGGCATACTGGGCATAGTGGGCATGTTGACATGCTTTTAATGCTATCACTGAGGCAGGAGTGGGATACAATTGAGAGAATTTCTAAGGCTTTCTTGTTATGTAGCTTAATTTTCTTGGTGAGTTACAAGTTAGACAGAGAGCAGGGCCTGGGCGGGAAGACCCATCTCAGAAATCAAAGTGGGCATAATTTAGGAGACACCTGAAGTTGTTCTCCAGCCTGTACACACGTTCACATGTGTGTGCATGTATTTGTACACACATGCACATACGTAAAAGAGCCCATCTCCCTTTTTCACTCACAGTGTGAGATTTCATTTCTCAGGAAGTTGACTTGGGATATGGTAGATATTTTCCATATTCTTTGTATTTAATACTCACTTCTCTTAATGTTTGTAGGGCCTAGCCATTGTCTTTGACCAAGAAGATGAGCAAAGGTAGCATGTCCTACTCCCTTGCTGTTTTGGTGAAGTACTCTGGATAAACCCCTGCATGGAAAGACTGAGCCACCGCTGCAGATGGAATAACACAGACAATGTTGGATGCTAGGTAGTCAGATGGTCCACGCTAGCACACACCGTGGGGTTTGGTAGGCACCATCCCCTGATTTTCTTCTCTTTTTTTGCACGAAACTTGTTTTATGTCACTGGACAAGTTGCCTCGCTTCTCTCTGTCTGCTTCTCTATTTAAAGAAGAAAGATATTACTTGCCACCTCCCTTTACCCAGGGGTCATAAATTAACAGTTGAGAAACTCATTGGGATCACCCATGAAAAGTGCAATCGAAGCGTAAGCAGGCCTATTATTTATTTTTATTATCCATTTTAAAATTGAATACTTAGAGAAAATAGATTTTCCAGCCACCAGAAAGGAAGTTTCTTCAATGCCACAACATATTATGTATTGGGCACTCTCCAACTGTAGACTATATTTCCCCTTTATAGCACTAATTTAGATGTTTATGGGTCTGTGAATGTATTCCATTTCTCCGGGGGCTTCTGAATACCTATAATAGGCTAATATTTTGAAACACTAAATGATGCCTTGGGCAAAGTATAAAACAGCAGACTAAGAAGCAGAGAAAGAATTGAATAATGATACAGATACTTTGCCCCCAAATAAAATGATACTTTCAGACGGCCCGAATCATCCTGTAAAGGAGTCTGATTTATGATGATTCCCCCTCCCCCCCCACCCCCACACACACTTCTCGTTTCAAATCACCACTTTTATATCCTGCAACTTTAGAGGTGATGAGTCTAGCAGGAAAGGAGCCCAGCTATTTAAGTATCTAGATTAAAGAGCATTGTGATGCTTTTAAATAATGAACATGACAGAGGTAGCAGAGAGGACTCCAGAACTGGCAGTCCAGTGTGGGGCCTTGGCTTGGTACCTAGGGTTTATCTTTGGGGATTCCTGTCCTATCAGTGATGCTGACTGTCAAGACTTTAATCCGGACATGAACTGTAAGATTTCTTCCTTGTGCTGGGTGGGATTTTCCATATGACATTGCCCAATAAATTAATTATTTAATTATCTTTCCCAGTTGTATAGGCTTGCCACTTGTGACGTGGACTACCATGGGCATCATGAGGAGGAGTTGGATGTATACACATTTTATTTCACCAAGTTGAGGATAAGAGAGGACTTTTTTTTTTTTTTTAACTTGGTCCCATTTTTACCCCGGGCCTTACTCTGTAAAAGTTAAGTTGTGCAACCCATCTCTATATAAAGACTAAAAAAGCAAAAACAAAAACAAGAACCAAAACTCCACAAGTGAGAGTTTCCACAAACCTCCCCGGTGTTGCAATCCTGAGTAGGGAGGACCTACTTTCCAACAGAGCTCATCTAGCTTACAGCACGCTGGGCCTGCAGCTATGGAAAGCTGCTTTCAGATACAGGGTTCCGACACAGGTGGGATGCTTTTGAGCTTGCACCCCTGGCCACCATTCCCTGGGGGCTCACATCGTGGCAAACTACTCTGCTAGATCTAGTTCAGGTGACTGTGTGGAAACCAGATGGCCAAGGTCCTTCCACAGTGTGACAAGAGCTAGCTTTTTTAGAACATTAGAGAGGCCCACAGCATATCATGTTAAAAGGGAAGTCATTTTAAAGAGTCATTTAAAATTCCTTTCTGTCATCCACATGTAACTGCCATGGCTTGGTGACAATATGGAAAAAACAAGAGACATCTACCTCTTTGACTTGGGGACTAATGTACAAATTCTCTAAGCAGGAAAATCTGTGCACTGATTGGTATTTACAGGTGCAGTGTGGGAGAATAGATGGACGGGGCACATAATTTCTTCCTTCCTTCCTTCCTTCCTTCCTTCCTTCCTTCCTTCCTTCCTTCCTTCCTTCCTTCCTTCCTTCCTTCTTTCCTTCCTTCCTTCCTTCCTTTCCCTCCCTTCTTTCCTTTATTCTTCCTTCCTCCCTTCCTTTCCATTCCTTCTTTCCTTTTCCTTCCTTCCTCCCTCCCTCTCTACTTCCTTCCTCCCTCTTTCCCTCCCTCCCCCACTTCTTTCCTTCCCCTTCTTTCCTTCTTTCTTTTCTTCATTTCTTCCATTCCTACTTACATTCTTCCCTACTTCCCCCCTCTCTAGCATGACTTTTGATAAACTGCTTAACTTCTATGGTTCAATTCCTTACTTACATAATTTAAGAATATTATCAGAGAGTGGCTATGCTGGAAACAGGAAGAGTCTAGCTGACCATAAAGGAAGTAGATAATTCTGTTTGTCTATTTATCTATCTAATCTATCTGTGTAACTATCCATTGTCCATATCTATCTATCTATCTATCTATCTATCTATCTATCTATCTATCTATCTATTATCTATCTATCTACCTATTATCTATCTATCTCTATAATCCATCCTCATGTGACTGGTACTCATCAACATTATCTCAAAATTGGTGCCAAAAAAGGAAGTGGTTAAACTCAGAAAGACAGGTCCATAACTGAAGAAGATGAGCAATGTACCACAGAATGTCTTAATTTTGGTCAGTTCTTCTAGACCTAATAGTGTTTATATTATTAGATCCCTAGAGAGGAAAAATGTCTTTCTAGTCCAAATTCTCCATGTTTGTTTATTATTTGGCCCACTTCTTCTCTCTCCATAGGGAATAAAGACAGAGACTGCACAGAGACAAACAAGCAGGACCAGGACCCCTGGATCCTCTTCCCTAAATTGTATTTGAACTCGAGAACAGAATGTGTGGTTGACTGAATGACAACTTAATGCAACCATCTTTTTGGGTTGTCCCAGGCAAGTTACTGACATTCCATGGGGAATTATTTATTCATTTATAAATAGTATTTTTTTTATTTTATGTGTATTATTATTTGGCCTTTATGTATGTATGTGTACTACATGTGTGCCTGGTGCCCTTAGGCCAGAAGAGGGCATTGGGTCCTCTGAGACTGAAGTTTCAGACAGCTGTGAGTTGCTAGGTGGGTGCTTGGAACCAAACCCAGGTCCTCTGCAAGAGCAACAAGTGCTTTTAACAACAGAGCCACACACACACACACACACACACACACACACACACACACATAATTTGTTTGTCTATTATGTATGTGTTCCTGTGGATTGATGTGTGTGCACATGTATGATGTGCATCTAGAGGTTGAAGAACAGTCTTGGGTATTATCCTTAAGGATCATGTCCATTTCCTTGTGACAGGGAATCTCACTGGCCAAGAGGTCATCAATTAGTGTAGCCTGATTGGCCAGTGACTCCAGGGATCCTCATGTGACTTCATCTCCAGTGCTGGAATTACAAATTTAGGTCATCACACCAAACTTTTTAGGTGGTTTCTGGGGACAAAGCCTAGGTCATTGTGTTTTCAAGGCAAGCACTATATCAATTAAGCTATCCCTCTAGCCCTCACTGGGAACTTAAGAAGCACAGTGTGTGAAGTCAGTATCTTTAGGGTTAATTTTAAGTATCAGAAAGTCTTTCCTGTGTGAGCCCACATCCATTTGACAATGGCGCCTTCTAAAAGGCCCCCATTTTGTCTTCTGTAGCCACACAGATCTCATCGGTTCCCTAATGAAAATCTAACATCCTCCCGGCTAATGGCAAATGCGGCTAGGAACAAAGAAGGCTTATTTTTGTTTCTGTAGGGAAAAAAAATAATGGCACTTACCCAGATCTCTTTTCCAGACACCTTGGGAAACGGTGCCTTCCAAGGCAGACAGCTAAATCTTTTGCGGGGTGCCAGGTTGCGTTGGTGCCACATTAAAACCCACATGCTTCACTAAAGGGGCTGGTCTAATGAGTTTCTTTCTCGGTCCCAGGTCTAGCGACAGGGCCATGGAGTGACTTCATGGCCATCAGTATTGCTGACTAATGCCTGTATCAACACCTACCGCCGCCGCCACCGCCACTGCAGTGATTTTACGTTTAGTTTGATTTCTCCAGACAGAACTTTTCCACATCATTGGAACTAATTGAGGTAATGGAGAAATTATTCTGGTGCCAGAACACTCTTTATTTCGCCCATTTCCCTTTTGGTATTGAAAGACAACAATACTCACAGACTCCCAGTGTTTCTTTACAGGCAAGAGGTGGGGAACGAATTTAAGAGCCCGAGGATGGGAAGAGGCGCTGTAAAACTGTCTTCCGGATATGTGACTGTGGCACCCACAAAAACACAACAGTAGTGGCTTCTCCCTAAAGACCTGCACAAGATTGGTTTCATCAACAGTCCATCACAGATGTGGGAGGGGCTCTGTAAGACCCCCACCCCTTCTTGAGCTATCATTTGTTGCAGGTTGCTGGAGAAGTCATGTTTTTAGGTTGTTTGACCACTGGTATTGCCCTTCTTCAAGTTAGTAACGCCCTCCCCAGGGGAGCAATGCAAGCAAATCTAAATAAATACAGCACAACACAAAAGAAATTCATGAAGTAGGAAGGGATCCTGTAGGAGAGCGAAGGGGGCAGGAGAGGTTAAATGAGATATTTTTGATTAAAGAATATTTTATACACACACACACACAAACACATATGTATACACATACAAACATATATACACACACACACATATACATATGTATATGTACAAGCATGTATTCTAACAAATTAAAATACATGAACAAAACAAGGGGGAACATGGTTATGTCATTGAGCCATTGGACGTTCTGTGCATCTAGACAATGGAAGTTAGCCACCAGACACTCACCTTCCTGTCCCTCATCCAAGCTACTCACCCATACCCTTCTCATGTCCCATTTCTTCTCAGCGGGGACTTAAGCATCCCTTCTGTTTGTTATCGAGCCTGGCCACAAGAAATCTTCTCTAGATAGCTGAAACAGCCAGCAGATGGAAACAAACGTTTTTTATGGGAACACACTCCACCTTAATTACACGTTTTGTCTGCCAATGTTTACAGCATCGCACAGGGAGTTTGGAGGTAAGACCGAGCTGGCCCAATATGGTTTTGATTAGACGGATTTGTATAGAAGGAGGATAGTGACAGAGGTTTTTACCAACTCCAGTCTCCCCCTGTGCCCCGTGCTGCATGTTCCTCTCTTGGGAGCCTGGAGAAGGTTATTCCTAGAGAGCCTGGTTTACCAAAAAGTCCTTGAGCTCACAGAATATCTGGTGTTTGATTTCTGTAGATCATGATGTATTTCTCCTCAGCAGGGCACTGTCTTGGTTGGAGTTTGGGGGTTGCTCTGCAGAGTGTGGGAGTGTGGTATCCATGCAACCCCAGCCAATGGTCTTTTTTTTGAATGTAGAGTCTACAAGGGTAGGAAAGCCACGGAGGTTGAGCAGGAAATGTGTGTGTGTGTTTGTGTGTGTGTGTGTGTATTGAAGATTGGAGGAAAACATCTACAAATTCTAGAAATAATGGCTTCCTCAATAATAATAATGACAATAACAATGATAATCCTCAATATTCAAAGGCTTTGCTGCTTTTTTCTAGTAATTTCCTTTTCCTTCCAACAATCAGTTTTGCATATTTCGCATTATTGATTGGTTCATCCAAGGCAGGTACCAGTGATACAGTTCTGCGCAACAGATTATAATTCTGCGTCAATACTGGCCAGGAGTTTTAGTCCTGTGAGAAAGCAGTGGCTGTTGAGGCTCAGGGCTGAGAGAGAGGATCTGCATTCCTTGCAGATTTTCCTTCTTCACATGACCTATGAACCCCCTGCCCCGCTTTGCAAAGTTAACTGAGGGCTGGCCTCTTTCAAACCGTCTGCAGGAAATTGACCTCCGTGTTCACGCTACGTTAAGGAAGGCCTGGATGGCAAAAACATGAAAATTGTCTGGCCCTTCCTTCCAGCAGACTGTTGCACCCTGTGAAAAGACCACAGAGGCCCTGGTGCAGCCAGGGGACTGTGGGTTTGCAGCATCGTTTCCCTATAAAATCAAGCTGTGAGTCAGAGTGTGTGATAGGCACAGGAAGCATCTTTCAAAGGGATGCTTGCGCTGTAGCTTGAACTTCAGAGGATGCTTCCTCCCTCACTTTTAGCTTCCCATCTTCGAGGTATTCTTGGAAGAATGGGACTCTTGACTGTTGTATCCGTTTGTCTGGCAGCCACTAGGGATCTGTTATTCTGGAAGAGTAGAAGGGCTGTCAGAAACACTGCGCTCACTCTGACCTCTGCAATCCTGGGTTCAAAGCTGGTTTCTAGAAGTCATTCTTTGAGAAATACATCAGTTTCTTTCATCTCTCTGCTTCATTTGTACCATGTGGGCATTTGAAAGAGACGGTCCCGTGGAGGCAAATGAATATTTCCCTTTTCAAACTTTCAATTATGATTATTATTACCATTACTATTATTATTATTGTGTGTGTGTATCATATATATATGTGTGAGCACAATGAGTATGTGCCACAGAATACACCTGAAGGTCAGAGGTTAACCTTCAGTCCATCATTACCTTTCTCCATGCTGAGGAAGAGTCTTTCTTGCTCCTTTTGCTTTGGTGTGAACTACAGGTTAAACAGTCCACAGGCTTCCAGTGGACTCTCTTGTCTCCAGATGGGAGTTACTGTTTTGCTGTTGTTTGTAGATTTTCTTACTTTTCTTTATGTACACATAATTGTTTTTGTCTGAAGGCATGTTCATGCACTGTGTACATGTGTATGCCCGGTGGCGTGGAGGCCAGAAGGTCTTTGGTCCCCTGGAACTGGAGTTATAGATGGTTGTGAGCCTCCCTGTGGGTGCTGAGAACCAAACCTGAGTCCCCCACAAGGGCAGCCACTGCTCTTAATTGCTCAGCCAACTCTCCAGCCACCGCATCCAACTTTTTCAATGTAGAATTTAGTGACTCAAATTATCAGACTTGTGTGAGAAGCACTTTTATTTCCCAAACGATCTTGCCACTCTAAAGACAATATTTTAAAGGCTTTAGGGCCAGGTTGCATATTCCAATCATGTGCTTTGTGTGTGTGCACCAGAATCCAATTTTCAGACAGCCTACTCGAGGATCTTATGAAGACCAATCACCCTCTTTAAGAGTTTGAAAGTGTCTTTGATTTTTTTTTTCTGACAAGGAAGACTCTTGCTTAATCCAGCACTGTTGGAAATTCGGTAGGTACTGGACCATTATTTTAAAGCATAAAGGCAGCATCAGAAATGGTTTGTTAGGATTCAGAACTGGATTAAGTACTTTGGTCAGAGTCTAGATTTCATGGTCTGGTGGTAAGGTCAGGCTAGGCTTGCTGGTGGGATGTCTGTTTCTCTGCTCAATCCCAGACGGATTCCTTAGTCACTTCTCAGTCTGGATTCTTGTTTTGTTTAGTTGTTTGTCTTACCTGTAACATTGGCAGAATAGGGGGCAGAGCCCTCTGTATCTGCAGATTCCCTATCTAGGATTCAAGCAACCCTGGATGTAAAGTATTTGGTGATGCTGGGGTGTCGAGTGGGGGTGGGGGTAAGGGTGGGCTCTGCACTTGTACAGATCTTTTCCCACATCATTCTTCCCTAACAATAGCATAACAACATACACAGCATGCACAGTTTATAGCTACTATAAACAATCTAGAGCAACTTAAGATGTGCTAGAGGATGTGTTTAGGTTACAAATACTAGGTCACTACATACAGGGATCTTGAGCATTTTTGTATTTCCTACTTGGAGAAGGACCCCTTCTCCCAGGTTGGGACTAAGGGACTCATTTTAAAATCTCTGTGATTTGCCACTACGAAACTTGATAAAAAGTAGCATAAATTAAATTAGAAAAAAATTTATAATTTATTTTACTTTTAAGGAGAATGAGAATATGGGAACAGCAATGCTTGTGGAGGTCAGAAGAGGACATTGCAATCTCTAGAGCTGGAGTCACAGACTGTTGTGAGCTGCCCAGTGTGGCTGCCAGGAACTGAATTCATGGCTCCTGCAATAGCAGTATGTATTCTTAACCACTAAGATATTTCCCCAGCCTTAAAATAGAATGTCCTGTTCATTCCAATTTTAATCAAAGTGTAGAAACTCCCCTCATCCTAGCAATTTAACTGTATTAACAAATAATTCCAAAACAAAATAATAGAGGTTGGAGAGGTGACTCACAAGTTAAGAGCACTGGTTGCTCTTCCAGAAGACTTGGGTTCAATTCCTGGCACCCATATGGCGGCTCACAACCATATGTAGCTCCTGCCCCATTTGGTCCCATGCCCTCTTCTGTACTCCATGTCACCAGGATGGAAGTGCTACAGACAGACATGCAGGCAAAACACTTGTATACATAAACTAAAATTAGAAACCAAAAATTTTATAGAGGAACAAAAAGCAAAATAATAATAATCTTGTTGAAGTCAGAAAATTTAAGCATAAATAATCAAAAATTGATCTCCAGTGGTGACATAATGAACATTAGAGACAACAGGTAAAAATGATAGGGTAGAGGACTCAGAGAAAAAGGCAAGTTCATTATGATCTGTAATGGTTATACAGAGGAAACTAGCTTGGACCTGGGTTCAAATCTCTGCTCTAACATTTCAGTACCAGTCAGCTACTGTTTTGTAACACAGACATCCTGACCTAAGTTGCTTATGACCACAACCATTATGCACAGGTCAAATAGACAGGTCTGTGGGTTGGGCCAGCTCAGCTCATCATGGCTGGGCTTTCTCAATAGTCTACTGTTGGCTTGAAGGCCAGCCAAGGTAAGTTTCAGATGGTCCACTCCCAAGTCTGATGGCCGACAGTTGGTGATGACTGGTTATCCATCCTTCTGTTGTCATAGTAACTAGAAGTGCTGCTTCACAAAGAAGCATGTGAAGGACTTAAATACCAGGCGGTGGAATGTCACCTCATTTCTCAGTTGTATGGGACTCACTCAGATGCAGTGACACCAGCAATGATAAAATATGTCTAGTTAGAAAATGACAAAATGTTCAATGTCATCAGTCGTCAGAGATGTGCAAATGAAAACAACCTTGAGATTCTAAATTATCCCAGTCAGAAGGACTGCGATTAAGAAACCAGAATAACCAAACCAGAATATGCTGGGTGGTGGTGGTGCATACCTTTAATCCCAGCACTTGGGAGGCAGAGGCAGGAGGGTTTCTGAGTTCGGGGCCAACCTGGTCTACAAAGTGAGACCAGGACAGCCAGGACTATACAGAAAAAAAAAAAGAAACCAGAATACATGAGTTCTGGGGGTACTGGTTAGTTCATATTGCTGTTCCTCCTATAGGGTTGCAGACCCCTTTAGCTCCTTGGGTACTTTCTCTAGCTCCTCCATTGGGAACCCTGTGTTCTATCCAATAGATGACTCTGAGCATCCACTTCTGTAGTTGCCAGGCCCCTGAGCTCATGTCTCTAGCTGCATATGTAGCAGAAGATGGCCTAATCGGCCATCATTGGGAGGAGAGGCCCTTGGTCTTGCAAAGAGTATATGCCCCAATACAGGGGAATACCAAGGCCATGAAGTGGGAGTGGATGGGTTGGACAGCAGGGTGGGGGAAGGGTATAAGGGACTTTTGGGATAGTATTTGAATGGTAAATGAAGAAAATATCTAATAAAAGTTGCTTTAGAAAAGAATAAAAGTCTGAAGAAAATTAAAAAAAAAAAGAAAAGAAAAAAGAAAAGGAAGAAACCAGAGTACAGTAAATGCTGGGGAGGATATAGAGAAACCCCTTACCCAGTGCTCCTAGGAATGACTGGAGTAGTAATTAGTCCAATCACTATGTAAATTCAATAGGGGCTGGTATTCTTTAATTTTCTATTATTGTGATAAAAACCTTGTGACAAGGGTGTATTTGAGGCTACTGTTTTGGAACTTTAAGAGTGTCTGTCACTATGACAAAGGGAGGCATGCAAGGCAGCTGAAGCAGCAAGATGAGAGATCACACCTTAAGCCACAAGATTGAGGCAGAGAAACACTGGGAATGGCGTGGAGCTTTGAAACCTCAGCGCCCACCCCCAGTGACATATTTCTTCCAGCAAGCCTATACCTCTGAAACCTCCCCAAATAGTGCCATCAACTGGGGACCAAGCATTTAAACATCTGAGCCTATGGGGGAACATTCTCGCTTGAACTACCACAGAAGGTTCAAACAAAACAAATAAACAACAAAAGCATCTACACGGATCCAGACCTAACTGCAGAACTAGCAAATGACCCAGCTATACTGTTCTGGGGTATTTAATTAAAGGAATCTATGACAGTGTATCACAGAGATTGACCGAGCCTTGAGCCACATCATTAGTAGCTGTTCCAACATAAAGAGGTGTGGCAAAAAAGTAGCCCAAATCTTGATGTTATAGGTCTGTCACTGGACACAATGCCCAATACAATCCAGCTATACTGCGACCATGAGCAGGCAGTAGGAGGGTTTTGCTCATGCATGAGCTTGTGGGCAGATGGCTTTACAGTGGAGTGAGCCTCTAAAATAACGACAAACATTATCATGACCACGTATAACAGTATCACACACTTATCATAATTATTATGTATTATTCATGGTTTTGTGTTCTACACTGGCATATGCCAGCCATTCCTTGGATGTGTACACAGAAATGTAGTGATGACTTCGTAAATACTACCTTACAAAATGCCCTTGGGACAGCTGCAGGGCTCTCCGGTAATAGGAATATTTGTCTCCATGACAATTTTATGGGACCACTGCTGTGTATGCTGTCCATTGTTGACACAAATGAATGAATGTGGATGCTGTGTCCAGAACCTTACTTTGTCAAAAAGTGTTATACATATGATCAGTACCTCCTTAATAATTTATGTTTCTTTCTGCTTGTTATTATTTTCCTTTGGTAGTAAAAATGTATATGTTTCTTTAAGAAAGAGAAAGTTGAGGCTAGAGAGATGGCTTGATGTTTAAAAGCACATATGGCTCCTACAGAGGACCAATATTTGGCTTACAGGACCCACTTTCTGTGGCTCACAACCACCTGTCTCTCTGGTTCCAGGGGCATCAGAATCCGGTGCTTCTGGCCTCTGTGGGTGCTTGCATTCACACACACACACACACACACACACACACACACACACACACACACACACACACTTTAAAAAAGAACCAGAGTGGACTTGTAAGCTGAGAAAGGGTACACAGTCAAAGGCCTTTTAGCTTACTATTAGTATTATTTGAAACACTCTCTTATATAGCACAGGCTAGGCTCAAACTCATTATAAGTCATAAATGATCCTCCTGTCTCCATTTCTCAAGTGCTGTGTGTCTTGTGTTTTATTTTCTTGCCTCCCATCTATACTCTTTGATAAGTAAGTCTTAACCCACTAGCAAATACAGAAGCTAAGCCATTCGAGATGCTAAGAAGCCAATGGGAGTGGAGCAGAACTTGGGGTTGGAGTAGCAGATATTTCCAGAACCTGTCAGTGTTTTAATGGCTTTGCTGTTATCACTTCATAATGGCCTACATTTGGGACCATTTATGGCTAATGGACATGTGTTGAGAGGTGTATGTGGGATGGTACGTCATGCAAAAGTGCAAGCTAAATGTTTGATTTTTCCCAACCCAGAACATACACCAAAAGGGAGACTCTGTTCATGTTGCTTTAAGAGCTTCCAGTCATCGTCAACAGACACCCCCTCTCACTGCGGCTATTTTCACACATATTGAGATTTTCCTTTTGAGAAAAGAGTCCGTCGAGACTCCAAGGTCATAACAATATTTTAAATCACTCACGTTCTAGAGTTCTATAGGGTCCCAGTCTTCGCCTGAGAGCCAGCAGTCATCCCCCCAGTTTAGACGTTTTGAAAGTGCCCACCAGCATCCAGATCATGATTTGAATCGATCCAGAAATTACAAAGAAATTCCCACATCTCTAATAAGGGTTTTAGTTTGAAGAGTTATTTATTCTTACTACTGCTTCTAAGTGAAATTGATTCCTTGGATATAAATCTGGCCATTCTCAGTGAGAGAAGACTACTGTATCCGGAATTCAAATAATTTCCAAGACAGAGATACAGGAGTCTCCCCAACTTTCTTCCCTCCCTCTGCCAGAAGGAGAATACTGGCAGGTAACACATTTGTGCACATTGGGCATGAATTTAAAACGTTTTCATGTTTTTTGACCTATTTCTTCACCTGAAAAATCTATTAGGAAGGTATGCATCATGAAGTTCAAGAAACTGTCCCATTATTTGTGTAATCAATTTATAAATTATGCCTGTGCCTAGCCAGGTACTGGTCTTGGTACTTGGAATCCTGTCATAAATAACACACAATCCTCAATTCTTGGAGAATATATGCTCAGTGTCCAAGGCCACAGAGCTGGTGCAAAGGCAGAGCCAGACTTTGAGCAGTTCTTTGGTTGCAAGAGATGGTATTTAAGGACTACACGGGATAGTACTTTTCAGAATTTGTCTGTGTCTGTGGGGAAGATCTCTTCCTATGGGGTAACAGAATTCAGCGTGAGTCTGTTCAGCGGACCATCAGTCTGTCTTTGAACTTTAGTCACCCAGTTCTACAAGGCTCTGTTTGAAAACTATCCAATGAGATTTATTTGAGTTCTTATAAAGCTCAGTGGAAAGAATCCATTTTTCCAGCCATCAATTTATCCCCCCCCCCGCTTCTTTTTGTACAACCCAGTGTTTCCTTTCTTTTCTAACTATCACAGTCCATCAGAGGCAAAGATGAAGAGGAGATCATTCAAGATGAATGCAGGTAAGGAAAAGGCAGACAGCTGAAGTCAGGCACACGGTTGATGGTCTCAGTGATAATGTTTGCCCTCTCCTTGTGCATTTAAACATGTCCAAGGCAAATGCCAGGCATGAGGTAGATTTGAAATGAGGTAGATTATAAATTTGTAATCAATTTATAAATTATGCCTGTGCCTAGCCAGGTATCCTGATTTTTCCCAATGCCTCTATGTCATTATTTTTATATCCTAGAGACTGATTTTTCTCTATCATATCCTGATTTTTCCCAATGCCTCTATGTCAGCTGAACACCTACCTGTGCTTAGGTGATTTGCCTTTCAGGGAACTCCTATCACCCTGTGCTTCCCGGACTGCCCACATAGAATAGGGATGACCACATGCCTCATTGTGGCCATATATTGTTGTTTCACTAAATTAAAAATAGCCTCCTTTCATTAGTATTTTGTTTTGATCTGGGCAGCTAATATGCTAACCTTAGCTAATAGTTTTTCCCTGAGTAATAACAGCACCGTCTTTCCTGTTTTTGCACATGTTGCTATGCAGTTTGTATACATTTATGAACTCAGTCCTGAGTCCTTCCTGTGTCTTCTTGCTGATAATAATAATATCTGTTGATATTTCTGTTATGTACAGGGAGCACAGACTGTGTATGCAGCAATGTAGAAGTGTTTGGATAAAGAGCTGAAGAGAAAGGCTGTTGCCATAACTGAGTGGAAATGAAATGATGCGAGAAGGGAGTATTCGTTTGTCTGTAAATAATTACAGAAAATGACAGTTGCTCATAATTGTAAGAGAAAGAACTTTAACATTATTGGGAGTATAAACAAAGGGTTAACCCAATATTCTATTCCAGGGGTAAATAACTCCGAAGGATTTGTTGAGCCCCATGTGTGTCCAAAGAGATCCCTCAGAGGCCCTTCTCTGTGCAGGTCTACAGGGTTAGGCTCTGTTTTGTCTCTAAGTAGCAACGCAGCCAAAAGAAAGACACTAAAGTAATGTGAATTTGGGTCTGCCTTTATTCTCTTGTACTCAAAACACATTTGAGGAATGTGAGATATGGTCCATATATTTTAAAATATCTTTGAGTAAGGCTAGACATGGTGATACACAACTTTAATCTCAGAACTCAGGAGGCCAAGGCAGGCATATCTATGAATTTCAGGCTAGCCTGGTCTATTGAGTTCCAAGCTAGCCAGAGCTACAATATACTGTCTCAGAAAAGGACTCTCAATTTAGTATAAAAATAGGTTCTATTATACTTAATTTTAATTATTTAATTTAATTTTTATGTGTATGAATGTTGGGGGTGTGTGTGGCAGGAATAAAAGTGACTAACAGACTTCCAGAGCTACTGCTGTGCACCTGTGGGCCTCATGGCTCCAGCCAGGTGATCTCAACTCCGTGGTCTCTCTGGGCCGGAGTTCCCAAGTTTCCTTGGCAGATCATTGCCGTGCTAGCCCCACACAATGTCTGTCCACCCTACAGTCAGCTGCTAAAACTCTCAGTAACCTGGTAGAAGCAAAACTCTAGAAGCTTATAATTAACCAATCAGATTTATGTACCAATAAATTCTCAGTTCATAAGATGCCAATACAATAATTTCAGGACCAATTGATAATGATAAAAGCTGCACATGTAGATTAGACAAATTACCCCAATTATTCTAACCTCTATGATATCATAACTACCTATGGCTATTTAAAGCCACGCTGGTTCAAGATCTTCTTCCTGCCCATTTGCCTCCATCTTGGCCTTTCCTTTCTCTCCTGAGACACCTTGTCTCTGCAGCTCTTCACGCCACCACCTCTCTCTTTCCCTGTCCAATCACAGGCCTCCTGCTGCACTAATATTTTAATGTAATTGGACAGGGAAAATCCTGCCTCCTATGAGTGTTTCGCCTGCAAGTATGTTTGTGTGCCTGGTGAGCTCAGAGGCCAGAAGATGACATCAAATCCCTTAGATGGACAATTGTGAGCAGCTCTGTGGGTGTTGGGAGTTGAGCCCATGTCCTTTGTAAGAGCAGCTAGGGCTTTTAACCACTGAATCATTTCCTGGCCCCTAATTTTATTATTTTAGAATTATGCATATGTGTGCATGTCTATGTGAGTATATACTTGTTACTGCAGTTGCCCTCAGAGGCCAGAGGAAGGTGTCAGATTCCGTGGAGCTGAGATTATAAGTATATGTGAGACACCCACCCAGGGTACCAAGAACCAAATTGGGTCCTCTTCAAGAGCAGTTGTCCCTCTTAAACACTGACACGTCTCTCCAGTCCCCAGCATAGGCTTTGATGTCCTATGTGTGTTACCCAAACTCGGAATAATTGGATCAGTATCATTTTAATCAGAGGCCCTCCCTGAAGGGGGTCAGCTGGGGAGGTATCAGACAAACCAAATTCCAGATGTGTATATACCAAGTATGTCAGTCACACGAATGTCTGGATTTTGCTAAATTACCAGTTTGTAAATGACTAGTTTGCAAATCGGCTTAAGGGGTACCAGGGAGGGATGGTGATTCACGGGAAGGGAGGCTTGAAGCAGCTAAAAATCACTTAAAGACTTGAAAGTAGTGGGCAAAGAATCCAACAAAGGATATAGTCCTCATCAGGCTGCTAACCTAGGGCTAATGTCTAAAGGGTATTCCCAGATATATTTCTGGACTCAGCATTGTAGACATTTGGGCCAATCAGTTTTTTGTAGGTCTCTCCTATGTGCTGTAAGCTATTTAGCAACACTTGATATTCCTCCTTAGTTTCCAAAGAAGTCTTTTTCCCCCAACAAAATGTGTATGTGTGTGTGTGTGGTACGTTTGTATAGAGGGTATGTGTATGTGAGTGGGGGGATGTGCATGGAGAGTATATGTATATGTGCATGTGGGGTATATATATATTTGTGTGTGTGTGTGTGTGTGTGTGTGTGTGGTATGTGTATATTAAGGGTGTGTGTATGTGTGTGGGGATATATTGATATGTTGGGGGGGTGGTAAAATGTTCATCTGAAAATAACTAATTTTAAGTTATTTCTGGGTACTTGGGATCCACTAAATGGATACTTGTGTCTGCCCATGGTCTATTGTAAGCACTTAGCTTTCATGGCATGTGGTGGCTAGGTTTCTTCAAGGGACCAAAGAGAGAGTACTTCAACTTCCCAGACCAACTCCTCTAGGCCTTTTGGAAGGTGCTTACTAATGTAATGTCAATAACTCCTGCTAGCTAGAGTCAGGGTGAAACTTGGCATAAATTAAAAGTCTCCTACCTAGAATTTCTTGGTATCCACTATTGTCTCCACAAAGACCCAGAGAGCTGAGAGAAAATGGCCCTTGTCAGTTCTCATGGTAAACAGGGGCAGATAGCTTGCATAGTTGTCGTGTAAAGCTGGTTGAAGCTGTTTTATCATTAAGTTCTAGGTACAAAGGGAGAGTAAGGAAGATCCACAAACAAGAAGCAAAGGTCTCACCTCACCTAATTTGCCTCTAATTTTACTGTTTACCTTGCTCAGAGATGCCCTGATAACTGAAAAACTTAAAAATACAGACAGCAGGTGTGTGTGTGTGTGTGTGTGTGTGTGTGTGTGTGTGTGTGTGTTTTAGAGCGGAGGGTGAGCGTGAGAGGGAGGGGAAGTGGGGAGAGAGAATAGAAGAGAGAAATGAGAGGGGGATTCCTAGACCATGGAATTCTCAGTTCTTGTGACTCCTTTCAATGAATTATCCAGAAAGACAACTTGATAATTATAGGAAGGGGGATTGTTTATGAAAGGAGAGATAACAGGTGCTTAGTGGTGTGCCAATGCAGGCCTGTGCCCTGACTTCAGAGCTCTAAAAGGGAAGGGAGGGAGGGGCTGTGCAACTCTTTATGGGTCATTTTCACAGTACCCACCTCTCTTGAGTTTCTATCAGGCAGACGCTCCCTTACACACACCAACATCCGTGATTGTAAGTAAAGGGTCTTTAGGGTTATCTCATTATTGGGTCTCAAAAAAATACGAGGTTAAGACTGCCGCTTTCCACCTTTTTTTTTTTTTTTGAAACCATTTGGAGTATTTATCAATCACTTCCCACTCGATACATCCAAACTCATGTTCTTCATAAGCATAAAACATTGGAAAGTTTACTAAAAACTAAAAAGTCATCTGCCAAGAGGCCCTGACTACAGTTTTTGAACTCCTTCCAGGACTCTGTGCAGAATTTGAGCTAACAGCATCTCTGAGATTCACTATTTCCTCAGCGTCCGAGACAACCAACAGGAGATGCCATGACTGCTGCTGGTGAATAGGGGTACCTCGTTTTCTGAACAGAATGCCCCCTTGCACCAGCCCAGCACTTCTTTGCAAATCATTTCCTTCTGCATATTTTTTTTAACCAGGAGACTCTCAGGCTAAGGAGCACTACACAACTGTCCCCAACTGTCCCCAACTGTCCCCAACTGTCCCCAGAGGCTTTGCTGTTCTCTTGAAGGGAGAGTTAAGGGTTTAATTGTGCGTCTATGCGGGATACAGAATGAATGAGTCTGAATAATTCAAGACAGGATGTGAGAAGGATGTAGCCAACACCTGGGCTGGACAAAGATGCCTTTGGCTGCTTCAGGGGGAGGTGCACCGGGATCTACATTTCACCATATTGTGTTCCCAGCTGCTTAGGGTCTAAATGACAAGGGCAAGCTCGTTTACATTTCTCAAAGACAACTATAGCTGTTTAGATGTGTGTGTGTGTGTGTGTGTGTGTGTTTGCGCATGTGCGCACGCATGCCAGACATCCCTGCCAAGATGAAATTGGAGAACAAATCTGGCACCTGTAAAAGGATGCTGGGTTTGTGTCTCATGACTTTAACCTCAGACTTGGGCCTGAGAAAAATATCAAGCAAGAGGAATTCTTCTCTAAGCTTTTATGATAATGATAAGAAAATGGCTCCCTACGGAGTTCAAAGAGGCTTTTCATCTGGATGTTGGAGCAGGAGCTTTGCTGAGGGGGGCAGGGCTGGCATTCTGTCATTCCAAGAGAGGAACTAAACAGCAAGGTCAGACTCCTGACTTACCTGAAATAACCCCACACTGAAGTTATCCGATAAAGACCATGGCATGGTTTTTCTGCAACCCAAAAATGCTACATTTTATGGAAGAGGTTGTAGGTTTGAGAGGGATTGGGAATTCTGTTTAAGTCTCAGAAAGTACAAGGGTAAAGAATTAGAATCAGTTAAATATTATTACCAGAAAGATCTGGCTTTGTTTTTTCAGTGCTGGAATTGAACCCAGAGCCTCAATGCATAACAAGCAAGCACTGTGCTAACTGAACTACACCCTATTTCATAATTATGAGGACTCTGAAAGGAGCATCTTGAGATGTCATAGTCTGTATTCAAAGGAAGAGATGACTAGCAACACACACAGCAATAGATGGGGATACAATGACTCTACATGGCTGGGGAGATGTATATGTATATGTAATAACATTTGCTGTGCACATAAAAAGCTGGACATGCATGGTGTATCCGGAACCCCAGAGCTGCTGTGGGTAGAGACAGGTGCATCAATGGAGCTCAATGGCTGCCAGACTAGCTCAAAGTTCAAGGAGTTCTTGTCTTAGGAATAGGCAGAGAAGGATAGAGCAGGACACTTGATGTCCTTCTTGATCTGGCTCCTGGGCACATGTCCTAGCATACACCGTGTGATGGTTTGTATATTGCTTGGCCCAGGGAGTGGCACTATTAGGAGGTATGGCCTTGTTGGAGTAGATATATCACTGTGGGTGTGGGCTTTAATACCTTAGTCCTAGCTGTCAGGAAGACAGTATTCTGCTAGCAGCCTTCAGATGAAGATGAAGAACTCTCAGCATCTCCTGCACCATGCCTGCCTGGATGCTGCCGTGTTCTTGCCTTGATGATAATGGACTGAACTTCTGAACTTATAATCCAGCCCCAATTAAATGTTGTCCTTATAAGAGTTGCCTTGGTTATGGTGTCTGTCCACAGCAGTAAAACTCTAACTAAGACACATATGTGTATAAACTGTATACACAGTGTCTATCTTCAATTCCCTACTGCATGAGCTCCATCCTTACTCTCCCTACTTTCTACAAGCTCTGCTGCCCAGGACTGTGAATACACGTGCACACTCAAGCACAGAGGATTCCATTGGGCACTTGTACTTCTCAGGAACCTCTATAAACATGAAAGTGGTCCAGGAGGAAACAAGATGTGCTCTTTAAAGGATCCTCAAGTAGCTTACTTCGATAGCGTGATGCCTATTGTAATTTCAAGAATGCACCCAGATCACTTAAGAGATTATTTATGTCTATGTCTATAAGACCCTCTGGCTGCCTGAAGGTATTAGTGACCTCAGATCACATTCATTTGAAATAAGCAAATTACCTGTGTGGCATTAAGTGTAGGTGTTGGCCATTAAGCAGTAGGCAGGGTCATTTCAGAGACAAACTCCTGCGTCAGTATACTTTCACAGCTGTCTTTTCTTTCTGTTTCCTTGAAGAAGCTAGCAGAGAAGCCGCAAAGATCACCGAGCCATGCTGATTTGTTATTTTAGGCAGCTGAGAGTCAAGATGGCTCATTCTAACATTAAGGTGAGTATGCCCAGTGTATTCTGTCCACCACTGCATGATCCTGCACTGAGCATGCCCAAGGGCTGTTCCTGGTTTTTATTTTTGTTTTTCCATATAAACATTAAAAAGAAAGATGTGTTTTATGTTTGGTTGTGTGCAAATGAAGTATCTGTGTATGGGCACGTGCACGTGAGTGCAGTGCCCACAGAGTTCAGAAGAATATTGTATCCCCTGGCGTTCAAGTTCAAGACATTCATGAATTTCCTAACCTCAGTGCTAGGTAATAAGCTCAGGACCCTTGAAGAGCAGCAATTGCCCTTACTGTCTACATCACCTATTCAGTCCCCCATTTCACCTCTGTGAACATCCTCTTTCTGAAACTGAGCTGATCATAGAAAAGGTGTCCTTCTTGAAGGCGCCATGCAAGCTTCCAAGGGAGGGAAGCAACAAATAGTCCTACCTGCTCTGAAGTCTGTGAACTACAACAAAGTCCACTAAGAGCAGCACACATAATTTGACAGTAACCACTAGCTCTTTAATTGGACTTAAAGCCATCTCATCAAGAAGAAAACCATGCCAGGTACTAGATACCTGCATCACTTCCCAAATCTTGAGACATCATGGATCTTTGAGAACCTACAACTGTCACTTTACTAAATCAGCATAACTCCTAACTGCATTCTATATATTTCTCTTTAATCCCACATATAGGTGTAGTTCTCATCCTTTGCAAGAAACTTCCCTTTCCTCCCCCACAAATTCTGCACCTTGGATGCAAGGGTTGTTGCAAAAGAGCGGGCAGAGAGACTACAAAAGCCAGAGGCACAGGAAGTTTTCTGTGAGACCGTGTCTCCTAGAAATATCAGAGAGCATCTACATTCACAGAGTTTCATTGACACTGCTGCCTAACGTTGGCCTGAACAAGGCTGGCAGCAATAGACACACTAACATGGAACAGGGGAATGTCATGGGGTTTCAACCCTGGGCAAAGAAGAACTACGGGCAACTGAGGAATGCAGAGAACAGCAGAAACAGTGTTCCCTAGAGAAGAGTGTGCCTCTTCAGTGGGTTATCCAATACCAACTGGTCGGTTCTCAAATAATATGAATAGGAGTAGCATTATATGGAGTGAACAGGCTGAATTTATATATACAGGAATATATAAGAATCACTAAAAACAAGAGACCATGAAGTTGACAGAGGGGGGGGGGTGGAAGGAGGAAAGGGGGAAATGATGTAGTTGTGTTAGAAATTCAAAAAATAAATATTACAAAAAAATGTGTCTGACGTGAACTCCTACCTTTAACTGAGAATGTTCAAACACGCCCACCCCCCTCCTCAATGTGCTTTCCTAGGTAAGCAGCAACTCCTGAAGGAATATGCCCATTCTTCCATTCTGGGGAAGGCCACTTTGGCACTCTCCAGAGCTGTTTTGTCTTTTGTTCAATAACATGTAAAGGCACTGTGCTTGGCTCTACAGAGTGTGGTAGGAAGCTCTGGAGCTGCCAAGAATCAATGACTAGTGTACAGAGTAAAGCTTAGGAATGAAGAGTGGAGTCTTAGGTATGGTCAGAGCAACCCCCAGAACCTATTTCAGGGACTCACCTGGAATGTTTTCAGCCTTTTACAAGTCTGTCCAGTGGTTTTAAAGAAGCAGGCTGAGGGAATCTTGGAGTCAGAGAGTAGAGTGGGTCAGCATTCTTGAGTTCCCATCTCCTCCTCCTCCTCTTCCTCCTCCTCCTCTTCTTCCTCTTCTTCCTCCTCCTCTCCCTTCCTCCCCTTCCTCCTCCAGATCCTGTGTGTGTGGGGGTGCTCCTCCAGAGAC
Organism: Mus caroli; assembly: GCF_978045245.1. NCBI lineage: Eukaryota > Metazoa > Chordata > Mammalia > Rodentia > Muridae > Mus > Mus caroli. Next base: position 9,649,521 of record NW_028227268.1, read on the forward strand.
TCTTGGGATGCAGTGTCTATGAGCTAGTGGTAGCCTGTGTGTTTGGAGCTGTGGCTCAGTAGATATATATCACTGGGGAAAATCATTCAGAATCCTTCCTCTAGAGCATCGATTCTCAACCTGTGGGTTGTGACCCTTTTGTGGGGGGCACATTTCAGATACCCTGTACATCAGATATTATTATAATTCACAACAGTAGCAAAGTTATATTATGAAGTAGCAAGAAAATAATCTGGGAGGGTCGTGATAGCATGAGGAACTGTATTAAAGGGTTGTAGCATTAAGGTAGGTTGAGAACTATTGCTCTAAAACATTACATTTTAAACCTAAGGTAGAACACAGGCAACTTGTGCTGTCACAGAATTATTAAAAATATGACCCACCTCAAAGTCTCTCTGTTCCTTCCTATCCTTGGGCAGATTAACAAATTGGGACATAGGCAGGGTAGGAGAGGACAAGGTTTCCCCCATCACTTTCTGGGGTACTGGCAAAGCCTGCCAGCACCCATTTATCCCTGGACTCAATCAGAATTTCCTCTCTGGGTCTCCAATTTGATCAGTATCCCGTTAACTGAAATGAATCTATTGCTCTCACTTTAAATGGGTTCTTGTGATTTAAAAAATAAATGAGGAAGGGAAAAATTACCAGGTCAGACTAATTTCCAGGATTCACTTCTCCGAAACGTTTCCTATCAGTGCATCCCATGCACTTTTGTTTCGGGGTTTGGATGCAAGGTGACCCTATGAATTATATGTAGCAGGACCAAGATTCTTAAAAGGGAATATAAGTTTTGAAAACCCTTAGACAGAAAACTCTAACTGTCACACTCTTCTTTATTTACTTTCTGTTTGTAAGTTTTCATGCTAAAAAGAAAAAAAAAAAGACTTCATCCAAACCCCTGGAACAAAAGTAGTTTGTGGGGGAAGGGAGGGGAGTTTTAAAAGGGAGGGAGGAGATGAGGGGGAGGAAGGAAAGAGATTCTTAATGGTATATTGTTTTCTGAGCTCTACCAATTAGCAAACATCTCTTATAAAAGAAAGAAAGAGGGAAGAAATTCCATGCACAGAAGTAGCCTCAGTCAGCTGTGGGCACTCTGGGCTTGCAGGCTTTCATCCCCTCCTCCCTAACCCTGGTCCTTACATCAGACCAAGTGCATCCTGGGGGCTATTGTCATGTTGATGAGTCAGCCCCAGAGCCTGGATTCTCCCACTGCCCAGAGAGCTATTCCCACCACAGACTGGGCTCTGGGGCTCATTCAAGCTGAGCTGAATTGCTGGGAGAATAAAAGGTCCAGCCTTAATTAACCAGCACTCTCTGCTCCCAACCACAGCTCGATTGTTGTAGAGCCTGCTCTTCCCCCTAAGGAGGAAATGCCAGGCCTCCTGAGGCAGCCCCAAGGATGGGAAGTAGAGATTCCCTTAGGGAGCCGGAGTTGATTCTGTCTTGTTTTGAAAATAGAATATTGCAGGGTATTACAGCTCTGTATCACCAATGTCCGGGTTTGTTAGTTTCTTTCTATTTGTTTTTGGAAAGAAACAAACCCCACAGTCTGTGATTTCTTTGCCCCACTCCTGATCTCCAACCATTCCTCAAGGAGTCTTTCCAAGCATTCTAGAACCCTGGTTAGGACTTTATTGGCAGCGTTGTTTTTATTTCTTTAAATAGTTTCTGATCCCATTGATACCAATAGAAAAAAAATACCTGTGATCATCTTTTGAGTTATTTTTTTTCCTCAGTCGTCACTAAAATTATAATCAGTAGCGACTGGTTTAGTTTCTAATAGTTCCCCTTCTGACTACCACAGAAAGGAGGCATGGAGTTGACAGTCTAGCAGGCTAACTGGCGTTTTGATTTGATGTTCTTGCTGTTTTGTTTTGGTGGTGGTGGTCTCCTTGGGGATTAACTCTAGGATTTGCTTATGTTAGGTGTGCACTCAGCCACTGAGCAATAGCCTGAAAACTGAGTTTGGACCTTTGGATTCACTGCCCTTGCTGTCCTTTCCTTCTCCTGAGTTCTGTGGACAGCTACAACTGAGGAGGTCAGCGTTAGCTGGGGCCCCCATTCTCACTCCAGCTCATGAGTGTGCTGTTGATCTAAGGGGTCTAGAAAGGTTCATCATTCTAAGCAGGAGTCTCTCGAATGTGGTTACTGCTTAGTGGGGCTCGCAGGGGACAGCCACATTCTGATTGAACTGAGTGTGGTGCTAGCCTGTGTGGGTGTATATAGCAGGGCAGAAGGGCAGGATGGAAGGTCCAGCCACTCGGAGAGTGGGACTCGGGTCTCTGACTTATTCCTTTCCCAGCAGTGCCTGCCCTGCAGTCTGCCATGCATACTCTTTATGACTTGACTCTCGAGGAAGTTACAGATAACCTCTGAAGTTTTTGAATAGAAGATGGTGTTCCCAGAAAGGAATTCTTAGCATGGCTGTAACCATCAGGTGTGCAGTTTAGAGAGTCAAAGATCACAGCTCAATATTGTTCTAGGGGAATCAGTTTGCAAGGCCAGTGTTAAGGGGCCTTTTGTTTTCTTTATGTGTTTTCTGAATACCACAGGTATGCTGCTGTCTTACATCACAGAGTCCCCCTTCTCACTAGGCTTCCATATTAATTGTTTATGTCATTGCTGGGATAACATAACCCTGTAGTGGAAGAAGATCTAATTTGAACTGTCCTCATTTCTTGGTAGGAAGACATGATGTCTGGGGTCTATCCTTAGAGGCAGGAATCCATCAGGGTGACTTTAACATTTGAACAAAGACATGGAGGGTAGCCCATTCTGTAACCCTTCCTTCTTCCCATCTAAGACTCACTTCTAATGAAGTTCTACCATCTACAGGTGCCACAAGTTCCCTAAGCAGTGCCACCAGTTGGGGACCAAGTGTTCTATATATAAACTAACAGAGTCTGCTTCACACTCAACCTAAACAGCTTCCCATAATTATGGTCAAATATGAGCAGTCCTAAAATACTTTCCAATGTTCTTTAATAAAAGAACAAAGCTTTAACAATCAACAGTACAAAATCACTTTCAGGATGATTCTTTTGGTTTCATTTCCCATTGCCATGATAAAATACCATGACTAAGTGCAATGTAAGGAAGAATTTATTTTGGCTTATGGTTCCAGAGAAGCAAGAGTCTGTCACAGCAGGAAGCAGGACAGTGAGCAGCAGGCTGGATGGCAAGAGCAGGAAGCTGAGAACTTCAAATACAAATCAAATACAAAGCAGAGAGAGGGGGGAGGGGGAAGGAGAGGGGGAGAAGGAGGGAGAGAGGAAGGGAGAGGGAGAAAGATGATGGAGGGAGAAGGGGGAGGAAGAGAGAGAGATACAGAGAGGGAGAGGGAGAGGGAGAGGGAGAGGGAGAAGGAGAGGAAGAGGGAGAGAGAACTGGAAAATAGAATAGGGTGAAGCTATACACTCTCAAAGCCCACCCAGTGACATACTTCCTCCAACAAGACCACACCTCCCAAACCTCTCCAAATAATGCTACCAATTGGAGACAAAGTGTTTAAATATAGTGAACCCCTGTGGTCTGCCTGTTTCTGCTTCCCAGGTGTTGGGATCACAGAGTATGCCACCACGTCTAGCCTTGTGTGTGGGTGTTGGGCAATGTGAACTCAGGATGGCATGCTCCTACAGTAAACATTTAACTCACGGAACCATTTACAGAGCTCCAGAATTGTCCACTCTTAGAAGAGTCCAATTTATAAGTAAGGCATTCTCTAATTTTTTGATAATGTTTTGCGTGCCAGAATATTAACATGAGACCATTTGGTAGTGGGTTAAACATAAAACAGTGACGTCTTATAAATCATCACATAAATTCAACAACAGCTCCAGACCTTTGTAGTTGAACATTGTTTGGTCTTTGTTTGCTCAAAAGTACACTGAATGCACCTTTTCCAATTAATTTATTTATTTACTTTACATCCTGATCTTGACCCCACTATCTCCTCCCAGTTCCCCCTCAGATAGCCTCTCTCCTTCACCTTCTCCTCTGAGTAGAGGAGGTCCCAGCAGGGTACCAACCTACCCTGACACATCAAATCACTACAGGACTAGGCACATCCTCTCCCACAGAGGTCAGACAAAGCAGCCCAGTTAGGGGAACTGGACCCAAAGGCAGGCAACAGATCTAGAGACAGGCCCCTGCTTCAGTGGTTGAGGGACCCCCATGAAGACCAAGCTGCCTATCTGTTACATATATGCAGGGGGTCTAGGTCCAGTGCATGTATGCTCTTTGGTTGGTGTTTCAGTCTCTAGGAACCCCCAAGAGTCCAGGAGAGTTGGCTCTGTTGGTTTTCTTGTGGAGTCCCTATCTCCTCTGGATGTTTTTCTTTGTGGCCATAAATTCATTACTAGAGTCTGAGTGGTTCGTTCAGGAGTAGAGGTCAGTACTGTTTGGAACCATGTGCAATAGAATATGCTTGTGTACTTATGGTACATAGAATGCCATTCACATGGTAGCGTTTTCTTCCATGTGTGTTGAGTGAATGAATTTTCTATTAGTTGTTGTTATCATGATGTCATTTACATCACAAAGGCAATGCCCTCAGAGGTTCTCCTTCTGTGCTCCCCAACACACAGCATGGATGTGTGGTAGAATCAACAAACAAACAAAACAGCAAAAATGACCATTCATTATCATATACTGAACATTCCTGAGACTTTTAGAAGCGGTGAAGAGATTCTTAAAAGAAAATGTTCAAGTCTGCAGGAGAAAGCACCCAAATCATGGCCGTGATGCGACTCTAGGCAAAAGATCAAGTGGCTGTGATGCATTCCTTTTGTTTGGTGTCCTATTGGGGTATCAGTTTGGCATCTGTCTTAGTCAGGGTTTCTAATCCTGCACAAAACATCATGGCCAAGAAGCGGAAAAGGTTTATTCAGCTTACACTTCTACATTGCTGTTCCTTACCAAAGGAAGTCAGGACAAGAACTCACACAGGGTAGACCTTGGAAGCGGGATTGGATGCAGAAGCCATGGAGGGATGTTGCTTACTAGTTTTCTTCCCCTGGCTTGCTCAGCCTGCTCTCTTATAGAACCCAGGACTACCACCTACAATGGGCCCTCCCATTTTTGATCACTAATTGAGAAAAGGCCTTGCAACTGGATCTCATGGAGGCGTTTCCTCAAGGGAGGCTCCTTTCTCTGTGATAACTCCAGCTTGTGTCAAGTTGACACATAAAGCCATCCAGTACAGCATCCTACAATGTTCCTAAGAGGCATCCTATGGATGCTGTCTTCACTCACCCTGCAGAAGTCTCAGGAGTCTGGAGCTTTGCATTACAAATTCATGTAGAATTTGTTCTTGGAATAAGGACAGTGCAGGTATTGATAGTGTCAGTGGAATCCTTTATTCAGCTCCCTGTTACCCCTCCATACCCACGTGGACCTTCCCAGTTGCTCCTGAAATGTGCGCATATTAAGACACTTCAAAAAACTGAGCACCTATGGCTTTACTTACGGCATCTCTAGCCATCTACAAGCCCAAGTGAGACCGGTATTCTCTGCTGTGAGGATGGAGTCCATCATTCATGGTTTATTGTCATCCTTGAGCATATATGGAGTGTCTACTATGTCCGGTCATTCTTGCAAATGTTCATGATATGATGATGATAATAATACCTCCCCTTCTGTGTAGGTTTAGATGGTGTAAAACCTACTTTAATAAGGGGTTTTAAATGCTTCCACACCCCCTCTAGCCCACTGTCCAAAAGTAGGGAAGAGATGATGGTAAATAGGACAAGGAATATGGACCTGTTTAGAAATAGATGTTTGGGGAGATTCCAGTCTCCGTTTGTCAGGAAACCAGCAGCCCAGTTCGGTAGTGTCAGGATACCAAGCACAAATCACCTGGTATCAGATCACGTGGTGGCACGATCCATCAGAAACTGCCAGGCCTCCACTGGATCGGCACAAGTCAATGGGAGAGACCAGGGCCAGCTAGAATGCCAGGAGTTCTCTGTCATGCCTCTCTCAACAAAGTGAAGATCAGCAAGGATGAGAGGCCCGGGAAGCATTGCACAGTCAGGTATGCAACCTCCTTCACTGTCTGCTGAGTCCTACCCATACTCTCTCCCAACATCACCCATCCTTCCATGGGTCAGCAAAACATGACATGTATGCATCTCATGACATAACCAGGAACTTCCAATTCACTTCTGCTTGTGCACTTTTCCCCTCTCTTTGCCAGTATTACATAGCTTGTCTTCAAAGGCCTAAGTCATTATTTATCATCATATCATGAACATTTGCAAGAGACATAGTAGACACTCCATATATGCTCAAGGATGACAATAAACCAGGAATGATGGTCTCCATCCTCACAGCAGAGAATACCGGTCTCACTGGACTTGTGGATGGTTAGAGATGCTGTAAGTAAAGCCATAGGTGTTCAGTTTTTAAAAATGTCTTAATATGCACACATTTCAGGAGCAACTGAGAAGGTCCACTTGAGCATGGAGGGGTTACAGGGAGCTGAACAAAGGATTCCACTGACACTATCAATACCCCAGCTGTCCTTATTCCAAGAACCAAATACAACCCCACGTGATTTTCAGAGAACCAAGCTTTCCACCATCCGGGCATATCAATCAATGAAGCTGCAATGTTCTTTAGAAAAGAGAGGATTCTTGCCATATTTGGCATACGGCGAATCGGCCAAGTTCTTTCTGTCTTCAACCAAGGAAACTGAGGGGACAAATACATCCTCAAAGGGAGGAGAGGGAGGTAACTCAAGTCTCAAGTTAGAAACTTTAAACTTCAAGTTCCAGCCACACCAATTTACCCTTTCTCCTGCTTAGAGATCAATTGTGTTGTGCTTGGTTTATATAGTGTGAGAATTTTCTAAATAGGGACTTAAATACCCAAAGATTGTTTTCTCTGTGTAAGATGTTATGAAGCTCCTGGGACTTTTTTTTTCCTACTAGAAAGTGGTTAGCTATAATTTCCTTGGCTCTAAATTCTGGTACTGGGCTGAAATGTTGAGAAAATAGAGAGCTGTATTCTCCTACAGTATATTAGACACTTAATAAAACACAGATGATGGGGGGACATCCCCCCAGATAAGTGCTGGAGACTGTGAAGGGATGTGAATTAAAGATGGGGTGACACATTTCAGCATGAATCTTTCAGAGTAGGGTCTAACTACATGTCTAGAAAAACTGACCTGAAAAACAAGTTTTTTTGAACAGTAAGGATCAACACTGGAAAACATAAATGCTCACTTCCTGCATATTTTCAGATGAGTGGTGGTCACACGGACACATAAGTATGTAGAAGGAATCAAACAATGATCAAAGGGATGATTAGGGGATTATTTTTGGGTTGTTGAAGACACAAAAGCAACACTTCACACCTTTAGAAGGACAAGTTCCAATTGATAGAGAAGAATTCTATCAGATATTTGGGTAAAATCAGCTTGAAAAACAAACCACAATGAATGTGGTCCATACATAAAAAAATATAAGGGCAGAATGTTTGTGTCTGCATTCCATATCTGAAATGGTCCCTTAATGTTCAAGCAGAAAATTTAAATCATGTAGAAAGGAAGAAAAACAAGTAATTTCTCCTTTATAAGACCTGGTATCAGAGATACTTCACAGTGGGAGGAAACTTTGGAATGGGTGTAGGCAAAATTCAGATTTTGCATAATAAGCCATGCAGTCACTTACGGACAAAACATGTCAAAATGGAGAAATATGAACTATATCCTAAAACGTTTGATAAAATCTACTTGGCTTTACTCTAAGAGTATCAGCCATCTGTGAAATCGATAGGAAAGTATAGTGCCAAGGTGGGCAATAGCAATTTAAATCAGGTATTTTTGCTGCCTACTTTAGATATGAGTAAGAACCCATAATCTATGTAAACTCAAAATAGAAAGATTCATGTTGTTGTTGCTGAGTGCAGTAAAATTATAGTAAAATTATATTAGTAAAATTATAAAATTCAAATATATTACTGAATGTAGGTATGGCAATATGCAAAAACAAATCTGAATACATTTTAAGATGTAAATGAAATAAACTTGGAAGCACAGGGAATGGCTGTGCATGCGACTTTGGGCTCTGATGGGATCCACAGAAGCCATGTGTACTCTCGGCAGCCTCCAGCTGCCACTGCCACACACTGGACCTGTGCTGTCACTTGGCCTAAGGCAGGTGTCTGTGCTGTGTGGCTCTCCTGCCCAGAGAGAGAGAGAGAGAGAGAGCTTCTCAAAGCCGACCTGGAAGTGAGGGTTTTTCTACCCAGTTCTCCTTCCTCATTTCTTTCCTGGGTGTCAGGCATTGTTAGAATGTCTTCTATCACTCCATCAAGCGCTTATCAATCTCTTGCCTGTCTCCTTTCTCTTTGGTACCTGCATCTTAGAGAACTTTGATGGGGTATGCTAGCTTTGGATGAATTGGTAGGGGGTATGCTGGCTTTGGAAAGGGACTAAAAGCACAGGTTCATACTTTTATTTCCTTTTTAAAAGTGGGTTCTGAGTTTGGGAAAACTAATACAGTCGTCCAAAATAAAGACAGACAATATAAGACGTTTTATCATACTGCATAATAAAAATAAGATTAAGTGTATTATACATGTAATGGGGACCCAGACAAAACTCAGCTACCCATTCCCTATCCAAGACTCCTGAAGGGGTTCAGGGAAAGGAAACAATGAAACCAGGGGCTGGATGATAATGAGCACCCAAAAGAGAACAGAACAATTAATTCCAGAGCAAGATTGAAAGGTATTAATTTTATAAGACACTGATAAGAAGTTTTAAAAGAATACTAGAGATTTCATTAGAAGCTAGTATATAATGGAAACAATCTGAAATTTCAAGAGTTGGCTAGGAAGTTTGAAACCAGTTGCTAAATTTCAAACATCATCCCCCCACCCCTGCCCCATCTCCCAGCTTGTCTCACTTGTCTTGAAGTGAATAACATTTCCAGGGAGATGCAGAAAAACAGGTCACCTTGCTAACACCAACCAGGCACACCAAGTAAGAGGTAAGGTACTCTCATAGGTAAGGATTATGTCCCTGATATGAGAGAAGCTTTTCAGTTAAAACACATCTACCCACTGACTCCAGGTGCTTGGATGTTTAAAGGGTGACTATTTTATCACTTCCTAGAAATACAATTCTTTTTACCTGTAGAGGTTGTCCCAACCTCTGATTTCTCCATTCACTTTTCTTTATACATATGTGTGCATTTGAATGTGGATATGTGCTGGTGTCCTTGGATGCCTAAAGCTTGAAGTTACAGGCTGCTGTGGGTACTGGGAACCAGACCTATGTCTTCCGTAGGAATAGTACATGCTGTTAAATGCTGTACCGTCTCTCTAGCCCCTATACCAACTCTTTAGGATGGAGACATTGTCAGTTGGTTTTTGTCTTGTTAAATTGACCCTTTGTCCTTCTGGGATTATGCATGTTTTATAGAGATAAATCAACTCCATTATGGGCTGTCTGTAAGTCATGACTCCTAGACTCCATGGAACATTAAACTAGCTCAGACAATTGCTCTCTTCCAGACTGTACTAGATGACATGTCTCTTCACTTCTCCCATCTCCAGTTGATAGAGAGTGAAGGACTTTAAGAAGGCAGGGCTGTCAATACAGAAGGTATCTAGGTGAACCACTGGAAGGCAAGCTGCATCAACAGTCCACTCTTTGTGGGAAGAAAGTCTCTGCTGGGCTAAGTGGTTGATCAGCCATTTCTTCCTGGACATTGGTTATCCATGACAAAGGGTTATTGCAATTGCTTAGTCTTTCTTTTGACTTCAGTGAAGAAACAAGCTATAATCAGGGCTTATTTCCATTTCTGTTGCTCTGTAAGACTGTGAGGAAATTCCATTGTCTTATTAATGAAATCCAGCTAATTTGAGATTAATTATGTTGAACACAATTCTCATAGTACACTAGCAGATTTGATCACAGATTTGATAATTCTGAAGTATGTTTACTGAATATTAGCATAGAAGATTGAAAAACCTTGTGAGTAGAAAACTTCATGATTCCTTTTTGTTGGTAGGTGTGCATGCATGTGTGTGAGCATGCATATAAATGTGTGTGTGCTTGCACAAGCGTGTGTGTGTGTGTGTGTGCATGTGTACAAGGGACATAATTTAATACAATTATGCTCGAGTATCACTAAATAGTCTTAAGAACATAGAGGAATTTGGTGATTGGCACCGGGAAACCTTTTTCCAAGTTGGTTAATTTTGTATAAGCAGACATTATTACAGTAGCTAAATCTTTGTTTTCTATCAAAAGTTTCGATGGTGTATGCTATTCTTTTTCTTTTTCTGGTTTCTTAGACATGGGCCAAACATTTATTAGGCCACAGAAGTAATGTTGTTTTTTTTTTTCCTTTCCCCAGGAAAAACATTCGAACACAAAAAGTGCAGCATCAGCACAGAGCCGTCTTCTGCCAGGAATGCATTGTGCTTCCCTCAGAGTTGGCCCAGATTTCCATAACCACCACACAAACCTCCATAACTGAGAGCCCTGTATGGGGATCCACCCTGCTATTGATGGTGGAAACCCCTTGAGTTTCAAATGCATTTCTTGTTGCTTAATTGAAATAGGTATTCTGCAGGTCCCTTCTACTGGATAGATTTCATGTAGAAACACACCCAGATGTTAACAGCACCTTTCTATCCTAATATTCAGAGCCCCATTGACACCTGCATGTTGGGGTAAAGATAAAAACATGGTTACTTATTTCTGTATGTGTTCCATACTTGACTGGGCCTGGTACTGAAGTCTAGAAGAACTTGAGAAGGAGTGGGTTTACAGACAAATCATAGCTTTAACATGCTCCTTCTTAGAGATGTTTGAACAAGAAGGGGAAACAAAAAACCCCACAGTACTCACATTATTGGTGTTGTTGGTGCCCAAACATGAGGTCCTGCTGTTTGAAGCTCGCTGGTTGTACAACAGCTACTGGTGAAAGTCAAAGTCATCTCCCCTTCTGCCCTGACATTATGATCAAAACCAGGCACTCATGCTTTTAAAAATAACTCCTTTGGATTGAAAGGGACAAAAGAGAGGGGTGGCGGAGGGGGAGAAAGGGAACACAAGGAGTTGTACATTTCAGTGCTTTTCCTGCCAATATACACAGACCGGCATCCAGGGCACATCTCATTTGCATGCCTGTTTATTTTGTTTGCATGGCTGTCTGAAATCTGGGACCTTTTCTTTCTGAATTGAGACAAAGAGAAGTTAAGATACAGCCACCGTTGACTCTGCTTACATGAGTCTGTCCCCATAAGGACAAGGTTTTGCAGTCACCGGCCTGCAGACAGACAGACAGACAGACAGACATTCTCATCACTAAGGCACCATGTGCATTTGCAGGTATACTACAGAGGATTTGTGAATTTCAAACGCATAAACCTCGCTCTAGGAGTTGATAGTTTTAGTTCAGGAAGATTCCAAGTAGATAAAAGGGAGGAAAGGCTGTCAGATGATTTCCAAAAATGAGTGCCAAATTTAAAAGAATTTTGGAGTAGATAATGCTATATGTGGATGACAACATCACTAGTAGATTTTTTTATTTTTGTTGTTGAATTTAATAAACATATACTCTGATTTAGGCATTGAGCTAAGAGCTTTATAAGTGTTATCACATCTAATCCTATTTGCATAATTAGGACTAAATATTTCCATTTTCACAGGAAGAAACTGATGTGGTAGTGGTGTGTGCCCTTAATCCCAGCCCTGTGAAGGGACAGGCAGAGGCAGGAGTATTTCTGAGTTTAAGGCCAGTCTAGACTACAAAATAAGTTCTAAGAAAGCCAAAGCTCCCTCCCTCAAACAACAAACAAAACAAGCAAGCAAGCATACAAACAAACCCCAATCTCTAGATCAAAAACCCAAAAGGAGAAAAAAAATTCCTTTAAAATTCTAGTCCAAGGGTTATAATGTGAACTCAGACAGCTTTGTTCTTAAACCCTGTACTACTCCACAGTGACTTTCGATTTCTTCATACTCCTTTCCTCATGAACAGAGGACCACTTTTCTTTGGGGCTCTACAGTTCATCCTTGAACAAATATTGCTTTAAGAAGATTTCCTTTCTCTCTAACATTGAGTCCTGTCCCCTTGAAGGCAGCTACTCAGTTCTGTGACTTGATTCCATATAAAGTTGGATCTCAGAGATAATATATAAACCTCTGAAAATGTGAGAATTTCTGTCTTGGGTAAAAGTATCTACCCTCTCTTTCTAAATTTCCAAACTGAAGTGTGATTTCTCCAAAGATCACCGTGGAGAGTGAATGTGGTTTTGGGTGACTTATAAAGGCATGTATAAGAGAACTTTGGGTGAACCCAAAGCAGTTACTCTGGAAATTCATCACCCAGTATACATGGTGCCTCCTCCATTTCCACAGCCATGGTGATGTGTATTCTTTGTTGTAAACCCAAGCCACTAGGTGCACCTGATAGGGATTTTTTTTTTCTTAATTCATTTGAAGCCGGAAGCCCCACTTTTAATTTGTATCTTCCGAGGTGGAAAGATATTCCTTTAATGCAGTCTTTTAAGGTAGGAAGATCTACATTTACTCTCAACCACACCTTCTGCTGGTAGCCTTATAAGGACATGGAAGAAAGAAGCTTGCCTTTTTGCTTGCTTGCCCTCACTCTCACTGAGAAGTCTATTCCTTCACTGACATTAGAACCTAAATCTTTGGGTTTATGTCATGTACTGAAAACCAGCTGAGTCATCCAGCCTTGTGGACTGAACAACTACAGAATGCTTGGTCTGTTGGTAGATAGCCATTGTTGGATTAGCTGGACCAAAGTCTGAAAGCCATTCTAATAAACCCTTTTTAAATATAGTCATTCTTCAACCTTTGTTCCTCTAGAACAGTGGTTCTCAACCTTTCTAATGCTGTGACCCTGTAATAAGTTCTCATATTGTGGTGATCCTCAACCACAAAATTATTTTTGTTGATACTTCATAACTGTGGATCCCCATTTTCCGAATCTTTTCCACCTTATATACTCATCTCTCCATAGACCTCCAAAGCTATATGCAATTAGAGCAAAATCACACACACAAATGGTTAGGAGGGGTGGCTGGAATATTAGGTAAGGCTCTAATGACCCTCTATCTCTACTCTAAAGGAATACCAACAGTCCACCGGCCATATTGTGATGGACTCTGGCAAGTAGGCACCGCTGGTCTGATGAAGATGGCAGCAATTTTGCTAGGAGAAAATGTTGTACATCATTGTTATTATATTGTCAATAATGCTGCTTACCTAGAAGCCAATTCCCTGGTTTGAGCAGTGCTCTGTCTCACAGGGTGACTGATCTTCCTCTCCTTCCCTGATTGCAAAACCCTGCACTCAGGTCCCATTGACTCTTTGAGAACTCATTAGGGGACAGTCTCCATTCTCAACTGCATCCTTTCTTAAATAATAATAACAATAATAACAACAACAACAATAATAATAATAATAATCAACCCGATATTTCTGGATGAAAGAGGGTTGGGCTCCCTGGAGAGCATCAGTTCCCTGAGTGGAGAGAATTCTCCAGCAAATGTTGAATAACCTGCAAGGGGGATAAGCTCCCCCTAACCATAAATCTCTACAAACTCAGTTCAGGCCACAAAGCTGAAGATTGCTTTGAATATGGGCTGCAAACTGTGTAAGCAGCCACCTGTTCTGGCAAGGAATCTTTCTGCAATAATCGTGCTGAAATGTAAACAGCTGTGAAATGGACGCTGAGTGCTCTGTGCTTCTTGGCTATGTCCCATCTGTGCATATTCTGGAATAGAAATGTGTAAGGAAATGTATTAGTTTGTTGTATAATCATTGGTTCCCCAAGGGATTCTAAACAAACATGTCCTTGACTGTCTAGGCCTATACCTCTCATGTCCACAGAACATCTTGAAGATGCATGTCATCAGATCAAGTCAAGATCCTCCTTGGATTTTTATTGCCCTTAATGTATACTGGTCTCCATTGTCTGAGCCCTCATGGTTGAGACAATGCTGTTCTGCATCATCTCATACTTCGAGACTTCCTCCTTTGACCTACTGAATTCTACTTTAACTTCAGATCCTCTGGATTTCCCAAGTCACCCATGCTTTCAGCTATGATTCATATTCTCCTTCATGGCCTGCTTCTTCCCCATTCTATTTTTAATCAATATTTTGATTTATTCTTTGAAAGATTCATACATTAATGCATAAAATATATCTTGATCATATTCACCCCACTCTCCCTCTCTTTATGGTCTTCCCTCCCTAAAACACACCTCTCTTCCAACTCATGTCTGCTTTAAAAAAATATGGTTGTTGTCATTGTATTTGACCAACTAGTACTGCCCAATTAGTACTTCCCATATGAGCATGGCTGTAGGGTCATCAACTAGTACATGGACAATTTTCTAGTGGCTACACCTCCAAAAAACGTAACATCCATCAACTTCCAATAGTGCCTCAGCTAGGGGGTGGAGCCCTGGGATGTCTTACACTGGTGACCACATTTTTTTTTTTTTTAATTCATGTGTGTAATACCCACATTGTGTCTATCGAACAGCATTTCCTGGCACTCCTTCTCCTCCTCTTATAGTCTTTTTGTCTCATCTTCGGTGGTGTTCGCTGAACCTTCTTTAACTAGTCCACCCCCCCACCCCCCACACCCCCACACCCCCCCCGCACTCCCCATGGATCAGTTTCACTTGAATACATTGTCCCACTTGATTGGTTGAGCTCACTGTGGTGACCATTAGCATGAATATTTAATTGCTCAAGGGAGGATACTCTTCAGAAATGGGGGTGGGAAGTATTAATAATTGTTCTGGTACAACACCCATAAACTAAGATAATCATGGGAAAACCAATCTGCCTTGTGATGTTTCTCCAATTTTCTGTTGAGTTATATCCTTCCCTTGTTGGTTATCCATCCAAGAACAGGAAAGCCTGTTCATATTTTCCTTTCTGATTACAATAATTTGTAAGTTGTTATCCTAAATTACTTCATCTCTTTTCCTGGCTCATTCTCAAACTTCGTCCCATTTTCTAATTTATAATTAGAGTTTGTTTAATGGGGTTGGGAAAATGGCTCAGTTGGTAAAGTGATTGCCTTGTAAGCGCAAAGACCTGAAGTCAATCACCATTATGCACAGTAGTGCAGGTTTGTAATTCTAAGAGGTGATAGAGACTGAAACATCCCTGGAGTCGGCCAATCTAGACTACTTTGTGAGTTCTAGACCAGAGAGAGGGGGGGAGAGGGGAGGGAGGGAGGGAGAGAAAGAGAGAGAGATCAAAAATAAAGATAAAGATGATAACTCAGACATAACACTAGGGACTGGCCTCTGTCCTCAAAATGCACAAGTACATAATCCTCTATTGTGCTCTTGCACACATATAAAACAGCCAGCAACAAATTTGAGAAACAACTTATACATATATAAACAGCCAAGCCTATAAGTAAGCAAATTCATGACTAATAAAGGTTTATTTGGTAAAGATAGATACAATATTAATATAAAAATATATGTATATGTCTATTGGCTTTCAGGCAATGAATTAGCTAATTGTCATGGATGAATGTACTGATCTTTACAGTTCTCCTAGGTGGGGATGCTGAGGGCTAGAGAGATTTTACGAAGAGCTAAGATACTGTCTTTGGACAGTCAGATGCTAAGCTGTGAGTATAATGGTTAATTTTATGAGTCAGCTTAAATGGGCTATGGTATGCCCTGGAGCAGGATCAGCATGATTCCTGGGTGCATACTGGAAGAGACTGACATTTGAGTAGAGTGGATGGCCGTCATCAATGTGGGCAGATTTTCTCTAGACTTTTGAGGACCAGAATTCAGCAAGGTGGTGGAGGAAAAAAAGATTTGACCTCTGCCGGAAGTGGATCTGGGACACGCATCTCCTGGTCTTTGCTCTTGCTTTTCAGCTTTTATCTTACAATTGGAATTGGTGGCATCCTCTTTCTGGTACTTGTAACCACAATGGCAGCTGCCGTGCATCTCTAGCTTTTGAAGGATAGGTCTTGGTACTTTTTAGTCTCCATAATTGAGTAAGCTAATTCCTTACAATATATCTTACTATGTAGAAATCACTACAGGTATATACATGATAGATATAGATAGATGATAGATAGATATATAGATGATAGATAGATAGATGACAGAGGATGGATAGGCATTACGTACATACAATAATGGATGAATAGACAGATGGGCAGGTGAATAGACAGATGACAGATACATACACAGGTAGATGAATAGATAGGTGGGTAGACAGACAGATAGATACCTGTGTACATAGAGATATAGATACATAGATGATGGGTGGTTGGATGGATAGAGATGTATACCTGCTATGTGAGTGGATGGCTAGATGGATGAGTAGATGATGGATAGCTAGATGCTAACAATTTTTAGTTGGTTTTATTTATTTGGCACATCCTGGTGTTCTCCATCTGCTTCAGGCAATGTTTCATTTTTTCCAGATCCATTCATACTGCTTCCAGGAATAGCCTTAATGTTTCAAGCCTTTTGATTTGTCCTTTGAACCTGTCAGGGGCCCCAGTATCCGACACACGTCAGTACTTATGTGAGTTACAATTACCCCAAATAAGGAGGAACCTGAGCAAATTACACAAACAAAAAAACCAAGTCCAAATTCCTCATCTTGGTAATGTGGAGAGAGATGTGAAGGAGGCAGGGATGGGTGGGGTAGGGTGTGAAGAAAAAGAGTCTGGCTAGGATGGGTGACTAGGTTCCAGGTTTCAAATTGTGTTTTTCAGAGTTTGAACAAATACACATACACCATGTAACACTAAGCTTCATCACTGTGACCTTTAATTCTGCTTCCAGCTAAGAGAGCTCTGGTGCTATATGAGGCAAGTCTGCACATGGTTGGCATTTCCTTCCCATCTCTTCTCCAAGGTAAAATAAGCCTATATGGGGTTTTAGGAAGGGTTTCTATTTCTGCACAAAACATCAGGACCAAGAAGCAAGCTGGAGATCCATTGTTGTTCATCACCAAGGGAAGTCGGGACAGAAACTCACATAGTGCAGCAACTTGGAGGCAAGAGCTGATGCAGAGGCCATAGAGGGGAGCTGCTTACTGGCTTGCTTCCCCTGGCTTGCTCAGCTTGCTTTCTTATAGAACCCAGGACTACCAGCCCAGTGATGGCACCACCCACAATGGGCCCTCCCATCCTTGATCACTAATTGAGAAAATGCATTACAGCTGCATCTCATAGAGGCATTTCCTCAAGGGAGGCTCCTTTCTCTGTAATAACTCCAGCTTGTGTCAAGTTGACACACAAAACCAGCCTGTACATATCGGTTATTTCATCTCTCTCTCTTTCTCGTTTTTTAAAATAATTTTTTTCATATAGTATGTATTGACCATAGTTTCCCATCACCTTCTCCCAGGTCTCCCCTTCCTGTCATTCATCCAACTCCATGTCCTCTCTCTCCTTTTCTCTTTTTTAGAAGACAAACAGGCTAATAAGACAAACAAACAAGTGAGCAAGATTTAAATAAAACAAACAAACAAACAAGGAAACAAAGAAAAACCAACACATGCGCGCATGCGCGCACACACACTCATACACACCACCACCACCACCATACCATTAAAAGGCAAAATCAGAAACCATAATATATAAGCAAAAGACCAGTAAGGTAAACCATGCCCCCCCCCCAAAAGCTAGACAAACAAAACAAAACAAAAACAAAAGAACCCTCCAAAAACACTATTGCATTGGTATTTTGTTGGCTATCTACTGCCTCGAATGGTCCCTTAAGTGTAGCTTATATATTTTTCTTTGTGAATGGTTGTCAAATTGAGATACCTTCTTAAGTAGGGGGGGGGGAGTGGTTTCTCACTTCATTTTTTTGCTCAGAGGTGGAACTTCTGTCAAGCCCTGTGTATGCTGCCATAGCCTCTGTGGTTTCAAAGGTACACGGGTCCTGCTTGTTGAGAAGGCCTTGTACCCTTTGGTGTTCTCTATCCCCCCTGGCTCTTAAACTCTTTCAGCTTCCTCTTCTGCATAGCTCCCTGAGACCAGAGGGGAGGGATTTGGTGAAGACATCCCATTTAGGAATGAGTGTCCCAATGTCTCTCATTCTCTTATGGACTCTCAGCAACAGGGCTTCAGTTAGCTGCTAAACTAAATGAAGCAATGACCCCACTATTCTGTAGTTCCTTCCAGTTTGTGGTGAATAATCTCTATCCTCTGATGTTGAGACAAAATGCACCCTTGAAAGGTCTCTTACTCCCTTCTTGCTATGGCTGTACACACTCTATGTATTAGAACACATTTTTGCTTCCCATCTCTCTCCATACGTCATTTCTTTTCACTGTATGTAGCATGTGATAACTTGATTGTAGAAATTATGATTATCTGGTGTCAAGAACCACCATACATGACTTAAATGATTGGTCTGATATTGTCCAGGGCAAGCTAAGTTTTGGTCCAAACCAGGATATGGGAAAGGGTGGTATTTGGATGGCTGGTGAATGACTCCACACAGTATCTCATAAGTAATTCTGCCTTTGGAGGCAGCAATGAGGAGGTAGTTTTGGTCATTCCATGGTTTCCAACCCCAGTGTAAATACTGATCAGATTCTGTCAGAAGGGGTTGGTTTAGGAATTAATTCTTAGAGAAAAAAAATAGTACAAAATTGTGGAATTCTATATTTTCCAAGGATGGGAACCTAGTTTAGAGTTCAGATTACTTTTTAAAGAATAAATACTAGTTTTAAGTAGAGTTGGTGACAATCACCACTTCAGATTCAAGGCCTCAATTTTAAACCACAGGGGCCCGTGTAATGAATGTTAGTTTTCTGTTTTCCAAAACAACCTTCATTTTGTTACAATTAAATTTCCACCCTTTTTGATAGTCAGATATTGAATAATGTATTGTAAGTGGTATTTTTCAAATTATTTTTTCCAGGGTAGAAAAGTCTATGATTTTTAGCATGATTAGATTAAGCTACCTTAAGGAAATTAAGAGAAACTCCTTGGGTATTTGGCTTGGTCCTGTGATTCTCCAGACTTTTCTTAGTCTTTCTGCACAAAGTTACACAATTGTTCACTCTTAGTTTGCGAGAAACCATTTTCAAAGGTTTTAGTTCCTAAAAATTTAACATATCTAGGGTAATATAGATTTTTTTTTTAAATTTTGGGCACAATTAATACTCTGATTCCATTAGAATGCGTTAGTTTTCACTTCACGCAACTAACAAAACACAAGAGAAATCAACACATACAGTAAAAAGGAGCAATCAAACTCACCACAGGTTGGAAATGCTCTGAAGAGCTGAAGGTAGAGAGAGGAGCAAAATGGAGCTCCTATCTGTGATGTCTAGTCTTAGCTGCCAACTTGATTAGATGGGGAGTCAACCAAGAGGCTATTTCCTAGAAGGGTTAAGTTAAAAAAGACCATCCTCAGAATGGATAACATCTTCTGGCAGAGATTGATAGATGCCTATTTACCAGATGTTTTAGCTATTCCTGTCAATGTGATCAGCTTCCCTAACAGAAAAAATAGGAGGAGGGAAGATTCATTTTGGCTCACAGGATGAATTGTTTTTCTTTTAGTCCATCATGGTTCCAAGAGAAAAATCTATCCATTATTTATTGTGACGTGGTAGATACTCACGTGATATAGAGCAGGAAGCAAAAATCATTTAGGATGGTCTCTTGGTTACTTTACTATCTCTGTAACACAACACCATGAGGAAGACAACTTATAAAAGAAAGCCTTTCATTGGACTTACGGTTTCAGAGGGTTAGAGTCCAGGATGGTAGGCTTAAGGTATGGAGGCAGGAACATCTAAGGGCTCACATCTTGAGCTCCAAGCAGGAGGCAGAGTGAAGCACACTAGCTGTGGCATGAGTTCTTTAAAACTTCAAAGTCTGCCTCTAGTGGTATACTTCCCCCAACAAGGCCACATATCCTAAACCTTTCCTAAAAGTCCCACCAACTTGAGGCCAAGCATTCAAACATCAGGGTGGACATTAGCTTTCAAAGCACCACATACAGGAACAAATGTTGAGAGCAAGCCTGGCCACTATGACCTACATCTACTATCAAGGCTTCTTGTTTTGAAGCCTCCACTGCTGAACACTATAAGCTGGGGATTTGAACATTCCATATTGAGACTGTAACACTAAGGAGATATCCCTGGATCCAGAGGAGTTTAACCTTAAAGAGGCGCTTGCAGGTCAGATATTATGAGGAACTGAAAAGCCAAAGCATCGTGGAAGCAGCTGTGGGAAGATCTTAGCTTGAAATCAGCAAGAACTTTTCTGTCCAGGGACGCCATTTACCTTTCTTGCTTCTAGCACAGAAACACCACTTTATAGATTGAGGATACTTATTTAGACAGATAGCTACTAAGCTTGGGGGGAAAAAAGAATCCTACGTGTTTCCCAAAGTAGAACTGTTTCTTTTCTGCTCCCATGGTAGTTACTTCATCTTATACATGGAACTGAATTTATACGGTGTAATCAAGCATAAGTCTTGACATATAGGCTGATGGTCTACAAATATCCTTAGCAAACTAACAAAGAGTGAAGAATGGGAAATTGCATTCTCCAAAGTAAGAGGAGGAATAATGGCCTGAGACAAAGGGCAGAACCTTTTCCCCCCCCTTCAGACCAGACTTAAAAGCCTTTCTAATCTTTGAGAGCATCTGGCCCATATTCAGTCTCCCCAGAGAGACAGGGAAGGGCTCCTCAGAGAGTTTCACAGGCAGC
The DNA here is from genome assembly GCF_978045245.1 of Mus caroli. NCBI lineage: Eukaryota > Metazoa > Chordata > Mammalia > Rodentia > Muridae > Mus > Mus caroli. The sequence continues at coordinate 9,670,264 of NW_028227268.1, forward strand.
TATTTGAACTCTTGAATTGTGGAGCGCCAAGAGGAGTCTAAGGAGGTCCTAGCTATTATCTCTGAGATGAAGCAAGGAACAATGGGCTTTAACTGGAAGCTCAAACCAGGAGCTCATCTTACCTGGCTCTGGCTACCCAGCGGGCCGTGCTTCACTCCACTGCCTTTTACAGCAGCAATACGTATTGGGCATTTATCGTATACATGGTATAATTTTATTAACTCACACACATTTGCTTCTCAGAGTAACTCTGACAAAGAAGAAAGCCAACACACATAACTACTGTTCAACTGTTTGCCCAGTCTAGCAATCTGAGCAACGTGTATTTTATTTTATTTTATTTTATTTTATTTTATTTTATTTTAACAAATAGGATCTCAGAGAGGCTTCCATGAAGGACTACTATATTCTGTCTTGATTTATGGGAAAGGAGAAGCTTGAAGCTTAGAAAGAATAAAGAAAGCTGTCCTGTGGAAGAGACTGTGTGAGCTTGGGAACACTGACTTTGTCTACGCTAAGGGTCACACCATGTGAGATAACAGACAAATTAAGAGGGTATTATCAACCAGTTTCCCAGAGAGAGAGAGAGAGAGAGGGAGAGAGAGAGGGAGAGAGAGAGAGAGAGAGAGAGAGCGAGCGAGAGAGCATTACTTCTGATCTTCTGGGAAAATTACCTTAATAAAAATGATGCCTATTGGCATCTGGATCTGCAGATGGCTGAGAACCAGCCTGCAAAGGCTGACACCTAGCCAGTGGAAGGACACCCATTTTTCTTTCTTTCTTCAGTTAAGGCTTTGAATTGGCTCCAGCTGTTATTTGATCCAGAGGCCAGAAGACCCCAATATCCTGCTCTTTGTTTTTTTCTGGAAGTTATTGATTATTGTTGGTCACGAAACGCTAGGTTGGAGCCCTTTGGAGAGCTAAAAGTTTTTTTTCCTCCCAGTGGGTACTGGGAGCAAGGTGGGCACACTCTCAAGGTGATGGTGTTTTGAGGTGAAGACTTGGTTTCAGGGGATTTCAGATTGACTGGCCCCATGTATCGACCTCATTGGAAAACAGCCTATAAGTAGATCTTTACGAGGACACCAACTGCACTCCTGCACTCTTCTCAACTCTACATAGAACAGTTGATAATGTCATAATTTTAGTGCTCTGTTCTCATGGTTTATCAAGTCATCCACGTGCTAATCTGTGAACACATCCGTCAGCAGAGATTTTGCATCTCACGTTTGTTTACTGAGCAGCTCTGTGAAGTACGTTCTTATGCCAGAGCATTGGGGTCTTCACTGCCAGGTGAGGTAGGATGCTACTGTAGACTCCCTCTTTGCAAACTGATTCTCAGCCTAACGAACTTTTTCAATGTACCCTTACTAACTGGTGATAAACATGATTAGAATAGGCGTATCAAGAATCCCAGAGGACTAGGCATCAGTTGCCAACAGGGCTAAAAGGAAAAGACAGAAGAAAAAAAAATCTAAGTTACCTTGTGGAGTTTCCAACCTCATGCACCCACCACCCTTACCCTACTGGCTCCTTTGTGTCTTACCTGTGTCGCTTTGTTTCCAGATGCAGAAGAACATGTACATTGGAATATAGGTGGTGGTGGATTCCCCTATATTCTACCAAAGATCATTAGCGGTCCATACTTCTATAAATCAGCTTGCTTAGAACAAGAAAATCACTTTTTTTTTTAAACTCAAAAGGGATTTCATCTTAGAGTCAGAGGGGATCCGGGGCTTGCGGTGAGTCACCCCACTTTTCAGGGGCGAGAAGCCCTAACTCCCGGTGGAGCCGAGAGCCTCAGCCCACTGGCGCCCAAGGAACTAACACAATGGGCAGATGTCCGAACTCCACTGGCCACGGCCCAGAAGCAAACAATAGAACCCTGGCCAACTTCTACTACAGAGAGTTTCTGAAGCTATGGTATTGCCTTGGCCAGCCAAAAACGCATTACGAGACCACAGCTATCCACAATAGTCTCACTTCATAAAGAAGGGGCGGACTGGGGAGGAGGGTAACGTGAGCTTACGTTCTCCGGTGAAGTTTAAGGAAAAGTGCTCAGAAATTCGGCCTCTTTGCCCTTTTAGATGATGGATTGCTTCAGTTTTATGAAACACTGGAGCAAGTCCTTCAGGGCTGGGACTGCATGAATATTAATTGGTTGCAAATAAGAAGAGGGCAGCTTTGCTCATTGCCAGTCGAGGGCCGTCGTCACTCCCAGCCCCTCCCACTGTCTGTATTTTAAAATAGCTCTTTTTTTATGGCAACAGGGGAGTCAAAGTTGGACTTGGGGAGAAGATTTTTGTTAAGCTTTCTGCAATAATTCATTACTTTGTCAAAAAAAAAAAAGAAAAGAAAAGAAAAGAAAAAAAAGAAAGAAAGAAAAAAGAAAAAAAATAAGGCATCGTGTTCTCAGACTGTAATGACAAGGGATAATCTAAACAGATCTGATTTCATATCCCCTCAAATGGACGCAGATAACAGAGCTCAGAAGTCCGCTTTTACAGTTCCTAGAATTTTGTGGACCTGCGTATTTACTTCACATGTGTTATCTTCCCCGCTGACAAATAAAGCAGGCATTGTATTTCCTCTTTTACAGGCTAGATCAGTGATGGAAGATCCTGCCAATGGAAGGGCTCAGGGTAAGGGTGGCAGAGCTGGGATTCCAACCATCTCTCCTGCATCCAGCTTTCCTGTGTTCTGTCCAGATCCTGTTCAGTCCTCATGGGCCCCTCCCTCTTGCCTTTAACGGAGGCCATCAGCTCTGGATATGACACTGTCTCCATAAACAGCAGAGCACAGCTTGGCTATAAATCGCATCAGTGTGCTCCTCCCTGGGACCCAACAGCATCAGTTGCTTTTTTTGAATGTAAAGCTCTGGGTACAACATGTTTGCCTTAGAGACTTTACCTCTCACTTCAATGGAGAGGAGACACATTTTTTTTCTCCCAGTTCACATTTACAGTAAATTCTCTCAGATCAATCTGTATCTACCCATCATACCTGTCATACCCAAGACATGCAAATTCTAAAAAGTAAATTCTTTGGGCTGGGAAGGCTGTAAAAAAAAAAAAAAGAAAAAGAAAAACAAATCTCACAAAGTCTATTACAGGAATCTTTCTGTCTGCGCAGTTCTCTTGAGGCATAGTTCTGAAAACTAAGTTTTGCTAAATTAGAGATTAAACAAGGACCCCCGCCCCTGTACCTCAACTTCCAGCCGATTCAAGCCAAGGCTGAGGTCTAGCCCTGGTAGATTTGGATGGGATCTAACTTGGCCCAAGATCCCCAGCCCATCCCTGCTGGAAATCTCTCAGGGGAGTCTGTTCCAGCTTTCCCAAAAGTCCCAGCCCAAAATATGTTTGGCTCCACATTCGAACCTTTGTGATATTTGATGTCTATTAGAAATTACCTAATAAACATCAGACTCTTAAGATTAAGTTGAGCCTCAGTGGGTAGTACACTCAGACCTATAGACCGAACATACAACTTAAGCAAGCAATGAAAACCGCCTCGAAGTTCATGTGCAGCCTCACAAACAGTTTTTGGCCAGGACTCAGAGATCTTTAAGATACTGGTGAGGAGGAAGGGAGGAGATTTCACTGTCCTTCTCCAACCTAGCACTTCCATGTTGCTACTGTGTACAGGCGTGTTGGCATTGGGAGGTGGGGTGCTGAACAGAAGTCAGTGTGAAATCAGAGAGCCCTTGAAAAACAAGGTGATAACTGTTTCTCAGATCACTTTAACCCCATGGAACCAGGGGCATGGTAAGAAAAGTATGATTTCAACTTCAGCAAGAGATTGGCAGCTTCTAAAGTGGAGATCATGGCGTTGGTTTGCTTACCAAGAGTGAAAAGCATTTATCGGTCAGATAAGATGTAAATCCAATTAGGAGCTCTCTGGTGGGTGGAAAGACAAGGCTGATTCGAAGGGTCCCATGGGGCTGCGAAGCAGACAGGTCCCTCTCAGAGTCTGCTTCTTGGTAGCTAGGTTATTTCTTGGAAGTGTGCTCTCAGGTTAGAAAGCCGCCTGTCCTGCTATGATCTGAGGCGTTGGTGACCTTGAGGTTTGTCCCTGGATGTCCAACGCTCTCGGTTTACTGTGCACCAGGAGTCACATGTGCTCTATCCATTCCACATAACAGGAAGTATCGGAAAAAAGGCATGCATCTGTCTTGAACATTCTGCCACTTAAGCGGAGGCAGTGTGACCTTGGGATAAATCATGCAATTCCTCGGAGCCTCAGTTTCTTTAACAGTGAATGGCTACGCTAATCTCTTTTTCAGAGTGGCCCTGTGACAGGAGAAGATAGAGCATATATGTGATCATCCACCGTAGGCTCTGCTAGAACTGCGTGCCTGGGAAGAGCTTCTTAAATCTATGAGGAGAGGCAAATCCCATCTTCCCCTCTCCAGTCTCCTTTCTTCTACTTTCACATATCAGAAAAAATTACACATCCCGATGGAATCTTATTTCATAGTAATTACTATACTCGAAGTGTAGGATGAGCTTCCTGTGGAAAAAATAAAGAAGAAAAAGAGAGAGAGTCAGTGAGTTCAGGAAATATGTATATGTATATGATGTATATGTATATGTATACACACACACATATATACATACATATACACACACACACATATATACATACATATCTACATAAACATTCTCTAGAAGCACTGGAATAGTAGATGTGATGTAGTCAGCCACTCCAGCTTCACATGGAGTCTAAACTCAGGCCCTGAGACGTATAGAGTAAACACTTTACCTACTTAGCTATCTCCTCAGCCCAGCCTTTGACTGATAGACATGATGCCATGATAGGAGGTGTTCAGAGTGGTTTTGATTGACGTTGTGATCCACTGAGCTGCAGGTCTCCTTGGGGCTGGACACAGGCTTTTATTAAAAAACGACAGAAAATTCCTTCTGTAACTCTCCTGTCTCTAACCTGACAGAAAAAGCAAGTGTCTCCGAGTCACAGAAGTTCTGCCCTACACAGGAACCTGATGTGTTTGATGTCATCTTTTGAAAATTGGTGTTTTCCTAAGTTACAAGGCAATGAGCAGAATTTTTCAACAGGATCAGAATTTTAAACTCCTGTAAAATGTGGGTGTTTGTTTGCATTTTACAACAGGGAAAAATATGCTCCTGATTACACTACTCTGACTCTTGCTATTGTCATTTGTTATAAGATAACTGAATGATGGCCATGTCAGGGCCTCCATGACCTTTGCATGAGAAGTAGTTTATGTCTTCCTATAGTCATGAGAAAGTCTGAAAGACAGTTCTGGGCATGGTACCCAAAGTCTGGAAGACAAGTAGGGTAGATGTTTCTTGGATCGGTTGTTACTTGGAGCCTGACAGCATCTTTCCCCAGGTGGCTCTGTTCTTTATCATGTGTAAAATGGAATGAACCCTACTGACTTAAGGCTCTTGAGGATTGGCAGCAATCATAGCAGTTTCTACTGGAGAGCCCAGAGCTGTGTGTAAGCAGAAGCCTGGGCCTATGCGGGTACAGAATTCTCTTAAATAAGAGGTAATAGTGTTAAGGAAAACAAGCCAGATTTGGAAGGAAAAAATACAATGTTTTCTCTTATATACAGAGCCTAGATTTAAAACAATGTGTGTGTGTGTGTGTGTGTGTGTGTGTGTGTGTGAGAGAGAGAGAGAGAGAGAGAGAGAGAGAGAGAGAGAGAGAGAGATGAATCTAGAAAGGGGATTATGAGAGTGGAGGAAGAGGTTTTAAAGAAGACAGGGGAAAGAGAGGATGATAGAATCCATGTGATCAGAAAGTAGAAAGGGAGATAAGCTGGGAACGAAGGGTATCAATCAGGGTGCTAGGGCCAAGAGGAGGGCAATGGGGGAAGGAAATGGATAAGAACAAAGTATAATGACACACTGTGTGAACGTGCCAGGATGGAACATTACTTTATATGCTAACTCCAAATATTAATTTAAAAATTCCTTGTTAAATATTAAAAAAATAACAAATTCAAAGTCAGTGAATGGCCCTCTGATCCCTCCAATTTTCTTACCCTCCTCCTGCCTTTTTGCCTCTTAATTTACATATTCAATATGATCTTTGACTATTAATTATGCACCAGCCATTGTGAAGGCTGGTAGACAAAAAGCAGGCAATTGCTTGTTGTCCCTGGTTCCAGACTGACTCATGGCAGTGATGATACAGACAGGATGGAGGGAGGAGTCAAGCCATGTGGAATCTTTTGAATACAGAGGTGGGAGGGATGCTGGATGAAGAGCAACACTGGGCAATGACAGGCTGCCGAAGGCTTAGCTAGGAAAGAGCATTCTGAATCTTTTTTGAGCAGAGGGTAGAGAACAGGCAAGGATGGTAAGGCGGGGGGGGGGGGGGGCAGGGGGGCAGTTTTGGATAGGGAGGAAGCAACGAGGAAGACAGATAAGCTGATAGATAGCAAGTGAGAGAAAACAGAGGGCATGAAGATTGGAGAAATGACATCATATCTACAATGTATCATAAACAATAGGGTTTTCTTTTTCTCTAGATAGATATGTGGTATATGTATGTATCTACACATGCATATGCAGGTGTGTGCACCCAGGCATGTAGACACACATGAGAGAGAGAGAGAGAGAGAGAGAGAGAGAGAGAGAGAGAGAGAGAGAGAGAGAGAGAGAGACAGAGACAGAGACAGAGAGAGACAGAGACAGAGAGAGACAGAGACAGAGACAGAGACAGAGATAGAGGAAGGAAGACATTGAATGGCTTAGTTTTATTGTTCCCTATCTTCTCTCTCTGAAACACTGTCTCAGACACTGTCTGGCCACTGAGCCCCTGGAATCCACCTTTCGAAAGCTCCCAGTGCTGGGGTTACAGGCATGGGCTTCCAAGTCAGCTTTTATGTGGACACTGGGAGCTCAAATTCACGTCTTGATGCTTGCACATCAAGCACGTTTGCCTACTGAGCCAACACAGTTCTGGCTGTGGTTTTTGCTCATAATTGAATAGGAAGTTATCCTAGGAGTTCAGGAGTATGATAGATTTGATAAAATCATTTTTAGCAGGATTGCCAGAATCCCTTTGGGTCATATTGGTGAAAATGGAGTTGAGAAAGAGAATTTATGGGAAAAAAATGCTTATACCGGGAACTTCTGTCTTTTGATTATTTTACTTAAAATGAAACTCATCAAATTACATCTAATATTTCTGTCTAAAGGTGCAGTGTTCTGATCTCCCTTCATCCTTCCCTTTCTCATTTTCCTTTCCTTGAGTGCTCTCTTTCCATAATCGTCCCTCCTTCCTCTCCTTTTCTGCTCTGTTCCCTTTCACGTATGCACATTAGTTTCATTTCAACTGTGAGCATTCAATTCCCCCCGCCCCAAAGTTCCCTGTAAGTAAAATACTCTCTCAGTGTTCTGCAGATGTAATTGACATGGACTGGGACTCAGTTTCCCCAGCAAACAAAGAAAGCCTTGACTTGAGAACTTGTGCTCCACTCAAATAGTCCTTTGAACTTTCGCCCCTGTAGGCCCATCTTTGGTGGTAGAAAACCTACCACCGATCTGCAGAGACAGTTATTTGTCTTCTTTAGTTCGAATTCTGACAGACAGCTTTGCTCATCTACTTAGGAGCACTGTTTTGGTTGTCATTCTAACATCTTCGTCTGGTTATCCCTCACTACAGGTTCCGTATCAGCAGAGTCAACCAGAGGTCAACACTATTTAGAATGCATAGCCTGCACGGAATGTGTGCAGACTCTCTGTTTCTTGTCACTTCTCCATGGGCATTTACATCATATCGGGCAGGATATGCAATACAGATGGGACAGAAGGAAGCAGAAAGCTTGCACAGGTTATGTGCAAACACATAAAGCACTTGCATATTCACAAGGTCTTGGTATCTGTGCAGGTCCTGGAACCGATTCCCCTCAAATCCCGAGGGGCACCTGTAATCAATATCAACATTTCTTGAGTGCATGCTATGTGTCAGGCATCTGAGTACATTGTGTGCAACATGGATTGACATCACTAAGCACAGCAAGCTTGTCATCTTGTCATTATGCAGGTGGTAGGACTGAGTCAAATATAAGGGATATCTATCTCTCTGTAAACCTATATATATGGGGTATATATACACAATATTTAAATTAATATTTATATCCATAACCATAACTGTATACATCTATGTATCTATGTATTTATCAGTGTATTTATGCATCTATCTATGTATTTATCAGTATATCTATGCTCTATGTGTCATCTATGTATCTATGTATGTGTATGTATCTACCTCTACACCTATCTATCTATCTATGCATCTATCTATTTATCTATCTATCTATCTATCTATCTATCTATCTATCTATCTATCTATCTATCTGTTTTATCTATACATAGCTATATTTATTTATGTGTCCATAACTATAAAGATCTCTCTATATACATATCTATGTCTGTGGCTATGTCTGTATCTATGTCTAATCTATCACATGGGCTCATGTGGGTGGGGAATCCAAAGGTTTGAATGTCTTCTGGGAAACTAGAAGAGACTGAATATCTATCTTCTTTAATCACTTTGCATCTTACTTTTTGAGCCAGGATCTCTCCCCGAACTGGGAGCTCACCAATTCGGCTATGCTTCCTGGTAGGAGAGCTCCAGGGATCTGGCTGGCTGTAGCTGCCTCTCTGGCACTTGGCACTTGGACTGTAAAGCTGCATCACTATGGCTGGCTTTTTATATGGCTTTTGGTTTTCCAAACTCAGGTCCCTAAGGAGGCAGGAAGGCTAACATCTGTTGTGTCTCCCTAGACACACAAGAATACTCCCAAATGCCCTAGACGCACAAGAATACTCCCGAATGCCCTAGATGCATAAGAATACCTCCCAAACGAAACAGAATATTATGGGCACCATTATATCCAAATGATCACTTAAATTATTGGTAATCTATTAGCATTTTTCTAAATATCCTGACCGAATGCAGGATTTGGACACAGCCATTTTTTAAAAAGAAGAAAAAAATATAGAACTGGAAGTCACAACAGGGATTGCTTGTTCATTTTAATATGTCCCAAATGTGAATCAATACCTCAGCAAGTTTCTGATTCATTGCATACCATGGAGTGACCCAGGGGCCTTTCAGCACTCCAAGTTGCATCCAGCTTGCTTGCCTTGGCCTGCGAAAGAAAACCACAGCTCACTGCTCTCCTCAACACACCCGGCAAGAAGACGAAGGGAGACTGGGTGAGAGAAAATATTCCCGACAGCATGGCCTCCATTTAGAAAGCTGGGAGCAACAAGGGGCAATGAGTCTCAGCCTCTGACACTGTTAATGGTGGCGTCTCCACTTTTCTCTCCATTTCTCACCTTATTCAAATAGGAGAGGAATGGGGCGAAAAGGAAAGTTTGGCATGAAATCCACCTTGTAGAAGGAAAATCCTATTTGAATAAAAGTGCCCCATTGACGAGTCTTCTAGCATTTGCTTTGGGGACTGGCTACAGCTTTATTAATTGGCTAACAGAAACTGGCAGCTAAGGCAGGAAGGACTGGCTATGCTTAGCCTGCAGGATGAATGTGAGAGAGGAAGGTAGAACTACATGAAATTGGTCCATGCAAGTAAGAGGTATGTCTGCGGGACACAAAGAGGAATGTTTACATCCTAGAGCGATCAGATGTTCAGAATGGAGCTCCTAACAGCCTCTAGAGCCTGAAACCTAACCAGACATCTGTACAGATCTTGCTTGAGGCAGCTTCTAGCCTAGGATATTTCGGATTTTCAGTAGACTCAAGAGTCCTAGATTTTTTTTTTATTGCATCCCCATTAATTAAAAACAAGAAAGTACGAAGATATTGGAAGCCACCTGAAAAATTAAAAAAAAATCTTACTTCCAAGTTGTAAGAAAGCTATTCATTTGTTATTGGTTGATCAGTGGTCAGAGGAAGAGATTTAAAAGGAAGCAAGAGAATGGAAGTCCTGGAATGTACCTTGTTCAGAAGTGCGGTGTCTTCCCCAATGATGGGCCTGGCACTGGGCTGAGGATGGAGGCCAGGGTGTGATGTGTTGTAGGAGCCAGCTAAGGAGGAAATAGCTGTCTATCAGGTAATCCAGCAAGACTGGGAAGCCTAGTCTAACAGGGCTAAGAGTCCACGTAGCGGAAAACTACCAAAGCAAAGTTATCTGCATCCATCTGGAGCACAGTTCTTTGCAAAATACAGAGCCTTCTCCTAACTGCTTCCCATGGGGGATTTTCTTTTAAAGAACTATCTCAAAAAAAAAAAAACCTCCAAAACAAAACAAAAACTTCATTAATTTTTCCTACTAGGAAACTCATCCCAGAACACAAAATATATTCACATATTGTAAAATAATATCACAGATAAGCTTGGCCCATGTTGAAAGATGTATGCACCAGTGTACACATAAATACATGGTGCATATGCACGTGCCATGAAGCAAAGCCTATGTGGAGAACAGAGGTTGGTGATAGGTACAGTGTAGCTCTCTCCACTTTACTTTTTGAGATGTGGTTCCCCATTGAACCTAGAGCACATTGATTTTGCAAAGCCAGCTGTCCAGCAAGCCCTCCCAAAATCCATGTGTCTCCGATCCCTAGAATTGAGGTTACAGACACACCATTGTGCCTGGCTTTTGTATGGGTGTTAGGAATTTCAAGTCAGGTGCTTGGACAGAAATCACTGTATTCATCCAGCGATCTCCCGAGATTCCACCTTGATTTTTGAGACAGGGTCTGTCACTGACCTGGAGCTCATCAAGTAGGCTAAGTTGACTGACCAGCAGGCCTAGGGAATCTGCCTGTCTCTGCTTCCTTAGTGCTGGTATGTGGGCCACCATAATAGATACTTTTATACACAGATTTTGTAGATTATGTCTTACATCAATAAGCCAAGTGCATTACACACTGACTGAACCATCTAGAAGAATGTTCCTCTTCTGTTTGTGGGAGAAGTGCTCTACCACTGAGTTTGCCCTTGGCAAGGAGCCTTGGTTCTTTCAATGCAAACTGAGCATTGCAGAGAAAGGAGTAAGACTGTTAGGACTGGAGAGCAGGGAGGGGCACTGTGAAATGCTGTCAGAAGGTCACAAGATGTGGCTGATGCTCACCTGGAATTCACTGTACTTACAGCTATCTCACAAAACCTGCATGAAATCAAGCCAACACCACCAGAGACTATCCAAGAAGGTAGCATTAAACGGGCATAGGTTATGAGGAGAGTAAGAGGAGGAGGGGGAAAGAGAGAGGGAGGGGAAGGGGAGAGAGAGATGGAGAGGGAGGAAGAGAGGGGGAGATGGAGAGGGAGGGGGAGATGGAGGGGAAAGGAGGAAGAGGGAGGGAGAAAGGAAGGGAGGGGAGAGGGAGGGACAGAAAGAGGATGAGGGAGAGAGAAGAATTGATGTTGGAAAGGGGGTGTATTAGTGTTGGGGGTGTCAGAGGAGTGGGAAGAGGAAGTTGGAGTTGGATATGATGAAGCTACATTGTATACCTGTCTGACATTTTCAAAGTGAGTAAAAATAATTATATAAACTAAGTGTGTATCATGAGTGTGATCACACTTGCACAGTAGTACTGGGGAGGGGAGATGGTCTTGGGAAGAGAACTGCTAAGAAAGCCCTAGTGGAGGCTGTCAAGAAGAGAGAAGCCAGCTTTGTAATGTTATTTAAAACAAAGTCATTTCAGAAGGTAATCTACAAATGTATGTCAGTGATGAAAAGAAGAAGACAGGAAACACACAGGAGGAGCTGGTGGCTGGAAAGGGATGCTAGGGATGTGGGTCGCCGCATCTGTGGGAGGAGGACCAGGGCCTGACTCTGTTTAGATGTCTTATGGAGCTGATGGGAGAAGTAAGACTTTAGCTTGTGGAGATAGAAAATGCTCCATGCATTTCCCTGAGTCTTCAGGTTTCCAATTTGAGTGTCTCCTCCGAGGACTCATCCTGTGACTCACATTCCTGACTCATTCCTTTAGCTCCAGCAAGCAGAGGGGCTGCTTGGCAGGTCTCCTCACTGCTCAGCTAGGGTGATGAGTTTGTCTGTCTCTAACTCTGCCAGTCTTATTCCTTTAAATTGGTGCTTTTTTTCCCAGATGGGTGCTTTGCTTCCAAATCAGCGCCTTTTTCTTGGTGGTGTCATAATAACATTGAGAGAAGTAACATCTGCTGCCATTTATTGAGCCTTAAATATGTACCAGGTGCTGTGTGAGGGGGCTCAGAATTTGGCAGCTAGCAACTTAAACTCTGTCAGATTGCTGATTCCAGTCTTGCTTCCAGAATTTACTGGTTATGAGGCCTAAGGACAGAAAATCTAGATCTTAGTTTTTCTATCTGCAAAATGGGCATAATATTATTTCATAATCCTTAAAAATGTTGTGTCTAAGCATAGTGTGTGTGTGTGTGTGTGTGTGTGTGTGTGTGTACACCTGTGTGCATGCACAGGCCAGTGGGCAAATTAAGTGTCATCCTCAACCACTTATTTACCTGATTTGTTCAGACAAGGTATCTTACTGAACCCGGAGTTCAGAGTTTGGCTAGGCTAGCTGGCTAGTGAGTTTCAGGTATTCTCCTATCTCTTTGTTCAGGGAATGATGCGTCCCACAGTGGATGACATCATGTCATATCAATTAATGATCACAGTAATCCCCCACAGATATACCCACAGGCATATAGGCAATTTCTTATCAATAATTTCTATTCCAAGGTGTCAATAGCATACTACCTGACACAATTTAGCAACTGTAATTTCTAGAACATGAGTTATTGGACGATTGTTCTTCTCCAGCTTCTATAAGAAAACATGGGAGCTGTGTAGGCCATTTTAATCAATGCTAATGTGGATGATAGGAGAAAAATTAGCTAATCTGATAATTCAAACCAGTTTATTTCCCTGAAATTTGACCCTGGAGTCTTTGTGCAGTCTGCTTGTGATTATTTTCAAAAATACACTTGTTTTTTCATCATTGAAACTGTGTTACTGAAGGTGGGGTATGAGTGTTTGAATGGTGAACCAAGTGTTCAGTCAAGATAGATTATTAAATATGTGTAAATCATTTGGGGGGCACCTCACATTCTGTTTCTATACAGTGCTGTGTTCAGACAATGCCAGTCCTAGACTGATATTAACAAAGATGGTTTTGTTTTTATTGACTACCTATAGAATTACACACACCCCCACCCCCCACCCCCCCACATACATATATATATATATACACACACACACAGACAGACAGACAACCCTCATCTATCTATCTATCTATCTATCTATCTATCTATCTATCTGTGGAGAGAGTATTTATTTATTTATTTATTTATCTATTTATTTATATGTCCATGACATATGTACAGACGTCAGGGACAACATGTAAGAGTTAGTTCTCTCCTCCTACTGTATGTATATTTACTGGGAATCAAGTTAGGTCTTTAAATGGGCAACAAGTCTCTATACCCTCAGAGTCATCACCACAAAATAATATATTTTGATTACAGCTTTTCCTAAAAGCTCTAAAAGCACATGGTTACTTGTGGGGGCTCACAAGGCTCATGTTCACGGGCTTAACGAAGACCATGGTAATGACAGAAGTCACTGCATGCAACTCATCTTAGAAAAGACTCAGAGGGAAGATGGGAAGAGAGTTGGAAAGTGGGAAGATGGGACGAGGCTGATTAGATAATTTTATAGTGCTCTCTTCTCCTGGAAAACTTAAAACGGTTTGTGTGAGAGCAGGGTTAACCTAAACATTTTAACCTGTCAGTCACAGCATGTTTGTTGACCTAAGATGGGCAGATAGGAAGAGAATTATTAGGGGGGAAAGTCCTCACCCCATCTCGGTTATCTTGGCAGTAATTTCAGGATTTTGTTTTCCAACCTGGCTAAGTAACCCTGAGAAAATAAATGCACAGCAGGCCGTATGTGTATTTTATATTCTCTAATTTGTTTATGGCAGGAGCCACTGGCTCGTCTTACCCCCTCCGACAGCCACTGTCTCCGTTCCATCTCATTGCTGGTTTTATGCCTATTCTTACTCCTCTGCAGTCTGACATTGTCTTTGTGGAGAAGGAAGAGGCAGCTATAAGATGTCAAGAGCCAGCGTCTGGAGAGGACTTGGTTTCTGGAATGATCCTGGAAGTGTTGAGGCTGCATCTTCTTGGCTTGTCTGACTATATCTGGTAGGCCAGGGGCAGCATGTTGGTATTGTCAAGGAAGAGTCCAGAACCCTCCTAACTCAGGGATGGGACTCTTTCATCCTATTCCTGTCCTTGCTGCTTGGATCTATAGATCTCATACATGCTAAACTCAACATTTCCCTGGAGCTGTCTTACTTAGGTCCACCATAGGAAGGCATCTAATAATAATAATAATAATAATAATAGTAATAATAATGAAAATAACAAAAGAGTTCAGGGAACTCCCTTGTCTTAGTTTTTGATTTCTGGGATAACAATATGGCCAAGTTAGCTTGTATAAGGAAGAGTTTACTTGGGCTTCCATCTGCAGAGGAGCAAGACTCCATCTCAGCAGGGAGGTACAGCAGCAGGCTGGCATAGCTGCTGGAGCAGAAAGCTGAGGACTCACATCTTATCTCAAGCACAGAACAAAGAGAGGGAACTTGAAATATGACACTCTTAAAGCCTGCCTCTAGTGACATATTTCCTGCAGTAAGGCCACACCTCTTTAACCTCCTCGAACCTCACCATCAACAGGGGACCAAGTGTTCAAGTGCTCAAGGCTGTGAGGGACATGCTTTATTCAGACCTCCACACCTCTTGATATTCTCTCTCTCTCTCTCTCTCTCTCTCTCTCTCTCTCTCTCTCTCTCTGTGTGTGTGTTTGTGTGTTTTATGTGTCTGTAGATGTGTGTGCACAAAAGTGTGGAGGCCAGAGAACAAATTCAGCTGTCTTTAATCAGGCACCACTTAGTTTGTTTCTGAGGCAGTCTCTCACTGGCCTGGACTCACCAGGTAGGCAAGTCTGAATGGCCAGTGAACCCAGAGATCCTCTTGAGTCTACCTCCTTACCACTGGGATTATAAGCACAGGGAAACATACCAAGTTTTTCTTACACAGATTCTTGGGTTCTGAGAACTGAACTCAGGTTCTCATGTTTGCAAACACTTTATAACAATTGGGCTATTGTTCCAGCCTGTAGTTCTTGAGGGATGATCTTGGGCTCCTGGGGAGGAAATGTGACACTTGGCTCTGTCTAAGTCATTATACACAGGGAATCAGGTGGTTCTTGTGAGATATGAGTGATGTGTGACAAATCCTGGACCTTAAGTTAGAACGGTCATGTCTTCTCTCCATGCCACTTTTCTCAGCAGAGTGGCTATATTTTTCTGGATACTGAAGCAGTTGGACCAGATGATCCAATGATTTGACTAATGCTTCAGAGTGTAAGGTGTGCATTAGAGAGCCCTTTCCTTATTATGGGATGGAGGACATGGTCTCCGTGGAGAGCACCACACTGAGGAAGAGGAAGCTCACTACAACAATAGCTTTGGGATTTGTTCTAACACAATCACTCTTACCAATATCTCAAAGATGAGGCTTGCAACACTGAACCAGATGGGGATTTCCAGGCAAGCTATTTAGCTTGGGAGTTCAATAGCTCCCTCTGTGATCAACTCTGGCTCTGCTGCTTATTGTCAAAGGGGCAAAGAGTTAGCGATCTACACTTGTATGTGCGCACTGGTCTTCTCAACCATGTCTCTTATAAAAGTATTTTGAAGCTTCGTAGGCATCCTAGTTCATTTTCAGTGTCACTGAAAGGAAATATCCTGACTAAGCAGCTTAACGCAGGCAAGGGTTTATTGTGGCTCACAGTTCCAGGCTACAGCCCATCATGGTGATGATGTCTGAGTCACTTGGTCATATCATAGCCACAGTCAATAAGCAGGGATCCATGAAGGAATGGATTCTGCTGCTCAGGGCTTTCTCTGCCTGTACAGTCCAGGATTCCTGGAGGCATTGATGCCACCCACAGTGGGCAGCTTTTCACTCCCCATTTAAAGCAAACAAGATAATCCCCAACAGGCATGCCCAGAAGTTCAGCTCTCAGGTGACTCAATATTTTGCCAAGTTGTTAATTGATACCGTTAGAGGAGAGTCGGGTTATTGCATCAGAGCCTGTGTTATCTATCATAAATAATACATATTACTTATTATCTTCTATGAGGGATTATCCTGAAATATTTCTTGTATATATGGGTGTGTGTGTTCATATGTATATTTGTGTGGCTGCATGTGTACTTCTGTGCATTAGCATATGCATGCATGTCGAGGCTGGAGATCAACGTCGGGTATCATTCCTCAGGAGCTGTCTATCACGTGTTTTGAGACAGGGTCTTCCATTGGTCTGAAGCTCATCGATTATAGGCTAGCCTGGGTGTCCAGCAATCCCCAGGGATCTCCATGTCTCTGCCTCTCCAGTGCAGAATTTACCAGTTAAACCATCATTGTGGCTGCTGCTACTGCTGTTTGTGTTGTTGTTTTCAAGTGTGTGCTGGGGAAGAAACTCAGGACCTCATGCTTGCACTCTTCTGATTAAGCTGCCTTTAATCCAAAGACTTAAGATTGACAAACGGTGACAAGAACGAGTAGAAGTGATTGAGCTCAGTAGAGAATGAACCTTTTTAAAGTATTGTGTGACTTCGGTGGGGTGTGGAATGCAGAGAGTCAGGGAGGAGCAGCTCATGGCTTCCAGCTAAAAGAAGCAGGAGGTGGGGCGGAATACAGGTAAAGAACTGAAGCACACAATGATAAGAGTGAGGGCAGCTAGGTTTCTTAGGAGCCATGTGGCAGATGGTACATGGTTCCACACATCAGCCATGTCCAGACAACCACATGCTATTCCCACAAATCACAAACATTAAGAAGTGCCAGAGAAACACTGCACAGATTCAGCATGTTCAGGGCTCTACTGTAGAACCTGAGGGAAATGTAGCTCCCAGGTAGCTGGAACTGTCACCTTGACATGACCTAGAGTCATCTGAAAAGGGAGGCTCAACTGATGGACTGCCTAAATCAGACAGGTAACTGGGCATGTCTGTGGGGCATTATCTTGATTGCTGAGTGATATTCGAAGGCCCAGCCCACTGAGCAGGGGAGGTAGGAAGAAAGCTAGTTTTAGTGTGAATCGGCAAACAAGTCAGAGTTCCTCCATGGTTTCTGCTCCAGATCCCCGTTTGAATTCCTGCCCTGACTTCCCTCCCTGGTAGACTGTGACATGTGACATGCTCAATTAAACCCATTTGCCTAAGTGGTTTTTGACCAGAGTATTTTGTCACAGCAGCAGAAAGGGAACCAGGACAATGTGAGATGAGGCATCTGAGCCTGAACCATGGAGAGTGAGACGCCCATTCATCCAACTGCTGTTTCACCATTCACTGTGTGTGAGAGAGTACAGGGCAGGGGTGGAGGAGACAGAGACAGAGACAGAGAGAGATAGAGATAGAGAGGGACACAAAGAGAGAGAGAGAGAGAGAGAGAGAGAGAGAGAGAGAGAGAGAGAGAGAGAGAGAGAGGGAGAGAGGTGGTGAGAGAAGGTTTTCAGGACTTTGGTCACTCTCTAGCTTACTTTATTTATGTTTTATAATCTCTTTTATCCTGTTGTGGGTCTCATACATGTATACAATGTGTTTTGATCAAATCTACCCGTTTTCTTCCCCTCTAATTCCTTTCTTATTTACCCACTACCTTCCCCTTCCAAGTGCATATACTTTTTTTTTTCTTTTTTTCTTTTAAACCCATTTAATTCTCTTAATGCAGCTTGTATTTTCCTGGGTATAGGACCATCTACTGGTGCATGGATAGATTTGTAGACATGACCTTCCCATAATTCCTCATATAGCAGCAGGACTTCATCAGTGCCCCCTTCATTCACGCTGGGATTTTGGCCAACTTGACTTTGTGCAGTTGGTCTTCATGCAGTCACATGCACTGTCAGCTCATGCATGCAATGAGTACATTCCAAGTTCCACAAACATTGCTTTGCTTCTATGTAGATGTCTGCTCTCTGTGGCTTTTACAGTCTTTCCATGCCTTCTTTCAGGATGATCCCTGAGCTTCAAGTGGAGGACAGTGATACAGATATCCCGTTCAGAGCTGGGAACTCCAGTCTCTTACTCTCTACACATTGACCGGTTGTGAATCTCTGTGTTAGTCAATGTCTGCTTCAAAAGAAGTCTCTGTTTAGGGCTGAGATAAGAAGTTAGGGAGCAGTCTATTACTATGTCCATTTAACAGAATAACAGTGCTAGGCTCTCCCCTAGGGCCTATGATCTAATAATACCAAGACTTAGAGGAGGACTTACATAACTATGCTTTTGGAAAAGTTAGATAATTCTAGAGCATTCTTTGGGCAAATGGTATTATTTTAAGGTTCCACTCTCCCAAAATATGGCAACTTTCAGTGGACAAGTGACTCATGGTACTTGTGACATTGTACCCGTATACCCTGTGAAGTGAGCCATCTATACCAATGTCCTCTTACAAGCAGGTGGTCCTTAGGAAGGCATTGCTCATTATATTCTACTTATAACTTGGGCAGAGCTAAAGGATCCAGAATTGAGAGCATGTCTGATTTTCCTCATCTATGCTATGAGGAATTTATATTAGATACATCTTGTGTTGTGTAAAAGAGAAGACTGTGTTATATAGTATATGCGTGTGCACGAATGCATGTTGTATGATATATGCATGTGTGGTGTATACAAATGTGCACAGGGAGGGGAAAGGCCTTTGGGACTCCAGCTCCTATCCTTTTGATGCTGTGTCTCGCTGAGCATGGAGCTATTTTGCGGCTAGCAAGTCCTGAGGATCCTCCTGCCTCCACAGAGGATATAGGTTCATGTGAAGTCATGACCTTCCGGCTTTCTACTTTGGCTCTGGGATCTTGAAACTGAAGGCTCAATGTTTATGAAGAAAGTTCTCTTACCCACTGAGCCATCTTCCCAGCCCCAGCTCCCAGCTTTTGAATAAGTACATGCATATCCTTGTTGTGAATCCCCTGCTGGAAGGTGCTGGCTGGCTAGTTCCTTCCTGGCAGAGACTCCCCACTCTTTCCACCTGGAAGTACTTGTGTGTGTTAGTCATTAACCCCTCCCTCTCCTCCAGTCACTGGCTTACATTTGTTTTAGTCTTCTTGCCCGTAATATTTTAAACGTCTCCTACACTCTTTGCCAAATCCTTACAATAATTTCAGCAAAAGAAAAGATGTACAAAAGGGAGAAAATAGAACCCACAGAACTACCTTAAATTCCAAAGCAATCAGAAACTCCCCACTCTCCATATGGGTAGCTATAAACTCTGGGAGCCACAATTACCCCGCAGAACCCCCTACGTCATTTGCTGAACCACAGTATTTTTCTTTCTTACTAAACCTTCTTTTATAAAGAGAAAAATTTTCTGTTGCTGAAGACATTTTTAAAAATATTTTATTATCATCATCATTATTATTATTATTAATCTAAGGTCTCTCCAGAAAAGCATTTTCTTTCAGGAGTTAGGGAATACCCTAAGTGTTGTTAATTCTGCCATAACATACCTTTCTGTGCCCTCCTTCCCCCCAACCAAAGACAGTGTCAGCTTACATTAATTCCACCAAAATTGGAAAATCATGCTAACTATAATGGGGACAGATGATGGTTCCCACGTGGAAAGACGGAAGCCCCACGAAGCGAGCTTGCAAATTCTCAGCTTTTCTTGCTTATGTCCCTCAGTTGCCAAGTTGGCCCACATCGTGGTGTCATTCCTTTTGTTTATGACCTTGAGGCCTCAGCCCTGGGTTTGGAAAGAATCCTCTGTTAACTTTCCCTAGTTGAGTAGGGCAAACCTGTCTCCTAGACAAGATGGCACTCCTTGACCTTGACCATGCCTGTGTTGTCACCTTTTAACTCATAAGAGCTTCTGAACAAGCTGATTTGGGTTATAAAAAGCACTGCCCATCTTTTGATTAGAAAGAGACTCTGGAGAGGTGAGTCTGATTGTTTTCACAGGACAGAGCATTTCCCAGCCTGTCAGAGTGGTGTTTCCCTTCATCTGATGTGTGGTCAGAATAAAAGGGGGACGCTAAGCAGACTGCACATCCTAGCATTGGAAGCCATAAAGAAAGGCCAATGGAAATGCCACAAACCGATAGAAACCCACTTTTGAAGGCTGGTGTCTAAGTTCCTTGTCTGTGGCTATTGCGGAACACCAGCAGTCTGGGGCTGGGGGTTGTAAAGAACAGAGATTTAGGGACTAGAGAAATAGCTCAGTGAGCAAAGTGCTTGCCTAACAGTTCTGAGGACTTGGGTTTAGATACCTAGGCCAGTCCATCCACTGCTGGGGAACTAGAGATCGGAAGCAAGATAGACAGCTAGACTGGTAGAGAAGGTAGGCTCTGGCTTGAAGTGAGAGACCCCACCGTAATATACATGTGGAGAACAATTGAAGGAGATATACACTGTGAACATCTCCATTCATTTGCATGCACATGGAGGAACACACAGAGACACACATATGTGTGACTACATATATGTCAACACACATATATGTGCGCATCATATACACTGGGAAGTCCAAAATCATGGCATTGGTGTCTTCTCCATGTGTGATTGGCCAAGGGCACCACATGGAGAGACAGATTACATGTTAGTTCAGGCTTTTGATCCAGTTCCTTATAAATGGAAACATCACCCCCACCTCCACCCCGTGGAGATGCTATCCTGATGACTTTACTGAATGACAATTAACCACCCAAAGGCCCCCATTTCCACATATCACCGACACGTCTATGGATGAATTAAGTTTTGCTATGAGTTTGGGAGGGCACATTTAACAGGTGGCACCTGGAAGAGAGTAATTGCAGATTTCGCCTGCCCTGGATGACTGAGTGAGGGTCTATACATCTCTGTAGCTTCCATTTTGACAGGAGGAAGCATGTAGCCAGAGCCTTTATGCAGCAGAGGATCCAGAAGCAATGCTGGGAAGGTTGAAACCCTGAACCTTTGCTTTAGTCTTCGTGGAAAAGAATCAAAGGTAACTAAGGACTAGAAGTCAAGGTGGAGAGGGAAGAAGGACCAGATTCTTCCAGTAGGTCCTGCACTTTGTACCTGTGACACAGAGTCAGACACAGAGCCAGAGGGAACCTTTCCATACCTATAGACACTATGGCATTACCCTTCTTTGTATTGGGAAGAATATGGGCATCTGTGAGTAGGTACCTAATCCAAACTCTGCTTAAGGACAACTGCAAAGTTAGTCTCCCGTGCTGTACTGTGTGCGTGTGTGTGTCTCTGTATGTATGTGTGTGTGTGTGTGTGTTCAGTGTGCAGGCACATGTATGGGCATGTGAATGTCAGATGTCAACCTCTTCTACCATTCTTTAGGCACTCTCACTTTTTCTTCTCTTTGAGATGGATGTCTTGATGACTTAGAACTTATCACTAGCTAAATGGGCTGGCTAGCCAGTAAGCCCTAGGTATCTGCCTGTCTCTGCTTCTTTAGAGCTAGGGTCATAAGTACATGCCAACATGCCTTGCTTTTTTTTTTTTTTTCACAGTACATGCATTCTGGACATGTGTTAGAAACAGGTCCCTGTGGTTTCAAGGCAAGAACTTTCCTGACTAAGCATCTCTCCAGCACAGAAGGTTAGAGTTCAGTCTGACTATGCATTATCAGAATCAACCTGGGAGCTCTCAGTCTTGAGGCTTTTCCTGGTCCCACAGATAATTGCATAGAAGGGCACCTTATATCTGAAGCCATCTCAAGCTTCTTGGCCCTTCTCTTTCCAAAGATTGAGGACAGAGTCCTATTAAAAGGATCTAGTTTATTCAAGGTAAGGGTAGACAACAGCATGGTCAACACTCAGCATCTTTTTAGCGGACATGTAATGATGACCTCAACATATTGTCCAATAATTGGTCACTCTCTTTTTGTTGCGATCTCAATATTAAAGGAAAGCTTTGGGATTCTTAACAATGGTTTAAACACATTGGCCAGACTTATCAGAGCCCCATTTGGAGATATTCTGCTAAGGGTAATTGTAACATCTAGTCTATGGGTTGTTTTCTAAATCATGAAACTCTAGTCTCTCTTGCAGAAAGTATGGTGGATGGAAGGCAAAGTGCACTGTGCCTGGGTCAAGTGGGCAGTGAAGAGATGCAGGTCTTACATCGGTCTCAGTCATCCAAGGGGCGTGGGGAGGCCATCGGGTGGGAAATTCCAACCTGGTGTATGACCCTTTACACAGCAGTGGCTGGAAAACTGGAATTTCAGGCTTGGTGAATGCCTTGGACTCTAAGTCACAGTAAATTATCTTCTCTGAGAAGAAATAAGGACTGGGTAAGAACCATGTCCAACATAGTTCCTTGGAGAGTTTTCTGAATGTGATCTTTGACCAGGACTGTCTGTTTAGTCATTGAATATCTATATATTATCTACATGTAGATGATATTTAAAAAAATACAAAACATGATACATACCCACAGAGACTCAATAGTTGACTATCAAAAAAAATAACATGAATAATAAGAAAAGAGAGGCAATCCTGGTGGAATCATGTGAAACTGTAGTGATTACAACAGGAACCATGGTCCAGGCACAGAGTGCAGTCTCTTGAGATGTTGAGACAGGAGGATTGCTATGAGTTTAAGGGCAGCCTAGGCTACATAGTAAGTTCTATAATAGCCTGAGGAAGCCAAGAAGTCATAAAAGCCCGAAAGTTCTCATATGCTGTACTTTGATTGTGGAAATTAAATCAATAACTTTTTCCCCCTCATTCTCAGTCCATACCAGCTATCCTGGATTCTTTAAGATTTTTTCATACCAGAATTTAGCCCAATGATTTTCAGTGGAGGGTAATTTTGCTTCCCAGGGAACATTTAAACAAATCTGTTTTTGTTGTTTTGTTTTTTGTTTTTTGTTTTTTTCTTTTGGATTTTCACAATTGGATGAGGGAAAAAGGCAGAGACTGCAGACTGCGCCTGGACCATGGTTCCTACTGTGATCACTACAGTCCACACATTCCCAGTACAGTCCTCCCAGCAAAGAACAACTTGGCAACAAGTACTACTAGTGCTGAGAATAAAACGACCCCTGCTGCTAGCCCTCAAACCACCTTCTCATGCTGTGGTCTCCTCTAAAGATATATCTCTGGACATTATCCTCATTCATAAGTCCGTGTAATTGCACAGGCATAACGTAAATAAATACACCCATGTCTGTAAATACACAGCGAGGATGAGGATTCATGGTGTATATGGATGTAAGTATATTTGCCTTTAATTTTATCTTGGTCAGCGCTGGGAGGTGAGTTTATTTTTCTTTCCAGAGGTACAGCAGGTTTAAGCTTGGAGAGAAGTGGGAAGAGCGAAATGATTCTCTCAAGGATGAGAGTGCTGGCTCCTGACTGGCGGTCCCCTTCCTTTGTCAGAATCATGGCTTCTCTAAACTGTCTAGTGGTTACAAAACCCCATCGGGGTTGGAAGTGTTCTAATGGCCGCTCTTGGTCTTCTGTCCATACACGTGACCACTGATATCATTTATTTTCTGAAAGTGCAAACTGAACCTTTTCCTGCTAGCTTCACTTCTGCTAATTAAATAACAGAGACAGACTTGCCAGTACCCACAAAATAAGGTCTGGCTGGCCAGAAGGTTTCATTTATTCATTCTTCAGTAATGAAATTAGCTGTCCTATGAGCCAGTACATGGCATCCCCAGTCTTATTTTGATATTTTTGTTTGCCTAACTTGCCTTTACTCTCACTGGTCTCATTTTCAATAGGCACAATTGTTTTTATTTTCTAAATGTAAGCCCTGACTCATGCCCAGTAAGAAAAGGCTACACAAAAGAAGTCAGAGCCGAGAAAATCTGATCTAGCTAGATTTAGCAGTGCTAGATTTACTGAGGACTCTCCCTGCTTATGTAAAAGAGGTAGGTGGTGCATGCCTTTATATCTAAGACCCAGGAGGCAGAGGCAGGGATGTTGATTTGGGTTCACAGCAAGCCTGGGATATATAGTGAGTTCCAGGACAACCAAGTCTATGTAGAGAGACCCTGTCTCAAAGAAAGGCAAAGGGCTAAAGTTGGATTAGATGCAGTCACACACAGAAAGAGGACTCTTTCTCAGTAGAAGCCTATGGCTTCCCACGTACTAAGTCTACAATCACATACCATGATGCCTTACTTTTTATATGGGCTATGGCAACAGAACTCATCTCTTCACGCTTTCAATGCCGGCAGATACCCAACCGAGCCATCTGCCGAGCCATGTTCAAGCTGCTTTTGGTGGAACTGTTCACTGGCCTCTAAAAAGCTCTAGTGGAGCACGAAAAATACTCAGAACCTCGGAGTGGATTTGGGGGATACCCACCATCACCCTCACCCCTAATACATCTCTATCCCCTGGATAGAGAGGTTTTCTCTGAGTATCCCTTTACTCACTCTCCAAATATCTATCTGCCTTAGAATGACGTGGCTCCTAATTCTTACCTCTGAACCCATCAGATCTTTCTGGAGAAGTCTCTCCATAGCCATCTTACCCATCTCATATCCTCTCCACCAGACGAATCTGACTCAGCCACATCCTCTCTTCCCTATCGGTTGGCATGTATGCCTTGTGGTGAAATCATGTTCATTTGATCTGTTGGAGATTAATTACATACATGGAGGCCATTGTGGGTTACTGTTTAGCTCCAAATGATTTCTTCTGTGACACTTTAGACATTGCTGATCTCTCTCTCTCTCTCTCTCTCTCTCTCTCTCTCTCTCTCTCTCTTCTCTCTTTCTCTCAGAGAAAAACTGATGTGTAGGCATAAACACAAATATTTAAAATTCAGTTTGGCACTGTGACCACTTAGCAACACAACACCATGGATTTCATGGAGCCTGAGTTCCTCTGCCACGGGCATGTAACTGGGTCTGTAATACCAAGCCTGAGAATAAGCTAGGGCTGGAGGGGTGGCTCAGCTATTAAAGGCTGGGCTCACAATCAAACCATAAGTGCAAGAGGCTCCACCCTCCATGACCTCTCCAACTGATAAAACCCAAGGTTACACAACAAGAAAAATAAAGCTGACTCAATAATTCCATTAAATGTTGGTCCCTTTGCCACACCCTGCCCCTCTCTCTCATATTTTCCTACTTTTAAGCATAGCTTTGCTCTTATATTTAAGTTAGTTTCTCTTTTTTTCTTTAATTTTGTATATTTTTGAGACTATAATTTAATCACATTTCTCTCTTCCCTTTCCTTCCTCTAAACCCTCCCAAACACCCTTCCCCACTCTCTTTTAAATTCATGGGTCCTTTTCGCCAATTGTTATTGCAGGATGTACATATTATATACAAATATATATATCACATATAATATATAATTATATATAATATATTTAGAATATATGTATATATATATATGGAATGTATATATATTGTAAATATAACCTGATGAGTTCTCCGTGAGACTTTTATACAACATATTTAGATCATATTCACCATCCCCATCTTTCCCCCAACCATTCCCAGATCTATCATAGCCTCTAACACCAGCCATTTTACATTCTCTCTCTTTTGTTTTTTTTGTTTGTTTTTTTGTTTGTTTGTTTGTTTCATGACAGGGTTTCTCTGTATAGCCCTGGCTGTCCTGGAACTCACTCTGTAGATCAGGCTGGCCTTGAACTCAGAAATCCGCCTGCCTCTGCCTCCTGAGTGCTAGGATTAAAGGCGTGTGCCACCACTGCCCAGCCTCTTTTTTTTTTTTTTTAATTAATTCTTCAAAAATTCCCGACAGTGGATTTGGATTTGGATTATCCTCATCCCGATGTCTCTAGCCCTCTGGTGTGCACGCCCTCAATCTCAGCACACATCCCAGTCAGACGCTTTAGTAAAAAGGCCAAAAGGTCTGTGACTAAGTTGTTGAAAATGTCCTTAATGTGTGTCTTCTCCAGGTTCTCTGTATCTCTTTGCTCTTCTCCCCCTTTGTTTTTTTTCTATAAGAAGTCCCTTTCACTCAGTGATAACAGTCTGCCTCACCTGTGTCTTGCCCTCCTGACCATCATTCTCTCTTATATTTAAAGCTTCTCCTTGTTTGTATTTTATTTTAACTTTTGTTGGGCTACATGTATATGACACATGGGTATATGTGCCTCTGTGTGTACATACATATGCACATGTGTGGAGGTATGCAGGTGTGTGAGTATAAACACTTGCCTGTTGAGTCCATAGCTTGATGTTGGGTTCCTTCCTCCATCTCTCTCCATTTTTTTCTCGGAGATAGGGTGTCTCATTAGAACTGGAGCTAGCTTGTCTAGCTAGCCTGGGTGCTTAGCAAGCTCCAGGTATCTCCCTGTGTCTGTCCCACTTGGCTTACCTTTGTTCCTTATGCTCAGATTATCAGTGGGTTTTGGGGATCCAAAATCATGACTCCCTGCTTAGGAGACAGGCGTTCTACAGAATGAGCCATGTATTCAGAGACTTCTCTAGCTGTTTGCATATTTATTTCCTTTGCCCTTACTACTATTATTTTTTATTCTGCTATCCTTTTGGGGTTCTTACTGTCATGCACATATTTCACAATGTCAAATTTTATGGAGAAATTTGTTCTTATGATTTAGAAGACAAGACAGCCCTGTTTCTGACCTCTGCAGTTGGCCTGTGTGGAAACTCTAGTCTCAGAGGCTACTTGTTACTTCTTCCTCACCAGAGAGGTTTCTGATTCTTCTTTCTTTCTATAATTTGAATTTTGAGTCAAGCAATCATCTGACTATCTCACGATTCCTTCTTGTTGGATGTGTCTTCTCCTTCAGTTTTGTTGTAGAATTCTATTTATACTTTTTGAGATGATATAATCGCCCACCCTTTCATTCCTTCTCTGAAAACGGTACAAGTGTCCACGAACTCCTTCTTCTTTCAGATAGATAGAAGAAATTTTATGCTTTGTATTCATGCTGGACTCTATTTCAAACTACACCTCTTACATAGAAGATCCTATGGAAAGCATCCATGCCTCTCTGCCTGAAGCTAAATACAAATTCCTGTCCTTTCTGTTTTTTATTTCCCTGGAACACGTGGTCTCCAGCTAATTAGTAACAGTCTGGGGAAATCCCACTATTGCATCCTGGATCTGGTGACCTCTGACCCACAAGGGAAACTTTGCATCCATGATATTTTGATGTATGCAAACCAAATCCAAATAAAATAAGTGAAGAGCCGTTACCAGGCTAGTAGCTATCAGATCGTCTAAATTCTTTATCAGCTCAGCGTTGTTGCAGGCAGATTTGTCATAGACCCAAAGTCAAGTCTACCGGCTTGAAAGGAAATGGGAGCTGATGTTTGTGTTGAAATGTGGTCACTAATTTGTATTATCTGGGAGTAAGGGGGATGTCAGTCCTTGGTGGTGCTTAGAAGCTCTGGATAAGAAGATGAGGCTGCACATGCTTGCCCTGAGGATTTCATCTTTCTGCACGGCATTGTCTGAGATTTCTGGTTGGAATTTTAAAGGTCTCTTTCTTGGGGTGCTATTTTTTCCTCAAGCTTCGAAGCTTTGTCAGCATTTGTCTCTGAGAGGATTTATTTTCATGTCATTTATCCAACTTAGGTTGAATCTTTTGAGTCTCCCTTTTAAAAGCCTCAGTGTCGAGTTCCAGAAATTGTTAATTGTGCATTTTATTCTGCTTCTCTTGCTAGGATTTAATTAGAATTTATTTTCATGCTTGGAAATACTTACGATTCCCGGATTCGGTGTCTACCCTCTGTTTTTGTATTAGTTTTGGTCCTTTTCTTTTTTTTTTCCTCCTGTGGAAGAGCTTACCAAGTTTACTTTGAACACGCTGGCCCGGAATTTTCATAAGCCACTTCTGAAGATCTTCAGTGCAGGGCTGGAGAGTGGCCTCAGTGGTTAAGAACACCTGTTGCTCTTGCAGAGGACCTGGGTTTGGTCCCCAGCGCTACATAGCTGCTCACAACGTTCTATGACTCCAGTTTCAGAGAATCTTGTGTCCTCTTCTGACCTCTGAGAGAGAACACCAGGCATACATGTAGTGGCCTTACATATATGCAGGTAAACACTTATACATGTAAATAAATTTTAAAAATCTTCAATGCAGACTGTAACTTTGCTCTTTTTCGGTTGCTGTGTAAACTTGCCCTGCCTGTCTCTTGAGTTATTTTGATATTTGTTGTTTTGTTTGATTTCATATTGTTTTCTTTGTTGCTTAATATTTTTTTGTCCATTTCACCTTATTCTTTAATGTTCCCTAGGAAGAACTGTACTACTTTAATAGCTGACTTTTCATTTTCTCCCTCTATATTTCCATGAAGAATTTTACTGATTGCTGAAGAGAAAGGCTGAAGTAGTCCCTTTAGTGAACAGTGATGTGGATTATGGCTGGCCAAGTTACCATTTAAAATTCTTTATTTTTTAAATCAGTCAAACACGTTTTATTGTTGTTGTTGTTGTTTGTAGTTTGAGTGACCAAAAGCCCACATTGTGTGGGCCTACTTGTCTGTTCTCAATGGCTTCTCTGGGGTACAGTGCAACCAAAGGACTAAGCCAAAGTGACCTTTCCCTGTAAGAAACTATTGTCTTAAGAACTCATTCCAGAAGGAAAAAGACAAACATTAATTTCCCTTGAGGGTGATGCCCCCACAATGACTTAATCACTTTCTAGAAGATCCCACCTCGTCAAGGTCTCAACATTGTGACTACCAAGTTTCCAATTCATTGCCTTAGAGGATACACCCAAATCACAACAGCCACTACTCAAGGGTTAATTGTGGCATGGTTGCCACAGTAAGTTTGTCACTTGAAGGCTAACTTGATTGGCAAGATGATATTTCTGAACCAAGGATCTCTTAAGAACAAAGCATAATTTATTTGCACCACGTATAAGAAATGAGAGAGTTGTTTATGCCTAGCCATACCCCGAAAACACAAGAATCCAGTGGTACAGAGGTACAAAGGTCTGTATATCATTGATATTAAAGTTTCAAGTAGAGGCAGCCATTGTAGCAAGATGGAGATTAGTACAACTATGACACAACAGGGGTTAAAGGTCACAGCTAAGGATCAGAATACCTTGGCTTGGATTTTACTGAGATTGGCAGAGAAGTTTTGGCAATTTCCGGAAAGTTCTCTACAGTTCTCTAAACTTTGTTCCTTGGCTTGGTGGGCTTAGTTAGTGTTTGGAGGGCTGAATGACGTAATGTTTACAAGATTCTTGCAAGGACACATGGCAGCCATTTCTTTTGTTATTAATGTTATTAATACCATCCAGCTACCAGGGTCTCAAGTGCAACCCATTCCATTTGCTTGAGGGAAAGTTAACAGAAACACAGGAAGTAAATTTCATCCTTTTAGCAGGTCTCCACATCGTACTTCTAGTCCAGTCTAAACCACAGACCAACCTTTGCCCATTTGGTTCAACATGAGGACAATACACATTAAAGATCCTATACTCAGTGGGTGTCAGAACAATCAGTGGTATTTTACCAGGTAGTGACACAATGACATTGAACCAAGGCAACATCTGCTCAAGACAGACCCATTTCAAACCATTTGTCACACAGGCATTTAGTGTGATGGCATTGGCTTCATTTTCACCTTTAAAATGAGGTCTATCCCATGTGCTTGGGAAGAACTGTGTTTCCTTCT
This sequence comes from Mus caroli, assembly GCF_978045245.1. Taxonomy (NCBI): domain Eukaryota; kingdom Metazoa; phylum Chordata; class Mammalia; order Rodentia; family Muridae; genus Mus; species Mus caroli. Next base: position 9,699,872 of record NW_028227268.1, read on the forward strand.
GTTGTGAATCGTAACAAGCCTGTGGTATATTCAAAGGGTGACTGGGGCCATCGAGATAGTCAGGAGTCTTATATTCAGCATTTCTTTGGAAATAAAAATGACACCTTATCAGTGTTTTAAAAAATGGAGACTCGGGATCTGGCGAGATGGCTCAGAGGTCAAGAGCACTGACTTCTCTTCCAGAGGTCCTGAGTTCAATTCACAGCAACCATATAGTGGCTATCAATCCTCTGTAATGGGATCCAATGCTCTCATCTGGTGTGTCTGAAGACAGCTACAGTGTACTCATACAAATAAAAATAAAGAAAGAAAATGTTTGTTTCTGTAGGCAAGTTTGATTTGCACTTTTTTTAAACACATGGAGACTCTTATTTGCTTGAGAGAAGGTAGAGGTTAGGAAATTGTTACGGGCTGATGGCACCTTGAACTCAGGAAACCAGGATGTAAGGAGATGTTGGTCTCATCTTCACAGCTTCCGAGTGGCATCATGGGTATGCTCCATAAGATTCCTGTGTAAACTGTACTTTGATGCCAGATGGGTTCCTTTCCAGAACCCAGTCCTTTTTCTTCTGAGTCAGTTTCCACATATCTGCCTCACGTGTCTGCCTATGTTGGGCTATCCTCAGCCCTGGCATCATAACCGAGATCAGTGCTGCTGTCAGCAGAAAACCTGTGGAAAATCGAGGGATGTCATGCCCCTGCTTCAGCCCACTTTCCACCAAGGGAATGGAATGGGTCATAACTGAGATTCTGGTACCTGGATAATCTCAACAGAAACAGGACCTCTATCTGTCAGTATAAAGCTTGGTGCCTCGAACTTTATTCCTTAGTCTGAACATCTCCCTCATTCTACTCTCCTTCGTATCTCTCTATCTATCTCTCTATCTCTCTATCTATCTATCTATCTATCTATCTATCTATCTATCTATCTATCTACTGGCATGCGAAGGAGAGGCTCTCATGTTTCTCAAGCTGTCCCTAGATTCATTGTGTAGCAGAGGATGGTCTTGAAGTCTATCCTCCCTCATCTACTTTTCAAGAGCTGGGATGACAGGCATACATCCTGGGGGAACCTGAGGGCCTTGTGCATGCTAGGTGAGCACTCTTCAAACTGAGCTAAACTACCAGCTCCTCCCAGCACTATGTTAACTGATTCTTGAGCTCCTTATTGTTCCTTCTTCCCAGAAAGCACATCTCCAAGATTGGTGAGCTTAAACCTTTCTCCCTTCCTCTTCTTGCTGAGGATGCTAGGACTATAACCCACACAGGAATATAACCCATTCTTCCAAAACTCCCCGAGCTTAGCCGTTTTATTTCCCACACATCATTTATCATCATCTAACATAATACATTTTTTTGTAACTCTGGCTGATCTCAAACTGACTATGTAGCTGAAGAGAATCCTGGATTTCTGATTTTCCCGAGTGTCAAGATTATAGGCAAATACCATCATGTCTGCTTATGTAGTGTTTTGGGTGAAACCTAGGGCTTTGTGCATGCCAGGTAAGAACTTTTAACTGAGCTACATAGCTAGCCCCAAAATACTATTTCAGGTGAGTATGGATTTATCAGTCTCAACATGGAAGAGGCACACGTAGGATGCTCTCAGATCATACCCCCCCCCATATATTCTTTTTCTCCTTCTGCCTTAAAATTTACTCTCCTGTTCTGAAGAGGAGACACGGAGGCTAATTTCCAGAGAGCAAGGGGGAAGGTAAGAGCTATAAACAAGCAATACTTCGGAATCAAGACACTTGCCAGGTGGTGGGAGGAGAGAGGGTGGCATTAGCAGTGCCTCGCCCATGGCTGGAGATTGCCAGGAAGCGCCTGATGGGCTGGACACTGGGCCACAGCTGCTGTGCCGAACTCCAGGGACATGCCTTGGGATGCGTTGCAGCTGTGGCTGATGGAAAGCAGATGTTTCACTGTGTGGGGGAAAACCTTCTTGAAGTGTGCCATGGGGCACCCAGACAGACACCCTTCCTTTTTCCCCCCCTTCTCAAAAACAAATCAAGGAGGGAAAATTACACTCGAGTAACCCTGTGAGAGGACTTACTGCAACAAGTTGAAATCTCATAGTTTAAGGATTTGTGTAATTTTAACAGAAAAAAAAATAGGTAATAGGGTTTAAAGTTAAATTCAGTCAATTGGACAGTTCAAGAACTTTTTTCATGTCAACTTCTATTACTGCTGTTAGAAGAGTCTTTGTCTTTGACTCCTCATGTTAATTCTTCTTGTCACACTGATCCTCTGAACTCTTTCTTCTCCTTTCTCTATTTTTACTACAGCTGTTTGAATTATTCCCCTTTTTCATGCAAACCATTGTATGCTTTGTCGCTAATTAATCCTCATGCTATTCTAGTCTTTAACAAAAAATGCTCAGGATTGAGAATGGAGCTCAGTCAGTAAAGTGCTTGCTGCACCAGCATCAGAGCCTGAGCCTAGATCCCCACATTCACATCAAAAAGCAGGGCAAGATGGTAGCACATGTCTGCCATCCTGCGGGGCTGGGGTGTGCAGAGACAGAAGAATCCTCCGGTTCATTCACTGGCCAGCCAGTCTAGCCATATTGATGAGCTCCAGGCGCAACAAGAAAGCCTGTGTGAAAATATAAGGGGGAAAAGATCAGAAAGATGATACCCAGTATTGTCTTCTGCACCCCCTAACATGTGTCTGAGCACTCCCTTATACAGCATATACATATATGTACTCACACACACATACACACACACATACACACACAGACATACACACACACACACACACATTGGGTTCTTTATATTAATTTTGTCCTAAAATTACATGAGATACATTAGTAAGAATATTTATGTAACTAATATTCAGCAATAAGACAGGTAGTACATCTCTGATGTCAGATCTTGGGAATCCAAGGCAGGAGGATTGATGCAAGTTTGAGGTTATGATGGTCTACATAGTAGGTTATAGGCTAGCCTGCACAAAGGGAGACTCTCTAGAATTTATATAAGTAAATAAATATATAAATACATGCTGCACTATAAATTTTGTAAATTGTTGAATATCAACTTCTAAGAATATGTCCTTTAGTATAAATTATTAGCTTATATAATTTATGAACACACACACACACACACACACATATATATATGTATATATATAATACTTGTTTATTGCCAGGTATTGTAGTATATACTTGTATTGTAAACCCAGAACTTGGTAGCAAGCTTGTGAGTTCGAGGATACCCTGGATTGCTTAATAGGTTCCAGACACAATGAAACAGTCTAAATAATAATAATAATAATAATAATAATAATAATAAACACCAAATACATAAAATATTTCCTTAGTTAGTCTTAGAAAGTAAAGGTCTTTTTCCATTCCTCTATTTGATGATGAATGTATGTTCAAATGTATTCAGGTTTTGTATTTCAATTGAAGGGAAGAGACAGTCATGAAACACTTTATCTATTTATCTATCTATCTATCTATCTATCTATCTATCTATCTATCTATCATCTATCTATCTATCTATCTATCTATCTATCTATCTATCTATCTATCTATCTATTTATCTAATTATAGGACAAATAGTTTCTCTGTCTCTGTCTCTCTTTCAGTCCCTCTCCCTCTCCCTTCTGTCCCCCATCTCTCATATATATATATATATATATATATATATATATATATATATATATAGTGAGATGTCCATGCAGTAGTAGTAGATACAAGAGAGTATCATCTTTCTCAGTGTTTCTGACAGAATTTATAGTCTAATATGCATACACACATGTACAGTTATAAAAAATTGCAAATCATATGCATGTTTATATTCACATATGTGTGTGTATAATTCCTTGAAATGTTTATTAGTCTAGGGCACATTAAACAAAAGAGAAAAAACCAGGAGCCCACCTCTCATCTTGCTGCAGCTGGTTATTCACAGCCTAACTCCACTGACAGAGTGCCTGCAGAGCTATCTAGGAAACCTGCAGTTGCATTTCTCCGAAGGTCAAGTTCCAGCGGAAAATGGAGCCTTGAATCAACATCTCCAAGTGCACACAATTTTTAAGGTGGGCATGCTGAGATTGGCAAGGGTAGGGGCACCTTCTCATGGTGCTACTGTTTATACTGCCCTGCACGGCAGACAACCATCTCAGTTCTACATGACTTCAAATCCTAAACTGTTATGGGGGAAAGACATTTTCGACATTCTTTATCCAAATCCCACACATTAAAAAAGCACCAATCCAAGACATATCCACCCTTCTGGGAATCCATCTCCTATGTGTGGGCGCTGACTACTCTGTCTGGAATTTGCTGGTGTGTAGGAGGCACGGAGTCTATTAGTCCTTGGAAACTTACTACAAGAAATGGACAGGTAAGGCCATGGCAGCCAAGTTAACATTGAAAAGGAAATTCTTTTGCTGATGTTTGGAAAAGGTAAGCTTAAAACAAAACAAAACAAACAGACAGACAAACCCCTGAATTTCAAATACTTAAGCTCAGAGTGAGGCTTGCCTTGCTCGGTCTCTCTTAGCTCCACGCTTCTGCAAGCCCACAAGCATGGCTATACATTTTGGAATGAAGTAACCACATAGAATTTTCATCTGCTTTGGAAAAGCCAGGAAAATGTGTGTGTGTGTGTGTGTGTGTGTGTTTGAGCAAATACAGGTTGTATATGTGTGTGAGTAGAAGTAAGGTACATGGCTGTGCTTTTCTCTCAAAGCAGGACCTTTAAATTCTATATGTAAAACCCTGCCAAATCTCCAAGGACGTCTGACGCACACATGTTCAAGTAACTTAGCTAAAGCTTAAAAAAATGAACTTGTGATTCACAGCTTGAAGTTTGAGTTTGGTTAAGTATTGTCTTAAAGTACAAAATTAAACTGAAAGTGTGGGTCTGTGAAAGAGAACTTGCCTCAAATATACAAGGTCTCAAGTTCAATCTCCAAAGCACTGAAGAGTTTGTGGAGATAGATTTGGTAGTGCATGCTTGTGATCCCAGCACTTGGGAGGGGGTGGCAAGATGACCAGGAGCTCAAGGCCAGTCTTAGCTTGAGTAGCAAGCTCAAGGCCATCTTGAGACCTTCAGACCATCTTGAGATCTTCAGACCATCTTGAGACCTTGGCTCAAAGAATTAATTAACTAATTAACTAAAGTAACCCACTTTAGTCTATATATGGGCTCTAAAGGAGATGAATCCATATCTTCATTAGGGAGGCAGGGAAGGCAGATAGGGAATAACGTTCTAGAATGTTCTAAAATGCCTTTTCATAACAAGAGTACCTGTGGATTTTTATAAAATATCAGTATGTTTTGAGAGCTTGAACTCCATGCAGAGTTTCTAGAGCTCACCACCAAGATATGCAGCAGCATCTACCCTAAGTTAAGTATTTGTTTATTTGATGGTCTGTCATCCCATGTAACCTCTGTTATAGAACCTTTAATTATCTTAGGACAAAAGTTAAAGTATTGCGGCTTTGAAAACTTTATTGTCTTACTCATGTTTCCATAGGCAAAGGTTGAGTCATTGTCCATACCACAGTCCTCTTGGCTGGACTGCAGACTCGGCTCTAGAAAGAGGCCTTTTCTCTTGTCTATATGGCTGTAATGACACAGTGTGTCTGTAACCGAGGAAGGAATTTACTGGGTAAGAATTTTTTAAGACAGTAGGAAGGAGACTCTGTGTCCAAAACAGCAAAGAAAAATGAAACCATTCTTTTCTCTAAGGCTACTCTAGATTTCTCTTAGAGTTGGAGCAGATACCTATCATCTTATCATGAGAGATTGACATAAAGTGTAAATATTCTTGGGAATGAAATCCACCCACCTTTAAACAACATGAGAAGATCAATTCTGATTATGAGTTATTTTCTTGGAAGGGATAGTATATATAACAAATATATCTTGAGAAGGGATTCTAGGTAAGCCTCAGTGGTAGGTGATTTACACATATTATGCAAATACAGTATCCTAAACATGTGAAATACACACCATTCTCCTCATTTATGCAAATGAGAAATGGAGCCCACTGAGGTTAAATCAAAGTGTCCAAGATGATGGTCTGAAAAATGGTAGAATTAGAAACTAGGTCTCATTGTTTCCTGGTACTGATTTCTCAGGCTCTACCATGCTCAGAGTATACTGGAATCCAAGCTTAAGGGAAAGAAAAGATGGGCAGGGGAGGAATGCTGGAACATTAAGAAGAGAGATGGGGGAGACTGGAGACAGGTCTCTTTAATTTGTCTAAGGCTGTGCTGGAAGCCCCTGAAGAGAGAGGTGTAGAAAGACCTTAGCAAGGGATGATTAATGTCTGACCAGTGAGAACTTTCTCTCAACTTCCACATCCAATTCATCACTAGGCCCTTCAAATCTTCCTTCGAGTTCTTGAATATTCCCCTACAAATTTACTGCTGTCGCTCTAGCCAAGGCCTTCAATATCAGCTGCTTTTCTTAGGTTTTCCCCTGTCCCTGCTATTCTCTTCCCTAGGGAAGGATAGTCTTTCTGAAACAAAAATCCAAAATTTTTGTGCTTCCTGCTTAAACATCTCAGTGCTTCTCAGATTCCTTATGTCAGAGTTCAAACTCCTTTTCACAGTTTGTGGAATCCGTCATTTTGTTCACGTTGGATGTGGCTTCTAAGTTTTCACTATCAAAATCCATCGTTTGATGAGCATCTCTTTGTGTGTTTTAAAATATTCCCAGAGCAATTTCGTTGCAGGGCTGAAAATCATATGCGTCCTGTAAGATCTTTCTGAATTTGATGATTCCAATCTTTTTAGAATTCCTTGGTTTGGCTGAGGGTCCAGGCTGGTGGCTATGGTAACAGAAACTATCATAGTTTTCTTTCTGAGATACCTAATATCCCTAATAGTGTGGCCACAAGCACAATAAGCCAGCCCTCTTTGATGTTGAGTTTAGTTTAATTCTTATCTCTTCTTGTGGATTCAGGCAGGTTACAGAGAAGGAAAAGGTAAGCCCGGCTAGCTAAAAAGAATCCTTGCACGCTTTCAAGGTAAATGGAAATGCTCCAGGGATAGTGAGGCAAGTTCCTTGAGATAGATAGAAGGCAATTGAGACTGAGGGGCAATACTGAAGCTGACTCTCAAAGCTAAGGCAAAGAAAAGACAAGAAAAGCTCCTGGGCTTTTATGACTTAGGGGGTAAAATAACCAGTGTTCTTCATCTTTGTGTGTGTGTGTGTGTGTGTCTTTAGAGCTAGTGAGCCTGAGGTCAGGATGTTCAAAGGACTGCTGTCTTAAAGACGCCAGATGGTTAGGGTACACTGGGGTGTAAGTAGAGTAGGAATATTGGCTACACTGCAGCCAGTGTTGAACTGGTTCAGGCTGGAAATGTATATTTGAAAAGAACTTCTAGGGTCAAAGATGGATGGAGCTATAGTTTCTGAAAAAAATGTTTTGGAAAGAATCTCTACCAATTAAAGTTCATGTTTTAAATCATGCGCCTCCAAATAGGAAAGAAATAAAAAGAGGCAAGATTTTCAGGAAGAAATGCATGAAATTGAAGAATTCCACACACACACATACATATGTATATACATATATATATATACACATATATATGTATACACACATATATGTATATACACATATATATGCATATATATACACACATATATACATATAATCATATACGAATATATACTTATAACTACATACACATATAACTATGTTATATACAAAACACACATGTATGTATAAACATGTATATATGTGTCTCTGTGTGTGTATTCTCTATCTATCTATCTATCTATCTATCTATCTATCTATCTATCTATCTATCAAAATTTTGCACTAGGACTCAAAGATTTATGTGTCTGGAATGCCATGTTCAAAGTACCATTATTTACTTATTTTTTTTTAATTTTTAATATTTTTATTACATATTTTCCTCAATTACATTTCCAATGCTATCCCAAAAGTCCCCAATAGCGCCCCCCACTTCCCTACCCACCCATTCCCATTCTTTTGGCCCTGGCATTCCCCTACATTGGGGCATATAAAGTTTGCAAGTCCAATGGGCCTCTCTTTCCATTGATGGCCGACTAGGCCATCGTTCGATACATATGAAGCTAGAGACAAGAGCTCCGGGGTTCTGGTTAGTACATCATGTTGTTCCAACAATAGGGTTGCAGATCCCTTTAGCTCCTTGGGTACTTTCTCTAGCTTCTCCATTGGGAGCCCGGTGATACATCCAATAGCTGTCTGTGAACATCCACTCCTGTGTTTGCTAGGCCGCGGCATCTTCTCACAAGAGACAGCTATATTTGGGTCCTTTCAGCAAAATCTTGCTAGTGTATGCAATGGTGTCAGCGTTTAGAAGCTGATTATGGGATGGATCCCTGGATACGGCAGTCTCTAAATGGTCCATCCTTTCATCACAGCTACGAACTTTGTCTCTGTAACTCCTTCCCTGGGTGTTTTGTTCCCAATTCTAAGAAGGGGCACAGTGTCCGCACTTTGGTCTTCATTCTTCTTGAGTTTCATGCGTTTATCAAATTGTATCTTATATCTTGGGTATCCTAAGTTTTGGGCTAATATCCACTTATCAGTGAATACATATTGTGTGAGTTCTTTTGTGATTGTGTTACTTCACTCAAGATGATGCCCTCCAGGTCCATCCATTTGGCTAGGAATTTCATAAATTCATTCTTTTTAATAGCTGAGTAGTACTCCATTGTGTAAATGTACCATAATTTCTGTATCCATTCCTCTGTTGATGGACATCTGGGTTCTTTCCAGCTTCTGGCTATTATAAATAGGGCTGCTATGAACATAGTGGAGCATGTGTCCTTCTTACCGGTTGGGACATCTTCTGGATATATGCCCAGGAGAGGTATTGCTGGATCCTCCGGTAGTACTATGTCCAATTTTCTGAGGAACCGCCAGACTGATTTCCAGAGTGGTTGTACAAGCTTGCAATCCCACCAACAATGGAGGAGTGTTCCTCTTTCTCCACATCCTCGCCAGCATCTGCTATCACCTGAATTTTTGATCTTAGCCATTCTGACTGGTGTGAGGTGGAATCTCAGGGTTGTTTTGATTTGCATTTCCCTGATGATTAAGGATGTTGAACATTTTTTCAGGTGCTTCTCTGCCATTCGGTATTCCTCAGGTGAGAATTCTTTGTTCAGTTCTGAGCCCCATTTTTTAATGGGGTTATTTGACTTTCCGGAGTCCACCTTCTTGAGTTCTTTATATATATTGGATATTAGTCCCTTATCTGATTTAGGATAGGTGAAGATCCTTTCCCAATCTGTTGGTGGTTTTTTTGTCTTATTGATGGTGTCTTTAGCCTTGCAGAAGCTTTGTAGTTTCATGAGGTCCCACTTGTCAATTCTCGATCTTACAGCACAAGCCATTACTGTTCTATTCAGGAATTTTTCCCCTGTGCCCATATCTTCAAGGCTTTTCCCCACTTTCTCCTCTATAAGTTTCAGTGTCTCTGGTTTTATGTGTAGTTCCTTGATCCACTTAGACTTGACCTTAGTACATGGAGATAGGAATGGATCGATTCGCATTCTTCTACATGTTAACAACCAGTTGTGCCAGCACCATTTGTTGAAAATGCTGTCTTTCTTCCACTGGATGTTTTTAGCTCCCTTGTCGAAGATCAAGTGACCGTAGGTGTGTGGGTTCATTTCTGGGTCTTCAATTCTATTCCATTGGTCTATTTGTCTGTCACTATACCAGTACCATGCAGTTTTTATCACAATTGCTCTGTAGTAAAGCTTTAGGTCCGGCATGGTGATTCCACCAGAGGTTCTTTTATCCTTGAGAAGAGTTTTTGCTATCCTAGGTTTTTTGTTATTCCAGATGAATTTGCAGATTGCACTTTCTAATTCGTTGAAGAATTGATTTGGAATTTTGATAGGGATTGCATTGAATCTGTAGATTGCTTTTGGCAAGATAGACATTTTTACAATGTTGATCCTGCCAATCCATAAGCATGGGAGATCTTTCCATCTTCTGAGATCTTCTATAATTTCTTTCTTCAGAGACTTGAAGTTTTTATTATACAGATCTTTCACTTCCTTAGTTAGAGTCACGCCAAGATATTTTATATTATTTGTGACTATTGAGAAGGGTGTTGTTTCCCTAATTTCTTTCTCAGCCTGTTTATTCTTTGTGTAGAGAAAGGCCATTGATTTGTTTGAGTTAATTTTATATCCAGCTACTTCACTGAAGCTGTTTATCAGGCTTAGGAGTTCTCTGGTGGAATTTTTAGGGTCACTTATATATACTATCATATCATCTGCAAAAAGTGATAATTTGACTTCATCTTTTCCAATTTGTATCCCTTTGATCTCCTTTTGTTGTCGAATTGCTCTGGCTAGGACTTCAAGTACAATGTTGAATAGGTATGGAGAAAGTGGACAGCCTTGTCTAGTCCCTGATTTTAGAGGGATTGCTTCAAGCTTCTCACCATTTACTTTGATGTTGGCTACTGGTTTGCTGTAGGTTGCTTTTATCATGTTTAGGTATGGGCCTTGAATTCCTGATCTTTCCAAGACTTTTATCATGAATGGGTGTTGGATCTTGTCAAATGTTTTTCCGCATCTAACGAGATGACCATGTGGTTTTTGTCTTTGAGTTTGTTTATACACTGGATTACGTTGATGGATTTCCGTATATTGAACCATCCCTGCATCCCTGGGATGAAACCTACTTGGTCAGGATGGATGATTGTTTTGATGTGTTCTTGGATTCGGTTAGCAAGAACTTTATTGAGGATTTTTGCATCAATATTCATAAGGGATATTGGTCTGAAGTTTTCTATCTTTGTTGGGTCTTTTTGTGGTTTAGGTATCAGAGTAATTGTGGCTTCATAGAATGAGTTGGGTAGAGTACCTTCTGTTTCTATTTTGTGGAATAGTTTGTGAAGAACTGGGATTAGATCTTCTTTGAAGGTCTGATAGAACTCTGCACTAAACCCATCTGGTCCTGGGCTTTTTTTAGTTGGGAGACTATTAATGACTGCTTCTATTTCTTTGGGAGATATAGGGCTGTTTAGATCATTAACCTGATCTTGATTCAACTTTGGTACCTGGTATCTGTCTAGGAACTTCTCCATTTCATCCAGGTTCTCCAGTTTTGTTGAGTATAGCCTTTGGTAGAAGGATCTGATGGTGTTTTGGATGTCTTCAGGATCTGTTGTTATGTCTCCTTTTTCATTTCTGATTTTGTTAATTAGGATGCTTTCCCTGTGCCCTCGAGTGAGTCTGGCTAAGGGTTTATCTATCTTGTTGATTTTCTCAAAGAACCAGCTCCTTGATTGGTTGATTCTTTGAATAGTTTTTCTTGTTTCCACTTGGTTGATTTCGCCCCTGAGTTTGATTATTTCCTGCCGTCTACTCCTCTTGGGTGAATTTGCTTCCTTTTGTTCTAGTGCTTTTAGGTGTGTTGTCAAGCTGCTAATGTGTGCTCTCTCTAGTTTCCTTTTGGAGGCTCTCAGAGCTATGAGTTTTCCTCTTAGAAATGCTTTCATTGGGTCCCATAAGTTTGGGTATGTTGTGGCTTCATTTTCATTGAACTCTAAAAAGTCCTTAATTTCTTTCTTTATTCCTTCCTTGACCAAGGTATCATTGAGAAGAGTGTTGTTCAGTTTCCACGTGAAGGTTGGCTTTCTATTATTTATTTTGTTATTGAAGATCAGCCTTAGTCCATGGTGATCTGATAGGATGCATGGGACAATTTCAATATTTTTGTATCTGTTGAGGCCTGTTTTGTGACCAATTATGTGGTCAATTTTGGAGAAGGTACCATGAGGTGCTGAGAAGAAGGTATATCCTTTTGTTTTAGGATAGAATGTTCTGTAGATATCTGCCAGATCCATTTGATTCATAATTTCTCTTAGTTTCTCTGTGTCCCTGTTTAGTTTCTGTTTCCATGATCTGTCCATTGGTGAAAGTGGTGTGTTGAAGTCTCCCACTATTATTGTATGAGGTTCAATGTGTGCTTTGAGATTTACTAAAGTTTCTTTAATGAATGTGGCTGCCTTTGTATTTGGAGCATAGATATAAAGGATTGATAGTTCCTCTTGGAGGATTTTACCTTTGATGAGTATGAAGTGTCCCTCCCTGTCTTTTTTAATGACTTTGGGTTGGAAGTCAATCTTATCAGATATTAGAATGGCTACTCCAGCTTGTTTCTTCATGCCATTTGCTTGGAAAATTGTTTTCCAGCCTTTCATTCTGAGGTAGTGTCTATCCTTTTCTCTGAGATGAGTTTCCTGTAAGCAGCAAAATATTGGGTCTTGTTTGTGTAGCCAGTTTGTTAGTCTATGTCTTTTTATCGGGGAGTTGAGTCCATTGATATTAAGAGATATTAAGGAAAAGTAATTGTGGTTTCCTGTTATTTTTGTTGTTAAAGTTGGCATTTTGTTCTTGTGGCTGTCTTCTTTTAGGTTTGTTGAGGGATTACCTTCTTGTTGTTTCTAGGGCGTGGTTCCTGTCCTTGTATTGGCTTTTTTCTGTTATTATCCTTTGAAGGGCTGGATTCGTGGAGAGATAATGTGTGAATTTGGTTTTGTCGTGGAATACTTTGGTTTCTCCATCTATGTTAATTGAGAGTTTGGCTGGGTATAGTAGCCTGGGCTGGAATTTGTGTTCTTTTAGTGTCTGTATAACATCCGTCCAGGATCTTCTGGCTTTCATAGTCTCTGGTGAAAAATCTGGTGTAATTCTGATAGGCTTGCCTTTATATGTTACTTGGCCTTTTTCTCTTACTGCTTTTAGTATTCTATCTTTATTTAGAGCATTTGTTGTTCTGATTATTATGTGTTGGGAGGTATTTCTTTTCTGGTCCAGTCTATTTGGAGTTCTGTAGGCTTCTTGTAAGTTCATGGACATCTCTTTCTTTAGATTTGGGAAGTTTTCTTCTATAATTTTGTTGAAGATGTTTGCTGGTCCTTTGAGTTGAAAATCTTCATTCTCATCCACTCCTATTATCTGTAGGTTTGGTCTTCTCATTGTGTCCTGTATTTCTTGGATGTTTTGAGTTAGGATCTTTTTGCATTTTACATTTTCCTTGATTGTTGTGCCGATGTTCTCTATGGAATCTTCTGCACCTGAGATTCTCTCTTCCATCTCTTGTATTCTGTTGCTGATGCTCGTATCTATGGTTCCAGATTTCTTTCCTAGGGTTTCTATCTCCAGTGTTGCCTCATTTTGGGTTTTCTTTATTGTGTCTACTTCCCTTTTTAGGTCTAGTATGGTTTTGTTCATTTCCATCATCTGTTTGGATGTGTTTTCCTGTTTTTCATTAAGGACTTCTACCTGTTTGATTATGTTATCCTGTTTTTCTTTAAGGATTTGTAACTCTTTAGCAGTGTTCTCCTGCAATTCTTTAAGGGATTTTTGTGCTTCCTCTTTAATGTCTTCTACCTGTTTAGCAGTGTTCTCCTGTATTTCTTTAAGTGTGTTATTAAAGTCCTTCTTGAAGTCCTCTACCATCATCAGGAGATATGCTTTTAGATCCGTGTCTAGCTTTTCTGGTGTGTTGGGGTGCCCTGGACTGGGCGAAGTGGGAGTGCTGGGTTCTGATGATGGTGAGTGGTCTTGGTTTCTGTTAGTAAGATTATTACGTTTACCTTTTGCCATCTGGTAATCTCTGGGGTTAGTTGTTGTCGTTGTCACTGTTTAAAGATTGGAGCAGAAGCTGTGTTCCACTCACCAGCAGTCTCAAAATCCTGTGGAGGGGGTCGTGGGTAGCTGGCGGTACCCCGGTGCTGGTCCAGCCGGAAGAGGCCTGTGGTCCTACTCAGGCCGGTTTTCTGCTTCCCTAACTAATGCAGTCTCAGGTCCCGCGCACAATTGGATTGGAGCAGAAGCTGTGTTCCACTCTCCAGAAGTCCTAAGATCCTGTGGCGGGTGTTGTGGGTAGCTGGCGAGTGTCAGCCGACCCTGCGCCCTAGCTACCCCGCTGCTTTTCTGACCGGAAGAGGCTTGTGGCCCTATGTAGGCCGGATTTCTCCCTCCCCAACCAAAGCAGTCTCAGGTCCCCCGTGATTGGACTGGAGCAGAAGCTGTGTTCCACTCAGCAGCAGTCTCAAAATCCTGTGGCGGGGGTCGTGGGTAGCTGGCGGGTGTCAGCCGACCCTGCGCTCTAGCTACCCCGGTGCTGATCCGGCCGGATGAGGCCTGTGGCCCTACTCAGGCCTGTTTCTGCTTCCCTAACTAATGCAGTCTCAGGTCCCGCGCACAATTGGATTGGAGCAGCAGTACCATTATTTATAATAAGCTAAGTATTCAATGACAATTGGATCAGTAAAGGAAAAATATGCTAATTATGATCTGGAAATATTTCTCAGTGGAATGTTTGCATAGCACATAAAAAGTCCTAAGTTTATTCTTAGCACCAATATAAACTAGGTGTTGTGGCTCACAACTGTAACATCTGCATGGAGAAGGTGAATGTGGGAGAGTTAGGAGTTCAAGGTTATTCTCAACGTAGTGAACCTGAGGCCAACCCATTACCCCTCACATGTGTTGTATGTGTGTACTTATATATGCATATATACATATAGATTTATATTAATATATAAACATACGTGTATATATGAACCTGATTTATTGTGAAGAACAGAAATTTCTGTCATTTGAAAGGGCATGGGTAGAACTGGAGGATTATGTGAAATGAAATAAGCCAGATGCAAACACACAAATTCCACACAATATCACTTAGGTGATAAATCTAAAATAGTTAAGATCATAGAAGGAGATAGTCGGGTGGTGATTGCCAGGGTCTGTGATGATGAGATAGATAATAAAGAGGTACATAATCACTGGGAGATGATGGGTAAGCTCGTGGTATGGATGATGTTTTTAGGAAGATATGTCAAATTTTATCAAGATATATATATATATATATATATATATATACATATATATATGTATATATATATACTTTATATTAGCTACATATAGATTTTTATAGTTCAAAGATTTTAAAACAATGGTGATTTTGACAGAATAAAAATAATGCTCATGGTTTAAAATAATACACAGAACAGGACATGCATTTATTATTTTATCTTCCAATTGAGTTTTGAGAGTTCTGTAATGTATATAAGATATGATTGGCAATATTCACTAGCATATCTGCCTTCCAACATCCACTAGATCCAACCTGACACATGTTCCTCCTGACTTCATGTCACATTAAAACAATTACCTCACTGCATCCAATGAGCTTTGCCCTTATCCATATAGATGTAGATCTTCCTGTGAAATATCCAGTGACCTAGCAATGGCCACAGCACCAATGAAAATGGACCATCTTTCCCCCAGCCACTATCGACCACCAAGATCTGCCTAGAGGGACATTTAGTAGACATGGAAAGACGAAAAGTTTGGAGATGCTAGATGCTCAATATAACATGGCTGAGAAAGAAATTTAGGAATGTGATTTGCAAAATAGTGAAAGTAGCTAGAAATCAGGGGTTCTGCTGAAATTTCAAGAAGGGTCTGGGTGGATTGGGGAAACAACTGAAGAAGCTCTGGAAGAGTTATGTCCAAGAAGACACAGTTTCATTGTCTCTCTTGTTTATACTTTTGAACTCCACTTGATCTCCATTGGGTCACTGCCCATTTCTTATCTCCCTATAAAATAGGGTTAAGTTGTGTTTTTATGAAGGTCAGCTTTTGTCACATTTACTTATTTATTTATTTGTTTGTTTGTTTGTTTGTCTGTCTGTCTGTCTATCTATTTATTTATTGTGTGTATACATATGTGAGCACATGTGTGCCATGTCACACATGTGGAGTTCAGGGGACAACTTTTAGGGATCAGTCCTCTCCTTCCACCCTGTGGATCCTGGGAATTGAATTCAGGATGTTAAACGTAGGGTGAATGCCTTTCTTCACTGAGCCCTACGACTGGCTATAAGTTATAGGAAGAATAAATGTTTCACTCATAGCTCATAGATGAGAGAATAGATGAGTTTACTGAAACTGGTATAGCTGGGAAAGATGTAAAGATTCATAAACAAAACCAATAGGCCCAAAGGGCAGATGCATCGTTCAATGCTTTGGGAGTGAAACTGTTCCTGAATAGCTGAGCTCATTTCTGAATCTTGTGAGGAACTTTTAGACCTTTAAAGAAGCTCTTGGCTGAGAAATATAGTCAAGTTTATGAAAAGGGGCGTACTGGCTTGCAGTGGGAGGAAGATAAACACTCTCAGCAACACTGACTACCGAATATGAAATATTTGTGGGAACATTCTTATGAAGTCTAGCAGCCGTAGGTGGGAGAATGATGCATGAGGCCCAGCAGCAATGAAAGGGAGATGGCGTTCTGCTTGCTTACTTCAAGAGAAATCGTGAAATGGCTGCAAGGAGGAAGACGCCAGATCACCCACGGAGCGTGGACTCAGACCAGACCAGAACTCCTCCAGGAGACAAGGAAGCTTGTGTGCAGGAGTCAAAGAGCTGTGTGGGCTGAACTCGGTAAAATGGACTTCTTCCATTTCTCCAAAGAGGATGCGAAGGATATTGGGAGAATCAACCCCAGTGGTCTGAAATCCCAGGCTGTGTCTCCATCTCTTTGTAGAATGGGTCCAAACTTGCGTTGGAAACCAAGAAAATCTGTGCACACAGTTGTTTCCCTCTTCCACTATCATGGTCCCCATCAATTAAAAATATTATTTGTATTCTTTAAAATATTTCTGATATTCCTTGCACCATTAGTAGCTGAGCTCAAACCATGTATTTTACCACCTACATGGCTGCAGTAGTCACAAAAAATCTATAGTCAGCTAATTCTTTTAGTCAACCCAGTTCAGATAGGATCATTTTGGACCCCTACTTGAGCTTCTCTGGTAACTCTCTGTGGACTGCAGGATTGTTTTCATAGTGTAACATCTATCTAATTAGCATGATATAGCCTATATGTAGATCAACATCAGACCTGGCCAACATATACATATGTCCTCTTGTTGTATACACACGAGAGAGAGAGAGAGAGAGAGAGAGAGAGAGAGAGAGAGAGAGAGAGAGAGAGAGAGAGAGAGAGAGAGGATATAAAAGAAATGGAGGGACTAGATCTGGATGCAACAAGAATGCTTAATTTCTCCCTCTTGAATGTTGTTTACAAGCAGGCCCATCAGTTTCTGAAGGCAGGAAGCTGATGTCTCTGTGTTCATGTAGAATTGAGCTGACAATTCCTATCCCTAGGCTTTCTGAGTCCAGGCTTCCAGATTTAATGTGTAAATCCAACTTTCCCTCCATGCTTCTTTGGTTAGGTTTTTAGAAAAGAAAAGATGTAGCTTGCTGGGAAAATGGCTTTTTCCCCTGTTGGGAAAGGGAGCACACATGTTACATGGCCATTGTTTCTGACAGTTCATTTGTGCAGATGAAACAATCCATTCATTTGGTGAATCCATGGAATCAATGGGTTCCACTTTGTACTTCTTGAAAAATATACAGCGTTTCAGGTCCCTGGATTTACATTCCACAGACCTTCTGGTTTAATGGAATAGCTTTCAGTCCCTGGAGGGCAGGCATATGGTTCTCCAAGAGTGTTGATGGCTTTTTAAAATGTTCTTGCTTGGAGCTGGGTTTTGAAAACTTCTTTCACACAGAATGCAGAAGAAATGCTTCCCAGTACCAACTCTGAGAGCGGCTTACACATTTGCAGTCCAGGGCTTATCTCCTTCAGTCAGGATGCTTCTTATCTCAAAATAAGTTGCTCCCAGTTTTAGAAGTTAGCAATGAAAGGAAAATCTTCCTCAGACCTCAGATCCATAAAGCTAATTTCTTCTCTGTCCAACTTGGTGTTGATGAAATGAGTATTGTACACACCAGGAATGAACACACACACACACACACACACACACACACACACACACATATACATACACACACACACACACACACACACACACACACACACACACATATATGTATGTGTGTGTGTGTGAAGAGCCAAATGGTCCATAGAATATGATAAATTCTCTATTATATTTACACTGCTTCTTTGGTTGGTGTCATTCTTATACGACTCTATCAGGGGTAGGTGCTGTCATGAAGTTTTTTTCCGGGTTTATTATGTCTCCTAGCTATGTGTAGTCTGGTTATTCTGGAGACAGCTGGATCATGAGAAACACATAGCACTTTTTGGTAAAATAAAACCAATATCAAATTCATAAATAAATAAGTTGATGAAAAGTTAAATGAATAAAATGCTGAGTGTGGTATGTTGGTATATTATCCTTTAAATAAGAAACATCCCCCATAGGCACAAGTGTTTGAATGCTTATCTTCTAGTCCTTAGCTGTTGGTGCTGGTTGGATAGGGTATAGGGGGTGCAGCCTTGCTGGGGGAGAAGTGCATCACTGAATGTGGTGTAGGGGGCTTTGGAAGTCTATAGCCTCATCCTATCTCTCCATTTCTTGTTTGCGGTGGAAGATGTGAACGCTCAGCTCCCTGTTGCCGTATGGTCCTCACTGTTATGGTCTGACCTTTGGAACTAGAAACCAAAATAAATTTGTTCTTCTATATTGTTCCTTGTCCATTGTATTTTATCATAGTAGCAGAAAAGTAGCTAACAGAGGGAACATCGATCTTATAAACAAAGGAGGTCCATCTCTCTTCTTGGAAGAATGATCTTATTGACCGTTATAGATTACTACATGTAATTACTTATAAATCT
Source organism: Mus caroli (assembly GCF_978045245.1). Classification (NCBI taxonomy): domain Eukaryota; kingdom Metazoa; phylum Chordata; class Mammalia; order Rodentia; family Muridae; genus Mus; species Mus caroli. The sequence continues at coordinate 9,718,523 of NW_028227268.1, forward strand.
ACTTTGCTCTTAAATTATTATTTTATTAGATACTTTTTTTTTTGTTTTTGTCTATTGATGCTTCCAGGGTGTTCTCTTCATTTTAGAAATGTCTACAGCATGGTTAATAAACAAATGCTTTGTGTAATGTAGGCAAATGATTCACAGTTGTTCTGCAAAATAAGGTTCTTTAAAACAGAGGCAGTCTACACAGTGACTGACTGCTGTCTTGTGGAAAACGCTTATGCATAGAATTGTTTGGCCCAAAATTTAAGAGACACCTGGTATGGTTTTTATTGTAAAATGAATCCTGGCACCTCAAGTCACTGCAAGATGAGGTAAATCTTATACCACTGAGGCCAGTCAAGACAGCCCAATTAGGGGAGCAGGATCCACAGGCAAGCAGCAGAGTCAAGTCCTGCTCCAGTTGTTGGTGAACCCTCATGAAGACCATGTTGTATATCTACTACATATGCATGGGGGTGGGTAGGAGCCTTTATATGCTCTTTGGTTGGTGGTTCAGTCTCTGGGAGCTGTCAATGTTACAGGTTAGTTGACTCTGTTGGTCTTCTAGTGGAGTTCTTATCCACTCAGGTTCCCCAATCCTTCCCCCAACTCTTCCATAAGACTTCCTGAGCTCAGTCTAATGTTTGACTGTGGGCCTCTGAATCTATTTTGGTCAGTTTCTGGGTGGAACCTCTTGGAGCACAGTTATGCCAGGCTTCTGTCTGCAAGAATAACAAGAGTAGTCTCTTGTTAGTCTTAGTCTTCATGCCAGTCCCCCAACAACTGGACAGGGGCTTACCATGGCTATGTTGCCTGCCTGTAGATCCAGTTCCCCTAACTGCTCTGCCTTGTCTGTCTTCATTGGGAAGGGATGTACTACAATGATTTGAGGCACCAGGGTGGACTGATACTGAGGTGGGACCTCCCCTTCTCAGAGGTGAAGGGGATGGATTGGGGGACCATGTGAAGGGGGAATGGGAGAAAAGGAGGGACTGTGATCAAGATGTAAAGTGGACAAATGAATTAATGAAAAAACAGAGATAGTAATTTAAATTCTTTCTTTCTTTCTTTCTTTCTTTCTTTCTTTCTTTCTTTCTTTCTTTCTTTCTTTCTTTCTTTCTTTCTTTCGTTCTTTCGTTCTTTCTTTCTTTGCTGTAAGTACACTGTAGCTGACTTCAGACACCCCAGAAGCGGGTATCAGATCTCATTACAGATGGTTGTGAGCCACCATGTGGTTGCTGGGATTTGAACTCAGGACCTCTGAAAGAGCAGTCAGTGCTCTTAACCTCTGAGCCATCTCTCCAGCCCCTTACATTCTATTTTTAACATGTATGCACGTGCATGTGTCCAGGAGGCCAGGTAGGGCTTCCGTTTCTTCTGGAGGTGGATTTACAGGCAATTGAAAACTGCCTGACACTGGTACGGGAAACTGAAGTTGGATCTTCTGGAAGAGCAACAGACGTTTTAACCCTGAGCATCTATCTCTCCAGCTTCCAGGAGCAAAAGCTTAAGTCAGCTTATATCTACTATATTTTTTTTTCTGGGAAGTATTAGGAGATGATCTTGAACGGTCCTTGCATCCATATGGAGTAAGATATTTAAATGATCGAGCAACAAAGGAAGGGTATCACTGAGCTATCAGCTCAGCTCTATTAATAGCTCAACACTGAAAAAGCCATTGTTGAATGGAAGAAGATACACTCAGCATTTATCCAGAATCCCTGATAAAATGTCCCTTCTTCCTTTGTGATGGGTGCCTTGAACTAGCTTTATGGAAAAAAACAGGGGATTTGAAGTCCTCCTTGTTTTTGACACCAGTGACATACTGTGAAGTTCTCGACTTGTTTACAAGGGGGAATGAAGAGAGAGAGTCATTGCCTATTGCAATTGATTCCTCTTCGTTTCTGACATTAAAGGAATGCATCATGTAGCTGTGATCATATAATGCCACGTGTTTACAAGGCTGTTTGCGTTGCAGCAGGTAGGGAAGATGCTAGTTCAGAGTGACTGATGACTGAGTCTAACTGTTGAAACCGTTGTGGGAAGCTCTTTTTTTTTTTTTTTTTTTTTTTTTTTTTTTACAACCTTTCTATGTTCTTCTAATTGACCCATGAAACCCATTTGAGGATGCTCATTTCTTGACTGTTACTGCCCATTAGCATTCTTGAAGCATGACCTGGTAGTTATGTGGATGGTTTAGGAGTCCAGCTACTCAATTCACGTTATGGCTTCATAGTAGCTCACTAGCTTGGGAAACACAAAGTTTATTGATCTTCTTGAGAATAGGCAAGACAATGCCTGGAAGCACATTTGCATATTAGCTGAGATGCTTTCTGTTGGATGCAGATGCTTCTACCTGCTAATAAATAAAGTTTGTTTTCTCACATATGTGATTGGCAAGACATCTTGTTTCCAAACACAACATTTCTGGGAAATGACACCCAAGGCTCAAATTTGTTATTATTTTAAAATATTTTTCTCCAGAACATACCTCAACAACCCTGGCACTACATTAACTCTAATTATCATGCCTGAGAATAATGTCTTTTTCTTAGATTTTCTTCTTACCTTATCATAAGGTGACATTTACAAAAGGTTTCAGAAAGCCACAATGGGTCACGATACACAAGATTTTGTTGAGTATTAAAAGAGATTTTTCATGTGAAACACTTCAAGTTACCTCAGGAACAAATAAACTATTGGTCATGTATTACTTATAGTTATTTGCTGGCTATCTTTCTATCTTATACTTAACTGACAATGATAGCTACTATTTGTTACATCCTATAGGAAAAATTACTTCTGATGAGCCATCAGACTCAAAAAGAAATGTGGTAAATAGTCCATGCAAATTTGAAAATACCCGGGGGTTGAAGGATAAATCTGTTTTGAAGGTTCAGGGCATTAATATATCTATGAAGTCATGTAATGGGAAGAGTTATGTTTTCAGAGTCTTAATTTTTGTTAAGATAGAATACTAATAAAACTCATTGGATACAGAGGGGAAAAAGGAAATGGTGAAATTCTCCAACCACAGCTTGGCACAGCTCCATCCACTCCTTAAGAATAGTGAATTGCTCATCAATGGCTACTATGGCCCAGCATGTACCCTCTAAACATGTTGCTTCAGTAGTCTTACTTCTCGTCATATATTTCCTGATTTCACTGCTCTAAGTACTGGATCCAGAGGAGCATTTGGCTCCAAGGCTGCCCTGGAGGAGGTGACATACAGAGAGTTACTGTTGGCGTTTCATTGTCTCTACCTCCTGCTGAAGGCTAACCACAGGGTGGAGAAAGATCAGCAACAGACCTACAAATGAAAGATTGTGTGGTGCAGAGTGAAGTCGGAACAGAAAGCGAGCTGCTCCCCCACAATCTTTCTTGAGAGACTCCGAGGTGGAAATCTTGACCAGCTTCTTCCAAGTAATGGGATGCCGTCATGCCAAGCATCCTCCATCTTACCCCACATAGCATCTCTCAGTGGGATAGCCTATATCTTGACTTCAGGGTTCAAATGAGGGTTTCCCTTTGACTATGCCTTTCAGGATATACTGCAGGCATTATCTTGCATAATGAGAGTGCAAAACATGGAGGGACCTACTGCCCAGCCTTTCCTATGACCTTTCTCTGTTAAGGCTCACAGCTGAAAAGCAACAATATGAGCTTTTGGGGCTTAGTGATGGAAAGTTTGTTTGAAAGGAGTAGTGCAGGTGCTTCTACAAACCTTACCTTAAACGTGCCAAGACTCTGGCGCCTAACAGACTGGTCTGGGATGGTTACAAGGCCAGCCATTCCTGGGGAGATTTCCAAGAACTGCCTGTTACTAGTGAGAGAGAGAGAGAGAGAGAGAGAGAGAGAGAGAGAGAGAGAGAGAGAGAGAGAGAGAGGGAGGGAGGGAGGGAGGGAGGGAGAGGGAGAGGGAGAGGGAGAGGGAGAGGGAGAGGGAGAGGGAGAGGGAGAGGGAGAGGGAGAGGGAGAGGGAGAGGGAGAGGGAGAGGGAGAGGGAGAGGGAGAGGGAGAGGGAGAGGGAGAGGGAGAAAAGAGGGAGAGGGAGGGTGGAGAGGGAGAGGGAAAGGGAGAAGGATAAAAACAAGTTAGCTCTTTTGGGGAATTCAGCATAATTTTTGTGGTTCAAGACAGAGTCAGAAAATGCCAGCCTTGCAATAAATGTCACCTTTTTGGTGGTGCTGTGGGTGGACAGATGGTTAGCGGTTCTGTTGGTAATGGCGATGAGGGAGGTATGGAGAAAAATCCTCCAATAAACTTACAGAAGAGTTTCTATAAGCTACTCCTTGGCATCAGCAATTGTCTGTCCATTCTAGATTTGATCAGTGGTGTTACTTCATGCCCAGGGACGTAGCTTCATGATCAGAGAGATATTTTCTCTATAATATTTAAATACCATATTTGATGGAAGAAATGTTTCTAATATACCCTCACAGAATTACTGCTTCTAGAACTTTGGGGTCTTTGAAGGAAATAAACATATGGTAAATCAAAGCCCTCTGTTTAATTGCAAGATCTCCTGGAAGCAAGGATATTATGAAGCATCTGAGGTCTGGCTGGCTGCGCTGCAGGGCAGGAAGCCCCATCTCTCCTTTCTGACACGTTATTCACATTGAGAAGTAAGTATTTTGCTTCTTTTGCTGACAACAGCGCTCCATTTAAAAGCTCACAGGAGGACTTGATGTGGAGGAGTCTCGCTGCATTTTAATGTAAAAATAACAGGGGCGAAACACTGATTCTCCAGACTTGTCCAGGGCAACTTCTTATAATACATCTTTAAACATGGTTCTCCTGGCGGCCTGGCTCTCTATCAGCGAGAAAGAAAACAAAAGCTGTTGATCTTGGGAATAAGAAGTTTACCAACACCTTTCTAGTTCACCATTGCTATCCACACCTACAAACACATACTTTCACACGTGGACTCACATGTATGTTCTTCTTGCAAATAAGTGGGCCAGATGCATAGAAAATACATAGGAATACAGAAAAGAGAATATTAATGTCTAAGGTATATTACAGTGGCCTCGAGGACTGTGTGGATTTGTGAGTGTGGCTGGGATGTAAGCCATCTTTCATTTCCTGGCAATGCAGGAACCCCAGCTAGCAAATTTGCAAGTGTGGGTTTGTGTTTCAGCGCCATTTAGACTGTTACAAATTGCTATAGTTACATCCAGTATCTGTTCTTTCATGTTATTCATCCCTTCATTTACATTTATTAAGCATAGATCAAATTTAAAGTATGTGCCAGTTACTATCTAAGTACCAGACATGTAGACATGAATTTACACCCTTTATGCTCTCACGTGACCTCATTTTTCTCTGGAGAATAGAAGCAGAGAGATACGATTTGCTAATCATGATAGAACAAAGTTAGTGCTGCAATATGCATAACAGGAGGGACTTCTCATGGCCCAGAAGAGGATTTGAATTTAGCAGTCTAAGAGTGATCAGGAACAATTAGAATTTTTACAGAAAATGCAAACCCAACTCCATTTTACCTGATGATGTGCATCAGTTACGAGAAAGGGTTAATATAGGAAGCAAAGGGTTTCTAAGCATCCTCAATCTGTAAAATTAAGGAAGATTAATTGGATTAATTAAGGAGATTAGTTGGAAAGAGATTAGACAAGGGTCGAAGTTAGCAAAAGGTCTCTTTACAGGATGGAGGAGAACGCTCCCAGATAAGGTGTGGGAGGGAGAGGCTATCCTAAACTGCCTTCCTATGATGCTCTGAAGAGCTTGCATTTATATTTTGACTAAATCCGTGCCACACAATGGTCTGAACAAATGTGTGACATGACCACATCGTATTTTTTCAGGAAAGTATTCTTTTTACAGAAAGGTTTTGAGCAGTGATATCTTGGTAAATATTTAACCACCGCCTGTATGAAGAGAGGAAGCCCCATAAAAGCATTGGTCAGTTTCCATGAGTGGCAATGTGCCCACCCCACCAGGGGATACATTTTAAACTGATAGCACTTAACTCAGGCTTGGGAAGAGAAGGGCACAGCTGGTTCTCATGAGCCACTTCAAGTTGGCTCCAGCCAACCCCTGAATCAGAGGGAGTAGACGGGAAGACTGACTATATACCTTGGGGCTCATTCAAGTCAGGGCAAAGCTGTAAAATGGGCCCAAGCTAAACAGAGGCCCCTGTTGATTCAATTGCTTCCCTGTGTGCTCAGAAGAGAAGGAAAAACAGGAAGACGGCCTCCATGTTTCCACCAGGACTTTCGTGTTTCATGCCCTTCTATGGAAGGGGGACACATACTTAACACAAAAGATGTAGGAATCAAATATGCAACATCTTTTTTCATGTAAGTCTGGTGATGCTAAGAAGGAGATGAACATTTGAAGGTGAGGTATAGGCAGATAGAGAGCTGACTTGGTGCTGATGATATATGTGAGCAGACAGGATGAACTAGAAACATTCATCCCCAGTGAAGGACCTTCTCTAGCAAGGCTGCATATCTTAAAAGCTCCAGAATTTTCCCAGACAGCTACACCAACTGAGGACCACCTGCTAAAATACATGAGCCTATGGGGGACATTTTTCATTCAAACTACAATACAGGGTCAGGGGAAATCAACTGTAAAGAATTAAATCAAGAAAACACAGTACTGTGTTTCTTGGACTTTTTCTTTGGCTCCTCCCGCTTTGTCCTGGTTCTGATTTCTTTTTGTTTTATTATTATGATAATTTTAGATGCTCTTTTGTATCCTACTGGGAGAGAGAAAGATGTGGAGTTGGGTGGATGTGGAGGTGGGGAGAATCTTGAAGGAATTGGGGAAGAGGAAACTGTCATCAACATATACTGTATGAACAAAGTCCATTTCGGACAAAAGAGAAAAGATAACTCAGTAATTAAATTTGCAGAAAGTGCCATCTTGCTGGTGATCATTTGCCCAAGCATGCTGGGATATTCTTTTGCTTATTCTTCATCCAGCATCTCAGATGATCCCATGCTTACGTCAAAGCTGTGACATCTCAGATGCGGGAGGTTTTGGAATTGAGTTAGTCATTTGGTCCCAGCTGACCGTAGGGAACAAACCAACATCTGTAACAAAGAGGAGTGCAAAGAGTCTCCATTGTTTAAATGACTTAGTAATAATTCTGCTATTCCTGCTGTCTTGGGGGAGGGGGCTCAACTCTGCTTCATGCACAGGAGGATTTTGCCTCCTAACATTTTGATAAGAGATTACTCTGAAATCATCTGATGCACTCAGCAGTGATTCTTGAGTATATACCACTGGCAAGAGGGGGAGGAAAGAAAGTCAAGATCTCTGCCTTTGTAGAATTCATTGTCAAGAAGTGGGGGACAGGACAGCTGATGGCATGCTCTGTGTAGACAAATGCTGTGGGAGAAAATAAAACGAGGAAGAGGCACTGGAGAGAAACTTCAATTTTTACTGTGGTGATCAGGGACACTGTTACACATACTAAAAGCTATCAGTACAGTCTCCTGAGTCACAATGACTAAACGAGAGCAGGAACCCACATGAAAGCCAAGTGCCTTGTTAAGTTCCCCGAGGAACTTATTCTCATTTAAGGACACTCCAGGGCCTGATTTTATATCCCAATTTTGGCTCATGAGTCTAGTTTATTTTGCATCATGACTAGTTAATGGCTAAACCGTCTTTTCTCAGTGTCTCAGAATGAATGCCTATGAACAGGCTCACAGGGGGCACATAGATGGGGTCTGTGTGACTATCCACGTGACTTTCAGGTATGGGAAGTGTTTCTGTGGCTTTGAGAGGGGAATATTTGGAATATGTTAAGATTTTAACCTCGATAATGTCTCACCAACTTTGTGTCTTTTCATTGCTTAGAAAAAAATGGCACATAGGCAATTTTATTTCCCCAGAAAATAATTTTTCCCTAGAGAAATTGTTTCTAGAATGGTTGTTTCCTGGCTGAGAGTTGGCTGAAGCCAAATCCTGATTTGTTAGCTTGAGTCTGCTTAGGTATCCTGGGACCTGGCTGGAAAGGTGCTCATGGGAGTCCAGGTTGTGGGGCATCAGGGGTAGAAGTAGGTTATAATGAGGTCCCTCTGGTCTTTTGAAAAATAACCTTGCTTGGATAAGATTCAAGGCAGACTTACACTCATAGAATTTGGCAAAAATCATTCTGACTAGCATATGGGTGAAGACAAAATAAAAACCAAGTTTAATAATGCAATTCCATTTGAGATGCTGGGGCCAAAATCCAGAGGTGAGATCTTAAAGAGCAGAGAATCATTTTGGAAACTAGATAACTCACACTTTATTTATTTAGCACACAGAGAGACTTGTGTGCTTGAGGAGTGTGTGTGTGTGTCTGTGTGTTGTGAGATTGTGCATGCGCCTCAGGTGATATCTGATATGTACCTCTATCATGTGCCTCCTTAATTTGAGATATGGCCCTTCAGTGGACTTGGAGGTTATTAATTTGGATAGGCTGTGTGGCCGGTGAGCTTCATCTACCTACTTGTCTTTGTCTTCCCCCATTTTTGGGGTTATAGATGCATATTGCAACCCCCAGCTTTTATACATGGGCCTTATGAATCTGAACATAAGTCCCTGTGTTTGCACAGCAGACACATTGCTGGCTGAGACATCTCCCTTTCCCCTACAAAAATGGTACAAGTGATAAAGATGCCAACAACACCTGAATTACTTAGGAAGCAATTGGATGACCAGGCTTTCTCCCAGGAGATATTTTCTTGAATAGGGAACTGTTGACTAGAAATGGCCAACAGATTTCCTCAGAAAATAACCAACCAGCAAATGATTCAGGTGCCCACGAGCTCAACTGCATGCACACAGCCATTCATATGCAGCTGAAGAAATTTGTGAGCAAACTTACAATCTGCTACTTCTTAATGAAGTCTAAAATCTGGATTTCACAACCTTTTCACATTATCACAACAGATTACTATTTTAAACTTTCATTTCCATCACTTTGAACTACGTAAGATACCCTGAGTTTGGGAGTCATATAAAAACAGGGTAAAATGGTTTGACCCACAAATCATGGTTTGTCAACCCTTGAGCTAGATAGGTCAAGCAGCAGTTTTTGGTAGACTCCCTGAAGGTTGTTGAGTGAATGTTGCACCACATGTGTACTTAATGGATAAAGACTCCCACATTTCTTCTGGGAACTTGGGTCGGTTATCACCGTTTCCTGTGCAGTTTCTCTGTAAAATGAGCAGGGTAGGAGTGTGGGTAATGTACCTTAGTTGGTAGAGTGGTTGACCATCATGCAAGCAGCTCTAGATTCAATTCTCAACATGCCACATATTGGGCATGATGCTTTTTTATTATAATCCAGAATTCTGGGGATGAAGTAGGCAAACCAAGAGTTCAAAATCATTTTCTGCTATAGAATAAGTTCAAGGCTAGCAGAAGACCCTGGTGAAGGTCAAAAGTGGGCAGGGTAACACTTGCCTTAGGTGGGTGGTATGGGAATTAAATTAATGGATGTCTATAAAGCAAGATAGCACAGTGTTAGTCCATAATGATCATTTAACTCATTTTGTTAATTGTTAGTATTGTGCTTGCTAATGTTCCCCTTTCTTTGGAAAACAAGTTGTTCTTGGAATTTAACCTCCCGAGGAGGAACATACAGCTAAAGACACCACAGATGCCACAACTCAAGCCTTGTCTTGCAGATATGGCTAGCAATGCCTTTAGCCACAGAAAAACAATTATCCCTGTTGTGAATTACAGTACTTCTGTGGCTTGTCCAAGGAACAGTTCAAGCTGGCCTTCCCTTCTGTAGCTGTTTAAACTTGTCATATTAGGTTGAGGTTCAACATGCCTAGGAAGACCTCTTGAGGTGTCAGTTTGTTGGGAACTCAGCTCTTCAGTAAGGAGTCTGCTGAATTCTTTTCTACCAATGATGAAGACCTATGCGCATTTGATTACTGCTGGTCATCATGAGATTACAATGGGCCACTAAATGGCCATTTCTTCTATGATACTACTTTCTGTTGTCTATGTCATTTGATTATATGCGATATGTAAGATATATAGGAATCCTTTCTCCCCGGGAAACTCTATCCTGGCTTGTTAGCAGCAATCATTGATCCCATAACTCAATATCATAGCAGATAACAGAACAGTTTCAGAATCTTATATAGAAGCCCAGAGGCACAGCAAACAGCTAAAGATCTCAGAGACATCTGAGATCTCAAAGACATCTGCCCAAATCACTTTTATCATCTACCTGTGTGAAGGTGGGTGGTGTTTGTACTCTTATAAGAGCTATAGTTTTTGTATGTACCCATACAAAAATGTTAAATATTAAAGATGGACTACATCAGGGGTGTTTAAGTATACATATATATGTGTCTATATTGATGAACACATATTAGAATATATATAGGGAAGCTGGTGAAGCCAATATTTAGGGTTGAGATTATTGGCATTGAGTCATAGGTACAATGGTATGAACTGAGCTATTCCTGTTTCTCATGACAGATGTCTTGGTTCAGTTTAGTGTCTCTGTAAGGTGTGGATTAAATATTTTCTCTCTTCTCCAACCAGAGAACAAGGGTCCACTAGGAAAAAAATGACACTTACTATGCAATGATCTATCGTGATAAATCATATTCTACTGGACAGAAGCGTGATGACAATCTAGACTCTGAAGTACTAGCAAACGCTACTGTCTGGATAGATGAGTCGGTTTGCTGCAGAAGTGAACAGTACACTTATAGATTAAGGATCTGCCAACCCAAGAAAGGCTTGCCTCACAGGAGTGTATTTCTTGTGGCTTCATTTCTTCCTCCCTCCCCGACTTCTTTCAGCTGCACACTCACTCTTAGCACTCAGCTGCCATTTGTATTCAGAACCTGGTTTGCCTTAGAGATGGTCGGAAGTGTCTGATGAAAGAGGTGCTGCTTCTTCATTTGTGGCAGGGAAATGCGGTCTTAATGTTCATAATGCCTTGGATCCTACCCTACTGACTAACTGGGTACAGTTCGTGATCAGATGCAGTCTTCACTCTGGCTTTAAATGCAAGTGCAGGCTACTGGCTTTAGAGTTCAGATGATCTTGGCTCTTATTCATTCACTCACTCATTTACTCATTCGCTAATCCATCCATCCATCCATCCATCCATCCATCCATCCATCCATCCATCCATCCATCCATCCAACCATCCATTCTCCCCATCATGTTTATTTCTCCTTTTCTGTCCTTTAAAGGCAATGTCCAGTTAAACAAGGAATAAAGAAGATTAAAAAGAGAGAATGACAAAGAAAAGAGTCAGGCTGAAAGAACATGCCAGACTGCTTTTATTTTATTTTATTTTCTCTATAGCACTTTGGGAAAATTTGAAGGGGGAAAAAAAAGATTTAAGAAGTGATATTTTTGAACTTCAGCCAAAAGCAAGCCATCAAAATGGGACACTGTCTCTTTAAGTACACGCTTGTACCACCTAAAGGAAATTAATTAAGTATCTGAGGCTGGTGTGGCGCCATGGGAAGAATACACAATCTAGGTCCCGCATGCCAAATCCGAAATGAAATTGAAGGCGATCCGTCATATTTGGCTGTTTTTAAAAGACAGAATATATATTTTCCAAAGTTGACTAAGCAATTATCCAAATTAAAGAAACTGGAAAGGTAAACAGTGGTAAAAAATGGTTTTTCACTTTGGTGGGTAAGTTAGCTCCAAAGCGTGCGCCTTTCATTATCTTCACAACAAAAAGAAAGAAAAAATAATAATAAGAAGAAACAAGGGGTCTCTAAGCTCTTTAATGCTGCCATCTAGGGGAATTAATTTATGATCCTTACAGATGGTGCAGTTTCCAAAATCTTAAATTTAAGGAGGGTTGGGTTCCACTTAGGCTCTGACTGAGAGATGTTGAATGTGTGGTTCCACCGGTGGGGTTTTGGGAAGGGCTCCCTTTTCTGAAGAGTGACTGTCCACTCTTTGTTTACTCTGCATATTTGTTGGCAGCCAGACAGGCTTCCTCCCACACCACCAATTCCCCTTCTTCTGACCACTCAACTTGGGACCTACCAGAAGGGAGGTAAAGAGCCTCCCTATGTGTGGCCACCATTCTGTGCTGTACTCTGGCAAAGGCTATGGAAGATAAAGAAGGACTTTAGATGGAGAAACTTCCATTAAAAGGCCAACTTAATGCCCTACCACATACCTAAGATGTCTTGTGGTCCATCAGGTTTTTGGTGTCTTTCATCTTCAGTGTGAGCGAGAACATCAGAGGCGAAGCTCCAGGTAATCCCTTCTTCTTCTACTACTTTTTTTTTTATAATGAATTTTCTTCCTTTATTCTGAGAGAATCCCATCTTCTTTTAGGACAGCTTAGTTGGAAGTGAACATCAGGAGCTCATTGCAGGGGTAGAGGGGATGTGGCAGCTGGCTCTGTCGTGGGCTTATTACATCCTGCTTTGAGATAGACAGGCCAAGTTTTGCATGTGAGCTAGAACACTCTCTTTCTGGTTGCTTAATCTCTTTGATCATTAATGAAACCAATTTTACCATGGAAACAAGAGTGCCTATCTTGTTGGGTACACTTGCTCCCTAGGACCTACCTAATGGATAATCAAGAGCCTTAAGACAGCATGAATTTCTTCATCCAATATTCTAGAATCTAGAACTTAAAAATTAAGGCCTTAGCACAGCTGGATCCTCTCCCCACTGAAGATTCCAGGGGAAATAATTTTCCATTCTTTTCTCTTAGTTTTTGGTGATGCCAACAATCTTCTATATTTTCTGGCTTATAGATACATCATCACTCTATGCCTGCTCCTCTCTGAAAACTTGAGTTTATTTCCTGTATCTCACTCAGTAGAAGGAGAAAATGGCTCTCACAACTTGTTCTCTGACCTCCACAGATAGCTATGACATATACGAGCCCTTCCTCACACACAGTAAATAAACAAATAAACAAAAGTGTAAAATATTTTAAAAAAGAGTCTTGAAAGTAGTATTTTATTCTTTCCTTGTTGATATCTGAGAAACTTACTAAGATCAAAGACAAATATTCTTTTAAAATCTCTCTAATGATTAAAAAAAATAAAAAGAATAACCCCTTATTCATCGATGGTAGATCTTAGGTCCAGCGTTTTAAGGTTCATGGAAATGTGGTACATTGTAAGACTCATCTTTCCCCTCAGTTCTGACCTTGAACTTGAGTACAGATGAGCTGTTGTTGTGTGGGCTTGGAAAGGAGAGCCATGTAGTATACTCATGATATGATGTGTTAATGGTGTATGACAAGGGATGCTGAGGGCAAGAGAAGCTAAGTGCATGGTCCAAGGTCAGCTAGTATATGTAGTAGCTTGAGTAGCTGATCCACACTGTATGTCAGGGAGGATTCCCCCTTTATTATCAGCCACTGACACAGAAAAGTGAGCACCTATCTCTACCTGGTCACCAAGTGCTCATTCCATCCACCTCCTTCAGGATGCCACTGATTTCTTCTTGGTTTTACTCTCTTTGAGTTAAAATACATTCTGTTCTCTGTGACATCAGACACCTTACAAAGAAGAGGGTAATTTTATTTTACCTTTTCTCTAAACTTCAGGGTCTTAGAAGAAAATAAACCTTGCAAGACAGGACTGTCATGGTCTTGAATCAATGGAAGAGGTTGTCAGTCAGTATTTAAAGTAGACAGGACCCTTAAACCTACTTGGTGTGAAGCCTTTAGGATGATTGGAAAGACCAAGGGCATTTAAAGCATCATAGCTGAATTCAAGGCAGGCTTTTACTCTAGACCTTTAAACAGACTTAATTTGGATTTTTTTTAAACAGCAGTAGTAACATGTGAAACTTAGATAAAATACAAATCTTATTCGAAGACTCAATGAGATGAGGCCATTAGTACTGTTGGGACTTCCGTATGTGTGAAAGTGTATGTGTATGTGGTGTATGTATATGTGGTGGTGGGGGATATGCATGCCCATGCATGTGCAGAGGCCAAAGGAGGATGCTGGGTGTCCTGAGGTTTCACTTTCCACCTTACACCCTTGATACAGATTCTCTCACTAAATGTAGAGCTAAGTTAGAGTCCAGCAAACTCCAGTGATCCACCCGTCTCTGTCATCTGTCACCCTGGGACTACAGGCACACACACAACCATGCCCAGCTTTCTTCATGGGTGACGGTGATAAAATCCCATATTCATGCATGCACCAAAGTATCTTACTCACGGAGCCACCCCAGTAGCCCAAGAATTCATCATTACTGAACTCAGACAGATTCCGGGAACATTCATACCTCTTATGTCATCAGGGTAACCTGCTGATTAAGCAGTAAAAAGTCTGCTCAAACAAATTTAAAGAGCAACCCCCACCCCCATTCCCTAACTGCTAATCATTTAATGCAATATTAGCACAGATGTGAGAACCACAGTAAACCTTCCAACAGAAAACTGCTGGAGGAATGGTTCTCAGACCAAGGTGAACATGAGGTCCCTTTCAGGCTTTTGCAAACACTCAGCCTTCTGGGCACATTCCCTGGGATATTGATGAAGATCTTAGTGTGGTGCACAGCTCTGGAGCCAGGCTGCCTATGGCCCCTGTAACACGTCTCTCCCTGCTGGGTAACTTCATAAAATGTTCGCTCCCTCGGCTCTCTTCTCCAGTTTTCACTGCTTCTACAGATTTTCTTTGTCCAGATTATGTATAGTGAGAGGGTTAATATTAGTACTTGCCCAGCACAGAGGAAAGAGTCCACAGTTGCTTGCTCCTATTGGCAAGCAGGGGCCTCTGTGAAGGACCAGAACAAACTCTAGGAAAGACTGAAAGACTTAGCTGAGAAAACCTGGTTCAAATATAGTTAGATCGTAGTACAGAAATTTACAAAGAAATAGCTTATCTCAGACTATAACTGCTTAATTTCCCAACGTGTGTGTGTGGTGGTGGGGGGGGGGGGGGAGAGACAGAGACAGAGAGAGAGCGAGAGAGAGAGCACAGACTTCTCTGTGTAAAATTAAGGAAATAAGTGATCGTTTTATGTTTGAGAAAACTAAGAAGTATCTGTGGTTTGTAATATGTATACACACAATTTTTAAACATGATCTGCTCATTAAGGTAGCACATACATATCTGAATCTTATGAAAAGTTTTCATTACCCATCCTTATTTTGCTCAGTCAGAAGTATTTCCTTCTTTCTAGTTCTAGAAGACATAAGACTGTATCTATTCAGAGTCCTTGTTCACAGTGGGTCAGAGGGCTCGCTCCTATAGTCTCAGTACTCGAGAGACATAGGTAAGGGGGTCACTATGATCGTAGGTCAGCATGGTCTACATAGCGAGCCCTGGCCCAGCAAGGACTATAGTATGATACCAGATCTTAAAACTTACAAATAAATAACTCGATTCATATGCAATTATACATTTAATTTATTTACAATGAATTGTGATCCCCCAAATATTTCAAGTTATTGCCTTTCCTTTTGATATCACAGAGGCAGAAGACAAGACCTTATTGTTGAAGAGACCACACACTTTTGCTGCACAATATAGAGAAAGAAATCGGAACTGGGCTGGAAGCCTACTCCCAACTGGCTAGCTTTCATAGTGTCAGAAGGTACTATATAGGCTGTTGTGGGAGATAACACATTAATGGTGTCATCCAACTGTGAATCCTGCATTCTACCAGACAAGATGTTCCCACTGTTATAATAATGGCCCTACCATTAGGGAGGTAACCAACCATTCTCAGATGAAATTTGAAGCCCACTCCAGAGGAAGGAATGTATACCTGGTATGGTAAATCCAGTCACAACGCCTTGGGAGGTCATAGACCCTCACAGCTGTGTAGCTAAATAACAGGGCCCCAAACTGCTGACTAGATATTTACATTTACACCTACAGACAAAATGTTACTTTCACTGTTAATCACAAAAGCATGTCTTTGCTGTGAATGGTGGTGAATGCGACACTCATAGCTGCTCAGTGTTCTTTTTAATGCTACCTTCTTCTCTGGTAACTCAAAGCACAGGGTTTACAGGAGGGGGAATGTGTCATTTTGGCTCACAGTTTGATGGAAGAGTCCACTGTGGTAGTGTACATGTCCTGATGACAGGGGGATACAGTGGCTAGTGACATTGAATCTGGGATCAGAAAGCAGATAGATAGATAGATAGGTAGATAGATAGATAGATAGATAGATAGATAGATAGATAGATGATAGATAGATAGATAGAAAATATATATTATATATAATATATTATGTACATATACATATACATATGCTGGTCTTTAACTCAGTCTTTGCTGTTTTCCTTTGTGTTCAAGCCCTGACCCCATGGTATGGTGCAGGTACTGCTCGTGTTTAGTGTTAGTCTTCTCTCCTAGAATAACCCAATCTATAATCTCCTTCCTTACATGACCATAAGCTTGTCTACTTAGGTTATTGTATCTCTTATAAAGTTGATACCCAACAGTAATTGTCTTGGGATGCAACTTTAGACAGAAAGAAGCCACCAAAGTGACAAACTCAGGAGTCTTCCTGGAGAGGAAGGTCATAAAAAACAAGATAAAGCATTAAACATTCCGTCGTCACCTGCTGCATGAGGGAAGGACACAGTAAGGAGACCGGAAGCAGGGAGGAGGCACGAGCTTGGCATTGTTGCTGTGGAATTGTGTGTAGCAAGTCATTTTGTCCCTGTGCTTCACCCTTCTTGTCACCAATAAGAGGGCATTTAATCCTCCATGGGAAGTTCCCATGACAAGGGAAAAGGGCAATGCCCAGCAAAATAAAGTGCGTCTATCACAAGGGGCACGGTGTGTGCTCATAAATGTTTCCTTCTCTGTTGCTTTTCTCGGTTGTGCTTGCCTTATGTACCGTGAGGTGTACACGCAGATCTTCTCAGTGGTTTGTTCTGTGTACTGCCAGCTCTGCAGGAACACTAGGTCTTTAATTAATGTCACCCAGACCATACATCAGCTGAGCACTGATGTGAAACTCTGAAGGGGTTGCGTGTAGTCTAACATAATTAGACCTTCCTTTTAGATACTGGTATTCAATCTCCCTGGTAGAGAAGCAAAGTTACATAAGAGAGAATGTGGAAACATAGCTAAGCATTTAAGTGATGGGATGGTGTCTGGGGAATGGCAAGGACTGTGAAGGAGAGAGGAATGTGCCCATTCGAGATATTTTTTGGTGAAGGAGTAGAGGAAGAGAAGAAATGAGCAGAGTCAGTGGGTATGTGGGAAAAGGTCAGACTGAGACCACAACAGTAAGTTAGGCTTGGGCATGTGGTGGGATACACATTGTCATTTGTTGTCATTTTCCAAGAATGAGCTCCATGTCTCAGTAAATAACCATATCACCAAGCAAGAAGAAAGATCCAAAACACATGGCATAAGGGCCTGGGGGATTTCTTAGTAACAGGAAAGTCTCAAGTCACCTTTGTATGTGACCTACATAAGAGAGTATGACATACGTGAAAAGTTTTGTAGGATTTCAAGTGAGACCTCATCAAGATAGTTCAAATCCAGGGCTGAGGTGATAAATCAGTGTTTTAGCTTCATCTCTGTTGCTGTGGGGCAAAATATCCAGACAAAAGTAACTTTGAGGGGAAAAGATGCTTTTGCTTGCAATTCCCAGATACAGATCATTGATAAGGGGAAATTAAGACAGGGACTTGAATTTACTAGTCACGTTCACAGTCAAGAGCCAGGGAAAACTGAATGTATGTGTGCTTAGTGTTTAACTCACTTTCCCCACTCTCATACTTCCAGCACCCCAAGCTCAGGGAATGGTGCCACCCACAGTGGGCTGGATCGTCCCACATTTATTTAAAATAATCAATGCAGTCTCCCACAGACATTCCCACAGCCAACTTGAGCTAGCCAAGGTCTCATTGACACACTCTTCCCAGATAATTCAAGACTGTGTCACGATGGAAATTAAAACTAGACTCCATATTAAGTAAAGCACTCCCCTTGCAAGGAAGAAGCTATGAGTTCAATGCTTTAGCACTCATGTAAAAGAAGCCAGAGGTGGTGGCACATACTCATAATCCTAACCCTGGGGAACTGGAGACAATAAGTTAGCCAGCACCGCCTATTTTTCAAACGACAGGCCAGCATAGGTCCTTGTCTTAACCAAAACAAACACACGCCAAAAAAGGGACCAGAGAGAGGGCTCAGTGTTAAGAGCACCTTTTACGTTTATTGAGGACCTGAGCTTGCAGTTGAGCACCAAGGTCAAACAGCACACAACCAGCTCTAACTCTAGCTCCAGGAAATCCGACTCTCTCTTCTGCCTTCTGTGGACAGTTGTACTCATGGGTGAGTACCTGCACACAAACACGAATATATCACATAATCAAAACTAAAACAAAAATCAAAAAAAAATCAAGGAGACAAAAACAATAATAAAAGCAAACCAAGCTCATATTGTCCTTTGTCCCACACAGTCATTCATACAACATGTGAATGCACCTGTGTACACATGTGAAGCTGCACAGGAGTACACGTTTACACACACACACACACACACACACACACACACACACACACACATGATATTTCAGATCTAATTATCAACATGCTCCAATTAATAGCCTTTCCCCCCTATTTATATTGCCTGTCATGCAAAAGCTTCCTGAGTCTTGACATGTGTCATTTATAGAGAAAGCTGTCACAGGAAGCAAGCAGCCTGGCTAGTGTCCTTTCTGATGCTATAAGCTCAGCTGTGGCTACTGTGGGCAAACAGCAGGAACCCTGGGTTCCTCTGGGTGTTTTCTCTTCTGTCTGTGTTTTGACTGTCATCTTTTCAGCACATAACAAAAGGAATGGGCTTTCCTGTGGCTTGATGGACTCAGGACAGTTGAAAAGTAAATCATTAGAGGGTTTTGTGGTGAGACTGAAGATTGTTGATACTCTGAACACCACATGGTATCAAGTAAAGACTTAGTAAACGGAGACTGCCCCCCCCCCCCGCCCCTGACCTCAACAACGGGACTACCAGATGTGCCCACACACACACACACACACACAAATTCATCTTCTTCTACTTGGCATAGTGGGATTCTGATAGAATCTACTTGCTTTGCCTGCAATGATGGGGAGTAACTGGGCACCTGTATCCTGTTTAAGGATACACACGAGATTTGAAAAGGCAGGATTTTTCTTCAAACTGGGGGAAGAGCAATTGGTGCATTAAATCATCAGAAAATAACAAGGTTCTTTTATTGCGATTTACAGGCTAGTGGAACATCATGGTCTGAGGAAGAGCTGAGACTGAACCCTTAACTATATAGACATAAAGTAGTAGAGGTCGTAAGGGAGTTTTCACACCTAAATGGGGGCAACTATTTGTAAAAAGAAAGCACAGACTAGAAACAATCTTTGTGATCCTTTTCCATTTCTGTCATAATGGGCCACGTCCCTTTTTCAATGTTTTCTGCTTGTGGACTGAAGGAAAATATGATGAACAGCACACAGAGAATAACCTGGAGACCCCATTCTTGCAAAGTCCGTCTGTCAAATATAGTAAATGTCTTCAGACTCTGATCATTGCCTAAAAGCAGGCTTAAATATTACAGACAGAGATCTTAAGAGTTCTCGTCTCCCTTTCGATGACTCCAAGGTCATGCCAAAAGGCTGCAGATAAACCTTCAAAATAACCATGGACGTGAACATTTCCAAATGTTAGGAAGCAGATATGGGCTGACTAGCATGTCTGAAAACACAAGTGACATTTAAATATACCTTTCCTTAAAAACGAAAAAAATTCTGAATATCAGGGGTCACATTGTTGTGGCCACTGGCCTACACTGCCAAGGCTTTGTTTGTACCTGAGATGAATAATAAAAGCCCTAAGCTGATTAATGGACACTATATTCTTCCTTTTTCTTTTTCCTTATTTAAATTGTAAATAGTCTTATGAGGAACTGGAGAAAGAAAGAACAGTCCAAAACAAATAATTACCTTTTCTCTTCATTTACAACATGAATCAGAGAACACTTCGGTTTTTTTTTTCTTTCCTTGCTTTAAAAAAAATCCCTCTTTATTCTCCAGAAAATTTTAATGGCAAAAAATAATTCCCCCAGTCCCACTACCATCGTTAATAAGGATAGAAAGCTTTGGGTCTCTGGCCTCCCTTTCCTGATGGCTTCTTTTAGTTCAGGAATGAGGAATGTTAACTGCATTGTGCTGTAATGAGCCATGCCCAAACTACTGTTTTTTGGTCCACTGTTTATTTGATGTCTTTATTGTAATGAAACTCAGATGGTCCGTGTTTACACTAGCTCTGTGTTGGGAGACCACGCTGGGAACCATTCTAATTAGCTGCAAGTGGAGCTCAGAATTAGAATGGAGGAAAGAACAAATTTTTAGTAACGACTTTAAATTGAAGCCCTCATTTATTTTCATTATGGCCAGACCAGAAGCAAGCTAATGTTTCCCAGCTCTTTCTATGCAGGATCTGTGCCTCAGCTCAGTGGAGAAGGACTTGCCTGTTTCAGAAGCCCTTCACCATCCATGGTTCCTGGAAAGCCCTGGGATATAAGGTAAGGTTAGATAAAAACACCAGAGCTGGGATTATCAGAGCAAAAGAGGGGCAGCTCAGTTTAACTCCGAACTCTCTTTGGCATGGATAAACCATGCTTTTTGAGCTCTGTGGTCTAATGACATCCTTTTCTTTCTGGGTATTGTCTCAGAAATGAAATTGTTTGATGTTCCTAATACCACCAGTGAATGGTGCTTGAATCCTCTGCACATAACCCAGACCAGAGCTTTAATGAGCCAGTGTTTGCATATCTTCTGGGTCTGTGAGCTTCTGACTTTGGAAGCAGCTCATTGATGAGAGATTTTGAATCCTCTAGTGATCCTTGATATTTTGGTATCTCTAACATTTTCTCTGCACCACATAGCATTACTTTAATTGTTACAGCCTGTGGGCAGATACCTTTCAAGGCTTTAGGATGTGATAGTGGTATGCGAATTGGCAAAACAAGATTATCAAAGCTGCGATAGTCTCATTGGGTTGAACAGCAGTATCTCTCTGCACACACACACACGCACACACACATATTTTGAGGTACTTAGCCTCACATCAGTCTACTTTTGCTGAGACTTTAATCCTGATTTTAAACATATGGTTTAAAGTAGTATATAAAAACTAATATCTACAGAATATAATGCCTCATTTATAATCTGTATCAGAAGGCTCATTTCTGTTCTGTGGTGATGGTAATAATTTGCCAATAATATATGTGATAGGATAAATACACATGGGCTATATAAAGAAATCTTTTTAAACACTTATAAAAGGGCAAATAATCCAATTAAAAATGGGAGAGCTGCCTGAATATTTCTGCAAAGAAAATACATGGATGTTGAAACAGCATTAAAAAAAGAGCTCCCTTCTGTCATTCATCAAGCTAACAGAAACCCAAAGCACAGTGAGATGTTCATAGGTTTGCTGTAATCAAGTGTGGGTTCTAACATATATGGATGAGGCTGTAGAGGATTTCAAACCCATGTTAGGTTGGGGGAACGTGTAATGGTACACCCATATCAGAAGGGAAACTGGCCTGTTTTTAATTCTACCTTTTTCTGAAAGAGACAGACAAACACAAGTCCACATAGAGAGTTTATACATGGATGGACAGCAACATCAAACCTGAGTTGTCGATCAGCTGATAAAAAGGTAAGCAAAAAGTGATACATTTATACATTGGAAGATCAAACAGCTGCAGAGACAATGAGTATCAGTTAGCATAGTCGAATTTTTAAAATACTATGTTAAATAAAAGATATCAGTCATAACATATGTGATTTAATTTCATTTTACAAACTGTCCAAAAATAATCAAGTTGATAGAGACAGAGAGAACTTGGGTTGCTTATGGCTAGAGGTAGAGTTGGTGGTGTTTGGGATGGCAGCTGAAATTCTTGGGGCTTTTTTGTTGGAGTTATAAATTATGATAGAAATTAGATTGTAGTGACTGTTGCTAACAGAATCCTCTTAATAGTCTAAACTCATGGAATTATGCAATTCAAATTAGTGACTTGTACTCTATAGTACATCTCAAGAAAATTATAAAAATAACATACGCTTACTTGCTTTAAAAGAAAAACTATTTCTTTATTCTACAACAAAGAAGGGCTTGTTTCCAACTAAATTCAGTTATATGAACATATATGGATGCATATAGAAAACATAAAATTATAAAATAGTGGATTTTCTTACGGCTTTTTCAAGCATTCTCAGTGTTCTGCTTTGGCCACAGTGCAGGGACAAGCTTTGTCCTTGGTCTCTAGCTTCCATAGCATGGAATTCCCATGCAGATTGTTGGAGGAGAAGTCTTATCCAGCCACAAACTCTATGAGCTCCAATAAAGATTATCATGGCAAGATATACCCATGGATAAAAGAGTGGCACCAGAGTTATCAGGGTAACCAACCACTCTGATTGGACTTAAGACCCACTCCACAACAGGAAGCACACCCTGTCCTCTAAAGCTCGGAGTCACGGTTGAGAAATGTAAAGGCCCCACATGAATCTACTACTATGATTCTACTAAATGAACAGAGTAGCAAACTGTCCCCTACATTCATCTCTCTCTACTGACAAATCAGTGTGGCTCTCAGGAATCATCAGAGACGTTTCTCTGTGATCTGGGTTGGTGGTTAATGTAGAAATCTACAACTGGTCAGAGCGCAAAGAGTAAGTGTCAGTAGCATGTTTAGCCACAGAGGAGCCATCCATGTCACATGCCTTCTTCTCAAGGCACAGGGAACATGTTGGAAGAGGGATGAACAATCGTTAGAACCAGATGATGGGGGAAAGTGGGCTATAACATTGTCTTCTGGGCATGCACCCGCGCACAAGGACTCACAGAAGCCGTGGTCGCCAGCATGAAGCCTGCACAAGATCAAGCCAGACAATATTCAGTGCATTTGAAATGACACAGTATACAAACGAATATGTGCCCAGTGAGACTATGAGTTCCATGCGCATCATCCAGGCCTTGACTGGATGATTGACTGATGGAAGGGATGTCTTGGGGTAAAGTTAACCTCCTTCATCCAGGTAAATAAATAAGGCAAGATGAGGGTAAGTAATAGATTCTTTTCTTTTTACAGCTCTCCAAGGGAGAGAACATTAACAAACAGAAGGTAAAGATATGTATTTAGAGCAAAGAACTTATTGGACTTAGAGGTAAAGAGAATCAAGGGGAAGAAAAGAAGGCCCTGAGATGCAAGGAATGCTATTAGGCTTAGAAGTCATAGACAAGGAAGAGAGCCACATGAGAGAAGCTGTTGTAATTTCAATGTCAACCATATTTTAAGTAAGGAGACCTCAAAGTAAAGACCCCCTAATAAATGATGAATGAATCTCATTTCAGGCTCCAGGGAAGATAATTTTCTCTCTGCAAAGAAGTGAAAGTGGCTTAAAAATTCTACCACAGGGTGCAGGTCCAGTGGAATTCTGGAAGAAGGTGATGGGAATCTAAACAGTATGGGGCTATCTGAAGTCCTAAGTTTTCTTCTCACAGAAAGACAAAGAAGAAAAACAATACCTGGACTATAGAGGGTGGGAAGAAAATTCGTCATTATATAAGTCAGTAACGTGCACACCTTTAGTTCAGTGTCAGTCATCCATCTGTAAACGAGAGGCTAGGAGGAGATGAAGAGGCTGGAAGGGTTGAAAATATGAGGGTTCACTCCATGTTCAAAGAGTGTTACCTCAATGTGCCAGGATGCATGAGAAGTAGAGGTTTGCATAAATAATCTATAGAGCAAAGCAGTACACATCAGTGCAATATTCTACTCAATGGTGTGTTCCTCCCACTTGAGTTTAGCTTTGTAGATCACAGACCAGGTGAGGCTGAAAACCATGGTTTCTCTCTGACAAATACTTAACCTGTCTTCTTCCTGCTATCTAAATTTATGCTGTCTGTCCAGAACTTAGACAACTGGCCTAGTTCATTACATAGTCTCTATGAGTATTGTCTTACATATCTTAACAGCTAACAATTTGAATTTCCTAAACTCTGGGCAAATATGGATCTATGGGGAAGTAAAGCATAAAAGATCTTGGTATCAGATAGATTTACAGCTATGAAGGCTGATGCAGCCCAGTAGAGATGACCCTCCAGAGAGTCATTCTTGAGAGCATCTGGAATTGATCCATCAGAGAAGAATTTTTTATGTATCTGCAAAAGCTGAATGTTGGAATTGAATTTTATTTAAGATCTATAAATGGGAGATTTTACTGAGGGCCTTTAATTCATTTTTCGAGGCAATACAGTATTCATCTGGGTACTATAATGCTTCTAGTATTGTTTCATTTGGCATGATTCCTGTTAATTTGTAATGTTTACCATAGGACACTCCCTGGTATATAACTCCAAGGATAAGCTGCTATGGTGGTTTGAATAAGAGTGGTCCCCATAGGCTCAGGTATTTGAATGCATAGTCAACAGGGAGCAGAACTGTTTAAAAAGATTAGAAGGATTAGGTGGTGTGGGGCTTTTTGGAGAAGGTATGAAGTGGAAATTTCTGTTGTTTTTTGGAGACTCAGTTGTGTCATATGATTTTTTTTCTGGAAACTATCTTATGAGCAGATTTTTTTGCTATAGCAGATGTATGGGAGGATGTTTTGATAAAAACAGATATGTGATGTTTTTCTGGAGCCTAAAAAGGGGGCATATGATGTTTTTCTAAAGCAGATGCTTGAGTAATGTTTGGAAAGGACATAAATATAGCCCAATGGACAGTTGACAACAGTGCCATTCATTGTTAGTGATCATTTGTGGTGATGTCATAGAGAGAAATGCACCAAAAAACTTCTGGTGGTATTTCAGCAGTTTCTTACCACTTGTGTGGACACAGGACAATTGGCAGAGCCTTACAGTGTCTTCTGGATCTACTTGCCATTGCTGGTTCTCGAATGGTGTTTGGGAGTCCTGCCATTGCTGGCTTATGAATGGTGTTTGTTAGTGGATCGAACTGCCGCTGATGACGTCTATGACCTGTGACTGTTGATACCCTGACAATGTAGATTGGATTTGCTCCAAAGAACTATTTCCACATCCCTTTTGCTCTATTAACATTTGATTTCTACTACCTCTGGTGGGAGGTGGGCTAGAAGGGATGTTAAAGTGTTTAATAACCTTTATTAAAAATAGGTTTTATAAAATCTAAGCCTAAAAGGTAGGCCACTGGGGATGGGATTTTAAGTGTCAAAAACCTATGCCAGACCCTGTGTCATATTCTTCTGCATGTGGATCAGGGTGCAGCTCTCAACTACTTCTCCAGCAGCATGTCTCCCATGCCTGCTGCCAAACTCTTGCCACAGTGATAATTACTAAACCTCTGAGACTATAAGCAAGCCCTGATTTAAATGATTTCTCTTCTAAGAGCTGATGTGGTTATAGTGTCTCTTCACAGCAATAGTACAGCGACTAAGTCAGCTGATCGAAGAAATAAAACTAGGAAAGAATTTTTAAAGGGGGAATATTCAGACTTGTTGGGATCAACTCTGCTCCCATTTGTCACATTTCAGACCTTTCCTGCCTTCACATGTCCCAGGATCACACCACTGGTTGGTATGGGAGTCAAGAAACATGTTATGGAGAAGTAAGATCTGTGCTCTTCAGAGGTGATACTCATGTCTTTCAACCAAACCCAGGTGGATGAATGATCCATTTACGATTTCCGGTTGATTAAGAAAATGCAGAAAGTTGATATTGTGCACATGGTCCTTACGCTCCTCTCCTTCTTCCCTCCTGGGGAAGAGAGAGGAATTACTACCCTTTCATGGAAAGAGGTGCTATGGGAGCTTTGGCTGTCCTTTCCTTTGGTCTGATTCAGTGGGAAGAGCTACATCACTTCCCCAGGATTAATAATTACACAGGGCAAAAAGTCCCTGATTCTACCTTTGGGCACTTATCTCTGACTCACGTTTGGACCAGCCTGCCTTCAGATACATTATTAACTTCCCATAGTTGGCCACAGCATGGTGATGAGGTGTGACCATCAGCCACTCTTGACTTCAGTGAAAGCAAATTGGAGGGTATTTTAACTGTTCATTTAAAGTTCAGGCAAATTGGAAAGGAGATGCCCCAACTCTATTGAGAACTACAGAGAAACAAGTTTAGGAGCAGAGTGGGGGAACATTTTCAGATTTCATTTGTGGTGTTTTGGCTGAGCTCACTTGATTTTATATGACCTCATTCATCACCCTATGACTTTGTTGAGGATTTACCATGTGTCACGCATTGGCCCAAATCCCAGGGTTAAAACTGATTAAGGCAAAGCTATTACCTGCTCTCATGGAACTCATAGTCTCATTGGGAACATATTTGTTTGTATAATGTGTAATTTCAAATGCATTGAGTTTGACTCAAAGGAAGCTGCGATAGGTAGTGTTTCTTTATTGCAAGCAACAAAAGCTGATCCTGGTTGACTTAATAAAGCTCTCAAAAATGGAGGGCTGCAGAGATGATGGCTCGGTGATTAGGAGCTGGTACTGCTTTTGCAAAGGTCCTGAGTTCTGTTTATAGCATCTATGTCTGGCATCTCACAACTGCTTGTGACTCCAGGTCTCTGACATGTTCTTCTGGGCTCCATTGGCACTGAGCTCAGATGTGGGGACACACACACACACACACACACACACACACACGGGGGGGGGGGAGAAAGAGAGAGAGAATTAAAAATCAAACACATCTTTTAAAATAAATTGAAAAATTTGGAAAAGTATACAAGAGAGGTTGTAAAATCAAGCGGAGATCAGGTAATTGTCTGTAGAAGTTCTGCATTGTCAGGAAGATGCAGAGGAAAACATATCATAGAACTACTTGCCCAATGGAGTCCTTACACAACAATGTCAATATCACCAGCTGAAATTGTGTCTTTACAAGTGTACACCAGACTTTGTGTGTGTGTGTGTGTGTGTGTGTGTACATGCTCACACAGGTGCATATACAGGGCTAAGGACAGGTGTAAAATTTTGTGTCAGACTCTAAGTGTCTTCTATTCTGTTTATTTTGTTGGTGTTGGTGGTATAGTAGTGCGTGTATATGTGTGTGTGCGCATGCATGTTTATTTATTTGTTTGTTTGTTTGGCCTAGGGTCTCTTCACTAGCCTAGAGTTTACTAGTTCAACTAGGCTGATGGATCAGCGGGCTCCAGGGATCCTCCTGTGATGGTTATTTTCAGTGTCTGCTCTTTTCTTTTTTAAACATGGGTTCTGATTGTCAAATATGGGCACTCATGTTTGGTATGGTAAGCATTTGACTGACTGAACCATTCTCTCAGTCCCAGCCTGGTGTTTTGTTTGCAATTTGAGGATTTAAAGGCAGTTATGTAAAAAGCCCCAGATAAGTCAAGACACAAATGAGATCCATGTCGGGGATGTAGCAGGCAAGATTAGAAAGCTGTGAAATTGGTAGCCTATTGCTAAGGACATGTTCTCCATAAAGAACTTCACTTCTCTCCAAGGAGAGGTAAGCTCAGCATGAAGAATTTTACACATAGCTAAGGGAAGGAATGTGTTACTTGCTCATCCCACAATGTACACACATGTCAGAACCTCAAAGGGAACTGTATGTATAAATTATGAAGTATTTGTCACCTTTTAGTTTTGTAAAATTCTCTTTTAAAAGATTTTATTTTATTTATGTATTATTTCTATATTTATGTATAATATATTTACTTATATATTGTTTTATTTTAAGTGTGTGAATGTCTTGCCCACATGTGTATGCACAGCTTGGATGCAATGCCCACGAAGGCCAAAGGAGGGCATCAGATTCCCTGTAAACTGCCTTGTGGATGCTGAGAACTGAACCCAGGTCCTCTGCAGGAACAAATGCTCTTAATCACAGAGCTATTTTTCCAGCTCCATCGTCAACATTTAAAAATAGGATGATTCTTCTTGTATCTGCATGCTGAGAAGAGAGTAGAGAGAAGCCACAATTTGCTTAGGAAAAAGTTATTTTTAAATTTTTTATCTTTCTTTTTTTTCTTTTTTCTTTTAAAAATTTAGATATTTTCTTTATTTACATTTCAAATGTTATCCCCTTTCTTAGTTTCCCCTCCAAAATCCCCTATCCCCTCCCCCCTTGCCCTGCTCCCCAACCCACGCATTCCCACTTCCTTGCTCTGGCATTCCCCTATACTAGGGCATAGAACCTTCACACTAGCAAGGGCCTCTCCTCCCACTGATGACTAACTAGGCCAACCTCTGCTACATATGCAGCTACAGCCATGAGTCCCAGCGTGAGTTTTCTTTGATTGGTGGTTTAGTCCCAGGGAGCTCTGGGGGTACTGGTTAGTTCATATTGTTCCTCCTATGGGGCTGCAAACCCCTTCAGCTCCTCGGTATTTTCTCTAGCTCCTTCACTGGAGACCTAGGAAAAAGTTTTATCTCTGAAAAGAGTGAGGGGCTTTCTACTTCCCTTCCATGCCTCATCTGCTCCTTATCCTCCATAATTAAGTAGAGAAACATCTCCTTTCTCCGCTCAATTTTATTTGTAAGAAGCAATGCTATTAATAGAAAAGAGCAGTGGACACGGTGACACATCCTGGGATACCAGAACTGTTGATCAAGAGATAAAGGAAGGCTAGCATGGGCCCTAAAACAAGATGCTGTCCTGCAAAACAGGAAAGACCAAATGAAGCAGCACAGACTACAATAAATAGTAGAGGGCAGCATAAAAGAAGAATAAAAAAAAACTACTCTCTGGAACCTTTGAATAATTGCAGAAATTTCCAGACAAGAGCATTTTATGTTTATTTTTATTTATATTGGCCCCTCCTGGCCCCGCCTCCTAGAGCTCCTCCCACCTCCCCCTCCTCTTCACCTCTCAGAGGATACCCCGCTGGCATTCCCCTTTCCTGGGTTATCACATTTTTGCAGGCTTAGATGTGCCCTCTTCCACTGAAGCCAGACAAGGCAGTCCTCTGATACATATGTGCTGGGGGCCTTGGAGCAGCCGATACATGCTCTTTGGTTGGCGGTTTAGTCTCTGGGCACTGGTGTCAAGGTTAATTGATTCTGTTGTCTTCTTATGGGGTTGCCATACCCTTCAGCTTCTTCAATCCTTCCTTAACTCTTCCATAGGGGTCCCTGACCTCAGTTCAATGATTGGCTCTGAGTAACTGCATCTTTCTCAGTCAACTGCTGGTAGAGCCTCTTTTAAAACTTAGACCAAGGTACAAACCCAGATGCTGTTCCTGGTGTTATTAGAATGGGTGGAGAGGAAACATTGGGAAAAAATAGGACCCTAAGGGAAAGAGTCCAAGATCTCACCACTAAGTATTACATAGGCAATTGGTACATAGGCCATTGGTACATTGGTATGGGCTTGCTTTATTACTATACAACACAACTTTTGAAAAGCATCAGTATTTCAATACTTGGCAACAAATAGCCTTTATGTAAGCAAAGACCTTTCTTGAAGAAGGTGATTCTGCGGGAAGGGAGGTCGTGGGAGTGTGTTCTGAGAGTGAAACAAAGATAACCCGCATTTACCAAGTATACACATGAGCACAGAGGCAGAAGGGAGCTGGGATCAATGAGAGGTATAGACAGAGCAGGAAACAAGAGGAACTGCAGGGAGTGGGGAGAGAGAGAGAGAGAGAGAGAGAGAGAGAGAGAGAGAGAGAGACAGAGACACAGAGAGAGAGACAGAGAGACAGAGAGACAGAGAGAGACAGAGAGTATTAAAATCCACCCTTGTGTTTGATCATGAATTTCTCCAGAATAACTTCACTCAACTCCAAACCCCTCCAGAAAAAAAAATCACTTCCTAAAGAGATCCATATTGAAAATCAAACAGCTAGCTAACCAACCAGGGACAGTTAGGTTCCATGCCTGGGGCAAAGAGGAGCAAATGCCCTCAAGAGGAAAGATGCAGGCAAAAAAGGAACCGAGATTAAAACTCGGGGAACATGGTAGTCCACTATTTGGCAGGAATCATGGGGTAAGCTAGGAATGTCCTGCAGGATGTAGCAGGAGCCAATTTTATTCAAGTCCCCAGGGATCCAGTGACCTTAGGTGACATGGCGCCGTTCCTGATGCTCGCTGAATTTCTCCCCTTCTGTGGCCAGTGTGATATTCAGAACACTTTGAAGAATCTGCTGCTGGTGTGAATGTCAGAAGTGGCCCTGGAAGGGTCTGATGATTTGGGACCAAGATTTTTCCCTTCGGAATCCTGCCCTCAAGTTGTACTCGCCTCAAGGATCCTGGAGGAGCCGGCAAGCCCACTGAAGTATCCAGTCACCTGTTGGCAAGTCCTAAGACATTGAAACAAGGATCCCTTAGAATAGCAGAATCTATGGTAATTGGCCATGATGGGGCTTGAGAAAATAAATATGGCTTTCTACTTTGGAATGTGCAGTTCCCCTGTGACGGCTGATGAACCTGGAGAAATTGTTTTATGTAAAACATTTCGTAGTCTGAGATCTCAGTGGTCAGGGAAAGGGCTGTGTGTTTACAGAGATTAAAAACCGGCTGTTATTTTACAAGAACCAATGGCACCAGACGAGATGTGCCCAGCAAAAATCTTGATTAAGGGCTGGCAAGATGGCTTAGCTGGTTAAGGCTCTCACCACCAAGTCTTATGACCAGAGTTCAAGCCCGAGGTCCCACGTGGTGGGTGGGGAACACTTACTCCCAAGTGATCCTGCAGCTTCCGCACACATAGCATGGCCTGGGTACACAAATGCACAACAAAAATAAAGGCATTTCTAAAATTGATTACAATCCCTGAGATGTCTTCTGTGAAATTCCACTTGTTGGAGTTACTTAGCAGAAACCTTAAACGGTTGTTTCTTTAGGTAGTGACCCTTAGCAGCAAGAGTCCCAAGAAGACAAAAAGGGTACAGTACAATTTGCCATAGGTCTCAAAGTCTTTTGTTAAAAACCTCTCTTTATCTATGTCCATCCCTTTCTTTTCTCAGCCTATATGGGTGTCCGGCTCTCCTCCTAGGCCTGTGCTGGGACCAGCTGTTTCTCCTTAGTAGAATGAATGCATATTTAAAACGATAGGTTTCTGAGTTCCAAGTGAGCCAAGTGTGCAGTGGTGTACCCTCAACATGCGGCTCGGGGCATGGCTGGGAGGTTTGTAAATTCAGCAGTGGTAGCTCATCAGAAGGTTGTTTTAGTACCTGTGCCAGGAAAAACCCAAAGCGAAAAAGGCTGGATTTAAAAAACGGTGTTGAGGCGAAACTCTCTCTCTCTCTCTCTCTCTCTCTCTCTCTCTGTCTCTGTCTCTGTCTCTGTCTCTGTCTCTCTCTCTCTCTGTCTCCCCTTCCCTCTCTTCGTCCTGCTCCCTCCACCCCCAGTTACATTAACGAGGCTGATATCGGTTATGATATCAGGGTCAGGCAAAACATGAATGGCCCTTTACCCCTTCATCTTCTTTCAAAGTGCACATGGAAAAATTAAGTTAAGTTGCATGTGGTGTCTCTATTATGTGGTCTTTGCACTAGGAAACTGAAGCACCAATATTACTAAGAGTTTGAGGTCAACCTGAGCTATGTAGTGAGTGTCTGGCCATCCTGAGCTACATAACAAGACTCTGTATCAAGGAAAACAAGAAATAAAAATAAGGAGAAAGTGACTAATTCCTGCCTGAGCTATTTCACAAGTTTCTTTCCTCATAAAGAAAGAAGGACCTATTTGGGGCGATTCAGTTGCAGGTGCATAAAAGCCAGGGAAGGGTCGGTGGCCTGGGGAACTGGCTTCAAAAGGCATTGAGTGGGAGCTAAAGGCCAGGAAAGAAACCATAAAGAATTACATCCAGTTGGTGTACAAAAAAAAAATCTTAGAGAAGATGACATTGCAGAAGGCCCCAGGCCTTGTGTCCAGTCCCTTGCTGGGAGTTTCTTATATGGGGATGTGACATGGATGGTGGTATGTACCCTATACAATGACAGGACAGATGTCAATAACAGCCACCACAGGAGGGTAGGGATGACGCACTTGGTAAAGCTGTGCAAGCGTGAGGGCATGAGTTCAAGACCCACAACACATTAAAACAAATAAACGAAGAAGAGAGCAAGCAAGCAAACAAACAAACAAAACCCGACAATATCAAAACCAAAACAAACCGCCACCACCACCATCGCCACCACCACCATCACCATCACCAGCACCACCACCAGCACCACCACCAACAACTAAAACAAACAAACAAAGAAACAAACACCACCAACACCACCAACAAAAAAACCCACCACATAAGAAGTGCTGGGTGTGGTTGCTCCTTTAAACTTAATGCAATTGAAACAAAAACAGGTCTAGAACAAGGAAGACTCATCTTCACTTTCACCAGTTCGGGGATGTAGGAAAAAAACAAAAAGCAGCCATACACACTAAATTTGTGACCCATGAGAGAGAAGAACAAGGAATGCCAAAGAA
Source organism: Mus caroli (assembly GCF_978045245.1). NCBI lineage: Eukaryota > Metazoa > Chordata > Mammalia > Rodentia > Muridae > Mus > Mus caroli. The sequence goes on from NW_028227268.1 coordinate 9,750,862, forward strand.
CACACTGAAGCAGGGATGTTTTATGTGGTGCACGAAGGAGACAGTGTGTGTGTGCTCTTCGTCCCTCCTGTCTGTGTTCTTGCTAACCACAGGCAGGCTCTAACTTCTCGGCCAAGTGTGGGAGCTGAGGAGTGAGGCTGGAGGCAGCCCAGAGTTTTGAGCAGGGTAGGGTTGAGGTTTCTGTCTCTTATTGTAGAGATTTCTGCCAATTGTTCCATTACCAACTTGTGCACACATCTGAATATTTAGAGTGGGAGTCTAGATGTACATGCATTATCTTGTATGTGTGTGTATACATACATATATATATATACACACACATATATATATACACATATGTATATAAATGTGTGTATATATACATATATACACACATATACATATATGTATATAAATATGTGTATATATACATACACACACACACACACACTGTGCACATGGAAGTTGGGCATGGTCTCATCTCACTACTTTGAGATACTTTCTAAGGGACTGCTTCATGGCCAAATTGAGACACAATTGACCTGACCATTCACTGTGGTATAGAGTATGTTCCTGGACTCAAGAGAATCTTAGCTCAATTATCTGCCCTGCCCCCCAGCATCAGTCCACAGTAGGGTCCCAGAGCAGGGTCCAGTGACCTGTCTTTGTACCTAATGTGCTAGATAAGACTTCTTTCAGTGTTCTGAAGCTAGGCCAGCTGCTGGAATTTCAGAGTTATTTACAGAATCCAGCTTTGAGTTCATCTTAGCTGTATGGAATTGTCTTTCAAATGTCTGTCACTCCTGATAAGCTTGAATTTTTCTGAAGGTACTTTCTTATTTTTTTTTATTTACATGGGTGTGTGTGTGTGTGTGTGTGTGTGTGTGTGTGTGTACACATGCATACACATATTCATGTGGGGGGTATATTGAGGCCAGAGGTTGACTTGGGTTTTTAAATTGTTCTCCAGTCTCTCTCTCTCTCTCTCTCTCTCTCTCTCTCTCTCTCTCTCTCTCTCTCTCTCTCTCTCTCAGGCTGAGTCTCTCACTGAATTTACAGTTAACTGCCACAGCTAGACCCAGTCTATGCAGCTCCCATTCTGAAGTTACTGTCGCACAACCAAGACACCTGGCTTTTTAGGTGGGGACTAAGGATTCAAACCCAGGTCCTTGCCCCTGCATAGCAGCAAAGGCTTTTGTTGACTGAACCATCTCCCAGGCCCTACCTTCTCCTCTTCTGTCTGTATAGCTTTCTTTGTGAGCCCAAGAGCAACCCTTTGTCTGGCCACTGACATCCAAGGTAACGTGTGTTTCTTTGTGGTCCTTTAAATCTCTCTTGCTTGTGTTTCATGCGGCTTCAATAGTCAGAGCCTCCTCCAGATTTCTAGGTAAACACATTAGACAATTTTATTAGACATGGTTTTTGACTTTTTAGTTATGACTTAGGTTTCTGGACTCTTTCTGATTGTACCCATATAAAAATAGGATTCTGAGACACAGATCTTTATGGGATTGAATGTGAAACGGGTCTTAATATTTGCTGTCAGCTCAATATATTGCAGTGCCTTTCTTCATCTGCCACGGTCAAAGGCTGGTTGGTACCATCCACAGGATGGATCATGACACTTTATAGTACTAACTCTTCTATGGAAATAAATTGAAAGAAGATCCTGTATATACTTTTGAAATAGCATTTTTATGATTGTAAAGTAAGGGATACAACCTATAAACTATGCAGAGTAAAAAGAAAAATGTAACGAGCGTCAGTCAGTCACAAGCCCATAGGTTACTATTTTCCTCTACACATTCGGAGGGCTATGTGATTTCTTAAATATGTGTTTTATTTTCAAACCTCTTTGCTCATCCTTTTGTGGTATTTATACGCAAGACTATTAAAATGCATGGTTTGTATGGTTATTAAATGTGCACTCTCACACCCACCACCATCATCATGATGTAGATCGCGTTCACTGGAGTAGAGAGATGGCTCAGCAGATAGGAGTATTAGTTGATCTTACAAAGGACCCAGTTGGTTCATCGCCATCCATCACTCCAGTTCCAAATGATCCGACGCCCTCTCGTGGCCATGATGGACACTGCATTCACATGGTGCACAGTCATGCACACAGTCATACACATACAATAAAAATGAATCGGTCTAAAACGTTCCTCAAATCATTTCCTTTCAATCCCTGGCATCAAAAAAATCTTCGTCATGTTCACTTTTAGTTTACAGAAATATATCTGATCTTGTGTGTTGACCCCGAGTTTTGCAATGTTGCCGAATCTATTTGCATACATGGATATATCGATATTAGAAGTTTTGTGAATTTTCCAGGATTTCCTCTATATGGGATCATACCATCTGTCTTAGTCACTGTCCTTTTGCTGCGATGTGACACCATGACCAAGGCAACTCTTACAAAAGAAAGCATTTAATGGGGGATTTAACTGGGGGCTTGCTTCCGTTTTCATAGGCCTAGTCTGTGACCATCGTGGCAGGAAGCATGGCTGCAGGCATGGGGATGAGAGCCTAAATCCTGATGTTCAGAAAGACGGAGTGGGGAATGGGGGGTTGAGAGTAGTGGGAGAAGACCTGGCCTATGGTAAGCTTTTGATCCTTCAAATCCCACCCATCAGTCAGTCAGTACTTCCTTCAGCAAGGCCCATAGTTCCTCCCACAAGGCCACGCCTCCTAATCCTCATACAGTTCTAGTCCTGGTGACTAAGGATTGAAATGTATGAGCCCACGGAGGCCGTTCTCACTCAAACTGCCATAGTGCCATCCACATGCAGAGATAGTTTCATGCTTTTAGCTTAGATTTGTTCTTTCTTTCTTTCTTTCTTTCTTTCTTTCTTTCTTTCTTTCTTTCTTTCTTTCTTTCTCCCTTTCCTTTCTTCCTTCCTTTTTTTTTTTTTACAATTTATTTATTATTATATCGAAGTACACTGTAGCTGTCTTCAGATACACCAGAAGAAGGTGTCACATCTCATTACTGATGGTTATGAGCCACCATGTGGTTGCTGGGATTTGAACTCAGGACCTTTGGAAGAGCAGTCGCTGCTCTTAACCACTGAGCCATCTCTCCAGCCCCCCCTTTTTTTCTTCCTTCCTTCCTTCCTTCCTTCCTTCCTTCCTTCCTTCCTTCCTTCCTTCCTTCCTTCCTTCCTTTTGTGTCTTTCTGTCTCTCTGTCTTTTTTCTTTTTTTCCTTTTTTTTTTCCCCCGAAACAAGGTTTCTCTGTATATAGCCCTGGCTGTCCTGGAACTCACTCTGTAGACCAAGCTGGCCTAGAACTCAGAAATTCGCCTGCCTCTGCTTCCCAAGTGCTAGGATTAAAGGCATGTGCCACCACACCAGGCTGGTTTGTTTTTCATTTCTTTCATTTTTTTTTCTTGTCTAATTGTTCACGTTGGACTTTACAGCAGGATGCTGACCGAGTAGCAGCAGTGAGTTCGGGGCTCCCTGTGCCTATTACAGATGTTAATGGAGCCTTTCACTCCATCACCTCTGAGTGTTACATACCCAAGGGCTTTCAGGAGATGGCTTCCATCATGCTGATGAAGGGCTCTTTTGATTTTAGTATTGTTTTTGTGTGTGGTGTATGTGTGTGTGTGTCTAACTTATTCACTTTACATCCTACTCATTGCCCCCCTCACAGTCACCCATCCCACAATCCTTCCCCCATACCCTCTCTTGTCCTCCTCTGAATAACCGGGACCTGGTACATGCTCTTTGGCTGGTGGTTCAGTCTTTGTGAGTCCCCAAGTTCCATCACTGTTTGGCCTCAGGTGTTTTTTGTTTTTTGTTTATTTGTTTGTTTGGTTGTCTGTGCTTTTTTGTGTCATAGAAATTTGGGGAAGTTGTATATCTGCAGACTCGCAAAAGTTAATGTCTCCAACATGAATGGTCACCATAGAGTGACCATTACAGAGGATCATGATAGCAGCTAAGAGGCATGTAACAATGGGCCTTTTGTTCATAGGATTCAAGGATATTACTATCTTGTTCCTGAAAACTGATAATTGAAGAGTGTGTGTGTGTGTGTGTTTTTTTTTTAATTAAAATATAGTCTCTTATGTCCTAGGCTGGCCTCTAACTCACTATGTAGCTGAGGATCATTTTCTGCTCCTGTTTTCACCCTCCTAGTGCAAGGCACACATGTGTAGCTCACTTTTCAAGGGCATGGGCCACACATATATACCGCAGTACCCAGTTTATGCAGTGCTTATAGAATGAACTCCGAGTGTTGTGCATTCTAGGAAGTGCTTCTACCAACTGCAGGTTTACTACCTGGAATGAAGTTGTCGAGACAACTGATGAACCTTGCAGGTGATCACACTTTGCAGGGTTGGGGCCAACTTGTCTATAGGGTAAATACGTTTTAGATCAGGACCCAAGAGCTGCTGTATGCTCTGCCATGACCAGGGTTGTAGGCTCAGAATGAAGGTTTAGACAGGAGTGGGGGCACTTACTCTTATCCCTTCTTTCTTCAGAGCAAGATTTTTACTTTCTATTCCCAGAATCTAATACTTTCTTGGCTTACATGCTTTAACCAATAGGGAAAATGTCTCCAACAGGAAACAAACAAAAACAAACAAATAAACAAACAAATACCTGTTTCTTTAGAACTAGAAGTTCAAACAACTACCGGACCACATCAAAGCTCTTTAGCCACTAGATTGACAGGCAAAGAGGACAGATGACCGTGCTGTCTGCTGTGATGGGATTCGAACCATCGAGAAGATGCTGGATTATTTCTGCCCAATGGATGTAGGGCATTACACGTCTGGAAGATCATTTAGGGCACCGCTTGTCACTACCATGATCGTCCCTTATGATCATGGCAATAGGAAATAACAACCCAATGAATACAGTGGACCACACATTAAAGACTCTTCAAGAATGAAAGGTCACTTACCAGGTAGAGACCCATCATGAAATGAACTGCTCCCATAGTTGTCTATAAGGAATGGGCACATCTTCAGTTGTAGAAATAAAGGATCTAATTATCGTGTTCCTTCATCCTCATCTTCTCACACAAGCTATCTAAGAGTAGACAGCTCACAAAATGCCACAAAGCCATGTAATCAGAGAGAGATTGGGAAGAGTAGAAGCAAGGAATGAGCCCTGCTTGCCATCTCTAGACAGTTCCCTGAGTGACCTCATAGGCAGAGGGGGTCAAAGGGAGCCAGGGACCACACTGAGAGAAGGCAGAGGAGGATGGAAATGTCTGAGAGACAGAGGAAGGGTACAACGAGATTGCTGGCGTTCCACAGAGGGGTCTCTTCAAGGTTCTGTGTGATGTTCACCTTTCTTAGTGGGAGAGGGTAATCCCAGTCCTTGTTCCCTCGTGTTCACTTGGAACGAAAGCCAATAAACTGTTTCAAATGTAAATATAAATTATGAGCATTTTCCGTGTCATTAAATATGCTCGTGAAATATGATTTTAATTACAGCCTATGTTTTCCATTGCACACCTGGCTCCGCTGCTTTCTCATTTGGCCAGAGTCTTCCAACTTTGGTAGTGGTGTTTTACTTAAATCAAAGAAAAAAAAATCATAGGTCAAGAAAAAGAGCAGCCATCCCTTAGTGGCTTCAGACTTTCCATTTGTGATTGGAGGGACACACATTTGCTTGCTGCTTTTAAAATTATGATTATTTTATGAGGCTTATTTTGGTTTTCTTTTGACACTAAATTCTTTATCTGGGATTTATTTTCATATTCTGTGTACTTTTTTTTTTTTAATAGTGATTTCATTTTCTCCACCATGATGAGAAGGAAGAGTATATGGAGAACAGTAAGGATCTAAGCCAGTTCCCACCCACATTTTCTCCTTTCTCATCTTCTGGCATGTGCTTGCTGATTGGATTCCAGAATTGAGAACCGAGCTGTTCAATGGCCGAGAGCCATGAGGGTCATCATTACTATTCTGTTTAACCATAGTGAAATGATATTTAGGAATTAACATGCAAAGTGAATGTGGAGATGTGGGATGTGGGCACATTGTGGCTGATGCTTCATGTCTCTTGTTCAGAAACATAGGATGACTTCTACCAGATTAAAAGTCTACCTAGGCCAAAAAATACAACGAGTCCCAACTTGCGTCCAAGTATGAGAGAGACACAAGGTTTTAAAGCAATTAGTGTAAAAGCTACATTGATAATTTCCATACTGATTAAAAATAATAGCTCTACTTATATATTTATATTAAAATATTAACCTTTCCCCCTTCATGGAGGCCTATCAGACTTGAAACCATGTGTGGCTCACATTTGTGACTTAGTCTTCACAACAGTATTCTACCATGATCTAGGACCATAAAGGAAGTCATTCCTCTTAACCCCTATTCTACATAAAAATGTTGTCACAATGCAACAAGCTAAAACAAGACAGTGATATATATACCACCATGTGAATGTTGGAAATGGAATTCAGGTCACCTGGGGGCTGTAAGTGTTCTTAACTACTAGTCTCTCTAGCTGCCATCCAAATTTCCAAAGTGTTGTGAAAAAAGTGATAACTAGTTAAGTGTGTGTGTGTGTGTGTTTTACTACATTTGTAAGTTGGTGTAGACATCACTGGTTTTGGTTTTGTTGTTTGTTTGTTTGTTTGTTTTGAACACCTCAAAATGGGGTTTCTTTGCCTCTGGCTTCTGGTAGGGTGTCCTCTTGTAACCCCCACCCCCAACCTTTGATCAAACCAGACTTCCCTTGACACAGACACTGAATCTTCTGTGTCATTTAACTTTAAAGGATCTTCATGAGTGGCTCAATAAGATTTGCTAGGTGCAGAGGAAAGATGGAACTGTTCTAAACACAACTCAACATTTATTTTGGCTATTTGAATTTTTATGTTGCTGATAATTTTAGCTTTCTTTTATTTTCCTAGAACACTACATTGATGGGCCAAGGTCCCTAAACCATTGCTTGCACAGAGAAGGGTGTCTGTTATTAAGAACTTAGAGCAGTCCTGAATCGTGCGGTAGGTTTCTGGCTTGGGAAGGAAATGTCATCTTCATTTTTAGAGTGGCTGTACCAGTTCACACTCCCTTCAGCCATAAGTGTTCCCCGGTCCTCACAACCACACCAGCAGTCATTGTCACTTGTTAACAAATTGTTAGGCATTCTGTCAGGAGTAAGATGAGAACTATGTGCCGTTAAAGATTTTAACTGGGCTAAGATAAAATATTAAAGATTCAGTATGCGTTTCTCTCATGACCATAAAATTTGAACTATGAAAGACATTTCACATCCCTTTGCATTGTTTTTAAGGTATGTTTAGTCCCATGCCCTGTTTTAAAAATTGGTTTATTTGTTTTCTTGATTTTTTTTGTATTCTTTGCATATTCTAGATACTTAGCCACCAGTTGGCTGGATAGCTGGTAAATTTTTCCCCCTTCATCTTAAAGGATGACTCATCACTCAGATGAGTGTCCTTTATTATACAGAACACTGTTTTAGGCTCCTGAGGTACCATTTTCAATGATTGGTCTTAATGCCTGTCCTACTGACTGTCCTGTTCAAAAAGTCCTTTCCTGTGTTGATCAGGTCAAGCATATCCCCTGCTTTTCCTCTACCAAACACAAGGTATCATGACCTATATTGAAGTCCTTGATCCATTTGGAGTAGCATTTTACACAGGCTGAGAGACAAGGCTCTAACTTCATTCTTCTATACACAGCTTACTAATCTATCCTAAATGGGACATCTGTATTATACACTTTCTTTCTCCAAGGCCAAGGGATTGTCATTGCAGAAGAAAGGACAGAAAGTTGTAAGAGCCACATACAGCTGATGGATAGAAACATTGTTTTTTAGATGAGACAAGGCAGTGTTTCATATGAATCCAGTGGTTGAGACAGAATGCACAAGACCTTCCTAAACTCAAGACAGACACAATCCCAACATGGAGATGGGAGGTGGGCATCGAGACCCACCCCTAGTTGAGGAGTTACTGATAGATTTTGGAAGAAGAAGATCAGGTTCCTTAATTATGCTGCTCCAGGTAGTTCAACAGAAATCCAAGGAAGACCATACATGCAAGAGTACATGGAGACTACGAACTTGAATCCATAGACTGTTAAAAAGGCACACTGTTGGGTGGATATGGAAGCAAGGTAGATCTGAGAGAAACTGTTGTGGGGGAGGAGGCTCTATGATCCAGATATTCCAAATATAATGCATGAAATTCTTGAAGAATTAATTGAAAAGATAAATAGAACATGAATTTTGATTAAAGGAGAAGGCTCAGATGAAAAGTGTAAGAATTCTCTTCTTTCTCATGAGGTTTTAAGATGTAGGATATGAACTTAATTTTTAATCTTTTTTTCTTTTCAGCTGTTGACAGTTTCTAAATCAGAGTCTAGTCGACTATTGTAAAGTTGCTAATTATCCCAAACAATGTTCCATCATGGAACTACGATTTGGTGAACAGAGCGACACAGAAACAGTTAACTCTTTCAAATATCTGCATGACTGGACAGAGATACACATGAAAATTAAGGTGTATTTTTAGAAAGCAATTTGGACACCTAGCAGGTTAGGGAAAAGCTGTAGAACATGTGGACTGTGGTTTTATTTTTCTTAAGATTGTTCAGGAAATGGAAAATAATGGAAAAATCACACCCCTCAAGTTGCAGTAACTCAAAACGTTCACTCTACAAGAGACTGAAATAGGAACTTTTATTCTTGGAGTGGCATTAAGACCCTCGTGTCTTACAAGAACAGCTAAACTTTTTTCTTCTTAACTGTCTGTCTAATGAGAAAGAGGGCCTTGGATTTAGACTGATTTTACTTGGACACAAGTTTGATCATTCTTTGCAATAACAGGATCTTTTCTACCTGTAGAAGGGATAAAGTTGGAAATAGTTATGAATCATGAAATTCATTTGCCTGATCATATATAATTATCACAATATTTTCTAAACTTTTAAAATGATAAACATTTCCTTTTGTTTATTTATCACAACTTTATTAGAAATCAAAATAAAGTATCAGAATTGGGTAGGAAAATATTTTCCTACTGCTTTGGGTCCCTAATTTGACCCACACGATGAAATTAAGATTACAAAAACAGTAACATCTATTTTAAAACAAGGATATAATTTTAATCTTTCAAAGTGGCCTTGGATTTTGAAGCAAAACTCAGTCCAGTTCTAATTTCAATTGAGAAAATACAACCCAATTAGGAAAAGCCTCAGAGGGAGGTGTGAAATAATTGGAAGTTTGAAATAACAAATCAAGTCCTAGAGGCAATGCAAAAGGCTTGGTCTTTAGCAAGACCACAAATTATCAAGGTATCAAAATATCAGCTCAGGTCTCAAAAAAATCGGTTTAAGATGAAAATACGTTTAAATGTGAAGCCTTACAGAGTAACACCCCCCCACACACACACACACCAGTAAAAAAGGGTTGCAACTTGAAAACTAATTGCCCTCATTCAGAAGTAAAATGACTAGGCAATCAAACACATCTACAGCCAAGTGCTCCTTTATATAACAAGAAGTAAAACCTTGTCTTCTCGCTATGGCCGTTGTAAGCAGATTTCTTAACTGTCGCCATGCTTTGTCTTTTGTTATGTATGTAGACTGTTTCTAAGCAAAGGCACACGATATCAGTACGATTCTGCTTAGGCTCACCAATCTGCATTATTGCCTTTAACAACCTAAACTCCGGATATATGCTTTAAAACGATTTACTGAGATGATTAACAATGTTATTTTGATGAAATTAACACAAACGACATATGGTTAGTATCTTATCATAAACATAGGTAGTATTTAAATCTATATAGTTAGACTAAATAAGATCATTAAGAACTGTGTATGGGGGCACATGTTTGTGATCTCAGCCCCGGAGAGGCTGACGTAGGGTGATCGTGAATTCCAGTTTCAACTGGGTTACTTAATGAAGTTCAGGCAAGCCTAGCACACCTAGAGAGAAATAGGTTCCTACCAAAAGTGTTGCGCATATTTGACCACCTCAGTTCTTTTTCAAAAATGGGAGATTCCAAATAAGTACAAGGAAGCAGAGAAAAGCAAGACCTACTTGGCCAGCAGTTTAAGTTGCTTCAGATGCACATGAAGAAGGACAGAGTTCCTCCTCTGCTCCCAAAGAAGATGTGACAGTCTCTACACCTCTGTGCCATCACACAACCCAGCATACATTCGTAGGCTTTGCTCATGGCAAAAACACGCTAGCTTCAATGGAAGGTCTATGGTGAGATACTCAGTATAAAACAGAAAAGAGAATTCTATTTGCCACTTGCAAGTTAGACACGGGATTACTCTGTGTAATGAAAATAAAAAGACTGGAGAAATACTGGGGTTACTGGGAGAGGATTGGAAAGAACCAGACCTCTTGGTATCTTATTGCAGAATGCATCTAGGGAGATTAAAATTTGAACGTATACTGGCATATACCAACATGGATAAAACCACATGACATCATATGTCAATTGCATTAGAGTATGAAGAACTACTGGGCTGTTTTCTTTTACAATATCCCTGAATAATTTCTATATATAGTTTATATGGACATGGCATTGGAGTTTGTTGTCAAAGCCAATTATATCCACTGACCTCTGTGCTCTTTCGGGGCTATAATGACTTAGGTATAGGGTTCAAGGCTTAATAAACATTTACCATTTACCAGAACGACAATCACTTGTATCAGGAAGTGCCTCTGTTCACACAGAATATTCAGATGAGTCTGAGACCCATCCATACTTGGCAGTTTACTTAGAAAAATCTTCCATGTCATCAAGGACAGGCAGCCCCTTAGCTCTGGAGAACATTGGGCTCTATCTATATACAAATATCAGAACATACATAGCAGCCTCACTTTTTCTTAGGCCAAACAAAGCCTCTGTTGACAATTGACTTAAGTGAGACTATCCTCAGTTGAAAACTTGAGAAACAGACCATTTAGTGGCCAGGTGATGAGGCATGTTGCCCAGCATTAGGGAAAAGTGCTCATTGAAAGGCTCGTATGCAACACTGGAAATTCAGCCATAACTACAGTAGTGACCCTGGATGCTCACCTTGCTTGTGAGCTTGTCTGACCACTAAATGATTGATGAGAAGGCTCAGTGGATGAGAGCGCCGACTCACTGAGATGTGCAAAATGCACATTTCCTTATTTTTCAATGTAAACTACCAATGTATGGTCAGGTCACTTAAAGAGCATGGTAATATGAGACTTTGTTAGTGTTTCTCTGGTTTAGTTCCTTTCACTCTCCTCCTGGAACACCTAACCCTAATGAAACTTGACATCTTGGTGCTAAAATATGTTAACTCCCCCTCTCTGCCCTATTGTGCATTGAAACTGTGCACAAACTCACTGCTAAACCACAGGTCTTTAATGTCTGGTGCCTCTTAGTTATTAAAGAGATGGTTGGAGGACCAAGATTATTTCTTTTCTTATTGAAATATAGAGCGATAAAATCAGATGCACAAAGACAAGGAAGATTATAACTGATAGTTAATCTTAGGAGGGGATGCTGTGTTGTTGGCATCCCAGATGCTACTTTCAGGCCCTTGTATTTTATAGTTGTTTTAAATTGCTCATGAATCATGATTGAAGTCACTCGGAGAAGACAGCTGTCTTGGTCAAGGTTGTGAAGGGCATCCCACATCCATTAAAACACAAACTGTGCAGAATAAGGATCTGACTGCTCTGAAGAACCTTCTATGCTCTAGAGTTTTCTTTGGGATCAGCTGGGATGTTTACTGAGTTTGCTGAGTTTTAACACAGATCCCCACTTGTTTCTTCAACTCCTTGGATTCTTTCAAAGATATTGGTCCCCAGGGCTTCCCAATCAAGATGCTCTATGCAGTCTCTCTTCCAAAGCCTGTATCCTAGAACTAAATGAAGTCCAGAGTCGTTGGGCGTTTAGAAAATGAACCATTCTTCCAAATAATGACATGCAACACCAAATGTTGAAGGAAAGCTTTAATAGATCTAGTTTCATATCCCTGTCCTCTTTTCAAAAACAGCATAAGTTTTTACAAACATCTCTTAAAGATGGAGTGTCGTTTTGTTTTGTTTTGTTTTGTTTTTCGAGACAGGGTTTTTCTGTATAGCCCTGGCTGTCTTGGAACTCACTTTGTAGACTAGACTGGTTTCAAACTCAGAAATCTGCCTGCCTCTGCCCCCCAAGTGCTGGGATTAAAGGCCTGGCTAAAGATGAAGTGTCTTAAACATTAGAATGAAGCTGAGAGGAGCTGGTTGTAACCAGGACTTATCCTGCCAATCCCAGTGCAGTTATGTAGCACCAACATTTGCTTTCTGGTATCTGCATACCTGCTAAAGAATCTTTCATCTTCCTCAGGGGTAATATTATCTAGCAAAGTATCTGGCCCTTCCAGAAAATTCCCATGATTGAGAAATTTAAGATAATTATGGCATGACTAAAGGTCTATGATTTGCAACTATTAGTAAGGCTAACATATTTTTAAGGAAACGGAAGCAGTGTTATGTCTAGAGTCACCTACACATGTTATCAGCCATTTTACTTGCAGGCTCTGAGTATCCAACAATCTCTTCTGCTCCCATGTCAGTTACCATGAAAACCACATGCATGAAGACAATAAACAAATTAGATGTGTACAATCTCAAAGAATTATTTATCCATGATAGGAATGAAAGATGGAGATAGGGCTGTCTAACCCCTGTGTGTTTGAAAAAGCATATTACTTGGTACCTCTCCTCTGTGTCCGGTATGTGGAATAGGGTACTCAGAAGCAAGTTTAATGGCTGCCAGTATAGATGGTATGTCCTGTATCCTTCCAGATGACCATGTGTTTTTATCTTCCTCATGCGCTATAAAAGCTACAGTTGAGAACAGAGGACATGGCTCAGTCTGTAAAGTGGTTACTGTGTAAGCATGAAGACCTGGATGGACTACTCAGCAGCCATGTAAAAACCCTAGCACATTGGCACATCCATAGAGTCCCAACATTGGGTGCAGAGAGAAGCAAAAGACATCATAGGACTTGTTGGCCTAATAGTTTTGCTTAGTCAGTGAACCCCAGGTTCATTGAGAGATCTCAGTAGGAGTGATAGAGGACGAAACCTAGCTTTGACTTTGTCCTCACATTTATCCTATGTACAGCTGCAAACGTGGATATATACACATGAATACATCCCATTCCCCCAAGCACACAAAGTGCAGGTAAATGCTCTATAAGATACTGTAAGTGTGGCCCTAAGATATGCTCATTCACTACTGTGCTACAATGTGGATCTGTTTACCTGTGACTTCCAAGGATAAACTGTCTGGGATCACATATACAGCATAAACTGCTGTTTCTCCTTTCCTCCTTCCTTTAACTACGCCAGGCTTTGGGATAACACTCCACTTGTGCTAATATGCAGAGTAGTCCTCTGTGTAATTCTTGATGGTTTTTCTAGGAAGTTAGCAATTTTAGACTCAGAAATTAGATTTAGTTACTCCATTTTTCATGAGAGTTTGGGGGATATCAGCATTTCGCCACTTTTAAGGGGTGATGACCAAGAAGTCTGCAGAAAGTAAGCATTATTACATCTATGGTAATGAGGCTTGCCATTCTGAGCCTCTAATAATTCCTGTGGGTGTCTCAGGGAGTCAGAGCCAAAACAGCCCCAGCCATGTTTTCTCTGACAGTCTAAAGACTTTGCAGACATTGATTTCCCATGCCTATGACACTTGTATGGGGTTAGCGTTTCCTTCACAACTTTCTTGGTTTCCCTTAGGAACATTCAGTGAGTTTCTCTGACAAATTCACAGTCTTGAATAGATGTGTGATCACAAGATAAAATCTTTGACAAGTCTCTCTCCTCGCCCTAAGATTTTAAGCCTGGCTTTGTAATTAAAGCTGCAGTCTAAAGACTGAGGCCTTATGGTTGACTTATCTAAAGAAAATCTGTCTATCAAATGATAATTCAATATTTTGTAGAGAAAAAGTACATAGCCACTCTATACATTATTACTTAGAGCTAGAGAAATAATGGACAATTTCACTGTGTATTAGAAGGTGTCAAAGACATTTTCTGGGCTTGTGAGATGGCTCAGTGTGCAAAGCACTTGCTAGGCAAGTGTGGGGACCTGAGTTTGGATCCCTAGAGCACACTGTAAGCCTGATGCAAGAGAGCATTCCTGCAATCCCAGCACCGTAATGCTGAGGTGAGAGATGGAGACAGAAGAGTCCTTGGAAGTTCATGGACCAGCCAGCCTGGAGGATGCAATGCAGGACAAGGGGCCCTGTCTCAAACAAAGTGGAAGGTTAATTACCAACATCTGATGCTGTCTTCTGTAACTCTGATTTCTTCAAAGTCTACTTTGAATGATGATTCTTAAACATCTTTACCTCCATTCTAGCCTACCACCCCACCAGAGGAAGTGGAAAAGAAAGGATATGGGGGGAAGTAGACCTGTTTAGAAATGGTTCCTTGGAGCAAATCCCATCTGCGTTGTCAGGAAATCAGAGGTTCAGATCACAGGTCAGCAGTGGCATCCCAGTTTGCTCACAAACACTTCATGGATACATCAGCAGTCCAGTTCCAGTTTGGTAGAGTCAAGGTAGCAATTACAGTACCATCTAGCAGAGATAGTTCTAGGGTGTACCTCTCTCAGCAAAGTGAAGATCAGTGAAGACCCATAAGCATTGCACATATAGCTCTATAAGCAAGCCAAGTTCAGCATCTCTTAAGTCCTATTTATACTCTCTCTAAACATCACGTGTCTTCCTGGGGTCTTGCCTTACCATGTGTCTTAACATGTTGTCTCAGTTGACAACACTTTGCTAATTGGCCCAAGTTCTCAGAAGTGGCAGGAAGCCACAGCACACCAGCAGAAGGTTTTTTTTTTTTTTTTTTTTTTTTTCATTTCTCTCTAAGGAGTTCCAACAAATGGAGCTTAACTATGCAATGTAAGGCAGACCAATACATACATGTCGTTAGGGAAGAATCCTCCATCATGTGTCCTTTCACATGTTTGCTTTAGTAGAATATCCTTTCATCTTTGTTCACTTCAGCAAAATGTTCCTTCATGTTTTTGCCCCAGCATTACACCACCCTTCACAGCTGATTTTCTGAAGAGCCCTTAAGCAAAGCCCTTCAGTTCTATGACTCCCATATATGTGACAGGGACACACACATCACAGACACAGATGAAAACACTGAAGAGAAGGAAAAGTGGTATGCCAGGAGGTGAGATCTCTCTCTTTCTCTCTCTGTCTTTGTCTTTGTCTCTGTCTTTCTCTTTCTCTCTCTCTCTCTCTCTTTTTCTGTGTGTGTGAGAGAAATAGAGAGAGAGAGACAAAGACACAGAGAGAGAGAGAGCGAGAGAAAGAGAGAAACAGACACAAAGAGAGTTTCCTTTGATTGTAGAAGGAAGTTTTCAAACCAAAGTACAAATTCATGTATCACCACAGAATATGGTAATATATAGACATGTGGATATGGACATATAGAA
Organism: Mus caroli; assembly: GCF_978045245.1. NCBI lineage: Eukaryota > Metazoa > Chordata > Mammalia > Rodentia > Muridae > Mus > Mus caroli. The sequence continues at coordinate 9,766,297 of NW_028227268.1, forward strand.
CACATGTGGTCATAAATCACATGTATAGGTATTAGAAGAGGTCTATTCATTAAACTTTACTATGGCTATAACTATTATCTACTCTCATCAAAGCTTGGGGATGAGAACAGGTCCATAGAAGGATATCATGTGGAATATTACTTTGGACCTTTCCTATCTTCTATTTTTGTCATTGTTGTTAAATATTTAGTTGCCCTATCTTGACATCAAAATAACTGGTGGAAATTCAACTTCTGTTCCTGACACACAGGGCCCAAATCAATAGTACAAGAACACAAGCAGAATATTTGTATTATTATCACCTTTTTATGATATGGGAAAACATTTTGAAAGTAGTAAAGATGAAGTACATGATATGGGAAGTGGAGACAAGACAATCTTCTGAAGCTCCAGCTGGCTACCTAGCATGGTGTGCACACTGACACGTAAGAAACACTGTGTCTCAAAGGATAAACAGGCTGAGAAAGAAATTAGGGACACAACTCCCTTCACAATAGTCACAAATAATATAAAATATCTTGGCGTGACTCTAACTAAGGAAGTGAAAGATCTGTGTGATAAGAACTTCAAATCTCTGAAAAAAGAAATTAAAGAAGATCTCAGAAGATGGAAACATCTCCCATGCTCATGGATTGGCAGGATCAATATAGTAAAAATGGCTATCAAGCCAAAAGCAATCTACAGATTCAATGCAATCCCCATCAAAATTCCAACTCAATTCTTCAACGAATTAAAAAGGGCAATCGGCAGATTCATCTGGAGTAACAAAAAACCTAGGATAGCAAAAACTCTTCTCAATGATAAAAAGAACCTCTGGTGGAATCACCATGCCTGACCTAAAGCTGTATTACAGAGCAATTGTGATAAAAACTGCATGGTACTGGTATAGCTACAGACAAGTAGACCAATGGAATAGAATTGAAGACCGAGAAATGAACCCACACACCTATGGTCACTTGATCTTTGACAAGGGAGCTAAAAGCATCCAGTGGAAAAAAGACAGCATTTTCAACAAATGGCGGTGGCACAACAGGCGGTTATCATGTAGAAGAACTCAAATTGTTCCATTCCTATCTCCTTGTACTAAGGTCAAATCTAAGTGGAGCAAGGAACTCCACATAAAACCAGGGAGAGTGAAACTTATAGAGGAGGAAGTGGGGAAAAGCCTCGAAGATATGGACACAGGAAAAATTCCTGAATAGAACAGCAATGGCTTGTGCTGTAAGATCGAGAATTGGACAAATGAGACCTCATAAAATTACAAAGCTCCTGTAAGGCAAAAGACACCGTCAATAAGACAAAAAGGCCATCAACAGATTGGGAAAGGATCTTTACCAATCCTAAATCAGATAGGGGACTAATATCCAATATATATAAAGAACTCAAGAAGGTGGACTCCAGAAAATCAAATAACCCCATTAAAAAATGGGGCTCAGAGCTAAACAAAAAATTCTCACTGGAAGAATACCAAATGGCTGAGAAGCACCTGAAAAAATGTTCAGCATCCTTAATCATCAGGGAAATGCAAATCAAAACAACCTTGAGATGCCACCTTGCACCAGTCAGAATGGCTAAGATTAAAAAAAAAATCAAGTGACAGCAGATGCTGGCGAGGATGTGGAGAAAGAGGAACACTCCTCCATTGTTGGTGGGATTGCAAGCTTGTACAACCACTCTGGAAATCAGTCTGGCAGTTCCTCAGAAAATTGGACATAGTACTATGGGAGGATCCTGCAATACCTCTCCTGGGCATATATCCAGAAGATGTTCCAACCGGTAAGAAGGACACATGCTCCACTATGTTCATAGCAGCCTTAATTATAATAGACAGAAGCTGGAAAGAATCCAGAGGTCCCTCAACAGATGAATGGATACAGAAATGTGGTACATTTACACAATGGAGTACTACTCAGCTATTAAAAAGAATGAATTTATGAAATTCCTAGGCAATTGGATGGACCTGGAGGGCATCATCCTGAGTGAGGTAACCCAATCACAAAAGAACTCACATGATATGTACTCACTGATAAGTGGATATTAGCCCAGAAACTTAGAATACCCAAGAAACAAGATACAATTTGCAAAACACATGAAATTCAAGAAGAACGAAGACCAAAGTGTGGACACTTTGCCCCTTAGAATTGGGAACAAAACACCCAAGGAAGGAGTTAGAGAGACAAAGTTTGGAGCTGAGACGAAAGGATGGACCATCTAGAGACTGCCATTCCCAGGGACACATCCCATAATCCGCTTCCAAACGCTGACACCATTGCATACACCAGCAAGATTTTGCTGAAAGGACCCAGATATAGTTGTCTATTGTGAGGCTATGGTGGGGCCTGGCAAACACAGAAGTGGATGCTCACAGTCAGCTATTGGATGGAACACAGGGCCCCCAATGGAGGAGCTAGAGAAAGCACTCAAGGAGCTAAAGGGGTCTGCAACTCTATAGTGGAAAAACAATATGAACTAACTAATACTCCATGGAGCTAGTATCTCTAGCTGCATATGTATCAGAAGATGGCCTAGTTGGCCATCATTGGGAAGAGAGGCCCCTTGGTCTTGTAAACTTTATATGTCTCAGTATGGGGGAACGCTAGGGCCAAGAAGTGGGAGTGGGTGGGTAGGGGAGTGCCGGGGAGGAGGTTCTGGGGGACATTTGTGATAGCATTTGAAATGTAAATGAAGAAAATACCTAATTAAAAATAAATAAATAAATAAAAACAAAAAACCAAAAAAAAACAAAAAACAAAAACAAAAACCCTAAATGATTTGGACTTCTTAAGCATAGGATTTCTCTCCTATTATCCAATTCACTGACATCACCTTAGGGTACTGAAGTGGAGAGATATGGTGTGATGCTGACTGTACAACTCTTCCTCTTGTTCTATGCAGTAAACTGGTCTTGGTTCTTTTGAAAAAAAAAAAACAAAAACAAGAAAAGAAACCCTGTGTCTGTATATTTTTACAGTATCAGAGGCTATGCCTTCATCGACTGTATGTTGTGCTATATAATTCTTAAATCACATTTTGACACATTTGAGGTATGTTTTCATGTCCTGTATGAAAGTCCAAGAAGTCACAGAAATAATAAAATATGTAGATGATACCTCTCAGTTTTTAACTATAAGAAGTGAGTATTGTTCCCACAGAAGGGATAGTGTATGTGTACTATCCTGTTCTTACTATGATAAGTACTAGTGTGAGCTAAGTGATCCCTTCATGAATAACAAGAATGTACAACTTCCAGTTATGATTATTATTGATAGGGATTATATGTTACACCCCTTTTCAGGTTCCATTTGGTCAACAAGAGTCAAGGGAACCTCAGAAGAGATGTGGTTTCTTCCTGCCATGTCTTAGTTGGCTTTCTGTGGCCATGAGAAAACATTACCTTAAAGCACATTGAAGAGGACAGGGTTAATTTGGCTGACCGGTTGCTGTCCCTCACCAGAGGAAACCAAGGCAGAAACCTGGAGGCAGGAACTGAAAGCACTGACCATGGAGGAAATGCTGTTGACTGGCTTGATCAGGTACTTTCTTTATATAATCCAGGGCTCTGTGCTAAGGGATGGCACTTACCGATGGTGGGTCGGAAATTCCCATATCTACCATTAGTCAAGAAATGTTCTACTGGTATACCCACAGGATAATCTGATGGAGGCAGTGCTCTCCTGTGATTCCTTCTTCTTAGGTATCTTTAGTTTGGGTCAAGTTCATAAGAACTAACAGGTAGTTACTTCTAACTGACAAGAATGACACCCAGGTAGTTCTTGAAGACTTATCATACTGGGTAAACCGATCGTTCGCAGCTGGGCACTGTTTGCTTTCAGTGAGTGGTAGCTAGCGGTGTGTAGCCTGGCAACATTATGGATAATTGAGTGCCGATCACCATAGCAACCAGATACTGCTTCAATAATCCAGGATTGTTCACTAAAGACATTTATGTGTTGCAGTTTCCTTCCAAGAAGAAAGAAGCTTTTCTATAGAACCATCAACTGATACACAATACTAACCTCACTTGTTATTTCTCTGCTGTTTGTTTGTTGGGCACATGAGTAGAAGGGCTAGTTGAAATGGCAGATTTCAGGGCTCCAACCCTGTGTACTCCCATAAAAAAGGATCACTGCATCTATGTGTTTAACAAGCACCAACCCAGAATATAAGCTTTGGAAGCACAATTAGATTGGATGAGATTACATTCCAGGATCTGTGTTTGGGGGAAAGCTCATGGAAGAAGGAAGGTGCATGTTTTCGGTATGCCATGAAAGTTTTGATTAGAGTGGATGTGTGAAAGGAAAGATGGCAGCCAGCAAACACCTTGGCCTGCAAAAACTGTTGGAAAGGGGTGTATTTTCCTACGGTCAGGTTGAGCTTCATTTTCTTAGTGTTTTTTTTTTTTTCTTGGGTGGGTAAGTAAAAGAAGTTTGTGTAATATTTCTTCTTGAAGCCCAATTCTCATACGAGAATGTTAGACTTACTTAGTAGAAAGAGATTTATGATGGTTGGGGAAATGTGTTAGATGTGAGCGAGCACATGTTTGAAATTTGAGTCTGTGACCCTGGAGGTTTCCTTCAAACAAAGAAGAGTCATCTATTTAGAACTGTTTGGATTAAGGCTCCCTGCTACTACAGGGGCTAGAGGAAGGGATTTCTACAACTCTGGGGATGTTTTCTGCTCTGTCTCCATAATTATACATAAGCAATTTGCCTTTGAGTTAGTTAGTTCCTAGCTGGAGTTCTGTCTGTATTTCCATCTCTGCAGTCATTTTCCTTCTCTATAGACCCTGATCCATGAATCAACAAGCTATTTGGGTTTCACTTTTCCAAAGCTGTTCTGTGATTAGAAAAAAAAATGTAGACAGGGTGGGTACCTTGAACTTAAGTTATACTAGCTCAAATAATTGCAAGAAAGGTGAGTGTGTAGAGAGGTGGGGGGAGAAGAAGAGAGGGAGGGAGAGGGAGAGAGAAAAGAGAGAGATGAGGGACAGAGGAGGGAGGAAGGGAGGGATTGAGAGAAAGGAGAAGAGGAAGAGGAGAAGGAAAAAGGAGGAGGAGGAGGAGAAGGAGAAGGAGAAGGAGAAGGAGAAGGAGAAGGAGAAGGAGAAGGAGAAGGAGAAGGAGAAGGAGAAGGAGAAGGAGAAGGAGAAGGAGAAGGAGAAGGAGAAGGAGAAGGAGAAGGAGAAGGAGAAGGAGAAGGAGAAGGAGAAGGAGAAGGAGAAGGAGAAGGAAAGAAGAAGAAGAAGGAGAAGGAGAAGGAGAAGGAGAAGGAGAAGGAGAAGGAGAAGGAGAAGGAGAAGGAGAAGGAGAAGGAGAAGGAGAAGGAGAAGGAGAAGGAGAAATAATCCAGAACTTTAGATCATACTCTCTTTTCATATAGCCTAGAATATGTTTTGCTCATTCTAATTCTTTAAGGTTATATTGTCTTAGGGCATCCTCTCATTTTCTTCTGATAGTGTTTTTTGTTTGTTTGTTTGTTTGTTTTTTACTGTGATTATTTTAGTAGCATTGTATAACTCACATCTATCCAAACATTTGAATCCTACAGGACAGCATGTCCAAATTAGTGAAGATTTCTTATTAAGTTTAAATCGCCACAACAGCTTGTTAGACCTCTAGCTCATATATGATGCTTTTTTGGGGGGTGGGATTCAAGCTACAAAATATGTGGAACTTCTACATATTTACACTGTTCTTCCCATGCTACAGTACTAGTGTTGAGCAACCCAGCATTGAGAGCAAGAGAGCATTGCATACTTATTTGTGAATCTGAATGTTGATAACTGGCCTATGACACAAACGTTCCTCTGAAGGTTTCAGAGGTAGCCCAGTTGGCACAGAGCTTGTGTAAAATGTCTAAAGTCTCTAAAGTACAAGGCATCGGATCCAACACCCAGCATCTCATAAACTGGTTGTGAGACACTGACAGAGGGAGTAAGGAGACAGGGGGGTGGTGTGGGATGATCAGAGTCAAGAGTCGCAAGTTCAAAGCCAACCTGGCCTAAAGTAAGAAAACTAGGCCATTCACTAGTGAGACCCAACCATGGGTAAAATTTGAACATGTCAACTTCATCCTCTTGCTTCTAAGATGAGCAACAATGATAAGACTTTTTTCCATGGGGGCTGTTTTAAGGGTTGAATGTCCTGTGTGTGGTGTATTAAATTGTAACCAGTTCGTAGTGAAAGTAAATGAAGGGCTATTAATATTTTAGAATTAATTACAATATTAATTCACTGCTCTATAAATGTTAGTTGAAGCTATACTGATTAGCATTTCTTGGAGGGCTGTTTGATACTGTGCTATGTATTTCCATAAAAATCTAAGACTTGGGAGTGCGATCCTTTTATGTTTTTGTAATTTATTCAGAACCGTGATCACTTTTAACCCCATGATGATGCTTTTGTGTCCATGTGTCATTTTATCTACTTAGGGAACATATGAAAAATAACCCCTGCTATTTCAAACCCTGGAAGTTCGGAGGTAAGATTGCCTGGTTGGGAAGGTTGTTCTATCAGAAATTGAAGCCTTAAATTTGAAACATCTGGCTTTGAACTCATTAGTATTTAAGATGCTACTAATGATCTCTTCACCTCTTAATGTCTGTGCTTGCAAGAGAAAATGAGGGGAAGAAAGTCTCAAGGAAAAATATTGATCGCCCTTCAGCAAACCCTGTTGGAACTCACTGTTGTAGGCCTTGTTATTTTTAAGTGTCTGGATTTTCTTTATGAATTCATTAAAAAATATTTTAGCGGCTCTGGTGGCCTAGTATCTCATTCCAACATAAACTTACCGCAGGAGAACACATAGTGCCTGGCTCACCTTCTCATTTCATGGCTTAATAATAATGACAAATTACAGGTGCCGAAGTGACGTGAGATCCCTTTGCATAACCGATTCAATGTTCAAATATTCTCTTTGCTCAGAAGTTCTTTACCGTAAGTTTTCAAAGCTGTATTTACATTTATTTTGTGCATATGAGTGTTTTGCCTGCATGCAGGTATGTGCACCCGTACATGCAGTGCCACAGAAGCTGGAAAAGTTGTCCGATACCCTGGAGCTGGAGGTATGGATGGCTGCAAGCCACCATATGAGTGCTCTAGGAAAATAAAAAAAAGCTCCAAACTGCTGAGCCATCACTCTTTCTCCTGTTCAGAATGTCTAACGATATATGTCAATTTTCTTGTAATTAGAAATTCGTGTCCGGAATTCCATTTCAGAAGCCTGAAACTGATGTGCTGGCAACTTTAACCTGACTTCTTGTTTTGTTCTCAGGTTGAGAGTGTGGGTTATATCTCTATTGTTTGATTCACATTGTAGGAATAGCATTCTATTGCTAGGAAGCCAAGATGTCTCTTCTAACTTGGATTCAACTAGGTCTCTTGATTGTTCCCAATATGAGCTATTTTTTTCATTTATCTAGCTCATTCTAAGACCCTTGGAATATGAAGTATTCACCCAATGTCTTCAAGTTTATTTTTCAATTATTCGTCCAAAGTGTGTACAAATCCATAGCTTAAAATGTACCTAGTACTTGCTGATTTTCAAAAAGCCATTTATTGATTTGCTGCCAGTTCATTACAGGCTCCCTTTGAAAGTTCTAAGAATGTGAGCTCAAAGCGTTGTCAACGAATACTATGTCAGTTTCTCCTTGCCCATTTGAATGCTTCCCCTACCATGTCTTATTTGCATTGGCAAAAAAAATCAAATATCGTGTTGAACAGACATTGTTGGAAGTGAGAGCCCTGCCTGGTTACCGAAGTTAGACCAAAACAGTATTTTATCATAAAATCTGACAGCAGATGATGTTCTGCAGATGCCCCTCTAGAACAGACGAAGCTTCTACTTACTGCCACGCTAGTCCACTGAGCATGTCATGTCTATCATGAGGCTGGAGAGATGGCTCAGTGGCCCAGAATACTCGCAGCTCTTACAGCGGACTATACTTGAGTTCACAGGACCTATATGGCAGATCACAACTACCTGCAAACCCAGTCCACTGCAGTGTCAGGCAGACTATTTAGAACAAGGTCATAATGTCACGGCTCACTATGCACGGTGGGTCATTGCACTGAGTCAACACTGAGCTAATCAAGACTTAGGTGCCCACTGCCTGGTTGGTGGGTCAAACTGAGAGCAGATTAATATTAAAGTGGATAGCAATATTACAAAAGGGAAAGGCACTGGTCTTTAATTCAAGCAACCATAGTTCAAATCCTGATTTAGTGACTTATTTATTGTACGTGTGATTTGTACTTTTTCTGTCTTGGAAGAAGAACTTGGGTCCTTATACATCTGTTTACTTAATTTAAACTTGGGCTATGTCTTACTTATACTTGTTGCTGGAACAATATACAAACACACCCGCAGGAAGAGAAGATTGTTTGGGCACAGAGTTTAGGTACAGTCCACTGTGAAACTTGAATCATCTGGTCACATTGCTTGCATAACCAGGAAAAAGAGATAAAGGAATGATCCTATTCACCTCATGTTCTCTCTCTCTTTAAAAAAAAATACAGTAAGGAATTCCAGCTTAGGGAATGGTGCCACTCTCAGTGGACACATAGATCTTCCTACCATGATTAACCTATTGAAATAATTCTCCACAGGCATGGTCTGCATCACCAGGTCCTATGCATATGGCTTTGGGGGGAGGGTCCTGGATTTGTAGCATAACCTTGGGGTTGCTTTTTGATTTCCTAATTTTTAAGTTCATTCATTGTATTAGAGATATGTATTCCATGAAGAATGTTTGGTTAAGGAATGCTGAAGGTGGACTCCAGGGCCTGGGACATATTGGATAATCACTTTATCACTGACTTACTCCTTAGGTGTCTCCTCTTTGTCCTTTTGTTTGTCAGAGGCAGGCTCTTACACTGAAGCCTAGTATGGCCTGGGATTCATTCTAGCATCACACTTCTGTAATACTCAATGCCTCTTGACAATGTTGGGATTATAAATGTGGGCCAGCACACATGGATAAGTCAAAATAACTTTTAAAACTCTCTTCTCTCTTTGTCTCTCTGTCTTTCTCTGTATGTGTCTGTCTGTCTCTCCCTGTGTGTGTACATGTGTGGTATCTGCATGCCTGTGTATTGTACGGATGTGTCTGTACATGCCCATGTATACAGATGTGGAGGTCAGAAGTAAATAACGAATATCTTCCTCTGTTACTCTCTGTTCTATTTCTTTTGCGCTTTGTTAAAATGAATTTTTATCAAAATATAATTAAATCACTTCCTCTATTACCTTTCCTCTTTTCTCCCTTCAACCCCTCCAATGCTTTCCATACCTTCTCACTCTCTTTCAAATTGATGACCATTTTTCTTTGACTATTATTGGTGTGGTGTGTGTGTGTGTGTGTGTGTGTGTGTGTGTGTGTGTGTGTGTGTACATGAATAAACCTATACATAAAACCTGCTGTGCCCATTTGGTGTTGCTTGTGTGTATGTATAATTTCAGTACTGACCACTTTGTATTAGATAATCAGTTAAAGGCTCATCCTTGGGAGATGCTAATCGATAAAGCAGATGAATTATAGAATTCATGTATCTATGTATCCATCTATTCATCTGTCTGCCTGCCTGTCTGCCTGTATGTTTGTCTGTCTATCTATCTATCATCTATCTATCTATCTATCTATCTATCTATCTATCTATCTATCTATCTATCTATCTATCTACCTATCTATCTATCTATCTATTGAAGTATCTGTTAGTGCTGGGCACCCATAATCTTTTGATCTATGCATTATAACCACTTGTGTTTTTCTGCAATGAGTGGTGTTCACTTGCTGTAACAAGAAGCTTTGATGAAGGATAAAAACTACACTTAAATGTAGGTATAAGGAGAGATTCTAGAATGCAGTTAGTAATTAAGCTGGTCCGGTAAGGTGGTGGAAGTAAGTTCTCCTATAAGATCCATGACCACACTACCCCTGCATAGTAGGCTAAGCTGCTAGTTTGCCCCCCTGTTTATCTTTTAAATCAGGCTCTTTCACTAAAGTTGGAATTTATTGATTCAGCTGGACAAAGTGTCTAGTGAGCTTTTAGGATCCTACACTCTGCTTCTCAGGAACCAGAATTACAAGTCACACCCCTGGCTTATCACATGAGTCCTGGGGATACAGATGCAGGCTCTTGTGTTTGTGCAGCAAGCACTTTACCCATCAAGCCACATTCTAAGCCATGGCTGTGTTTGTAACTGTTACTTACCATTGGTCATTAATCATGGTACTGAGCTTCATTGAATATTCTCACAAAGGCTGCTGAAGCAGCATGCATCTGTTCTTTGTGCTTCTTGATGCTTACTGTGCATCTCTGGATTCTGGTTCTCCATATGTGGGCTTCGCTGTGTCCTCCACAGTGGGACAATCTGCTTTCAAGGAACCAAGAATGCCGTCACACTGCTTGCAAGCAGTTCTTCCATGTTCCACCTCCCCATCTCTGCACCACTGTGGCGAAATTGTCTTCATTTCACTGTTTTGCAGGCTGCCAAAGACTAAAGCAATCAAAACCCATAAATCTTGAAATGCTTCCATTAACCAATCAGGAGCTGTCGTTGCTCTTACTGCTGCCCTAAGAGGGGGCATTTTTGGTAGCTTAAACTAAATTCTTATGTATCTGTCCACCGGGGATAGATGCGCTTTAGCCCGTTAAAAGGGTTTTCAGCTCTGCACTTAGTTGCAAAAAAAACTCCTTTCTGCACCTTTCAAAATTTAAAACAGGTTTGGCAATTTTCTTGTTCCATCTTGCAAGTTCTAGAAGTTGATTGCTCTTGCATATCTCAAACCCAGCAAAGGAGAAATGAGCTTTAAAATTTCACACTTGGAGACAATTGGAGGAACCAGGAAAGAATTTGTAGCCATCTGAACGCATCAGGCAACACTGAGATGGGGGCTGGGGGGGGGAGGGGGAAGCAATGACTGACACATGTCACAGAGTGATTCTCTCCCAATCTATAGCAGACTTTGACATTTAAATTGCAGGCAGCCCTGGGTCTGTTTCAGGAGCTGCCTGTGGTTGAATGCAGTTCTGATCACTCACTTGAGGGGCGCAGTGGGGATAACGAGGGGCGGTGGGGGGAGAAAAATCAAATTGTTCTAGGAAATCATGTTTAATGTAGAAATCTGGTTAATATTAAAATGCAATCTGCAGTTTTCAAGTATTCTATTCCTCAAGGAAAATATTTCCTGTTCAAGGGACTGGAGCAGTAAGCACCCTCTTATTACATCACTTCCCATGTCAGGCCCAACTAGCATTCAAAACGTATTACCGTATTGATAATGCTAATTTTAAAATGATGCCTTCTTTTTCCCTTTGGTTAAAGAGTCTGGGCAAAATTCCAATCATATGGATCGATTTAGCTCTAGACAGAGCTTGCCCAACTGATATTTCATGCACTCTATAGAATGTGGTTCTTCCATATGCTTGGGAATAGGAACCCACGTCTCTCCACCTACAGCACAGAATTGTATTTCCAAGGATTTATCCATCTCAAGGGTTTTAGAAAAGGGGGCATCAGCAGTCACAACAGGGAGAGAGATGAGCCTGGGCAGCCTCTGATCTTGGGATTGCAAAGGAGTTAGGAACTGATTTCTGAAACCCAACTTTGTGCCATGTTCAAGTCAGCTCAGTATCTTCCCTGTAAGTTTGGCTGGCCTTTGGCACAGTGTTCCTCATCACAAGGAGGACATGCAGATGTAACCACTGGTATTTATCCCTTCATCCAATACGTATTTTTTTTCCCCTGCAAAGTCTTGAAACACTAACAACTGACGGCTTAGGAGAACAAAGCCTTTTCAACTATTTATCCCAAGATAGTCTTGTGATATTCTAGTTTCATTCTGTTGCAATGACAAGTGTCATGACCATAAGTAGCTTAGGGGAGGAAAAGGTTTATCTCAGCTTACATGTGGTCAATTATTGAGAGAAGCTAGAGCAGAAACTTGAAGCAGTAATCACGAAGAAACAATACTTACTGGTTTGCTCACAGGTTTAGGGTTAGCTAGCTTTCTTATGTAGCCTAGAGCCTCCTTTCCAGGAAATGATACCCCCACAGGAGACTGGGCTCTCCTGCATCAGGTAATAAAAGATACATCCACCCGACACACACACACACACACACACACACACTTCCACAGACAAATCTGTTGTAAGGATTTCTCACTGATATTTCCTTCTCAGGTGACTCTATGCTATATTGACAGTTTAAACTATCAAGGACATTTTGTGTCCTGCCTGTCCTTTCGAGTCGATAGGTGACCTGCTAGGCAGAGCTGGGCATGCTTGCTGTGGTGTTATAAGTGCCAAGAGGTAGATTTGCAGAAACTTACTAATTCATCCTTTCACTTAGCTTTTGTTTTGTTCTTTTTTTAGTATCCCCCCCACCAGAGAGGAAATGTTCTGTTGACATCTACCATTATTTTCCAATTATGAATTGAAAGATAGGAAATGAGCATTTTCTTGTTCTAACAATGGGTGTCAACCATAGGCCCTGTAATAGTGCTGGAGCCTACTCAAGTGTAATTTTACAACGAGGCTTTCTTCCACCTCCCTTTCTAGCACACACTTGCTAGTTTCCAGGCACCTTCTCAAGCAATCTATATATAACTTAGCAACTCTATAAAACACTTATTATTTTTATCCTCATATTCCAGTCTAATGGGGACTCCCAGAGACTTGGTGGGGTGGTTTTCTTCAAGCGGAACATAATTGACTTTGATTAGGAAACCATAATAAACCTTATGTAGAAAGAGGCTGAAGAGCAGGGATGCGGAGACCTCAGTAGATGAAGGAGACACTGCACAAGGAAGTCTGGCTATTCTTTGGGTGTGGGATTCTAGGCTAAGAAAGCAGGACGGTGGGTATAACTGGAGTGTGAAAAGTTATGGCAGAGTGAAGATGTTTATGTTCTTTGACATAATCCTGCTTCTTGGAAGTTATCTTAAAGAAATAACTTTAAGAAAAGCTAAACTCACAGTGTTTATTTATACAACAGTTTTAAAATATTTTTCATAAAATTAATGAAAGGTATATAAGCCCCAAAAGATAATGTCTTGGGGGCTGGATAGATGGCTCAGAAGTTGGAAGCAACTTTTTGAAAGGTTGCCAAACCTCACATATCTCTAAATTCTGTTCCAGTGTCCCTTTCTGGCCTCTTCAGCTACCTTCATAAACATGGGGATACAGAAACATACCCATGCATGCATACATAATAAAATAAACGTTGTTTTAAAAGAGAAGATTTAACCCCCCACATACATATACATAAAATATATAACTGATTTAATAACTGCCTATATAGATAAAGATCTATCTATCTATCTATCTATCTATATATCTATCTATCTATCTATCTGTGGTAGAACCTGAGGAATGGCACCTGAAGTTGACCTCTGGCATCCACATGCCCACAAGCTCCTTTCTATGTGTGTATAGACTTGCACTCACACTCACATGCAAACTCATACACTTGTTTAAAAAGAGAAGATGGTTTGATGGTAGTTGTTCTGATTATTTTAAATATAGGAGAGGCTTACAACTGTTGTGGGTTAAGACAAGGAAACCAGATCTAGGGGAGACATTGGAGGGGGATTGGTGGTGGGTGGATTTGATCAGCGCATAGTGTACACATGTATGAAATTATCAACTACACAAAGAGCAAATGGTAAAAGGAAGAGATGGAAGGGACAATTGATTGATGAAGTTTGTGTGTTAGGAGAGGTGAAGAAGCCTTGGAATTAATAATTATGTTGAGAACGTAAAGAGTAAAGGGATGGGCACATCTTTTAAAGACAGGCAAAACCAGGAAACATGTAAGAGACGTTTAAGAGTGGTATAAAGGGGGATCAAGAGGTATTTGCCATTTTCCAGGTTATACAGGGAAGGCAGATCAGAAATTTGACAAAGTTGGTGTCCCTGAAGGGGCCAGTGTAACAAGGAAAAGCTTGCATTGGCTGCGAACACCAAAAGAAATACTTCATATAATTTCATACTAAAGTGATGGTGCTGAAATCAAAGAATACAATAGAAGTAAAATAAATAAATAAATACAAAGGAAAGAAAACGATAGCAAAGACCAAGAAGAGAGGAAAAAAAGGGAAAGAGATGTGTCTCTATAGAGACTGTGGATAGAGATGGAAGTACCCATCTCCACTTCTTTCCATTCACGATCCTGTAGAAAAATGCAATAGGTTGCCTTGCAGTCACCTCATCTGAGCTATTGTAACGGTGTGACACATGGACGGTGAGTTCAGTCAACTCTGAAGACGATGTACTGAGTCAGCAGAGCAACTTTTTACTAATCTGCCCTAGCTGAGCTGCGTGACAAAGAAAATGGAACACTATTTCATTCTAAACACATCAATATACCCACTAACACCCAATTACCAATCCTCAGCAAAGCTTTAAGGGATTGATGGACTCAAAATAGTGTTTTAAGTCAAAGTTGAACAATCTCGGATTTGTACCCCAAACCCAGCTTGATGCCTCTGCATATGTGTATGTGTATGTGAGTGTGTGTGTGTGTGTGTGTGTGTGTGTGTGTGTTCATGCGTGTGGAGGCCAGGGGTCACTCTTGGGTGTCATTTCTCAAGGTGCCATCCATATACTTTTATGGAGACAGAGTTTCTCACTGAACCTGGACCTGGAATAGAGGTTAAACTGGCTAACCAGTGATCCCCAAGGATCCGTCTGGGGTTACAAGCATGCCCAGTAACAACTAGTCTTTCTCCTGGGCTAGGCAGGCTGAACTCACACTTGCATGACAAACCCTTTCCCAGCAGAACTGCCTCCTCAGCCCCTGGTTGCTCCATATATAATAAATAAAATTTTATTGGAACACAATTATATCCGTCCATTTACTGTGCGTGCCTTGGGGTAACAACTGCAGAGTCAGTGGTGGCTGGGGGATGAGGTGGTTGGTGAACCATGAGACCTTAAGTTGCTGCATACAGAAAGGGTTTATGGAGTCCTACGCTGCAGTTAGAAGCTATGCATCAGTAAACGCAACTTATGTATGTGAAGAACTTTGCTCAGTGAGACATTTGTTTCCTATAATGATGGAAACTTTTATGTCTTTGTACTGAGCAATGGTAGGTGAAATGGATACATTGAAAGGCAATATCAAGCTCATTCTAAACAGTCACGAGTTGATGGTAAAAGCCCCAAACTAAACCATGTTTGAAGACGGCAGCTTTAACAAGTCTCCACAGGATTATGGATGGGTATTCAGTTTTCCAGGCGATTTCTCGTCCTTAGATTGCTGCCTTCCCTGCTTATAAATCTGAGCCTGTGGTAAGGGTTCTTGATAGTGTGCATCTTTCTTGTGCTGTTGGAGAACTGACAATAGGCTCCAAGGTGTTCTTGGTGTGTGCCCAAATGCCCCCAAAATGTCCATGTGTGGATATATCCACTGTTGAGTATAAAAGTATCCCCCAGCAGAAAGAATGTTGACTAACTTGATTATAGCAACTGAAAAGTAGGCCACAGCTGCCTCATTCTATTAAGGGCTTTGAGAGAAAGAGGAGGAAAAGAAAGAAGCCAAAACCTCCTGTCTCAGCATATCAGGTGAGCTTCCATTCTAATGAAGAGCCACTTTTTTTTTTTTTAAATATTTGTCTTTAAAAAGAAAACTGGACGAGTCTGTTTCCACCTTAGCCTCTTTGAGAATTAAACACAGACAGAGTTGGCTTGGCTTAGGCATTTCTGGTCCAAGAAAGGACAATGGTTATCATGTCCAAATGCTTGAATATTGTCTCCTGTCATCAAAATCAGGTGACTTGTACATAGCTAAAATGCCAGTCTACGCAGAGTGTCCCAAATTGTAACAAAACAGTGAGAAATGGCTGGCATGGAAGGGCAAAGCTCAGTTTTTTTTTTCTTTTGTAATTGAGTCTTGTTATATATTCTAATTTCTAAACTGATTGTTTCTTAAGCTAAAGGTTTCTGCCATGAACTAATTGGTATTTGGATTACTTTTTTGACATTTTTACTTCTGTATGCATACTGTAGCGGTTGGGTATAAAGGGGAACAGCAGGATGTGCTGTGGATACCATGAGAACAAAGACTGACTCTATTCCCACCCACTGCATGGTGTGTGTGTATTAGGTATGTTTGCAGTTGCATATCTGTCTGTGTAGATGGTTTAGTATCAGCAGATACCAGGAGAGAACTGTAGGTTGGTCTTTTCAGGTTTTTGTCTACCTTGGCTTTTGAGACAGGCTCTCTCATTGGATTGGAGCTTATTTATAAGTGGGCTCTGGAGTTTGGACCAAGGTCCCCATGCCCGTTCATGAAGGAGACACCTCCTCACCTATCTTCTCAGCCCATGAGCCGTACCTCAGTACCTTATTTTACATACCTTATTAGCAGTCAATTCAAATGTAGGGGCTCAATTAAAGTACTTCTTACAATTACTGTCAGGACAGCAAAGCCAGTGAAACAAATAAGTGGGAATCTTCTGTAAAGAGCCCAGATTGGCCAGGATATCTTGAGAAAGAATATGTGTGATAATTCAAACTCCCATGTGAATTTGTCCAGCTATGAGGCTATTTGAATTCTCAAGAAAGATGCTAAGACTGTACTAATGTAACAGGCTTGGGAACACCAAGAGCACACATCCACCAGAAATGCGTGCTATCAAGCCAAACATACTTCTCCTTTACCACTGCCTTTGCAGCAGGCCATACGGATGCACACCCTCTTTATCACACTGAAATTGCTTGTGTCCATCTCTTCTCAGATGCCTGATTGAAAGATGACTGAGCTGTACAAATTATTTGTATTTTGCTGTGTGATTTGATTAACTCAGTTGTGCGTGGAGAACTCATCTCTTGGCTTTCTTTGTCATTTCTGTCTGTTCCACACTCTACTTCCTGTAAATGATAGTCTTTATAATGAGGAGGCCAGGGAAATTTTTGTCAGTGTTTTATCTCTGGCCTCAAAATGGACACTGCGGACCAAAGCTAAGCGCGTTTCTTGGGGAAACAAACAGTGAGAAGGGTGTTGAAAATGAGACCACAGCTTATATATTAGCAACTAATAAAGTCTTTATTATTTTATTAACAATATACACATAAGTCAGATTCAAGAATGATAAGATCACAAAAGGATCCAGTGAAAGATCATAATAGTTTTCAAAAAATTCTGAATTTGAGATCCATTATATGAGGGCTTCAAATGTAGGCCTAATGTAACGCAGGGACCACTTACAATAGCATTGCCTGATGTTAAGATTTTAGTTCATTTGAAGACATTAATGACGGCCTTATACCATAACAATCTGCCAAGTTGTAATATGGACTATAAAGTAAGTTTTGTGCAATATTATGTAAACACAGAGGCCTTATTTCCTGAATGTGGCTGGACATAGCTATATTCTAAAATTATTTTAGCACCTATGATCTACACAATATTTGCTTGACTGTGAGGTTCATCTTTTCTGCAGGGCAAGGGATAATCATAGTATTTTGTATTTATATTCCGTTACCATAAAATTTAGCTACAAAATATTTTGTAAGAAAGAGTGCCATTATAGGAGAAAAATCATTTGTTAAATTATTATGATCTATCATGAAATCCAACCAGCGATCTAAGCAGTCTAGAACATACTTATGTTCTTTTCATTATTACTGAACATACATTCATTTTATTCAACAGAAAATGAATGGAAGTAGACGAATAGATTTGTATTCCAGATGTCACAAAAACAGAGGTCACACATGAAGCCAGGCTCTCCTATTTAGAGGAAACTTCAAATTTATCTCCTCTCCTTTAGATTATAGCTTTTATTCATTTTTGTCTATTTCCCTGGACCTTTCTGCTCATTTTCCCTGGAAGAGATACATAATATTGGAGAAACCAACCTGCTTAGCCATGATGGCCCGTCTCTGCCTCCACTCTTCTTCCCAGCTTTGTGTCCATGTCTTTCTTTTTAGGGTTTCAGATCAACGTGGCAATATGCCTCCACATCAACTTTTTTTCTGGCAGAAGTGGAGGGCCAGCAGCTCATTTTTCAAAAACTTGATTCTGTTTTCTACCTTGACTTTTTCCAAGAGTTACCTCTCCCCTACAACCTCTCAAGATTTTCATAATTATCTGTCCTCTCATTTTCTTAATTTGTAAACACTGCAGAATGGCTGCCAGACATTGATCATAGAAAATGTGCAGAAAGAATGGGAGCTGGGGATACCAACTTCCTTAAGCCATTTTTACATTTGACTTGGAAAGAAAGCTGGGCCAGTGCCCACAGCAGTTAAAGGTTCAGGCTCGGGACTTAAAGTGATTTTTCTTAAGGTGTCACTGCCACACACAGCCCCCACGTGTTCTTTCTTGGCTTCAGCTCTGCTAAACTGTCTGAGTTTGGAAGGTTGTACCTTTCCATGGGTTGGCATCCATCTTTGCCTGCCAAGGAGAGCGTGGCACAAACAGCGCGTTTTCCTGTCTCCTGTCTCCAAGCTAACTACCTTGGATTAGACCTCTTACATCTCCATGAGTCCAGGGCTGTTGTCTCATGAAGAGGCAGGATGGACATGGTA
Organism: Mus caroli; assembly: GCF_978045245.1. NCBI lineage: Eukaryota > Metazoa > Chordata > Mammalia > Rodentia > Muridae > Mus > Mus caroli. The sequence continues at coordinate 9,784,833 of NW_028227268.1, forward strand.
CCCAGAGACACACATGGGGGGAAAACAAGTCTTCATGCTAACACGAGTTGAAGCTGCCAGGAGAGTGTGCCTCTGCATATGACCCTAGTCCAAGCTGCTTGTGGTCTGACTAACAGTTGGAGCCAGCATAAGAAAGGTGAAAAAAAATTCACGCAGGCTCAAAAATATAATTTGGACCAAGTGGAGGGAAAGGAAAAACACTAAAATAGAAGTTCTGTAGATAGATATTGGGTGCAATATAGAATTTCAAAATAATTTGTTGTTTTTTGAGCAAGCTTAGTTCTTTTTGGTTTGGATTTGGATTTGGTTCTGTGATAGAGCCCAATATAGTCCATGTTGACCCCCAACTCTTTCTATAGGATAGACTAGGATCATCTTAAATTTCTTTAAAAAAATATATATATATAAACATTTTAAATTTTTTGTGTGTAGGTGCTTTACCTGTATGGCTGTCTGTGCACCACTTACATGCAGCTAGAAGGTAATAATGTATGCAACATCTCTTGGGACTAGAGTTAGAGATAGTTCTGAGCTGCTATGTGGGTGCTCATTATCAAATCCATGTTTTCTCGAAAATGCTCTTAACGGCTGAGCCATCTCTTCAGTCTGAGGTTGAACTTCTCACTCTCCTGCTTCAGCTTCCGTTGTAGCAATACACCGACTGCCTATGTGCATTCTATGCTGAGGACTAAACTCGGAGTCTGGTGCAGGCCAGACAGGCACTCTGCCAACTGAGACACACCAGTGGATGCTAACTCAAACATTTTAAAAGATGTGCAGATAAAGGAGGCATGTCAATAAAACAAGCAAACAAAACAAGATTAGCTATATTTGCTTTTGTCTTAAAGTCCTTTCAATCAAGTTAATGTACTTACTGATCATGACGTCAACCCCATAATGTTTCTCTGATTTTGACACAGTGCTAGCTTTTCCATAAAGCATTTCTTACCAAATATTATGTATAATAATTTCTACCATGTTGTATATATCTAAGGGCAGAGAAAGAATTCCAGAATATCTCTCTCCCCCTCTCCCTCTGTTTCTCTCTGTGTTTCTCTCTGTGTTTCTCTTTCTTTCTCTCTCTCTCTCTGAAATGAATTTAGTAATTTTCCCATGTTGGACAGTCACTCTTCCCACTAAGCCCTAGCTTTAGATGTATCCTGAGGCTGGAATGACTCATTTCAATCCAGTTGGAAATCCTCCTGGCTCAACCCCATGAGTAGCTGAGATTATAGATCTGTGACACCTGGCCCAGTGTCTTTCATGTAGTTTTAAGTAGTCAATATGGCTGTCCATTAGCTTAAAATATAATGAAAAGTAATAAGAATATTTTGTAAAGTACTTGTTTTTCAAGACTGTGACCATCTGCTTTGCCCTCTGACTCCTCACTTTCTCGACCTAATGCTGAAAGCAGAACTGCCCCAGATGAGCTGTGACATGAGGCAGGGGGACAGCAGCCACTGCTGAAGCTGCCCCAGTTCCTCTTTCTGCCTTCATTAGAAATATTGCTAGTGTCTCATAAAGATTGACCACGCTCTCCGGTCAGAAAAGCGCCGGGGTAGCTAGGGCGCAGGGTCGGCTGACACTCGCCAGCTACCCACAACACCCGCCACAGGATCTTAAGACTTCTGGTGAGTGGAACACAGCTTCTGCTCCAATCCAATTGCGCGCGGGACCTGAGACTGCATTAGTTAGGGAAGCAGAAAACCGGCCTGAGTAGGGCCACAGGCCTCTTCCGGCCGGACCAGCACTGGGGTAGCTAGAGCGCAGGGTCGGCTGACACCTGCCAGCTACCCACGACCCCCGCCACAGGATTTTGAGACTGCTGGTGAGTGGAACACAGCTTCTGCTCCAGTCCAATCACGCGGAACCTGAGACTGCTTTGGTTGGGGAGGCAGAAATCCGGAGTGAGTAGGGCCACAAGCCTCTCTGGTCAGAAAAGCACCAGGGTAGCTAGGGCACAGGGTCAGCTGACACTCGCCAGCTATCCACAACACCTGCCACAGGATCTTAAGACTTCTGGTGAGTGGAACACAGCTTCTGCTCCAATCCAATTGTGCGTGGGACCTGAGACTGCATTAGTTAGGGAAGCAGAAAACCGGCCTGAGTAGGACCGCAGGCCTCTTCTGGCCGGACCAGCACCGGAGTAGCTAGAATGCAGGGTCCGCTGACACCCGCCAGCTACCCACGACCCCTGCCACAGGATTTTGAGACTGCTGGTGAGTGGAACACAGCTTCTGCTCCAATCTTTAAACAGTGACAATGACAACAACTAACCCCAGAGATTACCAGATGGCGAAAGGTAAACGTAATAATCTTGCTAACAGAAACCAAGACCACTCACCATCATCAGAACCCAGCACTCCCACTTTGTCCAGTCCAGGGCACCCCAACACACCGGAAAAGCTAGACACAGATCGAAAAGCATATCTCATGATGATGGTAGAGGACTTCAAGAAGGACTTTAATAACACACTTAAAGAAATACAAAGGAACACTGGTAAACAGGTAGAAGACAGTAAAGAGGAAGCAGAAAAATCCCTTAAAGAATTGCAGGAGAACACTGCTAAAGAGTTTCAAATCCTTAAAGAAAAACAGGATAACATAATCAAACAGGTAGAAGTCCTTAATGAAAAACAGGAAAACACATCCAAACAGATGATGGAAATGAACAAAACCATACTAGACCTAAAAAGGGAAGTAGACACAATAAAGAAAACCCAAAATGAGGCAACACTGGAGATAGAAAACCTAGGAAAGAAATCTGGAACCATAGATACGAGCATCAGCAACAGAATACAAGAGATGGAAGAGAAAAATTGACCACATAATTGGTCACAAAACAGGCCTCAACAGATACAAAAATATTGAAATTGTCCAATGCATCCTATCAGATCACCATGGACTAAGGCTGATCTTCAATAACAAAATAAATAATAGAAAGCCAACCTTCGCGTGGAAACTGAACAACACTCTTCTCAATGATACCTTGGTCAAGGAAGGAATAAAGAAAGAAATTAAGGACTTTTTAGAGTTCAATGAAAATGAAGCCACAACATACCCAAACTTATGGGACACAATGAAAGCATTTCTAAGAGGAAAACTCATAGCTCTGAGTGACTCCAAAAGGAAACTAGAGAGAGCACACATTAGCAGCTTGACAACACACCTAAAAGCACTAGAACAAAAGGAAGCAAATTCACCCAAGAGGAGTAGACGGCAGGAAATAATCAAACTCAGGGGCGAAATCAACCAAGTGGAAACAAGAAAAACTATTCAAAGAATCAACCAATCAAGGAGCTGGTTCTTTGAGAAAATCAACAAGATAGATAAACCCTTAGCCAGACTCACTAGAGGGCACAGGGAAAGCATCCTAATTAACAAAATCAGAAATGAAAAAGGAGACATAACAACAGATCCTGAAGACATCCAAAACACCATCAGATCCTTCTACCAAAGGCTATACTCAACAAAACTGGAGAACCTGGATGAAATGGAGAAGTTCCTAGACAGATACCAGGTACCAAAGTTGAATCAAGATCAGGTTAATGATCTAAACAGCCCTATATCCCCCAAAGAAATAGAAGCAGTCATTAATAGTCTCCCAACTAAAAAAAGCCCAGGACCAGATGGGTTTAGTGCAGAGTTCTATCAGACCTTCAAAGAAGATCTAATCCCAGTTCTTCACAAACTATTCCACAAAATAGAAACAGAAGGTACTCTACCCAACTCATTCTATGAAGCCACAATTACTCTGATACCTAAACCACAAAAAGACCCAGCAAAGATAGAAAACTTCAGACCAATATCCCTTATGAATATTGATGCAAAAATCCTCAATAAAGTTCTTGCTAACCGAATCCAAGAACACATCAAAACAATCATCCATCCTGACCAAGTAGGTTTCATCCCAGGGATGCAGGGATGGTTCAATATACGGAAATCCATCAACGTAATCCAGTGTATAAACAAACTCAAAGACAAAAACCACATGGTCATCTCGTTAGATGCGGAAAAAGCATTTGACAAGATCCAACACCCATTCATGATAAAAGTCTTGGAAAGATCAGGAATTCAAGGCCCATTCCTAAACATGATAAAAGCAATCTACAGCAAACCAGTAGCCAACATCAAAATAAATGGTGAGAAGCTTGAAGCAATCCCTCTAAAATCAGGGACTAGACAAGGCTGTCCACTTTCTCCATACCTATTCAACATTGTACTTGAAGTCCTAGCCAGAGCAATTCGACAACAAAAGGAGATCAAAGGGATACAAATTGGAAAAGATGAAGTCAAAATATCACTTTTTGCAGATGATATGATAGTATATATAAGTGACCCTAAAAATTCCACCAGAGAACTCCTAAGCCTGATAAACAGCTTCGGTGAAGTAGCTGGATATAAAATTAACTCAAACAAATCAATGGCCTTTCTCTACACAAAGAATAAACAGGCTGAGAAAGAAATTAGGGAAACAACACCCTTCTCAATAGTCACAAATAATATAAAATATCTTGGCGTGACTCTAACTAAGGAAGTGAAAGATCTGTGTGATAAGAACTTCAAATCTCTGAAGAAAGAAATTAAAGAAGATCTCAGAAGATGAAAAGATCTCCCATGCTCATGGATTGGCAGGATCAACATTGTAAAAATGGCTATCTTGCCAAAAGCAATCTACAGATTCAATGCAATCCCCATCAAAATTCCAAATCAATTCTTCAACGAATTAGAAAGTGCAATCTGTAAATTCATCTGGAATAACAAAAAACCTAGGATAGCAAAAACTCTTCTCAAGGATAAAAGAACCTCTGGTGAAATCACCATGCCGGACCTAAAGCTTTACTACAGAGCAATTGTGATAAAAACTGCATGGTACTGGTATAGTGACAGACAAATAGACCAATGGAATAGAATTGAAGACCCAGAAATGAACCCACACACCTACGGTCACTTGATCTTCGACAAGGGAGCTAAAAACATCCAGTGGAAGAAAGACAGCATTTTCAACAAATGGTGCTGGCACAACTGGTTGTTAACATGTAGAAGAATGCGAATCGATCCATTCCTATCTCCTTGTACTAAGGTCAAGTCTAAGTGGATCAAGGAACTTCACATAAAACCAGAGACACTGAAACTTATAGAGGAGAAAGTGGGGAAAAGCCTTGAAGATATGGGCACAGGGGAAAAATTCTTGAATAGAACAGTAATGGCTTGTGCTGTAAGATCCAGAATTGACAGGTGGGACCTCATGAAACTGCAAAGCTTCTGCAAGGCTAAAGACACCATCAATATGACAAAAAAACCACCAACAGATTGGGAAAGGATCTTCACCTATCCTATATCAGATAAGGGACTACTATCCAATATATATAAAGAACTCAAGAAGGTGGACTCCAGAAAGTCAAATAACCCCATTAAAAAATGGGGCTCAGAACTGAACAAAGAATTCTCACCTGAGGAATACCGAATGGCAGAGAAGCACCTGAAAAAATGTTCAACATCCTTAATCATCAGGGAAATGCAAATCAAAACAACCCTGAGATTCCACCTCACACCAGTCAGAATGGCTAAGATCAAAAATTCAGGTGACAGCAGATGCTGGCGAGGATGTGGAGAAAGAGGAACACTCCTCCATTGTTGGTGGGATTGCAAGCTTGTACAACCACTCTGGAAATCAGTCTGGCGGTTCCTCAGAAAATTGGACATAGTACTACCGGAGGATCCAGCAATACCTCTCCTGGGCATATATCCAGAAGATGCCCCAACTGGTAAAAAGGACACATGCACCACTATATTCATAGCAGCCCTATTTATAATAGCCAGAAGCTGGAAAGAACCCAGATGCTCCTCAACAGAGGAATGGATACAGAAAATGTGGTACATTTACACAATGGAGTACTACTCAGCTATTAAAAAGAATGAATTTATGAAATTCCTAGCCAAATGGATGGACCTGGAGGGCATCATCTTGAGTGAAGTAACACAATCACAAAAGAACTCACACAATATGTATTCACTGATAAGTGGATATTAGCCCAAAACTTAGGATACCCAAGATATAAGATACAATTTGCTAAACGCATGAAACTCAAGAAGAATGAAGACCAAAGTGTGGACACCGTGCCCCTTCTTAGAATTGGGAACAAAACACCCAGGGAAGGAGTTACAGAGACAAAGTTCGTAGCTGTGATGAAAGGATGGACCATTTAGAGACTGCCGTATCCAGGGATCCATCCCATAATCAGCTTCTAAACGCTGACACCATTGCATACACTAGCAAGATTTTGCTGAAAGGACCCAAATATAGCTGTCTCTTGTGAGACGATGCTGGGGCCTAGCAAACACAGGAGTGGATGTTCACAGTCAGCTATTGGATGTATCACAGGGCTCCCAATGGAGAAGCTAGAGAAAGTACCCAAGGAGCTAAAGGGATCTGCAATCCTATTGTTGGAACAACATGATGTACTAACCAGAACCCCGGAGCTCTTGTCTCTAGCTGCATATGTATCGAAAGATGGCCTAGTTGGCCATCACTGGAAAGAGAGGCCCATTGGACTTGCAAACTTTATATGCCCCAATATAGGGGAATGCCAGGGCCAAAAGAATGGGAATGGGTGGGTAGGGAAGTGGGGGGCGCTACGGGGGACTTTTGGGATAGCATTGGAAATGTAACTGAGGAAAATATGTAATAAAAATATTAAAAATTAAAAAAAATATATCTAGAAGAGATAGCAAAAAATAAAAAATAAAAAAAATAAAGATTGACCACCATCCAGTCCTGAAGACCAGGCAGCTTAGGAAGTGGCCACTGAGCATCCCAGGGGGCAGACATCTAACAGAAGTGGAAAGCAGGTTTAGAGCACCTGCTGATGATGGCTGGCATAGAAGTTCAGCCTTTCTTCCTTGTGAGAAATGGTGTTTCCATTTAAAATCCATTCTGTCTGCTTGCAATAGAGCTTATCTCTTTACCTTCATGTTTTAATGTTGTATGTATATCATACATAAGCCTTGTTTCTTTGTTGGTTTGGAGGACTCAGAGTACATTCCTCTATAAGTTGCTGAGTTTTATAGTTTTTAATGTATATACGTAACCATTCTCCCTTAAAGTTGTCATTCAAATTGTAGCTGCTATTTCAAATATTTCCAGAGCCTCATAATAGTAATTTAGCTTGACTTTTGTTTTTAAGGTAGGCACATAGAGAAGGGACCCACCGAGTGTTTAGCTGGACTTTTAACACTTAAGCACAATCAATGTTAGAGTGTTTCACATCTCACTATAATAATTTCTATTTGATTTGCCTGATATATTATTTGTATGATAATGTTTTGCTTGTACATTTTCTTTTGGGAGGTTTTCGAAGCTCACATTGCACTTTGAATTAATTAGCAGTGATACTCACATTTAACTCTACACTTTAAAAAACTTGTTTATCTTGTTTCTGGTACTGTTAGCCTCTGGATAAAATTCCAGCCGACTTTGCTGGCCTCCTGAAACGTTTTGCTCCCGCCTTCAATATCATTGACAGTTTTCCATGGCGTAACTGCAGCTTGGTTGACAAGCACTGACACACTCACATAGAAATATTAATTTAGTAATTACTTACTTATTATGACACACTGGATCTGGCTCGCTTTTGTTTCTTCTTTTGCTTCATTCCTTGAATTGTTTTATTTTGCTGAAAAGCATTGCATGGTGACTCAGAGAGACATTTAGGGGCATGGGTGTCTTTGGTGCCCTTGGTTTTGATTGTCTTGACAGCATGGTGGCTCCTTTGCGAGTTGTCTGCCTTTTCTCCACTGTTTTGATCTGCCGTTTCCGTCTTCCAGTCTCACTGTTCAGTATGGCATGTATGACTCTGGCGTTTTTTTCGTTTCACCTGAAGCTGTTGTTGGCGTTTAGTCTGAGCTTCACCTACTTACTTTTCTGATGATGGGGAATTCTTTCTGCTGTTTCAGTGGGAACATCGTCTTCAGGGTCCACTTGGCTATTTGTTTTAGGTCATCTCCTTTTACCTTGTTTGTGGTTTAAGTTCTTGCAGACATTTTAGACATAGCAATGGGACACCCAGTATTGATCTCTGCTCATATCACCTCCATATCAATTGTTATACAAAGTATCAGGTTTCATTATAGTGCCTTTATGTATAGGTGTCTATTCATTTGGCTCTTGTTTGGCCCCTCCCTTACTGACTTCTCCTTTCCCCTCCTCCATGGCCCTCCCCCATCTCCCTCTCCCATTGTCTGTCTCATCTTCTTCCCCCATTACTCTTTCTCTCACCTCTTCCTGTTTCCTTTCCTCCTGCCACAGAGCTGCTGTGCTGAAGCACATGTGCCGTCCCAGTTGTTGGGGTGTAGAGGCAGAACCATGGAATGCTCAATGCCAGACTTTGCCAAGCAACAAACTGGAGGCTATTCTGGGCTCCAAAAGAGTCTCTCTTTATAAACAAAACTGAAAACTAACCAAAAAAGAAAAAAAAAACAATACAAATAAACAAAACAAAAGCCCTGTATGCAGATGAAGGAACTGAGAGAGAAGTACTGTTGTAAGAGCTGACTAGTTGTTTCCATGTGTAGTTCTGGGATACCCCAGCCACATGGGAATCCCACTGCTCTAGGCTTCAGAAATCAGTAACTCCCAGAGAAGGTAGCTTCTCAGAGGAAAGGCATGTGTTCATTTCTGGAAAAAAAATACACAAGAACTTGCCCTGTACATTTTATTATAAAGTTATAAAAGAGTCAATGTTCTCCAATAGGCTATGACATGTCATCTTTGTGTGTGAGGTTGAGGGGTTTGGATTCTGATCAGGACCCTGATAATTAAGTTCAGCTTTGCGATATTATTAAGAGGTCACTTGGATTTGTCCCCATTAGAATTTCATGCTAAACAAAAAGTGGTTCATCAAGCTTAAGCCCTGAGAAGGAAGATGCAATTTTCACCTCATTTTAGGTATTCTTTGGATTTAAAGTTCTATCAACTAAGTAATTAACTAACCAGTTAACTCTCTCTCTCTCTCTCTCTCTCTCTCTATATATATATATATATATATATATATATATATATAATCTATATATTATATTTCTATATCACCTATATACTTATATCTATGTATCTATCTATCTATATTTATACATCTATGTTTACAACTATATCTAATATATGTATATTTATATGTCCATATATTCCATATATATGTATATATATGTATATATATATATATATATATACATATAATATATACATATATATAATCTTAGTTAGGGTTTTATTGCTGTGAAGAGACACCATTACCAAGACAACTCTTACAAAGGACAACATTTAATTAGAGCAAGTTTACATTTTCAAAGGTTTAGTCCATTATCATCATCAATGGAAGCATGGTAGTGTGCATTAAACTTAGTGCTGGAAGAGCCAAGAGTTTTACATCTTGATCCAAAGGCAGCAGAGGGAGACTAGAATTCCACACTTGAAATAGCTTGACTTTGTATATGACACTGTGGGGCAGTGGATCTTGCCAGGAAGCTTGGTAAGGTGAGTGAGTTCAGAGACCTTGGAACCCCTCCTAGTAAGGTAGGCATCTCCCTTCTCCCTACCAGACTCTTGTCCCAGGAACACATGACCACACTCAACATAGGGATGTTATGGTCACATATCTCAGAACGAAGTTCTCTATGCTAATGAGATATCCAAATGAGCCCTGAGAGAGTTTAGCCAATAAACTTCCCTTCTCAGACATTCCTTCCTGCAAAAGGTATTTAATCTCTGATCCACCCTGAGGAGGTAGTATGCAACCATTTTCCACAATGAGCAAACAATACGCACTTTGGAAAAAAAGACCGTCTCTCTTAGCAAGAACGTCCATGGGGAGCATGGAGAAACACTTAGTCTACAGAGCTGTGCAGCCTTAGTCTCCTGCAGAAGACACCTCCTAATTCCCAGACAATCACTGCTAAGCTACGGACAGTTGCTGATGACCTAAGGACAATCACCAATGAGCTAAGCCAGAGTTCCCTCTCCCCTGGCCCTGGGCTCATCCTTAGCCGCAGGCCCCCTCATTCTAGACTATGCAGTTTCTAGTGGTGATCGAATGCCCAGGATCTTGTGAACTCCAGCTTTGGCCTCAGCCTATGTTCTTTCTCGCTCAGGCTGAGGCCCCCAACCTGGGAACATGAAACCACAGGAGACCTCAAAGCCCACCTCCACAGTGATACACTTCTTCTAACAAGGCCACATCTACTCCAACAAGGCCATGCCTTTTAATAGTGTCACTCCCCATGTGCCAAGGTCATACCTAGTCTAACCAATGCAAGCTATATATTCCTTTTTCCTCCTAGTACATCCCTTAATTACACCTATAGAGAGTGGTTCTTAAGTTCTCTTTCATAAAGTTTAGGATAAAACCTAGAAGAATGATGTGTCTCTATGTTTATAAAAACTATGCTAAAAGTCCCAGAATTGAGAAAAACTGGGAAATCAACCTACATCCAGAAATACTCTGACAGATCCAGCACACTAAAAATAAAGAGTAGCAAAGCCCTTCGAGGAAGACAGTCTAACCAATCAGCATATTGCCAATGGGAGATGGCTAATACCTGCTCCCTTTAAGATGAGAAGATCATTAATCTTGTAGTTTCTAAACAGCGTTACTTTCATCCAAATATATGTTCCCTGTGTTCTAACACCTTATGATTAATCCACAAGCAGAAAGGGTGGGACTTCAGTAGGAAATACTTTTCTATCACATTAGAAAGAAAAGTCACCAGGATATAGAGATGATTCAGAGGTTAAAGGTACTTTCTGGAATTCCAGAGGACTTGTTTGGTTCCCAGCAGCTACGCTGATCAACTCTCAACCGCTTCATCTCCAGGAGATCCAACCTGACTCTCTGGACCTGCATTCTGACATCTTCGGACACCTGCATACATGTGGCATACATTCACACAAACACACTCATACACTAAAATAAAGTAAATGTTTTTAAAATCAAAAGAAGCATCAGTACAAGGCTTTATGGCTACTGTTAACACACTGACCACTGAAGACTTAGAATTTAGAGAAGAAAATCTGGGACTAAGACTCCAACCATTATAGTAAGATTTCAACCAGATAGAGCACACCAGTTTTTATCCCAGGCATAGCCTTGGCTCATACAAGCACAGAGTGGGGTGGCAGAGCCTACCTGCAGTAGCTCATTCAGGAGATCTAGTATGATCAGATGAATTTGCATTACCAACACATCTCCGGGTGTGGCTAGCACTCTTTCTATGAACACCAGACCTCGGTTTCAGATAAATGGACTTGCCATGGTGGTAAGGATTAAGGTGTGGCCATCGCTACCCACCTCGTGTGATTCTCAATGCTGTCTCGAATGTTATTTTTTTTCATTACCTTGATTCCTTCTTGATGCAAATTCAGTCTTTTTATCTTAAGTGTTCCCCTTCACCCTATTCTCTGGGTGCTATATGACTACCACCATCTATAGAGTCAAGCAGCTGTAATTGCCCCTATTAGATCATCACAAGATTGGACCCACTCATCTGTCCTTACGGAAGGAGAGAAGAGATATGGAGATATATTACTGTTTAACAATTTGTAAGAGGAAAGAGACTTCTTTGGAATATGGCTACCTATAAGCCAGCCATGCTCCTGTAAGTAAGACCGATTAAGGACATTGGCACACCAAGGGAGACTTGGTGGAATCAGGTCATTGGTCTGCCATTGCTCTTTCTGTTAGAGTGACTGGAACTAGGTTTCAGGAAGCATTACTTAGCAACATTGTGCCAAGTGATATACCTTCTATACACAATTCAATGACTTTAATAGCCAAAGTATTTCCAAGATTGTCTGAGTTTTTGGAATATATTACAAAGCAGTAGACTCCTGTCTACTTTCTTGAATCCCATTGTGGTTTTATCAGCTAAGAACATGGCCATCCAATGTAATAAAATTACCTGAAACAGTTATCTATTAACACTAAGTTCCATACCCCCAAGCTCAGTGACCTTAACAATAAGCACCTATCATCACTCATGACTCTATAGATATTCAAGAGGATTCTCTGGTCTTGGCTCATCTCACACTTAAATCTATGGAGAGTCAGTTCCGCAGGTGAGTCTCCTGATCTTAGGTTAAGTCTCTGTTATGTTAGTCTGTGGGCTTGCTTTAGATTGGTCCAGAATGGCTACAGTTAAGGAAATTGGGTTGACTTCACATGGCTTTTTGTTATCTACAGATCAGACCAGTCGGGTAGTCATAGACATGGCAGGATTTGGAAAGAGAACTGAGACACTCAAGGCCTCTTGTGGTCCATGGTTAGAACAAGCTTGCCATCATATTTGCCACATTCTAGAGGGTAAAGCAATTCTTGTAACCACAGGTGGCAGGTCCTATGAAGTTACTAGGCAAAGATTATATCTTTAGGAACGGCATTAATTGGTACTATCAATGCAGTTAACTTGCCACAAACAAAGAAAAGTCATTTAAAACCTGTTATTCAGATTAATTATCTCAAGGGCTAGGATGCCAAAATGCAACCTAAGGTTTTTTTTTTTTTTTTTTTTTTTTTGAATAAATGTCTTAACAGTGTTGTCAAGGGCACAGACACTTTCCAGTTTCCCTTTCAGCTATTTTGGGTCTCTTGGCTCATACACAGGCTGGCTCATTTCAAGGTCTCCAATAGTATTCGCATCACTTGAAGAAATATGTGTCAACATTCATATTTGGTAGATTCTTTTGTTCTGAAGCTCATAGACAGTCTTTGTGTCACTGTGCTGGCTTGGATTGTCTTCCGTCTTCCCACTCCCAAGGCAATCAGTCCCTTTGGGTTTCCTGTATGAGACTTCCTGACTGAAAGCATATTTCTAAAACTACCAAAAACGCCTATCAAATGATTCTAGAGGTGTGACAATCCTGGGACAGGTTTTGCACATTAATAGCACCATAAAACATCAACCCTGGAGGTTGTTTCAGTCACCTTTGGTGCTGAAATTCCCTCCTACTATGCTACACCTCTAAGGAGGATTCCTTTAGTTCACTCTCAACTACAATAAGAATATGAGGAACAGACGGGTTTTTTTTTCTCCCTACCTCTTTATTGTAAATACTGCATTCTGCCACAAAGTGTTCCACACAGTTTATCTTTATGTATAGTTTTTGACTCTATTAATTTCCTAGTTACAAGGGAAGCTGGGAAAATAAGAATTTCCATCTACTGTGCTTTATAGAAGGCAAGACTTTCACTATGTAGGAAAAGGACTAAAATTTGACTATTGCATCTCCCAAGCTTCAGTCTTAAAAACTCTTTCTTTATGAGTCAAGACATTCACAACCCTAGAGACTTGCATTCTGACAGCTGAACAAACTAGTCAGTTAAGAACGTGGACATAAAAAATATAAAAAAAAAAAAGAACGTGGACATTCCTTTTTAAAATGAAGTTACTTCATTTTAGTGCATTGTGTGATTGTTTGCTTCTCTCTCTCTCTCTCTCTCTCTCTCTCTCTCTCTCTCTCTCTCTCTCTCTCTCTCTCTCTCTCTCTCTCTCTCTCCCATGTGTGTGCAGGGTCCTCAGAGGATGGAAGAGAAAAATCAGATTCTCTTAGAGCTGCTGGTATAAACATTGGTTAACTACTCTGTATGTGTCTGCATTGGCCAGGTTTACATCAACGTGACACAAGCTAGAGTCCTCAAAGAGGATGAGGCCTCAATTAAGAAAATTTCCCATCAGATTGGGTTGTACACAGGCCTGTAAGGCATTTTCTTAAGTAGTGATTGATGGAGGAGGGCCCTGCCCATTGTGGGTGGTGCCACTGCTGCTGGTCCTGGGTTCTTTAAGAAAGTAGGCTGAACAGGCCATGGAGAACCAGTCAGTAAGCAGAGCTTCTCCATTGTCTCTGCATCAGGTAGTGCCTCCAGGTTCCTGCCTTGCTTGAGTTCCTGTCCTGACCTCCTTGAATGATGTGGAAGCTGAAGCTGAAAAAAGTGTTTCCTTGCTGTGCTGCTCTTGATCATGGTGTTTCCATCCCAGCACTAGAAATCCCGATTAAGAGAGTGCTGGAAAGAAAACGCACATCCTTTGCAGGAGCCATGAGCTCTTGATTGCTGAGCTCTCTCTCTAACTTCCTGGCCACGTGAGCTAGACCAGCTAACCAGAAGCTTCCAGGGATATGCCTGCGCTCACCTTCCACCTTGCCATCACTGGGTTTCAAGCATGTGTTACCCATACTGCTTTCTGTGCTTTAACATGGACTCTGGGGATCCGAACTTGTGCTTTTGATATTGCCTACACCATCTCTTCAACGCCCCCCCCACACACCCCATGATAATCTTCATAATACATGGACTCACTGACTTCTAAACTGTGCTCTCTCTGTTTCCTGCTTGATGCCTTTAAAAGACACATCTAAGGGGAAAAAAATACCATTGGCATCTGTCTGCGGAAGAGCAAGTTACCAGACACTCCGTCTTGCTTATTTTCCCCTAATGGGAAATAAATGATGGGCTATGAGTCACCCAACACTACTCGCTATCCTAAGCCCCACTATCAAACGCCGGCTTGAAGGATAGAGAGGCATGTGGTGCAGAAGAGAGGTATGTCAGGAAGCCCCCCAAATGAAGGGTACCTGAAGGTCAGCACATTCCATCCCCCTGTCCGCTAAGCCGGGGCTTCCTCCTGCAGGGGTGCTGCGATTTCAGCCTCCTCCATAAGCAGCTTAGTCAAAGCAACAGGGACAATTCGTTTATTTCCCAGTCGGGTTTCCTATTGCATGGATGGTTTTAATATACTGAGGATTTTGGCTTGGACTTTCTGCCTTGAAACCCCAGCAAGTCTTGAACTGTTTGTTGCATCTTTATTGAGAAACATTGCAACGCTGAAGCTAACAGCTGGAAAGCATCCCAACCTTTGTGTCATGATGGTCATTAATTAGGGAAAGGGTAATGTGGGGAAAGCTGGCTGATTGGAATCTCTTGTTTACTGTCTTCTTTTCCCCCCTTTGGGTAAATATTGAGGGCATGGAGAAGTGATGCATTCTGGGTACAATTTTGTTTCAATAGGGGGGAAATTATGAAAGAAGAATAATCGAAACTTTTCCTTGATCAGGATTCCTGCCTCCCAATTTTATTGTGACAAGGAGAGTACTTAGCATAAGAAAAACCTTATGAAAAATGTACATGACACAAACTATGATATCATATACTTCAGTCTTTCTGACATAGTTAGAGGCTAATGTTGCATCTCACCTGGAAGGTGGACTGCTGTATAGGAAAACATTTTCTGGCAGGCTTGATGGATTGTAGGAAGATGAGACTTTGGTGCTAGAGGCTCTGAATCTTGGTCACTTTGGTTGACATTGAATTGTTTTCTTATATTCCCTTATACTTTTTAATTGATGGTGTTCCAAGATTTTCTATTTTAGTATTGTAATACACATACATGCAGAGAGAGATAGAGAGAGAGACAGAGACAGAGACAGAGACAGACAGAGACAGAGACAGAGACAGAGAGGTTTGAAGACTTTCTTTCTTTTTCCCAAGGAGCATCAGCTTTTGTGGCTCTAACCACATACACTCAGCTTCGGCTAGGAGTTCTCATAAGTTGTTCTATCCCATGTAACAAATCTACATGGAAACCCCAGGAGATTTCTTTTTAATTGAGTACTACTGCGGGCAGGGTGTGGTGGTGTTGTCTAATGTGTCCTCATGACAATGGGGTGTGTGGGAGTGATGTATGGCAGGATCCCACAGGGCATCTCTCCTCAGCTCCTTCAAGTGCCAGCTCTGCTCACCACACCCTATCTTGGTTTGGAAACTCTTCACAGAACGAGATAATCTCAGGCCAAGGCCTGAATAAGTCCCCTTCTCTAAATGAAAAAATATATGTGAAACCCAATCCAATTCCATGTTGAGAATTTGGCCAATTGGTACGTAGACAGTTGGTTCCGACTCCAACATGAAGCTGGTTTTCTACGTAGTTAGGATTGGGTGGTCCAAAGTTAGCATGGGAAGAGAAAGTTGAAGCCTGTGTCTGGCAGGGCATGCAGACACTCTGTATTTTCCAGCACTGTCTTGGAAATTACTTCCTGACTTACATTAGTGTTGCTGTTTTCCACCTACATTTACAGATATGATTAAAATTCATTGGTCATAGTAATATATGATCAACCTAGCTTTATCCATGGAAACTATCAAGTACATTCTATGATAGTTAAAAAAGAAATGTGGTGTGTGTGTATGTGTGTGTGTAGAGAAAATAAAGTAAGAGACAGACAGACATGCATACTCATACATATGCAAGTGTGAATGCACACACAGACTCACAGAGAAAGATTTTTTTGACATACACACAATCTTTAGAAAAATAGTTAATTATCTAACAGAAACAAAAATGATAAGATTAATCTTCGTATTGTCCCTTTCTCCTTTCCCATTTTTGCCTAAAGTCAGGATTGTTACAGATGTTGTTTTAGTTTCATACATACAAGCCATTTCCTTCTAAGAAGGGATACCATTCAAAATCAGTCAGCTAAAAACCAAAATTACTGGGTCTCTAGACTAATGACCATAGGGAGATTGCCCCTGGCCTGGCATTCCTTGCTAACCCTGATTGGCCAATTTAATAATGGGATGATGGTAAGACTATTAAGATATTAGGAGGATTAACTTTCTTCTTGTGTTTTTGTGTTGTTGCTGAAGACAGCTGCTTCCTCCCCTATATGTACTGTCTTTCCAGAGTTAATTTCCTTGTTAGATTCACTTTACATATGTATATACATGCATATATATTTATATATACATATATATATGTATACATGTATATGTATATATATCCTGTTGGCCAACTATTTTGGGGTATGGGGCTTGCTTTGGAATACGGTCAATATACTAAACATTACACCATTGGTAACAACAAAACAACAACTACCACAAACTTGTCTCCCCCTCTCCCAACAGCTATCAACAGCCAACAGCTCCTCAGTTCAGGATGGGATTTTGTGCCCGTCTCCTGTGCCACTGGCTGAGATTTTGTTTGGCTTGAGCTTGTAAAGGTCTTAGGCCAAGACACTTGGGCTGGCTGCTATAATTAGTGTGTTCATACATGCATCTGCCTTGATATAAATGGAAAATATTGTTTCCTTGGAGTCATCCAGCATATCAATTCAACATGAATCATTTGATCAACTATTTCTATATATCATATTTAGACATGCATATATAGTATGTAAAGACATGTAGTAGACACACACACACACACACGTATTACTGGTGCCTTGCAAAATTTCCAATGATATTTTAATTCACCCATCACAATGAATTAAGAATTTTGCAGGAAGAATGGTTACATTGTTAGCTTTGTTGTTATTGCTGTTCTAAACAAGAGCTTGGCATGCATTACTTTTCTCATAGTTCTGACAGAATCCCTGACAGTAGCAACTTCAGGCTTACTTCAGCGCATGGTTTCAGAGAATACACTCTGTTACATCAGGGAAGTCATGCTGCTGCTGCTGCTGTTTGGTTCAAGGTGATGGGAGCTTGTGGTTCATTGACATAACTGACAAGAAAGCAGAGATGACACCAGAAGTAGAGTCAGACATTGCCCCCCACCCCCGCCAAGTACCACCCTTAGTGGATGTGTCAGTTGTTTTCCTTTTTTTTTAATATATTTTATTACGTATTTTCCTCAATTACATTTCCAATGCTATCCCAAAAGTCCCCCATACCCTTCCCCCTCTCCCCCATTTCCCGAACCAACCCATTCCCATTTTTTTTTTTTTTTGGCCCCGGCGTTCCCCTGTACTGGGGCATATAAAGTTTGTGTGTCCAATGGGCCTCTCTTTCCAGTGATGGCCGACTAGGCCATCTTTTGATACATATGCAGCTAGAGTCAAGAGCTCCTGGGGGTACTGGTTAGTTCATAATGTTGTACCACCTATAGGGTTGCAGGTCCCTTTAGCTCCTTGGGTACTTTCTCCAGCTCCTCCATTGGGAGCTCTGTGATCCATCCACTAGCTGACTGTAAGCATCCACTTCTGTGTTTGCTAGGCCCCAGCATAGTCTCACAAGAGACAGCTATATCAGGGTCCTTTCAGCAAAATCTTGCTAGTGTATGCAATGGTGTCAGCGTTTGGAAGCTGATTATGGGATGGATCCCTGGGTATGGCAGTCTCTAGATGGTCCATCCTTTCATCACAGCTCCAATCTTTGTTTCTGTAACTCCTTCCATGGACGTTTTGTTCCCAATTCTAAGAAAGGGTACAGTGACCCCACTTTGGTCTTCATTCTTCTTGAGTTTCATGTGCTTAGAAGATTGTATTATATATCTTGGGTATCCTAAGTTTTGGGCTAATATCCACTTATCAGTGAGTACATATTGTGTGAGTTACTTTGTGATTGTGTTACCTCACTCAGGATGATGCCCTCCAGGTCCATCCATTTGCCTAGGAATTTCATAAATTCATTCTTTCTAATAGCTGAGTAGTACTCCATTGTGTAAATGTACCACATTTTCTGTATCCATTCCTCTGTTGAGGGGCATCTGGGTTCTTTCAAGCTTCTGGCTATTATAAATAAGGCTGCTATGAACATAGTGGAGCATGTGTCCTTCTTACCAGTTGGAACATCTTCTGGATATATGCCCAGGAGAGGTATTGCTGGATCCTCCCATAGTTCTATGTCCATTTTTCTAAGGAACCGCCAGAATGATTTCCAGAGTGGTTGTACAAGCTTGCAATCCCACCAACAATGGAGGAGTGTTCCTCTTTCTCCACATCCTCGCCAGCATCTGCTGTCACCTGAATTTTTGATCTTAGCCATTCTGACTGGTGTGAGGTGGAATCTCAGGGTTGTTTTGATTTGCATTTCCCTAATGATTAAGGATGTTGAACATTTTTTTCAGGTGCTTCTCAGCCATTCAGTATTCCTCAGGTGAGAATTCTTTGTTCAGTTCTGAGCCCCATTTTTTAATGGGGTTATTTGATTTTCTGGAGTCCACCTTCTTGAGTTCTTTATATATATATTGGATATTAGTCCCCTATCTGATTTAGGATAGGTAAAGATCCTTTCCCAATCTGTTGGTGGTCTTTTTGTCTTATTGAAGGTGTCTTTTGCCTTGCAGAAGCTTTGCAGTTTCATGAGGTCCCATTTGTCAATTCTTCATCTTACCGTGCAAGCCATTGCTGTTCTGTTCAGGAATTTTTCCCCTGTGCCCATATCTTCAAAGCTTTTCCCCACTTTCTCCTCTATAAGTTTCAGTGTCTCTGGTTTTATGTGATGTTCCTTGCTTCACTTAGATTTGACCTTAGTACAAGGAGATAGGAATGGATCGATTCGCATTCTTCTACATGATAACAACCAGTTGTGCCAGCACCATTTGTTGAAAATGCTGTCTTTCTTCCACTGGATGTTTTTAGCTCCCTTGTCGAAGATCAAGTGACCTTAGCTGTGTGGGTTCATTTCTGGGTCTTCAATTCTATTCCATTGGTCTACTTGTCTGTCACTGTACCAGTATCATGCAGTTTTTATCACAATTGCTCTGTAGTAAAGCTTTAGGTCAGGCATGGTGATTCCACCAGAGGTTCTTTTATCCTTGAGAAGAGTTTTTGCTATCCTAGGCTTTTTGTTATTCCAGATGAATTTGCAGATTGCTCTTTCTAATTCGTTGAAGAATTGAGTTGGAATTTTGATGGGGATTGCACTGAATCTGTAGATTGCTTTTGGCAAGATAGCAATCTTTACAATGTTGATCCTGCCAATCCATGAGCATGGGAGATCTTTCCATCTTCTGAGATCTTCTTTAATTTCTTTCTTCAGAGACTTGAAGTTTTTATCATACAGATCTTTCACTTCCTTAGTTAGATTCACGCCAAGATATTTTGTATTATTTGTGACTATTGAGAGGGTGTTGTTTCCCTAATTTCTTTCTCAGCCTGTTTATTCTTTGTGTAGAGAAAGGCCATTGACTTGTTTGAGTTAATTTTATATCCAGCTACTTCACCGAAGCTGTTTATCAGGTTTAGGAGTTCTCTGTTGGAATTTTTAGGGTCACTTATATATACTATTATATCATCTGCAAAAAGTGATATTTTGACTTCATCTTTTGCAATTTGTATCCCTTTGATCTCCTTTTGTTGTCGAATTGCTCTGGCTAGGACTTCAAGTACAATGTTGAATAGGTATGGAGAAAGTGGACAGCCTTGTCTAGTCCCTATTTAGTGGGATTGCTTCAAGCTTCTCACCATTTACTTTGATGTTGGCTACTGGTTTGTTGTAGATTGCTTTTATCATGTTTAGGTATGGGTCTTGAATTCCTGATCTTTCCAAGACTTTTATCATGAATGGGTGTTGGATCTTGTCAAATGCTTTTTCCGCATCTAACGAGATGATCATGTGGTTTTTGTCTTTGAGTTTGTTTATATAATGGATTACATTGATGGATTTCCATATATTAAACCATCCCTGCATCCTGGAATAAAACCTACTTGGTCAGGATGGATGATTGCTTTAATGTGTTCTTGGATTCGGTTAGCAAGAATTTTATTGAGGATTTTTGCATCTATATTCATAAGGGAAATTGGTCTGAAGTTCTCTATCTTTGTTAGATCTTTCTGTGGTTTAGGTATCAGAGTAATTGTGGCTTCATAGAATGAGTTGGGTAGAGTTCCTTCTACTTCAATTTTGTGGAATAGTTTGTGCAGAGCTGGAATTAGATCTTCTTTGAAGGTCTGATAGAACTCTGCACTAAACCCATCTGGTCCTAGGCTTTTTTTGACTGGGAGACTATTAATGACTGCTTCTATTTCTTTAGGGGATATGGGACTGTTTAGATCGTTAACTTGATCCTGATTTAACTTTGGTACCTGGTATCTGTCTAGAAATTTGTCCATTTCGTCCAGGTTTTCCAGTTTTTTTGAGTATAGCCTTTTGTAGAAGGATCTGATGGTGTTTTGGATTTCTTCAGGATCTGTTGTTATGTCTACCTTTTCATTTCTGATTTTGTTAATTAGGATGTTGTCCCTGTGCCCTCTAGTGAGTCTAGCTAAGGGTTTGTCTATCTTGTTGATTTTCTCAAAGAACCAACTCCGAGTTTGGTTAATTCTTTGAATAGTTCTTCTTGTTTCCACTTGGTTGATTTCACCCCTGAGTTTGATTATTTCCTGCCGTCTACTCCTCTTGGGTGAATTTTCTTCTTTTTTTTTTCTAGAGCTTTTAGATGTGTTGTCAAGCTGCTAGTGTGTGCTTTCTCCAGTTTCTTTTTGTAGGCACTCAGAGCTATGAGTTTCCCTCTTAGAAATGTTTCATTGTGTCCCATAGGTTTGGGTATGTTGTGGCTTAATTTTCATTAAGCTCTAAAAAGTCTTTATTTCTTTCTTTATTCCTTCCTTGACCAAGGTATCATTGAGAAGAGTGTTGTTCAGTTTCCATGCGAATGTTGGCTTTCCATTATTTATGTTGTTATTGAAGATCATTCTTAATCCATGGTGTTCTGATAGGATGCATGGGACAATTTCAATATTTTTGTATCTGTTGAGGCCTGTTTTGTGACCAATTATATGGTCAATTTTGGAAAAGGTCCTGTGAGGTGCTGAGAAGAAGGTATATCCTTTTGTTTTAGGATAAAATGTTCTGTAGATATCTGTTAAGTCCATTTGTCTCATAACTTCTGTTAGTTTCACTGTGTCCCTGTTTAGTTTCTGTTTCCACGATCTGTCCATTGATGAAAGTGGTGTGTTGAAGTCGCCCACTATTATTGTGTGAGGTGCAATGTGTGCTTTGAGCTTTACTAAAGTGACTTTAATGAATGTGGCTGCCCTTGCATTTGGAGCATAGATATTCAGGATTGATAGTTCCTCTTGAAGGATTTTACCTTTGATGAGTATGACGCGTGCCTCCTTGTCTTTTTTGATAACTTTGGGTTGGAAGTCAATTTTATTCGATATTAGAATTGCTACTCCAGCTTGTTTCTTCAGGCCATTTGCTTGGAAAATTGTTTTCCAGCCTTACATTCTGAGGTAGTGTCTGTCTTTTTCCCTGAGATGGGTTTCCTGTAAGCAGCAGAATGTTGGGTCCTGTTTGTGTAACCAGTCTGTTAGTCTATGTCTTTTTATTGGGGAATTGAGTCCATTGATATTAAGAGATATTAAGGAAAAATAATTGTTGCTTCCTTTTATTTTTGTTGTTAGAGTTGGCATTCTGTTCTTCTGGCTGTCTTCTTTTTGGTTTGTTGAAGGATTACTTTCTTGCTTTTTCTAGGGCATGATTTCCTTCCTTGTATTGGTTTTTTTTTTCTGTTATTATCCTTTGAAGGGCTGGATTCGTGGAAAGATAATGTGTGAATTTGGTTTTGTCATGGAATACTTTGGTTTCTCCATCTATGGTAATTGAGAGTTTGGCTGGGTATAGTAGCCTGGGCTGGCATTTGTGTTCCCTTAGTGTCTGTAGAACATCTGTCCAGGCTCTTCTGGCTTTCATATTCTCTGGTGAAAAGTCTGGTGTAATTCTGATAGGCCTGCCTTTATATGTTACTTGACCTTTCTGCCTTGCTGCTTTTAATATTCTATCTTTATTTAGTGCATTTGTTGTTCTGATTATTATGTGTCAGGAGGTATTTCTTTTCTGGTCCAGTCTATTTGGAGTTCTGTAGGCTTCTTGTATGATCCTGGGCATCTCTTTCTTTAGGTTTGGGAAGTTTTCTTCTATAATTTTGTTGAAGATATTTGCTGAACCTTTAAGTTGAAAATCTTCCTTCTCATCAACTCCTATTATCTGTAGGTTTGGTCTTCTCATTGTGTCCTGGATTTCCTTGATGTTTTGAGTTAGGATCTTTTTGCGTTTTGTATTTTCTTTGATTGTTGTGCCGAAGTTCTCTATGGAATCTTCTGCACCTGAGATTCTCTCTTCCATCTCTTGTATTCTGTTGCTGATGCTCACATCTATGGTTCTTTCCTAGGGTTTCTATCTCCAGCGTTGCCTCACTTTGGGTTTTCTTTATTGTGTCTACTTCCCTTTTTAGGTCTAGTATAATTTTGTTCATTTCCATCACCTGTTTGGATGTGTTTTCCTGTTTTTCTTAAAGGACTTGTAACTCTTTAGCAATGTTCCCCTGAATTTCTTTAAGTGAGTTATTAAAGTCCTTCTTGATGTCCTCTACCATTATCATGAGATATGTTTTTAAATCCAGGTCTAGCTTTTCGGTTGTGTTAGGGTGCCCAGGACTAGGTGGGGTGGGAGTGCTGCGTTCTGATGATGGTGAGTGGTCTTGATTTCTGTTAGTAGGATTCTTGCGTTTGCCTTTCGTCATCTGGTAATCTCTGGGGCTGTGCAGAATACACTGGGCGGGGTCCCGGAACCAAGATGTTTGTTGCCAATGCTCAGGCAAAGCGCTCCCTCTCTGCTCAGACCCCTTTCCTCTGTCCCGTAGGTGGAGGGATGTCAGGGGCCTGTGCAGAATACACCCGGCGGGGTCCCGGAACAAAGATGTCTGCTACAAAGATGTCTGCTGCCGATGCTCAGGCAGAGCATTCTCAGGCCGGTCAGTTATTTTCTATTGCTGTGATAAATTACCATAACCAAAGGCGACTTATGAAAACATTCATTTTGGCTTATAGTCCCAGAGAGAGACAGAGAGACAGAAGACACACACACACACACTCAGAGAGAGAGAGAGAGAGAGAGAGAGGAGAGATCTTAATGGGGGGGGGCATGGCTATAAGAGGCTGGAGCAGAAAGCCAAGAGAGGACATCTTCAACCTCCAACAGGAAGCAGAAACTGTGAACTGGAATTGAAGGGAGCCTATCAACTATCAACTTTCAAATCCCAGCCCCCAAAAATGCACCTCCTCCATCACGACTACCTTCTTTCGCTCTTCCGGTCAGAAAAGCACCGGGGCAGCTAGGGCGCAGGGTCGGCTGACACTCGCCAGCTACCCACAACACCCGCCACAGGATCTTAAGACTTCTGGTGAGTGGAACACAGCTTCTGCTCCAATCCAATTGCGCGCGGGACCTGAGACTGCATTAGTTAGGGAAGCAGAAACCGGCCTGAGTAGGGCCACAGGCCTCATCCGGCCGGATCAGCACAGGGGTAGCTTGAGCGCAGGGTCGCCTGACACCCGCCAGCTACCCACGACCCCCGCCACAGGATTTTGAGACTGCTGGTGAGTGGAACACAGCTTCTGCTCCAGTCCAATCACGCGGGACCTGAGACTGCTTTGGTTGGGGAGGCAGAAATCTGGCCTACGTAGGGCCACAAGCCTCTTCTGGTCAGAAAAGCACCAGGGTAGCTAGGGCGCAAGGTCGGCTGACACTCGCCAGCTACCCACAACACCCGCCACAGGATCTTAAGACTTCTGGTGAGTGGAACACAGCTTCTGCTCCAATCCAATTGCACGCGGGACCAGAGACTGCATTAGTTAGGGAAGCAGAAAACCGGCCTGAGTAGGACCACAGGCCTCTTCCGGCTGGACCAGCACCGGGGTACCGCCAGCTACCCACGACCCCCGCTGCAGGATTTTGAGACTGCTGGTGAGTGGAACACAGCTTCTGCTCCAATCTTTAAACAGTGACAACAATAACAACTAACCCCAGAGATTACCAGATGGCGAAAGGTAAACGTAATAATCTTACTAACAGAAACCAAGACCACTCACCATCATCAGAACCCAGCACCCCCACTTCGCCCAGTCCAGGGCACCCCAACACACCAGAAAAGCTAGACACGGATCTAAAAGCATATCTCATGATGATGGTAGAGGACATCAAGAAGGACTTTAATAACTCACTTAAAGAATTACAGGAGAACATGGCTAAAGAGTTACAAGTCCTTAAAGAAAAACAGGATAACACAATCAAACAGGTAGAAGTCCTTAAAGAAAAAACAGGATAACACAATCAAACAGGTAGAAGTCCTTAAAGAAAAACAGGAAAACACATCCAAACAGATGATGGAAATGAACAAAACCATACTAGACCTAAAAAGGGAAGTAGACACAATAAAGAAAACCCAAAATGAGGCAACACTGGAGATAGAAAACCTAGGAAAGAAATCTCGAACCATAGATACGAGCATCAGCAACAGAATACAAGAGATGGAAGAGAGAATCTCAGGTGCAGAAGATTCCATAGAGAACATCGGCACAACAATCAAGGAAAATGTAAAATGCAAAAAGATCCTAACTCAAAACATCCAAGAAATACAGGACACAATGAGAAGACCAAACCTACGGATAATAGGAGTGGATGAGAATGAAGATTTTCAACTCAAAGGACCAGCAAACATCTTCAACAAAATTATAGAAGAAAACTTCCCAAATCTAAAGAAAGAGATGCCCAGGATCATACAAGAAGCCTACAGAACTCCAAATAGACTGGACCAGAAAAGAAATACCTCCCGACACATAATAATCAGAACAACAAATGCTCTAAATAAAGATAGAATACTAAAAGCAGTAAGAGAAAAAGGCCAAGTAACATATAAAGGCAAGCCTATCAGAATTACACCAGATTTTTCACCAGAGACTATGAAAGCCAGAAGATCCTGGACGGATGGTATACAGACACTAAAAGAACACAAATTCCAGCCCAGGCTACTATACCCAGCCAAACTCTCAATTAACATAGATGGAGAAACCAAAGTATTCCACGACAAAACCAAATTCACACATTATCTCTCCACGAATCCAGCCCTTCAAAGGATAATAACAGAAAAAACCAATACAAGGACAGGAACCACGCCCTAGAAACAACAAGAAGGTAATCCCTCAACAAACCTAAAAGAAGACAGCCACAATAACAGAATGCCAACTTTAACAACAAAAATAACAGGAAACAACAATTACTTTTCCTTAATATCTCTTAATATCAATGGACTCAACTCCCTGATAAAAAGACATAGACTAACAAACTGGCTACACAAACAAGACCCAACATTTTGCTGCTTACAGGAAACTCATCTCAGAGAAAAAGATAGACACTACCTCAGAATGAAAGGCTGGAAAATAATTTTCCAAGCAAATGGTATGAGGAAACAAGCTGGAGTAGCCATTCTAATATCTGATAAGATTGACTTCCAACCCAAAGTCATTAAAAAAGACAGGGAGGGACACTTCATACTCATCAAAGGTAAAATCCTCCAAGAGGAACTATCAATCCTGAATATCTATGCTCCAAATACAAAGGCAGCCACATTCATTAAAGAAACTTTAGTAAATCTCAAAGCACACATTGCACCTCATACAATAATAGTGGGAGACTTCAACACACCACTTTCACCAATGGACAGATCATGGAAACAGAAACTAAAGAGGGACACAGAGAAACTAAGAGAAATTATGAATCAAATAGATCTGGCAGATATCTACAGAACATTCTATCCTAAAACAAAAGGATATACCTTCTTCTTAGCATCTCATGGCACCTTCTCCGAAATTGACCACATAATTGGTCACAAAACAGGCTTCAACAGATACAAAAATATTGAAATTGTCCCATGCATCCTATCAGATCACCATGGACTAAAGCTGATCTTCAATATCAAAATAAATAATAGAAAGCCAACCTTCACGTGGAAACTGAACAACACTCTTCTCAATGATACCTTGGTCAAGGAAGGAATAAAGAAAGAAATTAAGGACTTTTTAGAGTTCAATGAAAATGAAGCCACAACATACCCAAACTTATGGGATGCAATGAAAGCATTTCTAAGAGGAAAACTCATAGCTCTGAGTGCCTCCAAAAGGAAACTAGAGAGAGCACACATTAGCAGCTTGACAACACACCTAAAAGCACTAGAACAAAAGGAAGCAAATTCACCCAAGAGGAGTAGATGGCAGGAAATAATCAAACTCAGGGGCGAAATCAACCAAGTGGAAACAAGAAAAACTATTCAAAGAATCAACCAATCAAGGAGCTGGTTCTTTGAGAAAATCAACAAGATAGATAAACCCTTAGCCAGACTCACTAGAGGGCACAGGGAAAGCATCCTAATTAACAAAATCAGAAATGAAAAAGGAGACATAACAACAGATCCTGAAGACATCCAAAACACCATCAGATCCTTCTACCAAAGGCTATACTCAACAAAACTGGAGAACCTGGATGAAATGGAGAAGTTCCTAGACAGATACCAGGTGCCAAAGTTGAATCAAGATCAGGTTAATGATCTAAACAGCCCTATATCCCCCAAAGAAATAGAAGCAGTCATTAATAGTCTCCCAACTAAAAAAAAGCCCAGGACCAGATGGGTTTAGTGCAGAGTTCTATCAGACCTTCAAAGAAGATCTAATCCCAGTTCTTCACAAACTATTCCACAAAATAGAAACAGAAGGTACTCTACCCAACTCATTCTATGAAGCCACAATTACTCTGATACGTAAACCACAAAAAGACCCAACAAAGATAGAAAACTTCAGACCAATATCCCTTATGAATATTGATGCAAAAATCCTCAATAAAGTTCTTGCTAACCGAATCCAAGAACACATCAAAACAATCATCCATCCTGACCAAGTAGGTTTCATCCCAGGGATGCAGGGATGGTTCAATATACGGAAATCCATCAACGTAATCCAGTATATAAACAAACTCAAAGACAAAAACCACATGGTCATCTCGTTAGATGCGGAAAAAGCATTTGACAAGATCCAACACCCATTCATGATAAAAGTCTTGGAAAGATCAGGAATTCAAGGCCCATACCTAAACATGATAAAAGCAATCTACAGCAAACCAGTAGCCAACATCAAAGTAAATGGTGAGAAGCTTGAAGCAATCCCTCTAAAATCAGGGACTAGACAAGGCTGTCCACTTTCTCCATACCTATTCAACATTGTACTTGAAGTCCTAGCCAGAGCAATTCGATGACAAAAGGAGATCAAAGGGATACAAATTGGAAAAGATGAAGTCAAAATATCACTTTTTGCAGATGATATGATAGTATATATAAGTGACCGTAAAAATTCCACCAGAGAACTCCTAAGCCTGATAAACAGCTTCGGTGAAGTAGCTGGATATAAAATTAACTCAAACAAATCAATGGCCTTTCTCTACACAAAGAATAAATAGGCTGAGAAAGAAATTAGGGAAACAACACCCTTCTCAATTGTCACAAATAATATAAAATATCTTGGCGTGACTCTAACTAAGGAAGTGAAAGATCTGTGTGATAAGAACTTCAAATCTCTGAAGAAAGAAATTAAAGAAGATCTCAGAAGATGAAAAGATCTCCCATGCTCATGGATTGGCAGGATCAACATTGTAAAAATGGCTATCTTGCCAAAAGCAATCTACAGATTCAATGCAATCCCCATCAAAATTCCAAATCAATTCTTCAACGATTAGAAAGTGCAATCTGCAAATTCATCTGGAATAACAAAAAACCTAGGATAGCAAAAAGTCTTCTCAAGGATAAAAGAACCTCTGGTGGAATCACCATGCCGGACCTAAAGCTCTACTACAGAGCAATTGTGATAAAAACTGCATGGTACTGGTATAGTGACAGACAAATAGACCAATGGAATAGAATTGAAGACCCAGAAATGAACCCACACACCTACGGTCACTTGATCTTCGACAAGGGAGCTAAAAACATCCAGTGGAAGAAAGACAGCATTTTCAACAAATGGTGCTGGCACAACTGGTTGTTAACATGTAGAAGAATGCGAATCGATCCATTCCTATCTCCTTGTACTAAGGTCAAGTCTAAGTGGATCAAGGAACTTCACATAAAACCAGAGACACTGAAACTTATAGAGGAGAAAGTGGGGAAAAGCCTTGAAGATATGGGCACAGGGGAAAAATTCCTGAATAGAACAGTAATGGCTTGTGCTGTAAGATCGAGAATTGACAAGTGGGACCTCATGAAACTACAAAGCTTCTGCAAGGCTAAAGACACCATCAATAAGACAAAAAACCACCAACAGATTGGGAAAGGATCTTCACCTATCCTAAATCAGATAAGGGACTACTATCCAATATATATAAAGAACTCAAGAAGGTGGACTCCAGAAAGTCAAATAACCCCATTAAAAAATGGGGCTCAGAACTGAACAAAGAATTCTCACCTGAGGAATACCGAATGGCAGAGAAGCACCTGAAAAAATGTTCAACATCCTTAATCATCAGGGAAATGCAAATCAAAACAACCCTGAGATTCCACCTCACACCAGTCAGAATGGCTAAGATCAAAAATTCAGGTGACAGCAGATGCTGGCGAGGATGTGGAGAAAGAGGAACACTCCTCCATTGTTGGTGGGATTGCAAGCTTGTACAACCACTCTGGAAATCAGTCTGGCGGTTCCTCAGAAAATTGGACATAGTACTACCGGAGGATCCAGCAATACCTCTCCTGGGCATATATCCAGAAGATGTCCCAACCGGTAAAAAGGACACATGCTCCACTATGTTCATAGCAGCCCTATTTATAATAGCCAGAAGCTGGAAAGAACCCAGATGTCCCTCAACAGAGGAATGGATACAGAAATTATGGTACATTTACACAATGGAGTACTACTCAGCTATTAAAAAGAATGAATTTATGAAATTCCTAGCCAAATGGATGGACCTGGAGGGCATCATCTTGAGTGAAGTAACACAATCACAAAAGAACTCACACAATATGTATTCACTGATGAGTGGATATTAGCCCAAAACTTAGGATACCCAAGATATAAGATACAATTTGCTAAACGCATGAAACTCAAGAAGAATGAAGACCAAAGTGTGGACACTGTGCACCTTCTTAGAATTGGGAACAAAACACCCAGGGAAGGAGTTACAGAGACAAAGTTCATAGCTGTGATGAAAGGATGGACCATTTAGAGACTGCCGTATCCAGGGATCCATCCCATAATCAGCTTCTAAACGCTGACACCATTGCATACACTAGCAAGATTTTGCTGAAAGGACCCAAATATAGCTGTCTCTTGTGAGACGATGCTGGGGCCTAGCAAACACAGGAGTGGATGTTCACAGTCAGCTATTGGATGTATCACAGGGCTCCCAATGGAGAAGCTAGAGAAAGTACCCAAGGAATTAAAGGGATCTGCAACCCTATTGTTGGAAGAACATGATGTACTAACCAGAACCCCGGAGCTCTTGTCTCTAGCTGCATATGTATCGAAAGATGGCCTAGTCGGCCATCAATGGAAAGAGAGGCCCATTGGACTTGCAAACTTTATATGCCCCAATATAGGGGAATGCCAGGGCCAAAAGAATGGGAATGGGTGGGTAGGGAAGTGGGGGGCGCTATGGGGGACTTTTGGGATAGCATTGGAAATGTAATTGAGGAAAATATGTAATAAAAATATTAAAAATCAAAAAAAAGAGTACCTTCTTTCTAATGATTCCATAACCTCTTCAATGCTGGCCCAATGCAGAGTGGTCAGTCTTTAAAACATACACACTAGTTTCCGTGAGATGGCTTGGAACTCCCTGATTGTCAAGTCTGGATGTCCAGCTAGCTGCAGGGATCCTCTTGTCTCTGCTGCTTGACCAGCCTCTCTCCCACCAAGAATTAGCAAACTTGCCCTGAAAAGAGTCAGAGACTAAATATCTGGGTTTTACAAACCAAATAGTTGCTGTTATAGCCCCTCTTCTTTCTCTTCTTATCAGCCCACTTGTTCATCCTTTCCCCTCTCATCCTTGTTGTATTACTCATTGTTATCTAAATGAAAACTAAAATAACTACCGCCTCAAGGTGTCAGTTCATAGCATAGCTATATTCAGAGGTGGCTACAGGCTGTTCACTGATGGGTCGTCCACTGACACTTGGTCTGGATTATAGCCAAACTTGATTTACAACATTCCAAGTCAGACAACAGCAGCCACCTGAACTGGCATAAGCACAGCAAGATCAAAATATTCAATATTAAATGTATGTGGAAGCTGTCATCTTCATAATCATAGCTGAGACAAAATCAGACAGTATTTTGGAGCAAGAGAAGAAAACAAAACAAAAAAAAACCCCAGAATTCAGATATTCAAGTATGCTGCAGATTCCTGACCTTACTCCTAGAGAGTTAGAAAAGTTGATGAAATATCATTTATTGTGGACATTTTAAACTTTGAATTAGTTAAAAACTGATGAAAAATATAGAGGGGGGCTCTTTATCCTGGGAGAGGTGGTTGACATTTGTCTTCTAGAGTTGTTAGGCCTCAGATTAGGGGATTAATCCTGGAACTGTCAATCTCAGTACAGACAGAGGAGTGACTGGTGTTCCCAGGGGCTGATGTTTGTTGTCAATGGCATGATGACAAACCTGTTGTCTAGGAAAAACGCTGCTCATTCTGGTGGCATGAATACTTCCACTGTGACCCATTTCAAGATATCAGTGCTTTAGTGATGAACTGGAACTGTTTGCATTTGTTAACATCAAATACCCTAAATGTTAATCAAGCATAATGTACTTTTTTGGCCCTTAAATTATTTCTATAAGGAATTTTGTTAGAGCAACAAAGAAAGTACCTAATTCCTTCTGGGAAATAACTTTTTTTTTAAGACTTTTTTTCTTAGATGATGGCCTAATTTCCCTTCCCGTGGCTGTGATAAAATGCTCCAATAAAGACTATTTAGAAGAGAGAAAGTTTATTTTATCTCGGACATCAATATTATAGCCCAACACTGTGGAGAAGATAAGGGAGTGGGAACTTAATGCAGCCAGTCACATGCACGGTCAAGGGCACAGAGAAAATGATGCATGCATGCTTTTATTAACCAGCTTCCTCTCTCCTGTCTGTTCAGTCTGGGACCCAGCTGTGAAGTTGGTGCAGCCCATAACAGGTGGTTGGGTATTCCTATACCAATTAATATAATAAAGATAATCCCCCTATAGACATGCCCACAGTCCAACCTGAACTAGCCAGTTCTTCATTGAGACTCACTATTTAAGTGATTCTACATTGTGTCAAGCTGACAATTAAAACTTACCATCACTTGGGCTTGGAGCGATGACTCAACACTTGAGGAGACTAGCTACGTTTGCAGAGGACCTGGAGTCAGTTTCTAGCAGTTCATAACCATCTATAGGAACCATCTCTGAACATGGCAGTTGATGGCAGTCTATAACTCCAGCTCCAGGGCATCCATCACCCTTTTCTGGCCTCTGCAGGTGCCTCATGGATGTGGTGTGGGCAGATACTCATACAATAAAATAACATAACTCAGTAACATAAAATAACATAAAATAACAATAACTCAAGCTTTAAAGCAACCCAATCATCACTGCTGAGTTGATCAGAGAAAATAACAAAAGGGATAGAAATTCTGAGTATCAATCCATTGAGAATGTAAGAATATGGGAATATATATATATATATATATATATATATATCCTACTTTTCTAAGCCCTTCATTTCAGTGTTTGGTTCTTATTAAATGCATGTGTGGGGCGGGAATACTTGAGAGAGAAAAGGATTAATTTGATAATTGTTCCCAGAAGATTTGTGTTTTAATTCCTCAGCAAATTCCTTCTCTATAATTTGAGAGTCAGAACATAGATTCAGTTATTTTTAAAGCGTTATGATTCAGTGATATTTACTGCCTTCACATCGTTGTATAGCCATGGCCTCTGTGAGAACCCTTTCTCGAGTTTTTCACTCAGCAGACGCTTGGGATTCTGCAAACTATATTGGTGTCTTGAAATTCCAGGCCGTATCATGAATCCAACCGGAAATATTTTGGACCGGAACTGTCACTTTCCCTTCAACTTCATCAAACCCTTTTAGACAGCTGAGTAGATCCGGGTACCAGCAGCCTCTTTCCCAGCCATTAAATAGAAAGAAAGATTTAGGAGTCAAGGCAATCTTGTTGATGCCCAGGAACTCCCTGGCTCTGCAAGGTACATCACTGGTATTTGCCGAGTTACTTTCAGACTTCCTCAGCTGGTCATACTTCTTTGTCCACCCACAGCGTTTGCTGACTACCCTGAAATCAGCAATGTTTCACGGAAGAAAGTTTCATCCAACCCAAGTTCGTTCGGTCAGGACGGAGCGGTAGTACCTCAGGTTCTTTTCACTGTCAGTCCTTGAGCCGAGACGGGAAACTGGAATGGAGAGGTGGTTGCAGGCTTTCAGGTGCTTGGGCATTGGAACTCGTAGACACCTGGGCTGTTACAGTCCTCCTGGGCTCGTTTTATGGAATGATTGGTGCCAGATGAAGGTTGCCTGGGCAGGCTGGGGCACCTAGTCATGGGAGTGTTTATGGTGACGTTCTGATAAGAAAGGTGCCATTGGGAAAACTGCAGCTGGGCTTATACAGTTCATCAGCCAGAGATGCCGAGGGCCAGCAGACAACTCTTTACTTCTTTAACCGTGGGGTGACTCTTCATTTTCAGACATGTGCACACAGAGGCAGAGGGAAAGAGAACCCGGCTGTGTCTCTCTCTCTCTTTTTTAATAACCTGTCTGTGTCTATTTTTTTTAAATAATCAGTGTGTGCTTGTTTGTCTCGGGCCAGGCATATATGTATCTTCAAACTGTTAAATCATTATTTAACAGTCAAAGAATATGTCAAAGAATGTTTTGTGGAAAGAAAAGCCAAAGGAGCGAAGAGGAGGTCCTTTATACATCTCAAGCCTCCCTCTCAAGCCCTGCACATGTTCCCTTTAAAATTCTTTCAGCAGCAATGAGGAAAAATGGTTTTATTATATTGTGACCTTCAGACCAAATCTCCCTTTTTGCAGCGATGGCACTGAACAGTGTGACTCCAAATAGTATAGTTATTATCCATGCGGCTAAAACACATACCTAGGAACAATGGCCGTTTTAGAGAAGG
Source organism: Mus caroli (assembly GCF_978045245.1). NCBI lineage: Eukaryota > Metazoa > Chordata > Mammalia > Rodentia > Muridae > Mus > Mus caroli. The sequence goes on from NW_028227268.1 coordinate 9,818,589, forward strand.
AGAATATTTCCTTTGATTAAATAATACACTGAAAACATGGGTTAGGCACCAAAATGTTAACATTTAACTGCAGAACCACCTATATGCTGACTTTGCATGGGACGAGAAAACCCTCCTCTGGCGTTTGCTATGAGTTATAATTTTATTTTATTTAAAATTTTCATCTTATGATATCAGACTTTAAAAGTCAGGCTATCCAATTCCAAGGAGCCACAGAGTGGCCCAATGTCATGTTTACACTGTGACTCAGCAGCTGCAGTCCATTTAAAGGAGACAGACCATTCTAATAACTCACTCTAATTAACTCCCCCTCTCTGATAATGGTTTCTCCTGGGGTTATCCACTAAGAAGAGCTTTGAAGAGGGCTCAAGTTACCAACAAGAATGAAGATAGCACATTTTGATGCTGCTTAGAAGTCTCTGTCCCCAGATACTCATCTTCCCAGGATTCCTATGGTTATTGTCTCCTTTTGACATTTTCCTGGAAAGCTTTTCATCAGATAGCAACTGCTTATAAGCCACCAAACTGCCCAGCAGAAAAGCATTTCAAGCTGTTCCATCTTACCACTCTAGTAATGCCTAAAGGACTGTCTTTAACTTGTACAAATAATCAACCATAATGGCCACTGACTGGTGAAGAAATGTATTGACCTGTTCTTGCCTACTGTTAAAGTCTCGTCTAAAGAGAAGTGGCTCAAAGGAATGTTTCTTATCAGAGAAAAAAGACTGAAGTCCCAGAAAGACAGCACCCTCTTCAGATGGCTCTTCATTCTAGCTGAACTTGACTTCAAACATCCTGATGGGCCGGTCACGTGGTTCTGCAAGCCTTTGTTGTTTCGTTGTGGATTCGGCAGTAATGCCACCCAGAAGGAGTTCTGAAATCCTGCCTGCTAACCCTGCAAACCACAAGTTCCGAGGCTGTTTAATTGTTCTCCCTCTTGTTGTAATTCGTCACCAGTGAGGGGGAGGATGGCTGTTATCGTTAAGTCTAACATTTCAAAATATATCTGGGCCAGTAGAAACAGTCTCCTTCAAAAGCACATGGGGACACTTTGATGTCACCCCAGATTAGGTCTCTGGAAGTCACTCATCACTGGGGACACAGTTAATGTCTCTCTCCCATTTTGTCTTTCTTCCTGTTTCTGTCATTCCTCAAATACCTGCCTTTGTTCACAATTTTTTAGACCATATTCTATAGACTTGAAGAGTTGTTATGGAGAGCCCCAGAGGGAGCAGAATCATCTATCTGAAAACTCTTTTATAGTGGCCGTCCCCGGAGGACCTGTCAAGGCCCTGGGCATGGGGAAGGCATTTTCTTGAAATGTTTAGTTGCTTTGTGAAAACAGCCCATTCCTGAAATGGAAATGTTAGAGCACAGGGACCCATCTTAAGTGCAAAGATTTAATAAAAAGATGCAACGTTAGGGTGTTGCTGTACTTTTGCAGTAGGGTGCCAGGGTAGAGAGGCAGGTATCGAGGTTAACATATGAGGAAGATGGAGAGATGGCTCAGATACATATGTATATATATATATATATATATATATATATATATATATATACATATATATATATATATATATATATATACCTCTCATACCACATTGTTGTCTTGTTGTCTTAGGTCCTTTTTTATATGGGGACTAATTTCATTCATAAAAACTCCATCCTAATGGACTGGTCATATCTCAAAAGCCTCCACATTGAGAGCCAGAATTTTGACCTGTAATTTTTTTCACTCATTCAACAACAGAAAAGTTCAAACAGTTTCATACCTGTTTGTTTGTTTCCTTGCTTTTGTCTTTGAGACAGCAGAGTACAAGTTGTAGAGATTAATCTCTACCTGAAACTGAACCTCAGGGTCCACTCTGTAAGACACAGACAGTCAGTGTCAACTCAGCTTTCTTAGCAGTGCCTCAGGGCCCAGCCCAAGTTGGCCCTGAGATTATTTGCCCCCCTTTAGCATTGGTTCAAGGACATGAAGAATCCTGGAACAGAGGCAGAGATTTCAGTAGCCAGGCCAGCTTTTGTCTGTGTGGCAACCTAGGGGTCGGAACCCAGGAGACCAGCCTTAGAAGAAAAAATTGAAAAACCAAAGCAAACAACAAAGTATCCTAGTTGCCTAGAATGGGAGGGCAACAACCTGTGCTCCAGGAGTACTTACAGCAACTGTGGCAGTAGAAGACCTGTCCTGCTCATGTTTTCAGGTTATAGAGTCTTGCAATGTTGGTTGACTCCATGGGACTGACAGGAGCAGATGTTCCAGGATGGCCTCTAAGATGCACTGTGCAGCACACATAGCATCCTGCCTACACTGTTCTGGGCTGGGGTCAAAGAGTATCTGGGAAAGGGAAATAAGATAACTCCTTGCCCAGACATTCTGCAGGTGATGTCTTAAACAAGAGAACCATGAACACATTGGTTTTAGTACCTGTTCTCACTCTTTGCCAAAGCACATGTCAAATGCCCCTGAAAAGAGGATGGGTTTACTTTGGCTCATGGTTTGAAGGGGTGAAGTGCATCCTGGCAGAGAAGACATGACAGCAGGAGAGTGAAGACAGCTGGTTATGGGTTGTCTTCAGCCAGGAAGCAAGGAGAGGTGAGCATTGGTGCTCATCTGGCTTTCTGCTTTTCCATGTTATTCAGCTGGGATCTCAGCCCAAGGGGTTAGATGCCACCACTCAATATATATCTTCTTCCATTGCCAGTTAAACCTGCTTGGAAACATCCTTAGAAATGTGCAGACGTGTGTCTTCTCAGTGATTCCAAACTTGGTCAAGTTGATAATGAAGATTAATGTTGGATACATCTTACATCTTAAAGCTATATATATTTAAAGCATATAGCCTATACCCTGGGGAAAAAAAACCTAGAGATAATATGTTTGCGACGAAGTTGCCTCCAGATAATTTATGAAGAGGTTCAGATATGTAGCTGAATCCTACATGTATCTACTGCCAAAACTTTTTTTGAATGGGTGAATTTTTATGTATCTCCAGGGTAAGCAAATTCAAGGGATAAAAGCATCTGCTACTATCTTAGTTAGGGTTACTGTTGCTATAATAAAACATCATGCCCAAAAGCAATTTGGAAAGCAGATTATTATGATTACATATAATATAAATATATTAATACATAATAACATGTAATAATTATGATAATTGTTGTTATGCAAATCACTCTGATAAAAGATGACACTAGATATTGTTCTGACTCTTTGGCCTCACGATGCTCAACAAAGTGATCCATACTTTATCTGTAAGCATGTTTGTATGCATGCATGTATATCCACACACCTAAGTGTGCACCCCTGTGAATGAACATATCTATCACAGGCCTGTTCCATAGTTAGATGATAAGTGCAATATGCATATATAATAACCTTTAACATAAAGAAATAAACTTGGTGATTTAAATTTTAGTAATATTCTAACCGTACGTAGTCTTTGAAATTTCATACATTTCATACATATGTACAATGAAAGGGTTTATTCCATTCACTGTTCCATATAACAGTTCATCATCAAAAGCAGGGAGGTCAGTAATTCACAAAGGGCAGGAACCTATAGGCAGGAGTTGATGCAGAGGTCATGATGAGGGGGCTATTGCTGCTTAGTAGATTGCTCTTGGCCCTCTCAGCCCACACCTCTGGTCCAGGGAGAGCATGTGCCCAATGGGTGGTTTCTCCTCATAAGTCACTCATTTAAAAAATGCCTTGCAGGCCTGCATGCAACTGGATCTGATGGGAGCATTTCCTTGATTGGGATTCCCTCCTCTAAGATGGCCTTAGCTTGTTTCAAGCTGACATAAAATTCGACAGCACAGATGCCAAGTCTGAGGACCTGAGTTCCAATCCTGGACTCTGCACAGTAGGGAGAAACCCAACAGATGCAAGTCAGTCTCTGACCTCCAACTCTTGTCTTGGCTCACATACCCACACCTTCCTCTACACAATTAATAATAATAATAACCCAATAGCAATTTTTAAGTTAGTCATGTACTAGTGTATGCCTAGTGATGAACTAATTACTTTAATATATAATTATATAATATAATTAGTATATATTAACATATAATATACACTAATTACCTTAGTAGCTTAAACCAATAGAAATATCATATCGTAGATGTCTGAGAACCCAGCATTCTACATTCCAGATGTGGTAAAACTCTATTCTTCTGGGAAGTTCTTGGGGGACTTCCATTTCCTTCCAAGCCATTTCCTTTCAGAAGCCTCCATGGGCCAATTGTTCCTGAGAGTTTGTGGCTTTCCTCTATCTCTGCAGCTTTTCTTTGGCTCTCCATGTTTGTCTCCTGACTCTGACCCTTTTGATCACTCTTCATAAAGACTGCCATTCAGTAGCCATCTGTATCTGCAAGTATTTTTGCTACTGTATAAAGTATACACCTTACACATATCCCATATCCCATATCCCATATCCCATATCCCATATACCATATACCATATACCATATACCAGGACCTGACTCTCTATGGAAACAGTATTCTGTTCCGGGTCTCATCTATAAGATTGCAACCTCCAGCTCCAGCGTGCACCTGAGATTCCAGCATGTAGTAAGTAGAGGAGGGAGGCTCTGGAGCTTAAGGTCATTCCCAGATTCATAGTGAGCTAGGGGTTAACCTGGACTACATAAAATCCCCACTCTCCATGCCATAAACAACCCAAACCACGTGACTGTCACCACGCAATCTTTAAAAATGGGCCAATAGTATGGAATGACAACAGTCACAAAAATAAACGTCTATTCTTGGATATCTAGGAAGGGAATTTTTATCCTGTCCCTGCCACCTATCAATTACAAAAAGAACCTATAGTTACAGAGTGAGAAAAAACAACTTATATTTTCCTATATATTTGGCTTAGAACATGGGGTATATTAGATGTTTGGTTGTAATGATTATGTTAATGGTATTTTAAGCCACAGCTTAGATGGCTTTCCACTCATGTCAGCTCTTACATGACTTTAGGTCTAGGACACTGGTTTACAAACCTCACTGGCCAGCACAGCATTCTTTCTTTCCTGTGTGAGCTGAACAGTGCCAAGCCAACCACTGACCTCAGCAGATAATAACAGCGTCAGGGCTGAGACAGGAAAGGGAAACCAAGGTTTCAGAGCATCTTAATGATGTCTTCCTCTACTTCCCGACCCCAGCTTCTCCCAGGAAGAAATATTCTAGAAATAAATTTAATTTCAGCTTGAGGACTTTTCTTTGTAGTGCTGTGATACGTCTAGAGATCAGCAATTGTCTTAGTGGAACTTCAGGCCCCATCCTCGTCAATCAGGTTTCCTCGCACCTGATGACAAATGTTTTTCTGTTCTAGAATCACTGCTGATTCTGCATTGTTCACTGCAGATTGGGAGGAAATGAGAGAGGAGGCAGGAGAAACTCCCCTTCGTTGTGTGCCTGTGTGTACCTCTGTATGTGTGTGTGTGTGTGTGTGTGTGTGTGTGTGTGCATGTGTGTCTGTGTGTGTACTTATGTGCATATATGAATATACATGTGTATGTGTATATATGTATATTTGTGTGTATGTATATATATATGTATATATATATATTTGTGTGCATGTGTATGTATGCACACATGTGCATATGTCTGTGTTGATATGTGTATATATGTGTGTGTTTATAGATCTATGTGTGTATCTTTGTGTCTGTGTGTTTATATATATATATATATATATATATATAAACTGTGTGTTTATGTACGTATATGTGCATGCATGCTTATGTATACATGTGATCTGATAAATATAGTTGTGGAAGTGGTTGTCCATAGAAATATGTGGCAGTCTATTCAAGCATAGGTTTAACTGATACAAGGGGACAGAAGTCTGAGAAGATAGTTCTTGCCACATACTCTGGGGACTCCTAGCCCACATGTGACTAAATTTCACATATTTGGAAATAAAGGTTAATTCAGTAGTTTAAAAGAGAATTCTTCCTCTGCTCACCTTTCCTCAGAGTTTGGCCTCTGAAACTCACTCCCACCTCTATAATAATCCAGCTGCAGGTCGCTTGCTGACACCTTTGTTTTTCAGTTGCTTTGATGTAGGCATAGTGATTGATTGAGAACCTGTCTTAGTTAACAACACCGAACTCCCTGGAAAGCCCCACTTCTCTCTCTCTCTCTGTGTCTCTCTCTGTCTCTCTCTCTCTCTCTCTGACTCTCTCTGTCTCTCTCTCTGTCTCTCTGTCTCTCTCTCTGTCTCTCTCTCTGTCTCTCCTTGAAGTATGCCCAGAATGGTTACAGCAATATACTATGGCAATTAAAATAAATAACCACCCCCTATCAAACCTTGTTAAAAAAAATACATCATTGTTAGCAGTGTCTTAGAGATATTGCTTTGATGTCTTCCCCTTACTATAGGCATTTTGCCCAATGAAGAAAACCTTTAAAGAGATGTGTGTGTGTTGCGTGTGGTGGTGGTGGTGTGTGTTAGTGTGTATGAGTGTGAGTGTGGTGTGTATGTGTGTAAGTATATTGTGTGTGGGGTGTGTGTGTGTGTCAGTGTGTGTGCAGTATATGTGAGTATGGCGTGTGTGTGTGAATGTGTGTGTAGTATGTATATGAATGTGTATGGTATGTGTGTGAGTTTGTATGAGTATGTGTATGAGTGCATTGTGTGTATGAGTGTGTTGTGTGTGAGTGCGTGTCTGTATATGGTGTGTGTGTGTGTGCTGTGTGTATGAGTATGTGTGGTGTATGTGTGTGAGTGTGTTTGTATGTGTGGTATTTGTGTGAGTATGTATGATATGTTTGTGAGTATGTGTATGAGTGTGTTGTGTATGTGAGTGTGTTGTGTGTGAGTGTGTTTATGTGTGTGAGTGTGTGTGCATGTGTGTGTGTGAGTGTGTATGTGTGGTGATAAATGAAGTGAACAAACAAGTATGCTGGTAATTCATAGTGCACCTAGCTATGTAGCACAGATGGCTGCATAGAGCACTTTCATGATGACAAATACAAAGTTCGGATTCATGGGGAGCAATACTTCCCAGAATCTTGAAGGGCCATTTTAGAATCATAAACGGAACAGATAGTTTTATAAATGTCAGTTCCATAAATAAAACAGATACGTTAGGCATAATGAAAGCTCATTGAAAAGGCAATATCCAGGAGCAGATATGCCTCTGTGATGTACAAGAGAGAGATACAGAATAGCATTCTAGCATTCTTCTTTTTAGTCATAGACAGCCATGGTGGTTGCCCAGGATACAGGGGGGTCACAGGATGATGAAGAGATGCCGGAGAAAAAAGGTTATAGACAGGATGGGCAAAGGTGACACCTCTCTAAGGAGAAATAGGTTTAAGGTCATATGTATGTATGTATGTATGTATGTATGTATGTATGTATGTATGTATTTATTTCTTTATTTATTTATTTGATATTAGAGTCTCACCGTGCAGCTCTGGCTGGCCTAGAATCACTTTAATAGTAGGCCAGCCTTGCCTTGAACTCATGGAGACCTACTTAATTATAACTCTTAGTGCTAGAATTAAAGGCATGAGATACCATGCCTGAATGTGGTTTTATTTTGAAAGAAAGAGTGCATCATTGACATAAATTTAAGTCCGTCCAACTTCATCCATTTATTTATTCAACTAACACTGACAATGTAGTTATTACCAGTAAGTATTTGGGAACACAAAAGGAGGTTGACCATAAACTTGAATGGTAGACTCGGAAACTATGGTATTCAGTGGGGAAAATAATACTTACGAAAAGACTAGGGAATAACACAGCACGATAGGCCAAGGCAAGTTTTAAGCACATGCACTGTAGAGACTCTGGCAGTGGAGAGGAAGAAGAAAACCCATTATGTTATTAGCTTCCGTTTTGTTGAAGATTAAATTCTTCCAGTAATAAAACTCCACCTAAGGTTATTGATGGGAAAAACTATCTATATTGTGGTTGAGGAGATTCACTGATCAAAGAGTGTGTCTGTATTCTGTAGGTAAATAGGAATTCAATTCTCAACTCTATCACCCTAGAACATCCCAGACAGTACAGACTCAATGACTTTCTCCCTAGAGATAATCAAATTCTCCTTTTAGAAGATCCTAAAAGATTTATAGCATATATTTTCAATGCTCAGACAACACTAGAAGGCCAAGAGGGGTCTCATAAATGATGCAGAGAGAAAGATAGAATTCTGTTAGCCTGGGCTGAGCCTGTGACGGAAGATTGGTTGGTGTGTTTCACTTGGGAAAACCTCATAAATGTTGTCCCACAGGCTCAGGTCATAAAGTCCCTGCCTGGGCTCTTTTTTTTTCTGTTTAGTTTAATATTGAAAATATGTGGTGCAAACTGTGGACATTGATTTCTGTAGAAATCACCCAATTTTACTGCTAAATTACAGGATCATATACAGCCCCAAAGTGCTTCAATAAACTGAGCAGAGAAGTCACTCCCAAGACAGGGAGGCTTTGATCTTATGGTATCACAAAGCCAAGGTCAGAGAGATGATCTGTGAGAGGCCGTGAGTAATGATCAAGGTGAACATGTACAGGCACAGGGAGAAAGCAATCGCCAAGTTTTACTGTTTGCCTTTCTGTGTACGAGTGCTTTATTTATGTTACACGCGGCAGTTCTGTCAGGAATAGTTGTATAAATAGCAAGTCTTTTCTCTTCATCTCTCTTCCTGTTTGTAGAAGGAAAAAAACAACCAGCAAGCATTTCATTAGACTGTATTTGTTGCACAAGATCATGGGTTACATAATTACATTTTTGTTCAAGCATGACATGTACTTTGATCACCGTTTCTCCTCTTCGTTATCTTCTCCTGCCTTCTCACCCCTCCTCTTAATAGTTCCCTTTCTGTTATCATATATGTTTCTCCTAGGTTCTACACATAAGAAAGGAATAAAGAATAATAATAAAGGCATCATTTTCCTGTGTCTGGCTTACTTAGCTTAAGATGATGATCTTCAGTTCTAGTCACACATACTACCTGATGCCAGGCTAAATTCAGTCTCTAAGCATTATGATCATAAGGGATCTTTCCAGCCCCTGTGTAAACACAGGGCTTGCCCTTACTACCATAAATACTACCATAAATATGTTTTATTTCCCTAAGTGTTTTTTTTAAATAATGATGATCGTGAAGATCTTAACTCTGTGGAATGGAATGGAACAAACCAGGACGACTTAGAATGCAAATATCTCAAATGATTGAGTTTTCATGGATTCATAACAAAAATCCTACTTTCTATTTTGATAGAATGCAGAAGATTAAAATGGCATATCTAAGTTTTAGTTTTTGGATCAAGCTGTGAATTAGGTTTCTTTGCAAAGCAGTGTTTATGTTGTCTCCAACTGTGAGGGACCATGGTGGCACGCCACTCTGAAACACAGAGGCTGTGAGTATCCATAGTTTAACCAGTACTTGAAAACACTGGGCAGATATGCAGATTCATCAACTGGAGCTCGGAATTGTAAAGTGGGATGAGTTTCCCTCTATTGAAAAGCCTATGACTGGGGGTTCTAGTTTCTGCTTCTCTTTCCATGGTACCACAGACTAGAAAACTCCATGAATTCCTCAGATACCAAGACAGCAACAACTCCCCGCCTGGTGCCTTTCAAGACGGCCATCTTTACCGGGTGTTCCTGCAAGTCTGTGAAACCAAAGCTTTGGGGATTTTGAAGCTTCTGAAAGATGCTACTGAGATTCATGGACTCGATCTGACAGTCCCCTCAGCCCCCCGCCCCCGAATCATGCCCATGTGAGAATAAAATAGAGAGAAAAAACATGAATATTGTATCAAATTTCTTTTTATGAAAGCAAGCTAACCACATGCGCCATTGAGTCAAGAGCAGAATAGTTATAGCAGAGCAGAAGGTTGGTGGTCACACGCTACAAAGAGCCCTGGGGGTAAAAATCTCTCTCTCTCTCTCTCTCTCTCTCACACACACACACACACACACACACACACACACACACACACACACTCACGCACACACACACAATTTGAATATACTATTCAGGTAAGAAACCAAAGGTATGGCTTTGTAACAGATAACAAAACTGAGCGGCCCAGACCAAATATTTTGCGCTATGCAAAGCGGGGTGGTTGAATTGTGTAGCCCGATTCTTTAGTTTTAATAATTACCTGCGATAACTAGACAGATGTAAAAAAGAAAAGTAAGCAAATGTCTGTCTCTTGGTTCCACAGAGATAATTATAAGAGCTGTCTGTCCCATGGCTTTGGGTACTCACTGTTTCCTATACAATTCTCTGCAAGTTGTATCTGTCCAGTGACTTTGAGCACTCACTGTTCCTTAGAAAGCCTTCTGCCTGCTGTATTGGCAATACTGTGAATCCCCTGTCTTTGTTAGCTGAACATAGGCAAGGAACTTAACACAAGAACAGAAATTCAATTCGTCACCACTTCTTACACTGATTTTGCTCTTTTGTGACACCTGGTTTGGGGTTTCCTGTCATTTTTTTTTCTCCTTTCATTTTTGGTAGTATAGTTTTCTATCCTGCTTCTCTGGCATCTGTTGTGATTTTACCAAACCAAAAGGCAAACCTTGATTTCTTTTCTTTTAACCCAGGGCTCAAACCAGGTAAGTCCTGGAATCAATATGGGTGAAGAAAAAGAGAATTAATGACATTAAGGATTTTAAAACTTTATTAACACCACCAGAGAATTTATTTTCTTTCTTCCAAGAATTTCACAGCATAATAGTGGGAGATTGAAAGTGAAATATTTTTAAAGTATGAGAAAGAAAACATCAGGATATAGACTCAGAAGAGGTTTGTTGATTGATTTGAAAGGAAGGAAGGAGATAGGGTGAAGCCAAACATTGAATAAAATACAATTGGATACAATCAAGGCTTCTGCCTCAATTGCTTCAGGAGATGCCTTCGTTGTATAATAGTCATGCTAAGCATCTTTTCGTTCTGAAACCATCCTATATACAGTCAGTGTTTCTATTTCAGCAAAGACCATAGGAACGGATGTAACACAGGCAACTTTCTAAATATTTTTGAAGAGATCAATTTTGTTATTTATTAGTATTGTGCATGTCTGTAGGCATATGTCCATGTGTGTGGGTACCTGTGGAGTCATGTCCTCTGCAAGAATAGTACAGGCTGAGTAGCCAACAGAGACTTCTCCAGCCATAGGCAGGCTTTTTATAATAATATGGAGTCTTTATTCTGCCCATGATTTTTAGTAGTCTCTTCAGAATATAAGTGGATTCCACTTGTTTTCACGTGGAATCATACTCGTACTATATAGAGTGTATACAAAACACTGTACTTCTGCACAAGAGGTTTGTGAGTTAGAAATGCCATTTCCTGCATGGGTGATCCTGGAAGCACATAGGGTACCTGAAACACAGAGGAAGTGATTGGATTTTGAGAAGCTCAATTATAATCAGTGTCTTTGACCTCAGACCATAGCATGTATGTTCCTAATATAGAGTAACAAGGGCCAAAAGCAGCTGTGTCTGTAGCCCTCGCTGGTAATATATTAGTGATGGTTCTCTAAAGAAAGAGAACTAATGGAAAGAATGATAGTCATATATAGGCTTTATTACCCTGTCTTACAGGCTGTGGTCTGGATTGCCCAATGTTTGCTGTCTGATAATGTAAAGGGCAAAAATTTTGTAGCTGTTTAGTCCCTGAGGGTGGATGAGCAGTCTTAATCTAGTTATGAAGTTAATGTAGCATCTAGAGGATGCTGAGGGAGCTGTTGGTCTTCTGTCTATATTAGGATCCTGAAAAAATTTATTTACTACTGTGAAAGTATAGAGGTACTTGCTTATGGAAGTGAGGAAAAGCAGGAACTGCTGGGAGAAAGTGTGGCCCAGATTCAGGATGGGTCTTCCTACCTTCAACTATCTGCTCAAGAAAATTCCTCAAAGTCCTGACCAGAAGCGTGGGTTTCAGCTTATTCCAGATGGAGTCAAGTTGACAACTAAGCTGAGCCATCAAAGGTGGATTATGGGATGTTGTTTTCTTCATGTAGCCATCTGAAGATCTTCTGATCTCTTGAACCACAGCACAGGTAAGAGAGACTTCCACTTTTTGCAGGCTTTCTCACATGATCTGATCCATTCTTTTTTTGTTTCTTTAATTTGCTTTTCTGTGTGGTTCTTCACTGTGAAGATCTGACTGTGGTATAGGAATAACTTGGGGTGGAAGTGGGAGAAAACACAGTACAGAGCCCATTTCTGTGTGACGTCATATTGCCCATGGTCATAACAGCACTCTGCTCTAATCCCCTATAATTGACCATGGAAAATGATTAATATTGTAATAATATAAGTGTGTGGAAAAGAGTGGCAAGCACACGGTATAAATCATGGAACCAATTAAATGTATACATATGTGTATGGGTGATGGTTGGTTCTCAAGTGTCGGGTTCTTATTATTTCTTTCCTTTTATCTCATCTCAGAATTAAACAGTAGTCATAGACCAGACAATATTGAATCTCCATTTGAACAAACATTTTTATTAAAATGGCATATATTGAAGTTTCCTTTGTATTAAGTTTTAAGGTGGACATGTTTCTTTTTTATGACTAATATAAAAATGAAGTACCTTGCTAGGGTGTGGACCCTTTCTCAATGAGACCAAGAATACATCACTTTAGAGGCCAGCAAGGGGGACTAGTAGACACAGGGTCTTGTGACTGATTGACAGCCTAAATTTCATACCTAGAGCCCTAGAGTAAAGGTGGAAAGAGAAAACTGACTCAAGAAAGTTGTCGTCTGACTTCCTTCAAGTACTGTTGATTGGTACATAGATAACATAGCATGAGTTTATCCCCCACCAATAATAAAAGACAATAAAATCAATATATAAAAGTACATCATTTCTATATTTCTGTATTGTCCCTAATTCTGTAAGTGTGCTTTACCAAAACATATGTAATAGACAATTCCAGAAATATATAACTCCTAAGTTTTAAATAACTTTACCATAATACATTGCTATTAATCACTCTGGTTTTCTGTAATATATAACAGTGTCTAATTTGTATATTGAACGATATCATAGGTAAGCATAGAATAAAAAAACTGTATTGTGGGTGATTTGAGATATTATCTGCAGTGTTGGAGTAGATTCCCCTTTGAAAAATGAAGGATAGTATACTATGAAATGTTTAAAGGGGATAAATGGTTCATGTAAAAAATGTGTGAGATATTGAATCAGTGGCATGGTTATTGCACTGCAATAATCATGGATATAATCAGGATGCTTAGGCCAGATACTTGTAAGTCAGTAAAGAAGAGGAGGAAGCACTGAGGTGGTTGGAGTGAGGGAGGGAATATGGCATTAAATCCTTGGAGGAAGACAGAGCACACATACTAATTATAGTGAGTGTGGGATAGAATAAACGGTGGAATTGCCACACAAATCCACTCAGGAGGACTGTTAACTGCAGGGAACCATACTAGGCATTTATTGAAATGGAGCAAATTTAGAACATGTCATATAAAGGCTATGAATGGAGAAGACTGAAGAAGAGATCTTCATTGTCTATCAAGGACAGGTCAAGCTGGGATCTCACGTTGGCAATATATCCAGTCACACACGTCTTGACTTTCCTTGGCACCCTTTGCAAGTCTATTTCCTGGAATGTAGGAAACAGGTAGAGAAATTTATTTTGTGGTAATTTGAATGAAAGAAGTAGAAAGGTATCTAGATTTTAAAAGAGTTAGACAAGATCTGTAGCAAAAGATCTGTGTGGATATGGGCTTCATGCAAGTCAGGATACAAATAAAGAAAACCCTACACATTAGGAAGACATAAATTAGAATGTAGTTAAACGTAAGAGCAGAATATGCACAAAGTGATTTTATCTGAGACGGTGAGTTGACTCAGAAAGTAAAGCCAGGTGACCTGAGTAGTTTAATAGATAGAATCCACGAGGTAGAATGAGAGTGCTGACTTCTACCCATGTAGCTGTGTGTGTGTGTATTGTGTGTGTGTGTGTGTGTGAGTGTGTGAATGTCTGCACTACACTAAATTAATGTAAAAAGTTTAAGTAATATTAAGTCTTTGAGATGGTCATACAATGTATTTGTACAGCCTTTCCCATTTCTTCTAGACCCATCCCCACCTTCCTATACAATAAGCTTCATTCTCTCTTTGTCTCTGTGATGTCTCTGTCTCTCTGTTTCCTTCTATGTCTGTCTCTATCTTTCTACCCACCCCACCTCTCTCTCCCATCAAGTCCAATTTGTGTTCCTCAAATACTCTTGGGTGTGGGATCAATCCATGAAGTGTTGTCAACCTATGCCCTTAAAGGCCATGCCCTTAAAGAAAGAAAGCTGACTTATCTTCTCCCAGCAACTATGAACTGCAAATAGTTCCTCTGCGAGTGTTGGGACTTTGTGGTGGGCTTTTGCTGGCTTGAGCTTACACAGGTCTCCTGCGTGCTGTGACAACCACTGTGAGTTTATATATGCATCTGCTTTACTGTGTTCACAAAACACTCTTCCCTTGTATCTACAGCCTCTGGTTCTTATATCTTCCCGATCCCTCTTCTACAATGATCCTTGAACCTTAGGAGGAGGAATGAAGTTATAAGGCTGAGCACTCTGAAGTCTCCCATTCCCTTTCTGTTAATGAGTTATGGGTGTCCTTCGTTAAGCACCATCTACTACAAGAATAAATGTCATTGGTGAGGACTGAGATGAGAAATTCATTGGGTGTAGCAATAAATCCTTAGGAATTGGTTTAGGATGATGCTACTGACCTCAATCATTTATCCCCTACTGGCTAGCTTTCATAGTGTCGATGGGTGCTATGCATGCTATGAGAGAAGAAAACTAATCATTGGTCTTACCTATCTTTGAATCTTGTAAGCTACAACAATGATTGGCCTGGAAAACTATGCCCATGAATGCAATCAAAACACAAATAATTTGGGAATAACCAACTCTTTGATTGGATTTAAGGCCTACTTAAACTATGGAAGCCATGCCTGATACTGTTACCAGGCCAAGAACCTATGGCTAGATAGGTCATGGATCCTAAGTGAAAACCTACTGAAAAAAAAAAAAGTGTTTTGTTTGTTTGCTTGTTTGTTTGTTTGTTTGTTTTACTTTCCTTTGATTTGGTAGGATAGAATAGCGAGCTAAAGTTGTTATGTAGTAACAGCATCTTTGAATTTCTGATCCAACATGAACCCAACATAACTTCTGAGGAAATAGTCTTTAATGCTTAGCTGGTGAAGAAGTGTCAGCCATTTGTAAAGCATTATGGGAAAGTGTTCATCTGCAGAAACTTCACATTTCTTAAGTATTTCACAAGAAATCGTCTGTAAGATTTTATCTGTTCTTCAAACCAGCTTTTGCTTGAGGCCCTGTGACTTTCCTCTTACTCTTAGGAATGTTTGTTTGCTGATGTATTTTTAGCTGTTGCTGTTGACGGCTACTGTTCATTTATTTGGTTTTGATTCGAGATATCCAGCTCAGTCTGGTTTTGAATTCTTGATTAGCCTGCTTCAGCCTCTTGAGTGTTGGGATTACAGTTATGTGCTGCTGTTGCTGCTGCTGCTGCTGCTGCTGCTGCTGCTGCAATACACTTGATATGCTAAGGAGCACAAAGTTTGCAAATGGGGAAGTTACAGAGAAATGGTCAGAATTTATACCATATCCCTTAGAATTCCAGCTATCAACTTGAAATGATGTGCATCCTATCACACAGAGGCAGACACTAAACTAGAAGCAAGTTCCCCTAAATTCTAGCATAGGGAGTTTTATTTATTTATTTATTTATTTATTCATTTATTTATGGCTGATGAGTGAATGAATTCACAAGATAGTTGAGAAGACTCTGAGTCTCATCCTCAAAGCTTTCCTTACCTGAGATGGAGAAACAAACTCTGACATGACCAGTTTTATGCCATTTAAAACAATAGATTCTTCTACAGAGAGACAGCTAAGGAAGGTACCCTTCCTGTTGGTCCAAGAGGGTATTACGGGTGGGAACGACACCATTAACTGATGGTTTATGGCTTTGGGGAAATAGTGAGACATCCTGTTTGCTTGATCAGCAGTTAAACCCTAGGTTGCTGTTTTGACCTTGCTTCACCCAGAAGATTATTTCTATAAACTTGAAAACTGAAACCAAATAAGATCACATACACAAGAGAAGCCAGCGGAAGAAAGTCAAATCTTTGTTTATCTCCAGGGTGTGAACGGCAGCCAAAGACTCTTCTACTGTTCTCTCTCTGGAAACAAGGTGATTTGCATACCTCTTGGGTTTATGCTCCTGATTAGCTATGTAAATAACTTTATTCAACAAATCCTCCTCTTCTCTCTTGGGTTTTGACCTTTGGAACCCCTTATTATTGCTTGTGGGAGTTAAATAATGAACATTAAATATTAGCAGTTTCGAAAGTGTGACGATGTAGTGAAAAGGGCCCTATCAAAATATAAGTAGCCTAAAGTGAGCATAGTTTTATTAACAATTATGCTTCCCAATGCCTAGCAGTAATTATCTTCCTACTTGATGAATAATATTATGAAGAACTTCGGAGTCTAGCTCCCTGCAGCTTCCAGCACATAAATATGAATGATAGGCACCACTAGCAATACATTGCATTGGCTTCTGTGGCTGCAATTGTGTTGGTCTCCAGACCTCCTACTGGAGGACCTCCAGGTGACCATTCACTTGGTGGAGAACTTTATAGCTCACAAGGCTCCCAGCTTGGTTAAGGTTTGTTTTGTTTTCAATGCTTGGTGTTTTCAAGTACTAATGTTAGCCTTTATGTTACCCTGACAAAGAAAACAAGACTAAGGAATTTAGCTCTCTTCATGCAAATCAGATCTGTTCTTAAGTCTGAGTTTTGAACTCCATGCCTATTGATTTAACTCATTAGGTTGATATAACAATCCACTCAGGAAGTTAAGGGTAATATTAGTTTCTTCCCTAGTCCCTCCCTCTCCCTCCCTTTCTCCCTCTCTCTCTCTCCCTCCCCTCCCCTCACTTCCTCTCTCTCCCTCATCCCTCTCTCCCTTCCTGTCTCTGTCTCTGTCTCTGACTCTATCTGTCTCTCTGTCTCTCTGTCTCTCTGTCTCTCTGTCTCTCTGTCTCTCTGTCTCTCTGTCTCTCTGTCTCTCTCTCTCTCTCTCTCTCTCTCTCTCTCTGTTCTGGTATGCTTAATTGCATGCACTTCTGTGGGTGCACATGAAGGCCAGAAGATAACCTATGCTGTCATTTCTCAATCACCATTCACCTTGATTTTTAAGACATGTTCTCTTGCTGGCTTGCCATTGCCCATGCTGGCAAGACAGCCCCCCAAGGAGGTACCTGCCTCTATTTTTTCAGTGCTGGAGTTATAAGAACACACTATCGTGCCCGGCATTTGACATGGGTGCTGGGGATTGAACTCGGGGCTTACTCTTGCACAACAAATGCTCTACCCTCTGAGGTGTTTCTTCAGTCCACTGCAGCATTTCTTCAGGGCCAGCTATAGCTGTATCCTCTATGCCACCACTGAACCACACTCCATTTATAGGCTCTTAGGTAGACAGAAAGCCTAGTAGCAGGGTCTAACATAACACATGGCATGCTCAGGTTCAAGGAAAACTAGAGAAGCTTCCCTGAAATAGAAGAAAATTCTAGATTCCTACTTCACAATGTAGTGCTAAGCAAGAAAATGAAGAAGCATCTTCAAGTTCACTAATACCATAATAATGTTCATTAGTGTGTGCCAAATATTTCTTGGGCGTCAAATAAGAAATAAATACAAAATATGCATTATATACAATGTATGTATTATTATACACTATAGCGTCTAAAGTATTCTATGTGATATGTTCAGTAATATATTCATACAGAATTATAAGTAATATGTACACTTTTTATATATACACATGTATGTATATAAAATGAAGTAAACAAAACAAAGTATGGCAAACCATGTCAGAATCAGCCCACCAAAAAGTCAAATAGAAACAGCAACGACAACACTGAACTTTAGGGTCCCAGGTCTCTTTTTACTCCAGCAAAGGTTCGGCTAAAATAACACAAGCCTTATAGCTTACTAATTTTTCAGGCCAATATTTGGACATAATTTGTGTGCTTTATAGGCCTGAAAAACCCACAAGAGGCCCCAGATTGCTGACGTAACTGTCTTTGAATTTAACAAAGCCCATTACCGTGTCAGCGAGGAGGATGGGTGGAAAGCTCACAAGGCAGTGTTTCCAGGCACCCAGAGGGCTTTCCACGGCAGCTACTGAAATAATAAACTCCCTTGATTTTTGGCACCAACCGGAGTCATTTTCACAGTTCACTTCTAATCACAGATAATTCTTTTTTTATTATGTCATTTTAGATGTTGTTACTGCACACATAGAAAATGTTGCTATGTGACAGGGAACCATAAACTGTACATATGATAGCAGTCCTAACAAAAGGAAACTGTCTGAAGTCTAGGGATGAGGGGTAGGAGTGTGTGTGTGTTTGTGTGTGGGTGTAGTGTGTGTAGGGTATGTATATAGTGTGTGTAAGGTGTGTGTATATGGTGTGTGTGTGTGCTGTGTATGAGGATGTGGTGTGGTATGTGTATAGTGTGTAGTATGCATGTGTGGTGTGTATGCTTGTGTGTGAGGGTGTGGTATGGTGTGGTTTGGTTTGTGCATGTGTGTAGTGTGTAATGTGTGTGTATGGTACGTGCAAATGTTTGTGTGTGCTGTGCTGTGTGTATGTGTGTGCATGTGTGTTATGTGCTTGTGTGGTGAGTGGTGTGTGTGTGTGTGTGTGTGGTGTGCATTTGTATGTGTGTTTAGTGTGTGTGCATGTATATGAGTGTGTTTGGTGAGTGTGTGTGTGTGTGTGTGTTTTAGTCTGATTCCCCTTTCATAATAACCTTTATGAGGACAGAAACTCGGGCTGGACTTTTTTTTATCTGTTTCAACTGAAAGAAATTAAGAACTTGTTCATGATTTTACCAATGAGTTTTTGCATACATTTGGGAGAGAAGAGAGTCAGACAGAGTTCTTATAGTTCCCAGCGATGGAGATTAGGGTAAGATCCTAAATGCACAATAGTTGTCTCAGACAAGGCAACCTTTGATGAAAAGAAAAGGAGAAGGAATGGAGGGATGGGGGAAGGAGGGAGGCAGGGATGGAGGAAGGAAGGAATCATGGAAGCAGGGATGGAGGGAAGGAGGGAGGCAGGGATAGGGGAAGGAGAGGATGAGAAGAGCAATTTTACTGACTTCTAAGGGATTTTAATACCAATGCTATGTGTTTACATAATTTCTAGGGGAAGGATCATACCATACCCCAAAATAGTCTCCTTTTCATTTTTGTTTGAGTTAAGTTTATTAAGATGCTGGCTTGAAAATTTTAATTTTTATGTTGGAATAATTTGAACCCATAAGGCTTCAAAAGGTCAGTATGGTGGGGTAAGAAAAAAGAAGAACAAAGTGTAATAAAACAAATGTATGAAATGTCACAAATAGAACAGATTTATTTGTATGCCGAATAAAAACTCAGTTTACTATCTAATATCCTTTCGACAAATACACTGATTGCTGTTAGCCTCTTACTAATATATCTCTTTCTCTTTTAAAAATGTATTTATTTATTCTTGTGAAGGGGAAAATGTGCTATGGTGAATTTGTGATCAGGGGACAACTTGAGGAGCCAGCTCTCTCCTTTTACCATGTGGTTCCAAGACTAGACCTCGAGTCCAGAGGCTCCGAGGTTTACCTCTTTACCTGCTGAGCCATCTGGAGGGCCCTGGCTCTCTAACTTTGTTATTATTTTGATCATTTGAGTCTAAGTGTTGAAGTCTTCCCATTGGCCTCAAAATCTATACATGTATATTCCCTAACAATAAAGACTTGCTTCTATACTTTCAGAAAAAAATTGTCCAAATCAAGAGTTTTGTTTTCAAAATGAGGAGTTGTCTGCAACGTTTGTGCACAGTTCATCAATTTTCTTACTAAAGTTCTTACGGTAATTGCTCCTAGACTGGGATCTGGCCCAGAATTGTATGTTGCAATCATTTTTTATTAGAATAAGATATTCTCCCAAGTACATATGTTAATCAGCGCCACTGAGTCATTGTTCCACAATTATGTAATAAGTATGATCTTAGGTCTGTGCTGTGCCCATCAGCCTTTCATTCTTGGAGCAAATTCAAGCAATCACAGTCCCAAAGCAAGCAGACAGCAGAAGAGCTTGGGAAGTGACATGGTGGTGACTTTGGAAACTATCACCTTCGTTGGGTTTGGTGGAACATGTCTTTAATTCCAACACCTAGGAGGCAGAGGCTGGAGGATCTCCATGAGAGTGAGGCCACACTGGACTGCATAGATAGAGTTCCACATCAGGCAAGCTACCGAGGGAAACTCACTCTAAAATGAAACTGTAACGGGAGGTGGCAAAGGCAGAGGACAATAGAAAAACACACAAGAGGTACTTCTCTGGCCTCAGTCTGAGCACAGTGGCTGTGTGAATACATTTGAAAATGTACATACAAGTGAATCTCTCTCTCTCTCTCTCTCTCTCTCTCTCTCTCTCTCTCACACACACACACACTCACACACATACACACACTCACACACACACATCCATGCACACACACATGTGCACCCACACATGCACATGAGCATACATACATGCACACATATGTGCACACACATGCACATAAGCACACACATACACATACATGCACATATATGTGGGCACACACAAATACAGACACATATGTGCACACAGACATGCATACACTTATACGTATGAGCCTCTTTTTCTCCAATTCACAGACTTTGTACAAGATTTATATGAAATAATAATTAGGGTTTTCTTGTTTCTTTTTGGTATTTCTTTTTCCAGTGCTGGGATTAGAACCCAGGGTCTCACTCATACATGCCAGAAAATCTACCACTGAGATATAACTCACACTATACTACACTACACACACACACACACACACACACACACACACACACACACACACTTACATGAGGGAACACTCAATGCCAAGTATGTTTTGAATGTCATAGTAGAACACCTGCTCAGGCTAACAGGACAACCACAGACTGCAGAACAAGTCAACCTTCCCCTGCAGGCTTTGAATAGGGGGACAGAGCCAGGCAGTGCTCAAGGAATCTATGAGGTCAGCAGTCAAAAGGATTCACTGAGCCAAAACCAAACTAAAGGAATGAGACAAGCAAACCAAAAGTAAGCATGCGTTCTGACACGTAGGTGGGGTCACCAAAGATCACGACTCATTTAAGCATAGAGAGTAGAGTGAGGACTGTGGGTGGCTTGGTTTTAAATTCCCAATATTAGCATTGTAATATGCATACTTACTTTTGCTGGTAAAACTATGACTAGTAAGCTATTTTATTCTTTCTTTTATCTTCTTTAACTGGTGGTGGTGTTTGCTATTTTTTGAGACTAGGCCTCCTTCTAGCCCATGCCTCTGCCTCCTGAGTTCTGGGATTGCTGTGTGAGCTACCACACTTGTCTCTATATGAAATGTTATGATAAATAATATATTCACTTTTGCTATTAGAATTATTTTACATGTAGAGAGACAGATGGATGGATATGGTTCTTGTGTAGATAATGACTAAAATCACAGTTACAATGGTGATGGAAACCGAGTATGGAATGGAGCATCCCAGATGCTCAGGAGAAGACAGTGGCTCCAGTTGGTCCTTACCGAGATTCCCAGAGGAGCTGGCATGTGTATTTCCCAATAGATTTTGAAGAACAAATAGAGACTCCTAATTTCTTGAATGAGGTTCAGGTAACAGTCCAGGTTGCTAGGCTGTTGGATGGAAGTGAAATTATAGATAAACTCAACTGTTACATGTTATCAGATTTAGGAGAAGGGGTTGACAAAAGTGAGGACCGAAAGTGTTTACTAGTGATATTTACAACAGTAAACCACAGGGTATACTGAGCAGCTGTCTTAGTTCTGTTTTTGTTGTCATGAGAAAACAACTTAGAGAAAATAGGTTTTAAGTTTCAGCAGCAGGGAGTAGAGGCAGCTGGTCATATTGTATCCATAGTCAAGAAACAGAGTGGAAAGAATTCATGCCTACAGCTGTCTTTTCATACATACACAGTTCAGGATCCCCTGTCTAGGAAATGGTATCACCCACAGTGGGCAGGTCTTCCCACTTTAATTAAGATAATCACCAAAAGACTTGATGGAAGGCCAATCTCTCTTGATCCTCAAAACCTGCAATGTTCTTAAAGGTAAGCTTTTTCTTTTTCTTTTTTTTTCTTTTTTTTTTTTTTTGCATGTAGATACTATGTCATAAGTAGAAAGAACTACATCATGAAACTTGTTTCAAGCACATAATTTAAAATATTTTTAAGATCCTAAGATGTAGCCTAGTGACTAGTTAATATTCAAGCACCCAGTTTACCACCAAGAACTGCAAAAATAAGCAGATAAAACCAAAACATGTGTATACATAGTTAAATTTACTTTTGGAATATATATATTATATATATATATATAAAATATATATATATATAATCAGTTTCTTGCATTCTCTTATACCCATTATTCCATAATGCACATGCAAAGATTTCAGTATTGTAAAGCTCTATGTATTAAACCCTAAACAATTCTAAGATTTTATCATAACATTCAACCTGCAGCCACACCTGAATGCTCAACTATACAGAATTCCTTTGAAGGTATCCTGAGATGTCTTAGGTAGTTTTCCTGTTGCTGACATCAAGTATCCTGGAAAAGCAGCTTAAGATACCATGGGTTTATTTGGGATCGTATTTTGAAGTGATCTTCCATCAGAGTGGGAGGATCACAGCAGGAGGAGTTTAAGGTAGATAAGCAGCAGGAGCTTTAAGTCATATTGCATTCATAATCAAGAAGCAGAGGGGGATGAATGCCTATGGTCAGCTCACAGCATATATACACATACATATATACACATACACATATACATATATGTATACTCCATGATCTCAGCAAAGGGAACAGTACCAACCTCAGTAGACAGGTCTTCCCACTTCAATTAACCTAGTAAGATAATTCTCCATAGGCATACCCAGTATACACACACATACACACATGGACACACACACACACAAACACAGAGACATATACCACACACATACACATATTAGATTTGGTTTTCAGACTATTTTCCCTTGTTGGATGAAATGTAAATATTATATATCATTTTTTACCAAATCATTTTATCATGACAAAAATCACAGCACTAGCATATGAACATGTATCTTTAAAATTGTAATTATTGTCATGATTCTTAAGAGTCAGGACAGCCACATCCTTAGCCTCATTCCTACAAAGTAGAAGTGTCAGCCTCCCATGATACTGTACATACTCCCCTGAGGAGTTTGTGGGAGCTTTGTAGCCATGGGAAGTGGAAATACATACCGGAACAAGTCATTCCAGAGGCCACGACCCTCAGCAATGCCATCCTCATGCTTCCGTGTCCACATTAGAACTTCAGGTTACCAATGGCAACTGGCTGGCTCAACTTACTGGTGATAAGATGCCATGGTAAGTTATCAGTTACGAGAATATAGCAAGTGTCAAGGTAAAAGATTAACAAATAAACTTAGAAGTTAATAAATAGTAACTACCAAGTTCCTGTGAGATTTCTATTTATGATCTCACTATATGATGTCCCTTGCAGTATGAAGGGAATATTGCATTGTGGGGAAGAGAGGGAAGATGAAATACAGATGGGATCCTGAATTGTAGCCTCAAAACCCTTCCGACGCTGTGGTCTATGGATGCAGCCACTATCTTCTTTCCAAATGCCCTGTCTTATTTCTTGCTGGCTAACAGGAGAAGGAGAAGTCTAGGCATAAACATAGAGTAGAAGTAGGTGAGGTTATAGAAGTCCCATACCTAAATGACTTTTGTCTGGCTAGAATCTGAAAACCGAGGGAGATTCATTTACTGTTTTAACACTCAACCAATATAACATATAAAATATTCCTTTCTTTCTTACTAACATTATGTGTTTTATATTGCCTTCTATGTTTTGTTCTTGAAATATGTACTTGTACATGTGTGTGGGTAAACGTTTGTGTGCATATGTGCATGTGGGAGCCCGTAGACCCATCTGGTGCATCATCTTCTGGTACTCTCCACCTTCTGTTTTGAGATAGGGTTTCTCAATGACCTGGACTTTACCAGTTGGGGTAGGCTAGTTGCCTACAGAGTTCAAGGCTCCTTCTGTCTATGCCCCTCAATACTGGGGTTGGATTGTGCCCAGATTTTTGGATAGATTTGGTAATCTCAGTTAAGTTCCTCATATTTGCACAGCAAGTGCTTTGCTGCCTGAGCCATAGCCCCACCCCACCCCCCAGGCTCTGTATCTATGAATATCTCCTATTTACCAGACATAGTACCTTTAACACTCTCAGGGAACGGGCAGTCTCCTGGCTTTATTTAAAAAGAGACTGTTGCTCACATTTCAGGACCTTGCTCAAGATTTTCAGTTAGCAGAAGAATGAATGATCCACGCAAATGCTCTGTCCCTTTTGACCCCAGATGTTTATTTTTTTTTTTTAGTAAACACATTACCATTTTATTTACCAATGACTATCCTGTGTGTATGATAGGCCAGAGTGAATTTAATATTTCCCACAAGATATCCATGAATCTACCTGAGTAATCAATAAGGTGATCTCTACTACCTCTGATTCAGTTTCCATGTTTCCTACACAGCCCTCAAATGTTCCATATCCTTAGTAGGTCTCATTCTTAGCACCTTCACCACTTAGTATTTTCAATAAAGCAATAGGCAATCTAGCATGCAGGTTGAGTATTTTTATTTAAAATGTTTAGAAAAATGAGATTTTGGAATATTTACACCTACACAATAAGGCATCTTGGAGATTGGAGTTAAGTCTAAGTAAACATAAATTTCATTTATGTTATATTAATATCTGTGTAATACCTGTGTACAGAATCTAAAGACATCTTTACAATCTTGTATGTAGAAATGTTTGGCTTGGGAAATCATGTTTACACTCCCAAGGTTCAACACTTTGAACAATTTTGAATTTTAGAGTTTCAGACTATTGGTGTTCCCTCTGTAGGTAACTAATAGTATGGCTTCCTTCTCTGACATGTACAGTCTCTCTGTACCTCACCTATTCCCTAAAGGACACATGTGACCTGTAGCTGAATCTACTCTCTATATAGTCAGAACTATTTTCCAATCAGTCAACTCTTTACTGAGCACATAACAGGTTAAACTCAGAGAACTAATTTCTCTTCCCTGAGATGGTGGTTTCATTCATAAGATATTTAAAAAGAGGATTTCCATGATCCCTTCTTAGTACATAATTCTACGAAAATCACATTTCCAATACAGAGATAGAATCTTCAATTTATTGATGAATTTCAAGTTAATTTATCATAATTTTTATAAGAATATATTTTATACTGTGTAGGCATACTCCTCCAAATCCTTTTCTTTTCTTTTCTTTTCTTTTCTTTTTTTTTCTTTTCTTTTCTTTTCTTTTCTTCTCTTCTCTTCTCTTCTCTTCTCTTCTCTTCTCTTCTCTTCTCTTCTCTTCTCTTCTCTTTTCTTTTCTTTCTCTCTCTCTTTCTTTCTTTCTTTCTTTCTTTCTTTCTTTCTTTCTTTTTTTTTTGGGGGCCATTCCTCATAGAAAATACCATTCTGCCTAACTTCAAAGACCCAAAGGGGCTAAGAATGCGACGTGTCAAAGCCCAAATGAATATGAACTTGACCAACTTCTCTTTTAGGTTTACCTTGCTAGGTGGTACAATTAGTTCAGATTTTTTTTTCTGTTTAAAATTTCCTTTCGGTCTAATAAATATTTCTAAAATATTGTATTGCTTAAGAGCTCATACTGTAGCAATGTAAATCAATTCCCACCTCTATTATATAAGTATGCATTTTTTTAAGTCCTACAAAAATTCCATTGAGATATTGCTGGTCTTATATAGGCTAATAAGAGACGATGGTGGTGGTCTGGTGGAAACCTCGGTGGGTGGGATTGGGGAGAGAGAAATTGTCATCGCTTGAGCTGTGGAATTCGTAGCAGACACAGAAGCTGCTGTTCAACATTCTTTGGCGGAGATAAACTATTTTACTCTAATTATCCTCCTGCCCCACAAGACAAAGTCCCAATTCCTTCACTTTCCCTTGAAGGAGAAGTCACATTAGGTAGCAGTTCTTTGGAGGATGCGATGCCACACAAGTGAGAAATACCAGAAGCCATTTGTACAGAAGTCTTCAGAAGTGCCTGGGACAAATGTGGGTGAAGAAGGAATCATGATGGTTTTCAAGTCCTATGATAATTAACGGCCATTGCCCTCGCTTGTGTGCTGCGGGCCCCAATAAATGGTGAAAAGAATGTGGCCGTCTGCGGTAATGGTTTATATGTATTAATGCAGCTTGGAGAAATTGGGACCTGGTTTTAAGTGTTACATTTCATTTGTAAGTGCATGGTTTAATTATGGCAGTAAAATGTTGATTAGCTAAATTTTGCTGCTGTTTTGTGAGTTGGGAGCCAGTCTGGTTTCCATGTAAGATGGGACGGCGTGAAAGGTGTGCAGTTGCTTAAGGCAGAGAAGTGAGCTGAAAGCCATCACCTGCAGTAAGGTCTGTGCGCACATCGGGATCCAAGTCTGGTGAGGTGACCATGTCTGGTCAGTCAGCTGACTGAACACGTGACTTCTCAGAATGACTTGGTCAGCTGTCGCCAACAGTTCTGGTCTGCTTTCTGAGGGCGCTTACTGTACTTGAGGGAACGGGAAAGGTGCTAATGAAATCTTGATGTCATTATATAAGGCTGTGGTGCCTTGAGTTGTTTTCTGGCACCCAAAGTCCCATGTTGGAATCCTAGCTTCCATGTCATTGTTTTTGGGAATGGGGTTTTCATGAAATTAAGGTTAAATGAAATCACCAGAGTGTGGTCTAATTTCGTAGGATCGCCGCTTCATAAGAAATGGAAGGGCAAAACAAAAGAAAAATTAATTAATTAATTAAATTTAAAAAGCCGGGTGTGGTGGCGCACTCCTTTAATCCCAGCACTTGGGAGGCAAAGGTAGGCGGATTTCTGAGTTCGAGGCCAGCCTGGTCTACAAAGTGAGTTCCAGGACAGCCAGGGCTATACAGAGAAATCCTGTCTCACAAAACCAAATAAATAAATAAATAAATAAATAAATAAATAAATAAATAAATAAATAAATAAATAAATGGAAGAGCTCACTGTATCTCCTGTATCTCTGTCCTTTGTCTCTCTTGTCTTCTTTCTCTCTCTCTTCTCTCCTCCCTCTCCTTTTTGTTGCTCTCTCTCTCTTCATTTTTCTTTCCTCCATTTCTGCTCTCATTTTCCCAGACTTCCCATGTAAATATACAAAAAAGGTGACACCATATATATATATATATATATGTGTGTGTGTATGTATGTGTATATATATATGTATATATATATCTACACACACACACACATATATATATATATATATACACACACACACACACACATCCCATGGAGCAATCCCTCACCAGACATCAACTCTGCTAACAAAGTTGTTCTTCTAAATGAAGCCCCATCATTTAAGCTGCTGAAAGCATATGAAAGCTGCTATCATAAAGCATAGCAGCTCAAGCTAGTGAAGACAAAGGGGTTCACAGAGCATGAGCAGAAGATAGTCAAAGAGAAGCCAGAGCTGTAAACTTGGAGTAAGATGTCTTCTTGAACCAAGAAGTCTATGAGAGATGGAGTTGGTTGGAGAAGGACATGGTAGAAGGAAACATTAAGACAGAGGCTGATAGGTGCTTCAGATAGCACAAAGTGGAAATTCAAGGCAAGTTAGCTAAGATTTCTTTCCGGAGAGACAGGAGGGTCAGAGGAGAACATCTGTGGCAATACCATCCAGGATCACAATTGATGAGTTAGCATCTCTGCCTCATCTAGTCATTCTGTTGATCTGTGTGTTCAAAGGCCATAGGAACGAACATCATGTTCATGGGCCTTAAAAAGACATAGCCTCTGGAAGCTGCAGAGACTGGTATGAGAAAGGGTATCCAAAAATTGAGGAATGGCTAAATGCATGATTATAGGAAGTAACATATCATTTATGTTGTTAAGAACCCGAGAATGGCTGTTTATTGGATGCAATCAAGCCCTCTCTTGATTGGCCTGAGGCCTGTTCCACAGGAGGGAAATTCATACCTGATGCTGTAAAGATTGTCAAAGCCCATGATTAGAAAGGGCATGGGGCTCTAGAGGGAAACCTACTGTTGTTATTTTGCTAAATAGTCATGTTGTCAAGCTAGCTTCTAAGTATGTATTTTGTAATTCATAGATCTGTATTGTTCTAAGTCTTGTTCAGAGAAGTGCCTTATTGCAGTGGATCATGGTTGAGACAAAGTCATAACTGCTCCAACGTGTTGAAAATAAACATGAGACTGTTAGCTATAGATGGAACATCTATATCAATTCCCACTGCCAAGGCTCTGGAAGCATCATAGAAGGGTAGGTAGAAAGAATATTAGAGTTAAAAGTGCCATGAGATGCTGTCTTCTGCACATGGCAAGGGTATTGCACAAATAAACTCATGGAAGCTGTGGTTATCAGCACAAACTATGCACAATGATAAGGCAGGTAAATGTTCCAGCATGGGCAGGGGACATTTACCAAGACTTCATCTCTAGATGAAGAGCTTTCGGCAGCTGATAGTCATTGTAGGAGGGAGAATCACTTTCACTGTTCTTTGAGGGAGTGGCCACTGGTAGGTTGGGGGAGTGGCCACTGGTAGGTTGCTTATGTTCCAGTGGCTGACTCCATAGCTGTGTACAAATGGGCAGTGCACCCTCAAATCAGTGGGTTAAATAATAATAATATTATAACATGAAATTGGAAGAGAGATGTTTTGGAGGGGTTGTAAATCTCAAGAGGAAATGAGGAGTGTGTGTGTGTGTGTGTGTGTGTGTGTGTGTGTGTGTGTGTGTGTGTGTGTTTGAATATGATCAAAGTACACTGGATACAACCTGGCCACCAAGCCTGACTCTGAGAAAAAAAATCTTTCTTTCTTGGAGTCACACTCAGGTCCTTCTGATAGAACTGAGCCATCTTCCCAGCCAAGTTTGTCTTGAGTTTTTCACTGACTTGATTTGTTGTTTGACAACTACCTAGCATGCCTGAAGGATTATTGATCTCCACACTTTTCTAAATTCCCTTTCTCCTCGACCCACCACCCCTTCATACTAAGCTTTTTTCCCAGCTTCTGTCTTTTGCGTATTGTGTGGATCCCACTGGGTTTGACCAGGGTTCTCTGCACGGCCTTTGGATTAGAATTATTCATTGGTTCCCAGTGGATATGCAACTCAAGGTGAAGGCATCCTCTCCCTCTGAGTTCCTCAGTAGCCCATGGTGTAGCAGCAAGGACTAAATCCCAAGGAGCTCTTCCTTCCTGGCTGTGTTCATGGAATCATCGTCCTTGTGAGCACACCTTATCTGGCAGGCTGTTGCTTCTTCTCTGACTGACTGTTAAATGGGCCTGTCTCATGAAAGTCTAGTGCAAGTGACCTGAACGACTCTGTGTTTATAACTGCACATACTGTGTTCTGCCTAGATAGTGGGATTTTTGTATCTACCTCCCTATTTCTTGGTTCTTACATTCTTTCTATCTCCTCTTTAGCAATTTCCCATGAACCTTAGACGGGGACAGCATAAATAACTCATTGAGGGCTGATCCCTTTTCCCTCACTAATTAATTCTCTGTCCCTTGAGCAGTCAAAACTCTCAGTGTACCAGAAAGAGGCTTTTCTGATTAGGGTTAAGAGTAGCATTTTTTTTTTTTTCGAGACAGGGTTTCTCTGTAGCCCTGGCTGTCCTGGAACTCACTTTGTAGACCAGGCAAGCCTCGGACTCAGAAATCCACCTGCCTCTGCCTCCCAAGTACTGGGATTAAAGGCATGAGCCATCACACCTGGCTGAGTAGCATTTTTTTTAAGGATATAAGTATGGTTATATAAAACACAATTTGACATTATGTCTGTTTACCTAGTCACCACTAGTAATTTCCCTCAGAGGGCCCTATGACTTCTTGAGACATGGGTTAACAGGCTTACAGTGACAGTACCAGGCATGGGCTTCCTTCTGTGCAACAGGTCCCAGATCCAACCAGAGAGGAGTTGATTGCCTTACAAATATTATTGTACTCGTCAGAAGGCCTTACCTTACCTGGCAGGTTGGTGTTGTTAGTTTGTAGAGCTTACTTCTGGGTAAGATCATTGTTGCCTTTTCTCCTCAAGCAGTCTGCATACCACCTTTCCGCATTCTGAAAGCTAGCCAGCAGGGAAGAGGTCTCCAACTCATTTACAGCTTGATTTCTCTGTATCTTATGACCAAGGGGTGTGGTGAATCTTCCCATCTATTTCTTGTGAACAAGCAAGTAAGACAGCATCATGATTTGAAGGTACCCTTGCTGCATAGCTTTGGCAGACAGTGACTCTGTGCTGATGGGTAGAACAGACATCAGTGTCCAAACTCTTGAGATGACAGTTTCCAGCTCTATTCAAGCTGCACAATTGAGCTTGCTAAGATAAGAATCAAAAACGCTGCTGTTGAGGTGTTTAGTGGAGACTTGAGTTTATCGCTTGTGATCCAAATGATGGCCAACTCTCTTTGAGGGCCCTGTGAGATGCCTAAATGGTTGGTGTCATGCTTTTGTCTATAGCATTTCCCCACAGGCTCGATTTAAGAGGAAAAAATCAAATATAATGAAATGCCAGAAACCTGTGGGAGATTCTGGGAGATGGCTCAAGAATAAAGCAGGGTTGTCCTGAAACCACCATGTTGGTTCCCGGCGGGCTTTGTCAATTTCTATTTGTAGGGACAAATTGAACTCATTTGAATAAACCATGTTGAGCTCAAGAAAAATTCAAAGTCAGGGTCTGAATTGTGTTATAGAAACTCTCAGTTTCTCCTTATCAATATGTCAACACTGCTTGCCTCTAAAAGGTGAAGGTCTCTATGTTAAAGGACATTATTTTCCATGTACACTGCATGTTCAGACACTCGGCATTCTCAACTGTGATGCTATTCAGAGTCCAGACGAGGGTCAAATAATCTCTGGGTATTCTTCTCCAAAGAAGAATAATTTTGATAATAACATTTGAGAGGTATGACAATTAGTATATATATATATGATATACCATATATATATCAGGGACGAAAACAAGACTGGGTCCCATTATAACTTTTATATTATAGTCAAGATTAAAGTGAAAAGAAGAATTATGGTTGCTAAATTGTAAAGACTTCATTTAGAAAGACTCCATGCTTATCAACAATATAAGGATGCTAAATTTGCTTTGCTCAAAGCAAATTTGCTTTTGAAAAATATCTTCTTTGACGGGTACAGAATTTCTTTTCAATTTAGTATTAGGAGTAATATTAACAGATACACCAGGATTTTGGCAACTCTATCCCCCCCCGCCTTTGCTCTTGTAATAATAAGCAATTTTTAAAAACTATTTTGCATTAGATTTCCTTCCTTCATAAGACTTAGGTGATTACCAGAAGAGTGGACTTTCTGCTATTATGGTCTGGCATTCAAGTCCATATAATATCTCCCTATATACATTGATCTTCAACTTGCTAAAACAGAAGCGTTAGGGAAGCTGGATGCATCAAGAAGGAAGAGATGGTAGCAACTCTTGCTTTTGTGAACACTGTGACTATTCTCTTTTTTTTTCCCCCATCAATATTCCTCCTGCAATGTCAGACTCATAGGAGAGAGTGCTCCAGTAAATGAGAATAAATCTGTCCCCACTGGAATGCATCAGGCACAGATGATGTAGATCTGTAGACTAAATCATGAGAGACCAAAGCTGTGTTTAGATTTCTTCCAGCATCCCTCATCTTCTTTTGTCTCCCAATTGACAGGCACTTCCTTCCCCTTCAATGTAGTACCAGCTCCTGATTCATGTCTGAGGGCCTTTCAAGTTTCCATTTGGTCATCAGTGGCTCCTTACACTGCCCCATATTTAGAAACTTCCATTCTGTCTGCACGGCTCACTCTTTTGTGCTGATCCCCTGCCTGAACTCCTACATGTTTCTGTATAATTTATACAGGACAGTGATCCAAGCTGATATACAAATGAAAATTACATCACAGGTGGCTCATTATACATCGGCCAAGAACAGTCCAGAGGAAAATCATTTAGGGGAGTCATGACAACAAAGATAGCAGGACATTTAGGACCAACATTGGAAATTCCTCAGGGGCTCTTCATGCCACTCCTGAAGACTGTTAACACCAGAAGGTTGTATATAAAAAGAATTGAGTGACAATGAGGATGCTGGTAACATTTTCCAGAGGTGGTTCCAAGGCCACTGTTGGGAACAGGACCAAGATGGCGGGAAGCTTGGGAGAGAAGGGAAATGGGCAAGTGCAGCCTGTGAAAGGAGAGAATTGGTACCAAGAACATGCACAGAGAGGGACAGGAGCCAGGTGGGAAAGTGGAGAGGGAACTTTCTTGCTTTGCATTTTACAACCACTGGCAGAGTATTAGTTCATAAAGTGAATTGTCGTGGGGAAGGAAAGGAGAATGGGAAGGGCAGAATTGAGGATAAATAGTTGACTCCAGTGTAGCTGGGTGAGACTATACAAGAAGAAGGATACAAGAGTCAGAGACCACCAGGAAAAGGAGCCTTCATGAAAGGGAGAGGTACTTTGTTCCCAGAAGAAAGATACTAGGCAGGTCCATTCTTCTCCTTTTCTCCTCCTTCTCCTTCTCCTCCTCTTTCTCCCCTTCTCCTCCTCCTCCTTCTCCTTCTCCTTCCCCTCCTTTTTCTCCTCCTCCTCCTTCTTCTAGTCTTCCTCCTCCCTGTCCTCCTCCCCCCTCTCCCTCCTCTTCCTCCCCGCTCCTCCAGAAAGATGTGTGATAAGGATGGAGCAAAGGGTATGAGGTTTCCTAGGATTGAAAATATTTGAAATGATTACTATGTGACATGGGGAGAAATGATTTCCTCCTGGAATAGGGTCCCATAAAATAAATTACTGAGTTAAATATAAGATATTTTATGGTTTTTAATAAGCCTTGCCAATTTCTCCTTTCTGTATAGTTTTGCCATTTGTACATCATCCAGTACTAGAGTGAAACAGTCTTCCCCAAGCCAGCCTGTGGGATTTGGACCCCGACTTTCTCGCCAGCTTCTCTTGGACCTCTTCCTACTTCCTGTTCCCCAAGCCTACACCACAATCACACTCCCAGACCTGGACAAGATATGCCAAAGCTATCTCTACAGGAACACCATCCCTAAAATGTCATAATTATTCTTAAGTTTTTCATAATTATTCTTAAGTTTTCGGAGGCTTACATCCAACATACATGCTAATTGAGTCAAATGGCATCCCATCTTCTATTTGAACAATGTGGAGTTTGTGGATATTGATATTTTATCAACTGGTGAGTTATAATATTCACAACTCTCATAATAGTAAGCAGGATTTTCTGTTCTTATAAATGTCATTTTGGTCCATTGTGTAAACAAACTAAGTACAAACACAGATGCTGAAAAATAGCCACATAAGACAATGTTGATTCATTTAGCATCATAGACTGGAAGGGCATTCAAAAACGTGTAAATTTCTGTCAAATCTGATCAAACCTGATAGATCATCTTATCTTTTCAACCTAATCCTAATATCCAATACTTTATTTTATGATTTATTAATTTAATTATGCATTATAAAGGGTATTCTGTCTGTCTGTATGTCTGCAGTCCATAAGAGGGCACTGGATCCCATGGGATTACAGTTATAGATAGCTGTCAACTGCCTTGTGGGAGTTGGGAATTGAATCCAGGACCTCTGAAAGAGCAGCCAGTGTGCTTAACCACTGAGGTATCTTTTCAGCCCCAACATACAATACTTTACAATGCATGTATTAGCCTATATTCTCTAGAAAACTAACTCCTTCTTGAGTGGCTATACCTTCCGGGTTGACATTGAACAGGCTGTTGAAATCTACTAGTGAGGCTAGTTGTCTACTAGAAATAAGATATGCAGTATTTGAAAGAAGGAAAGTCTCTAGACTCACCACATCACATAAGCATTATACATGAAAAGGTGGGCCATTGATTTGGATTTGAGATAGTGAGAACATTTATTAAATATTCCATATGTCAGCCAGATGTGGTGGCACATGCCTTTAATCCCAGCACTCGGGAGGCAGAGGCAGGCAGATTTTTGAGTTCAAGGCCAGCCTGGTCTACAGAGTGAGTTCCAGAACAGCCAGGGCTATACAAAGAAACACTGCCTCGAAAAACCTAAATAAATAAATAAATAAATAAATAAATAAATAAATAAATAAATATTCCATATGTCTTTAGTGTATAGATTTATATTTGTCTTAAGGTACCATCAAAAAAAGATTTATAGCTCAAAGTGTTTTCCCCAGTTCCCTTGTCAACACACACAGACACACACACAGACACACACACAGACACACAGACACACACACACACTAGGGGCGAGGGGAGAGAGAGAGAGAGAGAGAGAGAGAGAGAGAGAGAGAGAGAGAGAGAGAGAGAGAGAGAGAGAGAGAATATATTCAGTACAGTCCTGCCAGTTTATGTCATGAGTCTTTGGTTCATTTCTCCAACTGCCTCATATTGGAACCACTTTGAACTGGATTTAAAGCTTTCACTTTGTCTTTCTGGGTCCGTGCGGTAAAGCTGTGATTTTTATGCACTATGTACATTTATTTCTCTGTTAACAATTTAATTGCAAGAAAAGATAAGGAAAAGTTTTCTTGGTTTTTGTTTGTTTGTTTTTGTTTTTTAAAGGAGCATCGTCAATGCTTTGAAAATCAGATTTCTAACATTTAGCAGGGCAATTTGTGAACAGGTAAAGATGCTGCCAATGCTACAGATAAGTCTACAGATTTGAACTTCACAGTTTCCATTCTGAATGACATTCCTAACCGCATATGAGATCATTAAGCTGCGTAGTTTGAGGACAAGGTTAATTTTGGAATATGGTGGTCTTTATTTATTTCTAAGGGTTTTTTTTTTACATAATAAAATTTTTAAAAGTTTAAATGTTATCAATTTTAAATTTTCAATATGGGACAATGTCCACTGCCACTGATACATAATTGAGTATTTTTTTTAACTTTTATTATTTATTTACTTATTTGGTAATGAGCTCACTTTGAGCATATGAATAGAAAAATTATAAGAGAAATACAACATTTAAATGATCAAGAAAGATTCTGACAGTGGGATTTCTTGCAGGACTGGGGAAGGAGAGTTAAAGAATGATGTAAGATTGCAGAGAAGACCAAAGTGAAGAGGTCCCTAAGGGTGGACCCCCAAGTCCTGGATCCACTGAAGTCAACCTTCCAAGGGAAGATGAAGTGAAGATGCAGTCCTGCAAACAGAGAACAGTGGCATGTTTCAGCCACATGCTTGCAAATAGAAGAGTCCTTTGACATGACAGGAAAAGCACCTATGTTTGAAGACACTGACAAGGAACTGTAGAATATGGACTATAATTTTAAGGTTAAATAATTTGAAATTTCACAATTAAAAAAAATAGAATCTCCGTGAACTTCTCGTAGGCAGGACCAGTTTGGAGTTGAAGCTTTCATGCGTGGGTTGGTGTCCCCCTCCCTCCATTGCAAGTCCTGCCTGGCTACAAGGGGTGGCCACTTCAGGTTCCATATCCCCCAATGCTAGGAATCTTAGCTATGGTCACCCACATAGATTCCCTGGAGCCTCCCCTTCCCAGGGATATCCCCTGCCACAGAATCCTAGACCTCCACATAACCCCCATTCTCTCCATATCCCCACACCTGATCTCTACCTGATTCCCCTCCCCAATCCCTCTCCCACCTATTTCCCTTCCTCCATCTACTTCCCATGTCTATTGTATTCTCTGTTCTGAGTGAAATTCAAGCATCTTCCCTTAGCCTTTTTTTGATAGTTAGCTTCTTTATGTCTGTGAATTATAGCATGATTATCTTATAGTTTATGGCTAATATCCACTTATAAGGTAGTATCTACCACAAGTGCTTTTCTGGGTCTGGGTTACCTCATTCAAGATGATATTTCCTAGTACCATCCATTTGCCTGAAAATTTCATGAAGGCCTTGTTTTTAATAGTTGAAAAGTGCAGGGATAAAGATGGAGAAGAGATCGAGGACATGGCCAACCAATGACTGGCTCAACCTGGAACCCATTAAATGGAAAGAGTCAACCTGACACTATTAATGATACTATGCTTGCAGACTGGAGTCTAGCATAACTGTCTTCTGAGAGGCTTCATCTAGTAGCTGACAGAAACAGATGCAGATAACCACAGCCAAACAACAGACAGAGCTCAGGGAGTCTTGTGGAAGAATGGAGAACAGGATTGGAGAAGACAGAGTGTCAAGGACACAACAAGGAGGCCTATGGAGTCAACTAACCTGGACCCATGGACACTCACAGAGACTGAACCATCAACCAAAGAGCATTCATGGACTGGACCTACACATATGTGGCTGATATGCAGCTTGTTCTTCTTGTGGGTCCCCTAACAATCAGAGCTGGGACTGTATCTGCCATTGTTGCCTGCCTCTGGATCCACTTCCCCTACCTGGGCTGCTTTGTCTGGCCTCAGTGGGAAAGGATATGCCTAGTCCTGCTGAGACTAGAAGTGCCAGGACAGGTTTGTACCCATGGGGTTCAGAGAGCTTCCCTTCTTAGAGGAGAAGGAGAAGGGGAATTCGAGGAGGAATAGGAAAAGAGGCCGCTGCAATCAGACTATAAATTGAATAAATAAATTAATTAATAAAAGAATATAATATCTAAGAAATTGCAATATAGAAGTGCTGAACATAAGAGGAAGCCAAGCCAAGGTGAATAGATAATATATATATATATATACTATAATTATGTATACATATGTAAAATATATTATATGCATATATATTAGTTTATATACACATTGTTACTTATATGTACCAACATACACACAGTGAGTGTATGTATGTATACATAGTATGTATTTTTGCGTGCATGTGTGTGTATATGTGTATGTGTGTGAATAATGGAAAATTGATATGAGGCCATTGTAACTCCCATGTCAAATTTGACAAGAAAATTATGAGAAGGTATAGTTCACCCTCCTTCATGGATTGATAGGAAACATTCTAAGAAAACACAAACTGAGGAAATTTGCCATACTGAGAAGGGACATGTGTCGTCATTAAGATGAGTTTATTTCAGAACTAAAATATCAGTTTCATAGTTGAAAAGCAACTGGCAAAATCTCAAAGTGATTACAGATTAACTATATATATATATATATATATATATATACATATATATACATATATATGTATATATAGTTATATATACCATAATCTTTCTGAGTGCATCCACCACACACAATTATTTAGTCATTAACACTGATAATTTAAAAACATGTTTTACAACTATGAACAGAATAGGATAGCAGTTTCTTCTTGCCTATGTGTGCGGTCAGATGTCTGTGTCCTGTGTGCCTATGTGTTTGAGTAAATGCAAATGTGCCAACCCTGTCATGTAGAGGTTAGAGGAAGACATTGGGTTTATTGGTCTACTACTCACTCTCCGTGTTTTTCTCTTGAGACAAACTCAATAAGCCTGGAGTTAGGCCAGCAACCAGTAAGCCCCAGTGGTCCTCCTGCCTCTGCCCCACATACAAACACAACCATGCCTGTCTTTTTAATGTGGGCTCTGGAGATTTGAAATCAGTTTCTCAGGCTTGAGTAGAGAACAGTTTTATCCACTGAGCCATCTTCTCAGCCTGGGAATGATATTTCAAACATTAATTTTACTGTTACTGTTTTAAGTGTGTGTGTGTGTGTGTGTGTGTGTGTGCATGGAATTGCTGGTGTGCTCAGAAACTGGAGATTTCACACTGGAGCTAGCATTATAGGCAGTTGTGAGTCACCTGGTATAGATGCTGGGAATTGAACTCAGGTCCTCTGGAAATGCAGTGCACACTCTCAGTTGCTGAGCCATCACTTTAGCCTCCTAGGAATGATTTTAATCTTGATCACAGAGTCATCTCTCCAGGACCCTGGGAATGAGCCATCTCTACAGCTGCTGGGAATAACTTTTATCTAAAAACGTATCTGAACTATATCTGCATCAAATTTATTATTCTTGGCATGAAACCTTGCGATTTAGCATGAGATAACTGTCCCACTGCCATGTGCATGGATTTCTGTCTGCCAACATCATTGCACAAGATCAACAAAAACTGTACTTTAACTGTAAAGGAAGAAATGGAACTGACAAAATGCAGAGATTGTATTATAATAATAATAATAATTATTATTATTATTATTATTATAGTTAAAAGGCAAATTTAACAAGGTCACTGACCATATGTCAGGAAAACAATCCGATTGTATTTGCACAAACCAACAAACAAATCATTTAAGCAATACATCAAGTACTTAAGAAATTTAGAAGTGAGAATATTTAAAACCTTCTGATGGAAACAAAGACAATGAATTCCTCACAAAGAGATGTCAGCTCTTCTGAAAATAACTGTCAGGTCTAGTGGAATCTCAATAAGAAAAGAGTACCTTTCCATTGTGGAAACTGACAAGACGGTTCTAAGATTTAGAGGGAACTAAATTGCTCAGGCATCAGTGAAAGTATCTATACAATGTATACAGTCAGAGACCAGTCACTCTGCCCATCCAGCATGAAATGCAGCCACTGGGTGCAAAGGATCAAGAAATAGAGGGAAAACTGAGTTGGGCAACTGAGCAGACTAAAGGAAGAAACAGCACCCTGCACATGCAGACAGTTGAGTTTTGCAGAAGTATTTGGTCAGCGGATAAGTCATATGAAAAAGAAACAAACCTCCTACAGTCCAGTTTAGTTACTAGTGGAATTTAGGAACCTATGTAAGACTGTGTTGTTGACAGAGTGTTTTTATGAGAAACAAAACATTGACCATAAATAAAAAAGATCTGTACATTGATGGTACTAAAGCCCGAATGTTGGTTTATAACAGACATCATTAAGACACTGACTGAATGTATTTGAAACACATAAAAGGTACAGTGTTTGCTTATTTGGTGTGCAAAGAATACATACAAGGTAATAGGAAAAAGACTTCACTATGTAAATATGAGCAAAGAGACTTAAACACAAAATTTAAAAGCCTAAGTACTCAATTAGTCAATGAACACATGCAATGGTGTTTAATCTCCTTGTTCATCAAGGAAATGCAGTCTCTTTGGAGGATTGTCAGTAGCTAGTGAGGCTGAGCATATGCATACCATGTGAGTCAACTCCAGACTTTGGTTTCTGCCCAGTTTAAAAAAGTAAAAGAGGTTACTGTGTAAAGCAAACACACAGAGAAATGTTGATAACACAGCTATTCATAATGGCCCTAAATTGAAAACGGTCCAGATTTTGTCTATCATCAGATGAAGGAATAAATACTGGATGGTATGTCCATACAGTGGAATACCAAGTACTATACAAACATTAACAAACTAGACCTATGGCAAACCTGGTGGGTTTCACAAACATATTGTTGAATGAAAGAAACAAGCCATG
The DNA here is from genome assembly GCF_978045245.1 of Mus caroli. Lineage (NCBI taxonomy): Eukaryota > Metazoa > Chordata > Mammalia > Rodentia > Muridae > Mus > Mus caroli. The sequence continues at coordinate 9,858,164 of NW_028227268.1, forward strand.
CTGAGTGCAGACAGCATGATTTAAACTGTGGAGTCTGAAAGTCCATGTGTGTAAATTATGGTTTTTTTCACTAAATATTATATATGTATATGTATACATATATGTATATGTATTAGTGTTGTGATGAGTGCATGTGTATGTTTTGTGAGTGTGTGTGTGTGTTTGTAGACCAAAGAAGAGCCTCCAATATCATTCCTCAGATGCTGTCTTCATCATTTTTAAAGATGGCATGTTTCACTGATCTGGAACTCACAAAGTAAGCTAGACTGGCTGTCTTAACACCCCCGAAAACCACCTCTCTCTTCTTTCCAGACTTTGGATTTATCAGTTCATGCCACCATGCCTGGCTTCTTTATACTGGTCTGGCAGATCAAACACTGGTCTTCCTGCTTGCAACACAAACACTTTACCAACCGGACCATCTCCCCATATATGTTTATAATTAACATATAATGCCAATATATGTCATTATAATCTCAGGAAATGTTAATTTTGTCCCATTGTCAATCTTCACCTTGCTTCCCAGCGAAGCTCTGTATCAGCATGACATCATTTGCCTTGTTTATGTATCAAATTATTCACAAGAAAGAAAAATAGATATTTTAGAAACTCAGGACAGTTAGAGACTTGAAAGTTTTCATTTCTGTCATCATGACGTTCCTCAAAAATTTTATCTTCCAAATAATATATCTGTGCACTTTTATAAAATATCAAATGTTTCCCTGGGAAACAAATATTTGTAGAGGCATGTATTGCAAAAATTATCATTGAGAGAAGGGAGGATTAATTCCTATTACAAAGAGATGTTTTTCAAGTGAGGGCACTTCAGAACTTTCAAAGTCACTTTAGGAAGTGACCTAATTTATTGTAAACTCTGGGTTATTGGATGCTAAGGTGGATTTTGATGTGTTTGGGACATCACACAGATTTGTACTCTGGACTTGTATTCTGGAGTACAGAGCAAACGTAGATGCACAAAGTATATTTCTAAGTCTCTCTTTCACAGGCTTCTTTGGTCTTGAGATAGCACGAGGACTAGAATCTCAGCTCTCAGTTGGCTTTCATCATGGCCAGTATTCACACCACTGTGAGAATGCAGCTGATCGGTGACTCTCCACTCCTGAAGCACCTGTAAGAACTCACATGAAAGAGCCAGATGCACAGAACATGAAGACCATGAGAAGTGTGCACTGTTCACGTTCATCAGCAAGACCCGTGCCACTTGCAGTTTCAGCTTAACCATTGGTGCTGGTGCCTCTTGGGTAAGCCTGAGGAAGAAGAACTGAGTTATTTGGATTTTTTTCCTTTCCATTATAAAGTTATGCCTCTCTCAACTCACTCGGCAGATTTTCCCCCAGGAACAATGACTCAATGAATGTCACAATGAATGTGTTTTGGGCCAACGCGATTGTAAGTCCAGTGGTAGGTTTTACAGAAAAGCACTCAGCCATTATGTGGAGTGGAAATGACAAACAATGATGGCAGAGGTTCAGAAGGCAGAGGGTTGACCTAAGACCTTGGCTCTGGATCTTTGCTTGCTGGGTTACAGCGTCTCTGTAAGAAGTACTCAGAACTTCTTATCAATGCTGCTTGTAAGCAATCACTGGTCTCCTACTTATTAAACAAAAAGTGTAAAGTCTACATGAAGATAAACAATGAGATTCTAGGGAGCCAGAGATCCGATTAAGGGTCAGAACTCTGTAGTGCAGGGACAACAAAAAAGTTCTTCCCAACCCCCTTGGGATCCTGAGATGGGGTGAGTTGTCATGGTTTACCAAATAGATCTAGTGTAAAATCCTCCACACATTTAATTTCGCTTCTCAGAAATCTGAGATTTAGTGTTAAGCAAAGGACAATTGGTGTGTCCAATTCCATGGATAACAAAACCGAGTTTCCCTAGGAAGCCTGGAGAGTGGTCTGGGGGCTTTAAGAATATAAATCTGACTTTAATTAACTCAGAGGACCTTTTTGTCAGCCTGTATTCAGAACAAGGGACCAGGGCTTCCCCCCCACCCCCACCCTGCTCTTGTGATTTTCTGCAGCTAAAGTCAAATACTTTGCATGTGAATATAAGTATACATCTAGCAAATAGTTTTCAAAAACAAAACAGGGCATCCATATATTCTGTTTTTTCATAGGCAACTTGCAGGGCCTATGATCGTGTTTGTGAACGCTACGGTCATCAGTTTCTCCAGTTACTTTCAAACCCTGCTGTCCTCTTTTAGCCCTGCTTTGCCGATGCTAGGACCTCTCAACATATTTTGTCTGTAGAATGAACTGTTCGGTGTTCGGGAGGCTTGATTGGCTCAAGGAAGCACCAACATCCACTACAACAGATGCTCAAAGGAGGGAATGCTTAGGCCTTTCAGTTGGGTCTGGTTCTCATTTGCATTAAGCCTACACTCATTTTATTTTAGTAGTTGATTTTATGACATGCCTTATATGCTTTGCTTATACAACAAAACGCACTTACCAAAATGATACAATTCATTGCCCTGTGTCATTGAATAATCTAGTGTTTAGAAGAGTTCAAATTTAAAACAGGAATGGGTTGGTTTTTTTTTTTTTTTCAACTTTCGAAACAGCAGAGAGGATAACACACAGGCACACAGACACGTCCGTGGCTACGCTCGGTTGTCGGATTTACTACATCTGGAGCTCACCTGGGAAGGGAGTTTTTCTTGATTCAATCATTTGACATGGAAATTCCCACTTCTAATCCAGATCTTTTGACATGGGAATACACACCTTCAATCCAGATCTTTTGCAGTGGGAAGATTCACCCTTAATCTGGCCACACCTTCTGCTGGCAGCTTCCATGTCTGTATAGAAGACATGGGAGAAGGAAGCTTGCTCTCTTTGCCTACTTGCTCTCATCCTCACTGGTAAGTGTGTTCTTTCACTGATATTAGGGCCTTCTTCAGGGTTCTGGCATCAGCTGAAGATGAGATGAGATATACAACCTCAAGGTCTGAATGACTACTGGATTCTAGTACCTTCTGTTGACAATTGTTGGATATATATATATATATATGTATATATATATATATATATATATATATATATATGGAGAGTGTGTGTGTATTGTACTATACATATATATATACATATATATGTGTGTGTATATATATACATATATATGTGTATATATGTATATATGTGTGTACATTATATATGCATAGGTGTAACACATATATGTGTGTGTATATACATATACAGACACACACACACACATATATATATATACATATATATACATATATATATATATATATATATATATATATATATATAGTATATAGTATATAGATTCCTTTTTTAAGATCTCTTTCTCTAGAAAATCCTAATGCAGATACATTGAATTTTCTTCAGGACACATGTGGAATAGTGATGGCGAAAGGGCTCCAAGCCCAAGATTTAAAATCCATACATTTTTATTAAAATTATTCATTTTTATCTTATGTGTATAAACAGTTTGTCTGCATGTATTCATGTATACCACATGTGTGCAATGCCCATGGAGGCCAAAAGAGGGTGTTGGAACCACTAGACCCATATTTAGAGATGGCTGTGAGCAATCCCAAGAATGCTGTGCTCCGATTCCCAGTCCTCTACAAGAGTAGTATGCAGTATGAACCACTGAGTCATCTCTTCAGCCCTCAAACTCATACATCTTGACTAGGAGACATCTTGTGGGAAATGAACCCTAATAAAGCCAAGTATGAGAAAATGGGGAGTGGCACTTCACCTCTCTGAATGTGGCTCCTCTTTGTTCAGCTCAGGTCACCATGCCTGCATCAGAGGTTGGCTAAGTCACTTCTGTAACACACTGCTGCCAACATTTGAGCACTAGTCAGGAAGTCATTGGTCTTTGTGCTGCATATCAACCCACTCAGTGATTCTCATAAACCTACATGAGAGATTCATCTAAATTCTCACATGTAGATAAGGAAATTGGGGCACAGAGTAATGAACTGAAATTAAAGATCCTGACATTTAATAATAGAGCTTGAGTTTGGTTTAGATCTCCTGGCCATGAGAGCATTATCACCCTTGTCAACAGCATGAGACAATGATATTCCTACACAATACAACTCGTGTAGTTATCCTGGTTTACTTCAAGACTTCAGTAATATCCTGAAGAGATTTCCCAGCACTTAAGAGTACCTGCCTCTCTTCCAGAGGACCTGAGTTTGATTCCCAGCATCCATATAGTGGCTTGAAACTGTTTCTAATTCCAGTTCCAAGAGATACAACATCATCTTCTGGCTTCCTTAGGGTACCATGAGCACATATGGTAAATAAACATATATTCACACAAAACACCTGTACACATAAAATAAAAATAATTTAAAAAAATCTTCAGTACTCAGCAACCATTTTGCTCCCTTTGTTAGCACTTGAATACACACACACACACACACACACACACACACACACATTTAAGAATGTTGGCCTCAAGATATATTTGCTTTAAGGGAGATGAATAAGAAAATCATTTCCTGGCAACTCACTGTTTCTTTTATATTTCGATTTTTAAGTAGTAACAGGAATCTAACCCCACTGTTTGGTCTCCCACTTTCTCCTCACTGACAGGTCTTGGCTGGCCCAGAAGCTTGTGAATGACTGTGTTCCCATTCATGGTGGCTGAGTGGTGCACAGAGGAATCTCATCTCAGGGATTTTTCAGTTAATGCGGTGGTGGGGAGGCAACCACACGGTTTTGAACGGTTGCAGGTGAACTTTTGCCCCTGGCTCATGGGGTGAACACAGAGATCCTAACAAAGTCCACCTTGCCTTCTGCTCTACTCTTTTTGTACCCCATTTTGCTGCTTGACTGGTTTGAAGAAGAACCTCAATTTCTGGAGTCGCATTTAACAATATACACAGATTAACAGATAGATCTAGACCAGTAACGACTGTGTTGTCTGTTATATTGTGGGGGTTTGGTTTTGTTTTGTTTGGAGGATTATTGGACATGTAAGATAGGCCCTTGCTTGTGCTAGGTAGGCTGCCTGTCATTTAGTCACACCTCAACCAAGACCAGTGGCTTTTGATCATTTTCATTTTTTCTTTGCCCTATAGACAGTTAGTTGAATTGTTTTGTGACAGTTTGGATTGTCATGACTGTGGGCTGTGGTGCTTAATTGAAACATCCTTTAACACATAGGAAACCCACCATAGCTGAAGGTTTTACAGCCCAGTATTTCAGTAGTGCCTCTAGCAATGTTGTTTGGCTGAGATATACATATAAGTCTTTCTTTCTTTCTTTGCAACAGACTGAATCACAGTGAGGAACTCTGCAAGCATCTCTTTGAATGTACATCCAACTGAAGAACACAAGCAAAGTCCACAACGAGATAAAATGCCAGGTAAAAGTGATAAAATGAAGAAAAATCATATCTGATGACACAGCAAAGCTATATCAGCAATGGTTTCATAGAGCCTACTGGAAAAGGATGTAACAAAAGCGCTTGGGAAAGTTATTCTGCAATATCAGGTAGAGCTGACTGTATGCATCCCCAGAGACCCAGAAACTCTACTCCTGAATTTAAGAATGTTAATATTAACTACGTGTTTTCTGCACACTGCATGCAACAGTGCATATGTGAAGGCCCGAAGACAACTTTTAGGACTCATTCTTTCCTTACAAACATAGGTCAGATGAACAACCTTGGCAGTAAGCATCTTTATCCACTTGAGTTCTTTTGCTGCTCCCTCCACTACCAAATTTCTACCCATCAGACACGTGCACAAATATTCACTAAAGCTCTTGACTCTGGCTGCATATGTACCAAAAGATAGCCTAGTCGGCCATCACTGGAAAGAGAGGCCCATTGGACTTGCAAACTTAATATGCCCCAGTACAGGGGAACGCCAGGGCCAAAAAGTGGGAGTGTATGGGTAGGGGAGGGGGGGGTATGGGGGACTTTTGGGATAGCATTGGAAATGTAAAAGAAGAAAATATCTATATCTATATCTATATCTATATCTATATCTATATCTATATCTATATATATATATATATATATAAAGCATTCACTCGAGTGCCTACAGCAATAGTATTTGAAGTGTCAAGAACTGGAAACAACTCAGATGCTTTTCAGCAGCACGGCGGGTAAAGAGCTTATAAGCAGATGCACTATGGTTCCATCTTATATATAAATACAAAGAGGCAAAATGAATCTGTGCTATTTGTGCTATTTGATATCAAGATATTGAGACTGGAGAAATGGCGCGGTCAGTAAAATGCTTGCTGTGTAAGCATAAGGACTGACTTGAAAAGATCTCCAACAGCCACGTAAAAAGTGGGTGTGTGGACAAACACCTGTAACCCTATTCCTGTGGAAGTTGAGGATATACGTGTGAACATGTATAAACATCTAGATATGTATACATAACACACACATATACACATAAGACAATAATGTTGGGTAATAGACTGGTGGGCTGGGGATGCATCTCAGTTGGAAGATTCCGTGTCTAGCAGGCACAAGCTTGGGTGTTGAATCTCCAGCAATGCATAAACTGCTCATGATACCACTTGCCAGTCACTTGTGAGGACTTCATGGCCATTCTATTCCATACTGTAGAAGTCAGGGTGCCAATCAAACCGGCCATTGTTGGGAGGCCATGACTGGTAAGATGCCTGATGATATTTTGAAGGTTGGAGAACTTTCTATGACTTGGTCAGGGGGCTGCTACCCAGGTGTGCTCCTTGTAAAATTTCAGAGCACCACATATATTTGCTGCATTCACTTTTTTTTTCTTTCTGTACACGTGTTTGTTATTTTTTTTTTCAATAAAACTTTAAAACATGCAGGTGGTGTTGTGGAAACCAGGAGTGTGTATTTATGTTAGTTCTTTACCTAACGCTTGGCTGTAGGTAGAGTGGTTCAGTGAAGGTTTAAGAGGCAGGTAGAGGAGTCGGAGGTGGGCGCTGATTCCCAGCTGCAGGCTGGGCTGCCAGTAAAATAATTTACCTGAGATATGCTTCAGAACTGAAGAGCTGTCATATGTAGAGTGCAGGATGCTTGCTAAAGATACCTATACCCATAGGTCAGTATGGATTTAAAGACACCGTAGAGGCTGGGTCCACAACAGCCCCACGGGTAGTGATAAGGAATATAAAGACAGGAAGGATGAAGACAGGTGCCCAAACTCTCCTTTGAAATGTCACAATTTTTGTCTTTCAAGGGTCATACATATTTCCATATTTGAACATGGTCTTATTGCTTTTCTTTCTCCATTCCATGATTGGGGGAATCACAGCACTTTGAATGAGCTATATGTTCCTGATTTTTAAAGCCTATTCATTTTTTTTAATGTGTATGTGTTTTCTGCTTCCGTGAATGTCTGTGTATGCACCTCACCCATGCAGCATTCACAGAGGCCAGAAGAAGGCATTGGGTCCTCTGGGACTGAAATTCCAGATGGATGTCGGTCACCATGTGGTCGCTGGGAGTCGAAGCTTGGTCCTCTGTAATGGAAGTCAGTGCTCTCATCTGCTGACCTATCTCTCCAGCCCCCATTTCTTTATCTTTTAATCCCTAGAAGGCAGTCAGGCATCATGTGCTATTGGTTTCTCTGCTGCTTTGCTAAGTGATACCGAGACAATCCTTTACCTTGAATTTCATCTGTCAAGCAATGCTTAGCGTAATGAGGCCCACATATGACACTGTTGTACCTTCTAGGTTTACTACTAGGAGTGACTCTAGGAAACTAATTTAATATGAAATCATGTAATCCCTCCAACAGCTCTCTACTAACACATTCATTTTCTGTCTGTTCTTAATATTCACCAGTCCTTTTGGATCCCTCCCGGGGGAGGGCTTTGTGTGGGTTCTTCTGCTACGGGTAGTTCTGGAGGGAGGCACCTTGCCTGGAAACCAAAGGAGCACACAGGGTACAGTGTAGCATAGTGTTAGTCCTGGCGGCCAGATAGGGCTTGTCATTTGTGTCCCAGAGAAAGGTCCTGCTGTTGAAGGCTTGAGTGTAGGCAAATAACATATTTTAAATGCTGTACAGCATACGGAAATTTCTATTACTGCAAACATTTGGTTTGGGTCTGTGCCTGTTCAGCATATTGCACATTTCTAAATTAAGTCTCTTCTAAACGGAGCAGTTATGATTCAGGCCCCCAGTTCCCTGTGGGTGGAGAGCCCACAGTACGTGTTGGGCACTCAGTTTTCTTCAGCTAACATGTGCAGATCCGAATCACAACCTGGATTTTTAATTCTGTAGAGGCAGAGGTGGGCTGCTGGGCAGGGCTGAGACTTGCGGTATAGAATATTGAGCTCCTGAAACTCTGGTCCATATGGGACGACAGTGGAGGAGCAGAGAGCTTCAGGTCACAAACCTCTCTTCTCTGAAAGGCCTCGTATCATAAATTTGAAACACCAGACTTCTGATGGAAGGAATCAGAAAGGGCCCTTTCGTATGCCCTAGACATCCACGTCTTTGTAGAGAGTGTATCCTTCTAACACTAAAACACAGTGGTAGTGGAATTCTGCTTCTTGGAACTTTCTTAGCTTTTCTATTTTTCCAGTTATTGAACAAGTCCTGCTTTTTTTTTCCTCAGAAAGTAAAACATTATCCATAATATAACAGATACGCGGCAGTTCTTCATGCCGTTTTACCTTCTTTGCCAAAGCGGTGATGAGTTTTCTACTTAAAAAAAAAATAAGCCATAGATTTATTATTTGGACTAGATCACAGTCAACATGTCTGTGGATATTATAAACTTGTGCCACGATATCAGCGTTGACTTATTTAAGATGAAATTATCCATGGGGTTATTGAAATGGCTCAGCAGAAAGGTGCTTACCTCTGAAACTGAGGACCTGAGTTTCATTCAGAGGACCAATACAATGGAAGGAAAGAACTGACTCCTGCAGGCTGTCCTTTGTCTTCCACAGGCAAGCAATGCCATGTATGTAAGCATACACACACACACACACACACACACACACACACACACACACACACAGAGACGGAGAGGGAGAGGGAGAGGGAGAGGAGAGAGAGAAAGAGCACACAAACAAATAAATATAATTTAAAATTTTCAAAGTATAAGACTGGAGAGGTGTCTCAGTGATTTAGAGAACTGGCTACTCTTCTAGAGGATCCGGGTTCAATTCCCGGAACACACACTGTGGCTCATAGCTGTCTTTAACTTCAGTTCCAGGGTATCTAATGTCTTCTGGCATGTGTTGGCACTGCACACATGTGATGCTAAGACATCCATGTAGACAAAGCACTTGTACTGGTAAATGAAAAAGTGAGTGAAGGGCAAATAAAAAAATAAAATAATAAATAAAAAAGTAAACCCTGCACTTCTCTTGACTTCTCGTACTACTTTCCTGACAAAATTTGCCAGCATTTGACCTTCATCTGCTCTCCTTATAAACAGGAACGTGATCTCAATTTGCATCAGAAATTAGCCATCAGTCAAAACTCTGAAATGAGAAATGCCTAGAACAGCACATGGTTCTGATGTTATGATTGCTTGCATGCTCTCAGCTCGGGGCCTGAGATGTAATTGTAATTGAAACACACACACACACACACACACACACACACACACACACACACACAACCCCAAAACCAACAAACAAAAAAACCCTGTAGAGTTTAGGTATGTTTTGCTATAAGAAGGTCTTTGGTTTTAATCTATTTGGAATTTCAGAAGTAATCCCATCTGTCTGTCTAAAGATATAAACTTACAACTCCACCTAAGTGGTTTTTCTTCTCTTTTAAAGACTGTTTTTGTTTGTTTTAATTACTATAAAATGATTATAGCTTTATCACCATGATGATGCATAGAGAGACTCAGAATGATAGTATAGAACCTACAAATTAAATGACATGTGCGCATACAAATGCTTCCCTTTTTGATTTGCTTTCTTTTTTTTTTCTTTCTGTTGTTGTTGGTGGTGGTAATGTGCAATGAGGAGAAGAATAGGATCTTCAACAAATAGTGCAGAGAACACTGGGTATTCAGTAACATAAATGGACAGATGTGTGTGTGTGTGTGTGTGTTCGTGTGTGTATGTGCATGTATGTGCGAGTATGTAGGTGCATGTATATGTATGTGTATATGTATGTGTGAGTGTGTAGGTGTGTATATGTGGGTGTGCATTTGTCATTTCCTTATGCGTTGCTGAGAGATTTGTTTCTTTCCCTTGATTTTCTTATCAGAGGCAGCTTAGTGTCAGGTGGCCCACGGCGGAACTTTCTGCTTGTGGCATTGTTGTACTGACTAAGTTTGCTGCTAGGAGTGACTCTAGGAAGCCAATGTAATGTGAAATAATAGAGTCCCTCTCACAGCTCACTAATGAAATTGGGGGGGGTGGTTAGTTTTTCATATTCATAATTTCCCATCAATCCCTGTGAGTGGATGGCACACACAAAATGGAGATCTTTACCAGCACCGAAACAGTCACCAGAAAGTAAAATAAAGTTGTACACTCATGAACTGAAGTAATGGAGCTATGAGTGGGAAAGATGGGATGTTTTTAGGATATTGGTTTAAGGAAGGTTTTTAAAAATAAAAATACATGAAGCAAAAATAAAATTGTCACATGACATCACACACGACGGTAGAGTTTTGTTCTCAATGAAGGGTATGATAAACAGGGCTCAGTGACAGTATGCAGAGAGGAGAGGGGTATGTGGTACAAACCACAGGCCTTGGGTAGTCCTGAGCTTCACATTCACAATATTAGTGTTGGTTGTTGACCCTACCACTGACTTGCCATGAACGGGAGGCTAGCCATTTCTTGGCAGAGCTGGGGTCCTTCTGAGGGATTACAATAGGCTAATCAGGGCCAGGATTTGAATTACTGAGAATTGGGGGGGGGTCTTGGGGCTTGAGAAAGAATGAACACGAATCAGACTTATTGTTTGACTGCTGAAGACTTCAGATACCAGTCTATATTTCTGGTAAGTACAGCATGTATTTGCCTTAGCAGAGCCTTCATTCAGGCACAGTACAAAGACCAAGTCTTTGGCATTAAGTACCGTGTCTGCAGGTACCACCTGACTGGTATGTACACCATTGGAGGTGTACAGCAGTGAGATCCTTGTTTCATGCTATTCAACATCAATGATAGTATATCTTCCATCGCATTGTACAGACACACTCAGAGCTTAGACAGTTCTATGGAGGATTATCACATGACTTACTTCCTTCATGCCCCAGTCACACAGAAAGATCCAATTTGTTTTGACACTAAAGTGTGAATAAATATTTCACTTACTGAAATGAACATGTGGGACAGTATGAAGACAATAAATTTCCTCTTTTGGATGTGCTGGTCTAGGGATCAAATGCAGAGTTGCTTGGATGCTAGAAAACCACTCTACCATGGATTTACACCCACTCCCAGTACTGTATCTCACCTTGAGGACCTTTCTACTGACCTGGGCTATCCCTCAGCTCTCTCTTATCCTGTCAGTCTCCCTCTCCCCGGAAAGCTCTCATTCATTACAGCTCTGTTCCCTAGGCTACCTGCATTCTCATGGCTAAAGGAAGGGAGTGTGGAATGTGCCCCAATGCTACTAATTTTCCTTCTCTGATGGCCTGCATAAAATTTCTGATTCCACTGATTTCCAAGTTACCTTGGATGTGTTCTTCTCATCTGTAACATAGGGTTAATAATGCCAACATCATAGTATGATCACAAAGAATCAATGAATTAATATACGCACAGTTCTCAGAAAGGCATCTGGCACATAGAAAATAATCAGTGTGGCTTACTCTTATCCAGTTTCACCCATCTTAGGAACTTGGCAGATGTAAAATAGACACTGATTGGCAGTGGCCTCTGTTTGCTTTATTGTACAAACTGAACATTCAGCTGGATGGCCAAATTCTTTGGTCCTGAAGTAGATAAAACACCATAGAATCAGAAGGTACATAGTTAATTGTATGATTTTATCATCATCATCATCATTATTATTATATGTTTGTGTGACTATACATATATGTGAGTGTGTGCATGTGTGTGCATTTTTATATGCATGTGCATATGTGTGGGTATATGCATGTGTTGTACTTGTATATATGTGTGTATGCATGGCTGTGTACATGTATGTGTGGACTAAGAAGACTGTTGCCACCTCAGTTCTCTCCTCCCACCAAAGGTTCCAGGGTTTGAACCCCAGTCATCAGACTTACTCACTGAGTCCATTTTACCCACTGAGCCATCTCATGGGCTCTAACATCTATAGTTTGGTTTTTTTTTTGTTGTTGTTGTTGTTAATTATTTAGTTATTTTGGTGCTTGGCCTATGTATGTCTGGAACTGGAGTTACAGACAGGTGTCAGCTTCTATGTGGGTGCTGGGAATTGAACCCAGGTTCTCTGAGAGAGCATCCAGTGCTCTTAACTACAGAGCCATCTCTCCAACCTCTACATCTTTTCTCTTCTATATGTCTCTTTAAGCTTTTTTTTTTTCTAGCCCATGTGCCCCTCTTTAGCTACCAAACAACTTCTATTCTGAAACATCAAAGCAAACCACTGGGCAAGACTGTTGCCACAGACATTTTCACACTTGAAAAATGTATTTAAAGCCTTCCTAAAGCATATCTATAGGCAGCAATTCCTTTTATTTTTTGTGTCTTTTGAAGGAAGCAGCAGGGACTCAGTATAGAAGTGAATTTTACTCCATTTTCAGCCTTTTTTGCAGTCATAACATAGAGATTGAGCATTCCTATTGGTCCGGGCTCTACACATATAGCAGAAAGATGGAGAACAAAATGATGTTGAATGCTATTCAAATAAAAAAAAAAACCTCAACATGCACACACACACACACACACACACACACACACACACACACACACACCATGTGCTTATTACGTAATGTCAGATGATCTTTTTCTTTAATAGGACACCTTCTATGGCCTGAATCTCCCAAGCGGCGGCCCATGTTCCTATATTTGATTGATCCCTGATTGACAATGTGCGGTAAATAGCGTGAAGTTCCCTATTTCTCAGTGAGAAGACGATTCATGGGATGGCAGAGGAAAAATGAAAACCATTTCCCTTATTAAAAAAAAATCTGTGCTGAAGAAACCATCATCTCATCTCTTTCCTTTCCAGGAAAGTCACAGGGAAATGTGCAAAATTCAGCATACTTACCACTGCAGAAAACTCTGCCAGTGAGCAATGTGTTGATCAAAGTTCCGAGGAGCAGAGGTGCTCAAATATTTACTCAGAGCACTTCTCCAAAAGGTACCCAAGGGTGCTCTGAGGTGGCCACCGACGGACTCTTGGCAGGGACAGCACTTCCTCTGTTCTAAAGGACCATTCATTCATTCGCACCTGGCTCTTCCTCACACCCACTCCCTTCTTCTTCTTTCTCTCCAGAGCCCCTTAGGAAGATGTTTTATGAACTGTGTGCTTGCAGCAAAGAATGTTGTTTTCCTACATCGAGGAGGAGAACAGAAACTTTGAGAATCTTGCTTGCTTCTCAGCCTCAGGAATGCAGCGGCTCAGACACTCTCTGAGAAAAAGAGACTCCTCATGATACAGTGTCACACCTGGAGACAGATGCCCCACTGTGATGCCCTGAACCATCCCTGGTCTCTGTTCCTCCACTTGCTAACTTTTGAAATCTCCTTCTCTTCCATTAATACCAGGGCAAATGAAAAATCCCGATATTCTGTTCTTATTCCTCATGCTTGACTTGCCCTTAGGCAAGTACTGTCTCGCTCCAACACTCCTCAAAACCATAGTTCATGAAGAGGAATAGATCAGTAGTGGGGTAGTTATCCAAATAGGTACCAATATCTGTACTTTGTACATGAGGGTGTCTCTTCGAAAGGTATATTTATTGATGCATAAATGTAGCAGATGAGACTAAATGAAAAAAAAAATCACCACTTGGAGCTCATTAAAATTGTAATATTGAGTCAGATAAAACATCTATCAGTTTTAGTTTTCTGGGATTTACAAACACATTTTGTTTTTGAAAAGCTTTAGATTTACTTATTTTCTGCATGTGCATCATTTTCTGGGCATACATTGCTTAGTACCCTCAGAGGTCAAAAAGAGCATCATAGCTTTCCGTGCTGGAGTTATGAATGGTCGTCGAGCACTGTGTGGATGCTGGGAACTGAACCCTGGTCCTCTGGTAGAGCAACAAATGTTCTTCACCACTCAACCATCTCTCAGACTCGCAAATACATTTCTTAACAAGGTTTCATTGGTCTATGCTATGTTAATTTTTAGTAGGTGAAGGCATACAGATTTATTTTTCAAACTGTAGGTAATTTATGGACCATTGAGATTGCTCTGTGGATAAATGCACTTACTGCCAAAGCTGACATCCTGAGTTAAGTCTCTGGCACTCACATGATGGAAAGAGAGAAATAAGTCCTGAAAGTTGTTCTCTGACCTCCACACATGTGCACTGGGGCATGTGTGCTGCCACCCCACAGTTAAGAAAAAATATGATAATATTTTTAAGTAGACAATTTAGGTTTTATTGATTTGAGAACTCTATTATAAATTGTTTTACACATTTAGAGCTATATTTGCCTTTGTAGATACTCACATTTCTACACAAGTTTTGTGAAATAATCACTTATTGTTTAGACTTACTTATGTATATCCAATATCTTGTACACATAGGATGGGTAGTTAAATCCACAGAAATATGTCATAAGTGCACATGATATTCAATACTGCATCCATGTCTTTATAGGCACATTTCTTGCTTGACTCTGACAGGGGCTCCTTATTATAGACATTTATTCCTGGTTACAATTAAAGATATAAATGTGTAAAATACACTCCTTCTGGTTGTAATTAAGTATTTTTCTCCTTCCAAATCTGCAGAAATTGAAGTAATTGCTTCAAAATTGTAAAATGTAGGTTCCATTCAGTTCTCAGCCAACTTACATGTGTCCATTCTGCTTGAGACTTGTGCTTTTTTTTTTTTTTTAAATCTCTTAGCCTTTGGTAAAAGAGAAGAAACAGTCTAATGGATTTATGGAAAAAATGTTTTTAACAGACTTGCTTCTTTTTAATAAGAGCACTTATTGCTATCATTATTATTGTTGTTGTTGTATGTGTATTGGTGTGTGTGTGTGTGTGTGTGTGTGTGTGTGTGTGTGTATTTGCATGCATTTCACAGCATGCAGCAAGTTGAGATTAGAGGAAACGAAACATGTGGAGTTGGTTCTTCCCCTCCATCTTTACATGTGCTCCCGTATCTGAATTCAGGTGCTTAAGCTTATGTAACTTAACTTATTCTTTTTTTTTGCTCATTAGAATTTAGTGTGTGTGTGTGTGCACACGCGCGCACGCACGCGCACGTGTGAGTGCATGTGCACACATGTTCAAACATGAGCCAGTAACCTCAAAGGTAAGAAAAGGG
The DNA here is from genome assembly GCF_978045245.1 of Mus caroli. NCBI lineage: Eukaryota > Metazoa > Chordata > Mammalia > Rodentia > Muridae > Mus > Mus caroli. The sequence continues at coordinate 9,873,551 of NW_028227268.1, forward strand.
TGTTGGGTCCCCTGAAGCTGGAGCTCCAGGCAGTTCTGAGCTGCCTGGTGTTTTTACTCAGAGACAAACTCTTGTCCCCTGCAATAATAATAATGAGCCCTTAACTTCCAAGCCATCTCCCCAAATCCTCAACTTCCCTCTTTGATGTAGAATTTTTATCAGAGAAATGGACATGGAAACTGGTTGCTTCTCTGAATGAGCAGAAGACAGCTGAGGAGCCCCTCCATCTTGTCTGCACTCCTTTTCTTCTCCTACCAGAGAAACCCAGTGAAACTGTAGGCTGTTTGCTATTTACCTAAACTTCAACTTCAACGCGTGCTCTGCAGTTTCACTGTGCCGAATCCACTCTGACAGTCCCATTTACAGAGGAAATTTCAATACAAAGAACTTTGGGGTGAGCAGGAAAGAAAGGGGGCTCCCTGTGGCTGTGCTTGTAAGCCATATTCTGATGAGCCCCACCGTCTGGTTTCAGCTCTACCACCGGAATCATGGGTATGATACTGTGCCTGGGATTAAATTCAAGGAGGAAGCATGCTAGGAAACACAGCAATTAATGTCCTATCTGTGTCACTGGATATTCTAAGAAATAATTGAAGTTTAGCCTGGGGCTCAGGATGCATGGCATTCTTTGTGTCAGTACACATCCATGCCCAGCATTGTGTTTTTTCACATCAATAAGAAAATAAACAAACCTGGGTGTCTGCAACAGAAAAATGGATTATGAAAAGTCGGTACTCATATACCAAGGAAATTTGTTCAGCTGTAAAGAAAAATGAAGTCATAAAATTTGAAGAAAAAAGGATAGATCTAGAAGTTTTATCTATTAAAAGCTCCCACACTCAGGCAAATATCAGAAGTTCTTTGTCATATGCAGAACCTAGCTATTGATTTTTGTGTATATACATGGTGGGCTGGCTAATTTTATGTGACCTTGACACAAGGGATAGTCATCAGAGAGGAGGGAACCTCAATTGAGAAAATGCTACCATTAGGATCAGGCTGTAGGCAAACCTGTAGGGCATTTTCTTAATTAGTGATTGATGGATGAGGGGCCAGTCCATTTTTGGTGGAGTCACTCCTGGGTAAATGGCCCTGGATTCTATACAAAAGCAAGCCATTGGGAGCAATCCAGTAAGTAGCACTCCTTCATGGCCTCTGCATCAACTCTAGCCTCTAGGTTCCTGTCCTGGCAAAGTTTCTGCCCCGACTTCCCTCAGTGATGGACTTTTACCTGGAAATGTAAACTGAAATAAGCCACATTGCTTTGGTTCTAGTGTTTTATCACAGCAACAGTAACCCTAATACACACGCACACACACACACACACACACACAAACAAATACACACACACACATAAACATAATTGTACACATACATATGTGTATGGTGGGTTGGGTAGGTGTCAATGTAGGTCATTGTACTGACTAGTTTTGTGTCAATGTGACACAACTGGAGTTATCACAGAGAAAGAAGCTTTAGGTGAGGAAATGCCTCCATGAGATCCAGCTGCAAGGCATTTTCTCAATTAGTGATCAAGGTGGGAGGTCCCCTTGTGGGTGGTGCCATCTCTGGGCTGGTAGTCTTGGTTCTATAAGAGAGCAGGCTGAACAAGCCAGAGGAAGCAAGCCAGTAAAGAACATCCCTCCATGGCTTCTGCATCAGCTCCCGCTTTCTGACCTGTTTGAGTTCCAGTCCTGACTTCCTTTGGTGATGAACAGCAGTATGGAAGTGTAAGCTGAATAAACCCTTTCCTCCCCAACTTGCTTCTTGGTTATGATGTTTGTGCAGGAATAGAAACCCTGACTAAGACAGTCATGAACCTAGAAAGAGGACTTTGAGGAAGGAACACTTATTGAGGGCAAGGGCAGTGTGACATAAAACTAGGAAAGGAGCTATTGGGGTTGGTCAGAAAAAGCAGGAAGAAGAAGGGTAAGATAAACAGAAACAAATCATATTTGGAAATACCATTATGGAACCTAATACTTTATATGATAATGTTAAAAATTAAAGGAAAGTGCAGTAACTATCAAGCCATACTAAGACCCGTGTATAAGATGACTGTAGGTCAAACACCCAAAACTCATCCATTTCCCTACAGCCTCCTGTAGTCTAAATGAAAAGGACTTAATACGTATCTTAAATAGGTTGGATTATTTTTTTATAGATTGCAGAAATGAGAATACATTGGTTTAAGAAAACAAATAAGCCATATATATATATATATATATATATACATGTTTCAACATATACCATAAATCAATGTTAGATAGATAGATAGATAGATAGATAGATAGATAGATAGATAGATAGATAGCTCAGAGTAAACCGAAGGGAAGAGTTTCATTGTTTGTTAGTAATGATTTTCTACTTTTGCCTGACTTGCAGTTTTGGCATTGTTGCATGTCTCCTTCAAGATCCTCAAAAGGAGATCATCATGTCTAAGACCCCTAGTAAGTTACTAACACCTACCAGAAAGAAGAATTTAAGGACACATTGGAAAGTCTATTTAAATTAAAAATGACACTTTGGACCTATATGAACTGATGGTGCGACTAAGGCGTAAATAAGGGACAGAGGGATAAAATGCTATCTTCTTAAGGAACAGAAATGTAGGTGCCCTGGGATGAAAAAGCTTGGTCAGTCCACCATCTATAGCCCCCTTACCAGTTTAATTCTGGAAACCTTAGCCTATTTTACAGGGCAGATAGGACCTCTGGTATTGCTGAATTAAAGGAGGAAAAGACTAAAATCTACTCAATTTCTAGAGTTTACTCAATAATGAAAACAAAAATAAACCAGTCTCGGTTTGCATGGCTTAAAAATGCCAAGAATGGTGATGGGGCTAGTAATCCCTTGTCACAATTAATTAAGTACATCCTCTAACAGGCTGGACTTCAGGCCCTTAATCTTCACACTTTCCTCTGGGGCTGCTGAACAGCTGCTTGGAGGTCTTAATGAATCTCTGACCAATTTGGACCATGGTCAAGTAGCAAAAACAACAGCCGGAGGTGTAATACGATATTCTGTGAAGACCACACGTTCAATATTGCCAGACAGGCCCCAGTGCTGGAGAGGTAATAGCACGGACCATACAGAGCAAGGAAACTTTGCCTTGAAAGCAGACAAATTCAAAGTCAAATACTATCTAGAAAAGGTAAGGTTACAGACTCGACTCATGAAGAGGTGACCTAAATTAACAGAGCAGCCGAACAAAACCAAAAATAACCCTAACACACCATCATCTTCCCATGATTCTAACTTAATTTGGGTTAAAGAGAAAGGAAAGAATAAAAGAAGAGTTTGGGAGAGAGAGAGAGAGAGAGAGAGAGAGAGAGAGAGAGAGAGAGAAAGAAGAAGAAGAAGAAGAAGAAGAAGAAGAAGAAGAAGAAGAAGAAGAAGAAGAAGAAGAAGAAGAAGAAGAATCTTACTCTCCATGAAACTGTATTTTAGAGATCAAAGAGTTCATCTTGATCAAGTCAGTTTCCTAGATGCTTTTATCATGTATATTTCTAAAAATGATGTGAGATAGTCCATAGCTGCTTTTAGTCCGCACTGGTACCTTGGAAGATGCCATTCTATTGACTATCCACTCCTGGGTGTCAGCACTGATGCTGTTGGTCTCTTAGAGCTGTATTGTCTTACCTTACTTCTTCCCTGTTCCTTGTGAGTACAAGAATACCTTTAAGCTGTGATTGGTGCGATGCTTAAGCTTGTGTACCAACTGCCTGGCTCAAAGTTCTCAGTTATTTGGCTGAGTAATATTTTGTACATTTCTATGAAAGTGCTTTTGGATGAATTAAGCCTTGAGAATTGTTGGACTCAGAGTTATATGTTGCCTCCCATAATCTCATGATTGTGTCTCCTTCAATCAATTAACAGACAGGGCAGAAACAAACAGGGATGGCAATGACAGATGGTACATACATGCAGAGAAGAGTGGCCAAAGGAGGGCAGGACAGCTAGAGAGGCAGTGGTAAAAACAAGGGTTTCACACAGAGACATAGGTCAGTAGCAGTGAGCAAGGAAGGGCGTGTGATGGATGCTTTCAGTGTTGCCAATATGACTTTGGTTCAGCCAAGGTCTGTTGTATTCCTAGGAAGCATGGAACATTTGTAAAACTAAAGTTTGCAAGCATAAATCCGTCTTCCTTCCTGGTGAACAGATCCTAGCTGATGTCATATTGTAGCCATCCTAGTGGTAGTTGGCATTGTCATCATCATTACCATCATCACTACCACCACCACCACCACCACCACCACCACCACCATGATTACTATTGATTTAGTATCTCCTGTAGTCCTGGTTGGCCTGGAACTTCCAATGTAGGCCTCAAACTTGTCATGATTATCTTGCCTCTATTTCTAGAATACTATCATTACAGGCATGTGCTACCATGTTCCTCACTGACATATTTTCTTGTGTATTAACAACTTGATATGCTGTGAAAATACCTGGATATTCTAGGAATCAATGAAGTCTCACTAGAGGGCATGCTAAGCTGGTTACCTCTGTTTTCTATGGAGCCTGTGCCCCCGAAGAACCCAAAGTCCTATTGTGCTCATATCCAACCACTAAAGGAAGTTGTGAGTAAGTATAGCATTGACATTCCTGGCACATCCATCAGATGGGCACAGGGTAAAGCTGGGGTGCTGTCACAGGATTTTCCCTGTACAATTACATTAGTGCAGAGGAGGCCCATGATTGGACAGGGAAACGGGAGGCAGAGCTAAGAGTTTCTGAGACAGGGAGTGTCGGAGGGTAGGAAGAGAAGGAAGATGGCTGCGGATGTGAACCTGCATGGTGTTTACCAGCCACAAGTAGTTGATTAGATTAATTAGGATAAAACTTTTATCATTATCAATTGACTCTGAAATTATTATATTGGCATCTTGTAAATTGTTATATTATTGATACATAAATCTGATTGGTTAATTAAGCTTTAAGAGTCTTGATTTTACTGGTTTACTGGGTATTGTGATATGCAACTGCAAGGTTGGCAGTTCCATTTAGTTACTGGAATGTGAGATCATAGACTCCATGGGTTTACGGCTGAGGAAGAACTAGCCGTGTCAGGGACAAGTGAACAAGAGCTGGCACAGTGGGGCCTAGCTGGAGAGAGTTGCTGGCAGCAGCAGGAGTTTGGGTATGTGGTCTGGCCCCATGGAGAAATGGAGGGTTCACTTTTTAACGTTCCCTGCAACTGGCTGCATCCTGAACATCTGGCCATTCTCCCGCAGCAGTCGCATAGTCACTATATTCCTGTGTGATGGACAATGGGAAGGTGTGAAATGCATGTTCTGGCAAGGAGACGGAAATTTCCTGGTGATCAGTCTCAGAGTTGATAAGTGATCCAGGCCTTTGGCTAACTTCAGTCCAGACTCATGATTGATTGTCCCACCTAGGGGTTTCTGGAGTGTCCACACCCTAGATGCTAAGGATTTCTGATCTGCCCATCAAGAAAGAGGCTATGGAGAGTGCTTCTGCATCTGTTGACCAGGAGTCCATTCTGTACCTCAGACTCACCAGTGGAGAACATGACGACTGTTCATCCAGATGTTGCTGTTCTGGTCACTCAGCTCTGTCTTCAGCAAGAGCAGAACTGTCTTGTCTATTTTCTGGTTCACGGGCAGAAGACACAAGCGACTGAGAGAGCTCCTATCAACCGATGTTAAACAACTTTACTTTAAGCAAGTGGGTAAGTAGTTTAGTTCACTATAACCAACCAACCAACTTACCCTCTAACAGATTATTTCTATAGGAAGAGTAATGTAACCACTCTCAGACATATGGGATCTTCAAATGTTAAAGTAAATGATGGGGCTGCAGTGAGGGGTTGGTGGTCATGAGCAATTGCTACTCTTGCAGAAAGGACCAGATTTTCATCCCAGATCCCACAGCTATCTGTAACTCTGGCTGTGGGAGAACTTATGTCAACTTCTGGCCTCCACATGCAGACGCACATACACATGGGAATTAAAAATTAAAAATAAATTTAAAAATTAAAAAATTAGAAAACATAATATATTTATGAGTATATGGAAGGAGGAAACTGGGGGGAAAGTTTGCTGATGGGGGGACTGAGAGGAGAAGGGGGCTGTGATAAGGATGTAAAGTGAATAAATAAATAGATAAAGAAACAAAGGAAGGAAGAAATGGAAAAAAAGAAGTAAAGAGTCAATACTATTCTCTGGATACTACTAGCATTTGACTATTTTAAAATTTTAACCATTTTATTGTTATTAAATTTAAATATTAGGAATTAACCTGCTTTGCTTATACAATCAAATAAATTTTAACATGTTTACAGAGTTATAGCCATGACCACAATTAATGTTTAGAGTTCTTTTGTCACCCAATAAAGAAACCCTGGGACCCATTTAAATATGCTTTCTATAACGTCTTCCCGTGACAATGAAGTTTCTTTCTATTTCTACTTAGTTGATATTTGGGACATTTCAAATAAGTAAGATCATAGAATAATGTTATTTTGTCTCTAATATGTGTTTTTAGAATCATGGCAAAGGTGACTGGCAGGAAACAAAGGTGTTTGACTCCTTTAAATTAAAAAATCTTCAGTTCTTTAAGACTATACCTAACACTTACAGTTAAAATGTGAATTCACAGTTGTTAGAAATGGAAGCATCTAGGGGAGAAGGGTATGTGGGATAGTGGGAGGAGCAGGAGCTGTGGCCAGGATGTACCCTATGAGAGAAAAATAAATAAAGGAAAAAGAAAAGGAAAAGCTTAACCTGCATCAGGGTTCTGTTGCACACATTTCTCTCAGATACCAAGGAGGGTAAACCTGAATTTCAATTATTTATTAAATTGTTCGCTTATTTAAACACAGTTATTTATAAACAGACTAAACAAGTTCCTTTGAGACGCACTTCGTAAATTTGCCATACATGCAAATGAGATCTGTATGGGAGACCAATCTCTAGGGAAATGCAGACTTCAGACTAACAAATAAGCTGAAAACGATAAAATGTTGTGGGTACAAGATCATCCTAGGAGCTCCTTCCAGGCTCATTCTGAATTTGGCCTGCCTGCCTTCTCTGTCTCTCTCTCTCTGTCTCTTTCTCTCTCTTTCTGTTTCCTGTCTCTCTTTTCTTTTCTTTCCTTCCTTCCTTTCTTTCCTCACTTCCTCCTTCCTCTTCTCTTTCCTTCTGTTTTTGCCTTCCTTCCTTCCTTCCTTCCTTCCTTCCTTCCTTCCTTCCTTCCTTCCTTCCTTCTCTCTCTCTCTCTTTCTTTCTCCCTCCCTCTCTTTCTTTCTTTCTTTTCTTTCTTTCTTTTATAACAGATGTAGGAGGGAATAGCCCACTGTAGGTTGTACCACCCCTGAACATGCTATGAAGAGAGCACGTTGATAAGGAACAAACCTCCCACCATGGCTCCCTTGATGACAGACTTTGAACCATAAGACGTAATAGACCCTTTGCTCTTCAATTGCTTTTGGTCATGGTTTCATCTCAGCAATAGAAACCTAACTAAGACTCAACCCGACATAACATCTTCTTCTTAAAACCTATAAAGTAAAATGCATGTGGCAAAGCACTTGAACACTTAATTTCTGTTACCATTCCTCAGTTTGCTAAAATAGACGAGGCATTGAGGTTAGGATAAAGAGAATCACGTACAAGAGCAGGAGGATTTGGCATGCTGTGATGTGTTCACAAATTCATGCAGGATAGAATCTGGTATGGAATCAAATGGCCTTAATAGGACTCAGACAGTTCAGCTAACATATTCAGACTCTACTTTTTAAGTAGTCCTGTTTCATAGTACCAAGGAGTAGCTCCAGATGGTGTCACATATCAAAGGTCCTGGTCCACATGACCCCTGTGATGACAGACCAAGAGCTTGCCTTAATTGCAGAGCAGTAGTTAAACATGCTGATGAAAGATGCACCTGGGGCTTTTCCCCCTCATCTGCCCCAGTATTTCATCTCTGAGTTTCCTGGTTCACACACAGGAGGCACCCGACCAGTGCTCAGTCTTCATTCTCCAACACTGTATTAACTGAAGCTCATGCATTATCTATCTATCTATCTATATCTATATCTATATCTATATATATATATAGAGAGAGAGAGAGAGGAGGGAGAAGGCACTATGGGTAAAGATACTCATTCTTGCAGTAGAACTGTGGAGCAAATGCACTGCTTATGGCTTTGGAACATCTGGTTCCACTTTCATGGCTGTGTCCGCCTCCCAAGTTAATGACATCCCACCATATGCCCATGAGCAAAGAGTGATGGGACCGACGTGCTGCTCAAATGGCCTGAAACAAGCTGCATCGTGTGTCCTCGGCCATAAAATGCCACTCAAGTGACCCCAGAAGCTGACATCTGCCCACATGTTGGACACATTTGGGACAGAGTTGCACATTCGTTGCATTCTGACTGAAAAGTAAATATTATACATGAAAACATGCTACAGGTCCTGTCTTCGTTCCTTTCTTAGAGGCCAGAGGAAGGCCAGGTTGGCTAGGTACCAATTACAGTCTCACATTTTAAGGTTTTCTTTCTTTGTGATTCTTGATAAATTCTATGCTTTGCTTTGAACCAATGAGACCTTGGTAACGGACATGAAAGATAATTTTTTTTCTCAAAGTATGAAACCATCCTTTGAAAACTAATTTTGCAAAACTATGGGCCATTTGATCAAAGATATCTGTCTCTGGTTTTATTGAGTCTCTACCTTCCTAGTTAGTGGGCTATCCTTGTTAATTTCCATGGAGCACCAGGAACATGATGGAGAAACAGAGAAGATGAAGCTGTGCTGTTTCTTTGAGGGGGTTACAAAACAACTGGGGAAAGCAGGGAAGAAAAAATGGGAGGAGGAAGTGAGAGGCTACCAGATGAAATGAAAGATGGAAGAAAGAAAAGGCAGGAGAATAAAGGGAAAGGGAGGGAAAAATGGAGGGAAGAGAAAGTAAGAAACAGGGAGAGGTAAGGAATGGAGTAAGAAATGTAAAGAAAGTGGAAGGAAGAAAGGAAGGATGAAGAGGAGGGAGGATGAGAAGAAGGAGGGTAGGAGGGGAAAGTAAGATGAGAGAACAGAGAGACACAGAGAGACAGACAGACAGACAGACACAGAATCTGTTGCACAGTAATATTGCGGTATTTTCTTTCATTCTCCCAACTCAGTCCTCTGTGTAGTTGGGTGTGGTCTTGAATTAAGCAATGCTGCCACCCACAACCTCCACAGTAAACTTAACATGTCCTTTCTCATTGTCCTTAGATGTTCACTGCATGTTCAAAGAACACATGGTATCCTGTTGAACACAGTGAGGACATTATTGTGGCTTGAGTGCAAACCATCTCACATAAATGCATGTGTTGCACCCTAGGTTCCCAGCTGGTGGTCCTGGATAGGAAGGTGGTGGAAGCTCTAGGAGGTGAAATGTTGCTGGAGTGAGTAGAGAGGCAGGACTCATGGGACAACCCATTCTCACTTCCTGCTTCCTGTCCTGTCTCTGCTTCCTGATACAATGTGACCTACCTTCTCACCATGAGTCTCATACCACGATGGACTACTTGTAGTCCTTCTTACCTTAAGTTCTAAACAAATGTAACCATTTTCTCCTTTACGTTGGTTCTTATTTGGTACTGGATTATAGCAAAGAAATAGTAAAGAGAAAAAAGCTGATGAAGGTTGGGACTTAAGAGGAGATGTGGGTTCAGTTATCTCTTCTATTTCATTGGGATTCATCGATGTATTGCATTATGGAAAATCAACTTGTAACCATTATGGCAATAAACATGTCTAGAAATGTGAGATTGTACTGCGATGCTCTGAGCATCTTGCTGAGTAAATTATTTCAGTCCCGATCAGATGGTAACTGATTCTATTCTGAGGCCAACTATTCACAAATAAACTAAATAGTTACAGATGTGATCAGACAATATGTCTGAGATGGGTCTGTAGATGAATCTATCTAATCTCAGCATTGATAAACAAGTAATGATAGTTACAGAAAATAACTTCTGATGGTTCCATCCCCCACACAAAAGACTTTCAACTGGGATTATAATACAGTGGTCTACCTTGTAAAGAAAGGGGGATATCTTCAGAAGCCTCCAGTGGGCTGTGAATCAGGAAGAGTACCGATGCATGAGTAACTATCTTGTTTTCTATACATATATGCCCAAGATAAAGCACCATGCATAAAACTGCCACAGTAAATACTCAACATCAGTGGTAGTAATAATCACATGATACTCTAGTAATGGTTATGTGGACCAGACTATTTCTGGAATTTTCCTTTTTTAACATTTTAGATCATGATTGATTGTGGGCACCTAGAACCTCAGAAATTAAAGCTGGGACTAATAGAAGATGCCTGTGGTGTGAGGACTCATCACCATGACTTGCAAAATTCCATTTCTCTGACCCCATCCCATTCCAGTCATCTGCTTTTTTCCATTTAGTTGAAAAGCCCTTGGCTTGACCCAATACTCTGTGATCCTGTGTATTAGCTCAATGGTTGTATCTCCCTGGAGAGTTCTCAACCTTGACATGTGCCACATTCTCAAACATCATCATATCACCACCTGTCTACAGCACACAACTCATCTCTATTTGTTTCTTTGCCTATGAATTTGCTTCCCCTTAGATCATTTTACAGCAGTATCATTTCCTAATTCTTTTATACCTTCATATTCAGACTTTGTCTACTTTTCTATGAAAAAGAAAGAACCACAGGGTATTATGTTTCATTCATAGCATTATGAATATAATTTACATAGATTTGTATAAATCTTTGGTATTGTATTACATTGATATTTGGTAAACATCTGTTTTAATACTTTAATTGGCTTTTCTAGGTGCCCTTCAACAGACAGAATCTGTGTGGTATGAGATAGAAATCCTCTTTTGCATAAATGTGTCATCGGTAAAGCTTGGCTAGTGTATGCTCTTATAAAGATACTATACCTTGTGATACTTAATGCATTAAGAGATCTTGCACATTTGAGAGCCTTGCATGGAGCAGCTCAGCTGGTAAAGTGCTTACCATGCAGAATATTGAGTACGTTTCATCCCAAGTATCCAGAACAGGCCAGGCCTGGGATGTGTGTGCCTGCAAGTCCAGAAGCAAGGCAGAGACATGTGAATCTCAGGAGCTTCAAGGTTCAATGTCATCTTCCAGGTTCAGTGAGAGACCCTGCCTTAAGATAATAAAACAGGGAGTGATAGAACAGATAGAATATTCAGCACTCTCCTCTGGGTTGTATATGTGCTCTTGGATCCAAGTAATTGCCCATGCAGGTGCACACACAATCACCAAAGACATACACAGAGATCTCATGCATATATTGTCACTACAATATTAAAGATTTAAATTTCTTAATTTGAAAAGTGCATATCATATCCAGTATGTACTTAGTGTGAAATTAAGACTTAGTACATCTTAATTTTATACACACACACATTTCTGGAGACAACATGAGCCTGAGGGAAGAACTTACTACTAAACCACTATGATTACTAGCTGCATTCCAAATTCTAATACCCACAGATAAGTATCTTAGCCATCCTCGAAGAAGCTTCTGCATGCAGCAGATGGAGGCCACCAGAACAAGTGAGGGTGTAGGTCTCAACCTCAATTGACACAGCGAGGATGTGACCTCTTACACCTGAGGCTCAGAGAGCCTTACAGAAGGAAGGGGGAGAAAGATTGTTACAGCCAGAGGACCAGGAAACTTGCTAAGAGATGGTGTCAGGGATGTGTCAGGAAAGCTGCACCTACAAAAATCTCAACTATATAGTCATATAAACAATAACTGCCCAATGACAAAAACAATTGACAACCCAACACCAATTAACAAGCTAAGATGGATGGAGGAATTTCCCAAGGTCCTTTCTTCTCCACCAATGACCCCCCAATATATTATCCAATCTCAAATGGTCATCTCTAAATACATGTATATAAAAGCAAAACAAAATGGACTCAACGGACTAGCACACACACACACACACACACACACACACACAAGTTGGAGAGACCCAAAATCAAAAGAAGCTGAGTGGGTGAGGAGGAGAATAATGAACTAATATATGAAACTGTCAAAAAACATATACAATAACAATGAATGAAAATGAAACCCTACACTGTCTATGCAATGGCCTCACAGGATTATAGTGGAGTACTTAATCTTTATCTTCTAGTGGCCCTGAGACTGCTCTAATGTTGTGGAGCAATGCATCACTCCCATGCTTATGATCATGTGGGAATAAACAAATGTACCATGCTGTCAGTTGTATTAAAGTATAGCACATGTAATTATATGTAGCGTGTGATACATGATAATGGTAGTAAATGGCTATGGTGCTCATACTGCACGCTTAGTGCTGTTTTGTACTTCCCTCCTTCTACACATTAGAAAGCTTACTGTAAAGCAGCATGCTGTACCAGTGGAAGCTCTAGAGCTCTTTACTGAGTTTCTGATAGCACTAGGAAGCCACAGTAGGTGACAGATCTGTGCATTTAGATTTGAGTGGAGAGTAACCAGCCTAGTTGTTCATGCTTCAGTAGTTAACTATTCAGCCATGTTCCTGTTAGTAATACCAATTAGACTCTGGTTCACCAAGCAACCCTGCATGGCATCACTTATCTGCATCTTCCATCGGATTTGTATCTGAAATGAGTAGACAGTTTTTCATGTCTCCTCAGAAACAATGTACATGGCACTTGTGTTGCCCAACACAAAAGTTACTAACCATTGGGATTTTGAAATGTGACTAATAAGACTCAGAAATGTACATTTTTTATTGATTATTTTATTTAATTTTTAAATGTTTTCCTCCTTTCCAGTATTCCCTCTACAACCCCCCTATCCCATACCCCTTCCCCATTGCCTCTGAGAGGGTGCTCCCCCATCCACCCATTCCTGCTTCACCCCTCTAGCAGCCCTCTTCACTGGGACAACAAAGACTGAAGGAGCTGAAGGGGATTGCGTCGCTATAGGAAGAACCACAATATCAATTAACAGAGCTCCCAGTGACTAAACCACAGACCAAAGAGTGTACATGGGTGGGTCCATGACTCCTGTTACGTATGTAGCAGAGGATTGCCCTATCTGTCATCAGAGGATTGCCCTACCAGCATCAATGAAAGGGGAGGTGTTTAGTCCTGTAGAAATGTATATCTTAATCCTATTTAATTTTTTGGTGCAGGAAATAATGGGAATCAAACTCAGGGTCTCATGTACACTAGGCAAATTCTCTACCATGGAGCTCTATTACCACGGCTTCTATTTATTTTAAATTAATAAGCTTGAGTATACAGCTGTGGTCTTTGGCTACCCATAAACAACAGCTTAAGATCTGAAAGAGCCAGTACATTAGATTAATTAATGAGAGAAATTCAAAGGTGGGGGATTGTGACCTGAGAATGATATAGAGATCTCATTCCCCACCCACCCAACATCTAAACTTACATTCTCTTTCTCATTGTGACTATCATATCACCTATTTTGGTATCCACACTTCCCTGGTGCATCCTGCACATGGCAGATAGAGCTAGTTTTACTCCCTCCTCCTTCTAACCAACAGAACAGTTTATCACCTGCAGTATATAGATGCTTTGCTGATACACACACACACACACACACGACATGACACACACCATGATCACACAACTTTGGGTGCAGAACTGATAAGCTATGTGACATATACAAAAATGCTTCCTTAGCATGGACATTCCTAAAGATCAGAAGCTGAGTCACAGTGCTTCTTCTCCTAGGTCAGGCTGTCCAGACACGATCCATCATGGCCTTGGTCCACCTGGTCTGTCACATTCTTTTCCATATTCATTCTTGGACTTCCAAGTTGCAAATGAAAATACTCACTCACTCTTAGATTTTCCTGGACCTTTTCAAGAAAAAAAAATGGTGCCCACCATGAATTTCATCTATATTAAAGGTTCAGGATACTCTAGTAGGGGCTGGTAGCTCAGTGAATATTCAAAGAACAATGATGGGTGTGGCTGAGTACCTCTTCTTTTCCTCCATTGTTTTCTTCTCCCATAGGGTGGGTTTGAAAAACAATTTACGATAGCTGTAAATATAGGAGAAACAAAATCAGTCACTTTAAAAATGGAGGCAAAGAGCACGTGGAATTCAAAGGAGCTATGATGAAACCAACGCAATACACAAAACACACTCTAGATCTTTCAGTGTGTGTATTTGCTTGAGATTAGCTACAAAATTGGCTCTTAGCTTCCCATCCACTTAAAGCCTTGGTGTCTGTCTCAGTTACTTCTCTATTGCTGTGATAAAACACCACAATCAAGGCAACTTATAGAAGGAAGGGTTTGTTGGGGACTAACTATTACAGGGGAATAGGGGTTCATCATCACCAAGGTGGGAATACTGGCTTCAGGCAGGTATGCATGGGACTAAGGCAGCAGGTGAGAGCTCCCTTCCCTATCTATAAATATGTAGGAAACAGAGAGAGCATACTCAGAATGGTGGAGGTATTTGAAATCTCAAAACCATTGCCCATGATGCATTCCCTTTAACAGGTTCACATTTCCTAATCCTTCTCAGACAGTTCCACGAACTAGGGAAAAAGCATTCAAATATATGAGCCTATAAGGGCATCCTCATTCAAACCACCACAGTTCTCTGTATTATCTGTATATAATGCCTTCATAAAGTCAAGTGCTATATCAATTGACTCTCCATCAGTTCCCGCTTTATATGAGGCTCCAATGATCACAGAGCTACTGAATGAACATGGTTTGGGGAAAAGGATACAATTTTCCCTTTGTTGAGCTCCCACTAGAATACTCTGTGCCTTGAACAGGGATGAAATCCATGGTGGACATCACTGTTTGTTTGTTTGTTTGTTTTCTTCAGAGGATCAGGAAACCCTAAGAATGTGTGTATTTTCATTTGTGAGTCTGAACTCTGAACAGAGTATGCAAAAGAACCTGACAGACACACCAGGGCTGTGACGGACAGTGTCTGGACAGCCTGACCTAGGAAAGGAAGCTCTATGTCTCAGATGCTGGTCTCTAGGAAGGCCCTGGGCTAAGGAAGCAAACACTGTACATGTCAGGATTTAAGGTGGTTTGGCATGGGTGGGAGAGGGGAAATGAAGTTTGCCAATCCCTGCCAGAGCTGGCCAAGTTGTGTCCTTGGTGGTTGAAAGATAAACTGTTGGCCCCATTCTGCTGACTGCCTCAGTTCACCTCCCTACCCAAGGCTAACCTGTCTTGAAATATGACATTCTGGTGCTGCTCAGTTCCCATATTATCCAAGAATGCAATATCCAAGTGAGAAAAACAGCCTTCTGCAGACTACTTAGTATGTCTGGAATCAGAGCCACTGTCGTCCTTCTCTGATGTTTCTGGATGTGTTCTTCATAGAAGGAAGGGCTTCTGGGACATGTCAAAAGAGGTTTCCAAGAGAGATGGAGCTCCTTGAAGTAGCTGTACTGTCCCCTGAGTTAGTTAAAGGACAAAGGACTGTTTCTCCTGGTTGAATCAGACCTCTTTAGAGCCTCATGTATAGAAAAAAATATAGAGAATAAAATAGAAAATAATTGGAGAATCAGGAGAGTGGCAACCTCAAACATGTGTGCCAGTGGTAGTGTTGTTGTTGGTAATGATGGTAGAGATGGTGCTGATGGAGCTGACTGTTCTTACGTCTTCCTCCTCCACTACTTTTTCTCTCCTCCTCCTTCACCGTTTCCTCTATTTGGATCCAAGATCTCTTTAGTCAGACGTAGTTCAACGTCAGTGTGCACTGATGATGACCTTGAATGTCTAAACCTCCTGTGTCTACCTCAAGAATGTTGGGTTTACAGGTATGTGCCACCATGCCCAGTTTATGCAGTGGCGGGCATGGAACCCAGGTTCCTGCATGCAAGTATTCTACTACCTGAGATTCAACCCAGTCCCAGCAGTTCATTAGACTTTCTTTGAGATACCAGTCTGTTCTGAATCACCTGTAGAGTCCTACAGGTGAATGTCAAAGTAGTCGTACCTCACAGTCTTGTGATTTGACAGGGGATTCATGGGGTCCTTGAGATCATGCATAGGAGACTGACTTTCAAATAGAGCACTGTACATCTTGGACAGTATGGTGGTTTGAACGAGAATGTCCTCTGTAGGCTCATGGATTTAAACACCAGGCCCCCAGTTGGTGGAGCTCTTTCAGGAGGTTTAGGGGCATAGCTTTTGTGGAGAACACATATCACTGGAGGTGACCTTTGAGAGTTTAAGGAGTCCTGTCACTTCTCAGTCACTTTCTCTGCTTCCTGTTTGCTGTTCAAAATGTGAACTCTCGGCTTCCTGTTCTTGGCTTCGTGCCTACTGCTGCTACAATTAGCCGGTATGATAGATTCTTATCCCTCTAGAACCATAAGCCCAAATAAACTCTTTCTTCTATGAGTTGTCTTGGTCATTGTGTTTTTGTCATAGCAGTAGAAAAAAAAGAAGAAAAAAAAACCCACCTGTCAATTATCTCCTAAGCCTCCAGACATGACCTTCATGCCGACAGTGAGATTTTGGAGCAATTATCTGCATCAGTTGCATGTAGGGTAACAATGTATGTCCCATCCATCATGTGCAAGAATTAAGGCTCTAATGAGAAATATACAAACGTACCTATCTGCATAATCCAAAACAAATAAGACCTGTATAACAAGAAAGAAAATCAGCGATGACCTGGAATGATATTTGCAGGTAGGATATATTCTTATCCTTGAAGCACATTCAGCCCTATGAGGTTTGACTCTAAGCGCCATTTCTTCTTTCATTCTATTCAGGGAAGCTTCTGGTGTCTATGTCAAGCTCTGATTCCCCTTTGTTTATTTTACTGTACATGTTACAAACCTGTTGCTGTTGCTGGAGACTGAGTCGAACAAGGAACCCCTTAAATTCTACTCTGATATGCTTTGTGTTTGTTTCTGGTGAAATCACGAACCCAGTTCAACGTTAATGATTGTGTATTTTCATGACTAACAAATATGAGTGTTAAGTGAATTAAGCTGTGAACTCTCCATTCCCTTCACATCATATACACAGTGAAACAAAGTAAATACTGGCTGTGAATGTATCTTTATATCTCCTTTAGAATACCATACCAAGGTATGAGCCAGGCCAGAGACACAGATAAACTATTCCATTCCCCTTGAACTTATTGTCCATACACATTTTTTCTCTGAGTTTTATCAAAGTATAACTATGCTGACCTCAGAGCCTAAAACTAAACTAAAACTGAGGAGCTAAACTTAATTGATGCGGTTTTAAAGTAATATTCTTGTATGTATCAGGGGCTAGCTCAGTGTCAGAGTGCTTGGGCAGCATGAGTAGGACCCTACGCTTGATTTTCCAGCACCACCAAATCCACTTACTATTAACTAGGTATGGCAATGCTTGATCTTTATATAGACATTTGCATCACTTCCCCTATTAATTAAGATACAAAACATGGTAAGATTCACTGGCAGGCTTTATGGCTTCTCACAGAGGAAAGAGAAGCAGGGTTGATATAAGGGATAAGAAGAAAAAAGATAGATCCATTTTTATTAGAACTGAAGACCTTGGAAGCCATAAGCCAGGGCCCTTCTATTCCTAAGATGTGCATTGCCTGCACTGGGCATTTGTGATTTATGGCTTCCTTAAGCAAGGATGGAAAGTGACCAGAGGAACTCTGGGATTGCAATGTCTAGACAGGGTGGAGTCCAAGGAAGCCAGCGCTCTTCTCCGATTAATCTGCAGATGCTTTGGCAAAATTCATTTTGTTTTGACCTGGGAGGAAATGAGAGGCTTGTTTTTGTCTGTGACAAAACCCATAACCTTTAGGATATTGTTGAATGAGCCAGCCTAGTCTATTTTTAGACACCCCCATCCTCTCCAGAGCTGTGGCCTGTTTCTTAGTTCTAGTGCACTAGTGAGGAATAGACTCAAGAGCCAAGATGAAGGGAAAGGGGTCAGAAGAGGCACACGCTCCTACTCTTAACAATTTAATATTTCTTGAAAGCCACCCAGCCCTCCGTCTTTTGTGCCCTCGAGTGCCCCGCGGAGAAGCTCTTGGCCTTCAATAAAAACAGAGGTAACAGTCAAGTCAATGCTTTCTAAGTTGTCATTGGTAGCTCTGCCTAGTGACCTGTTCAGACAGTCAGTGTTATTAGTCATTGTGGGAGTTGTATTAGGTCTTAATTAAATCTTTCACAGCCCTTACCGGCGAACCCAGATTCTGAGTGCAGTTTGTTATTTTTTGCCACCCAATTGCAAGGGGGAAAGTAAAGTATGTTGCATGGTGAAAGTGGATAAATTGGAGGAACTCCACACAAGTGTTTGCCTTTTCTTCCTCTGGCACCCTCACCTCTTCCTGCACGGATGGCAGTAACGCTGTGACGACGGGACTGAAAATATTTTAAAAACATTTAAAAGTTACCACCGAGAGGAGAAAATGGTACATTTGCACTCGTCTTTCTCCACTTAATGGCATTACCAGAGATGCTTTGTCCCCATGGGCCATAAATTGAGACATCACTCAACAGTTGTCTTGGCAAATTTCCCCCAAGAAGGCCACTTATGAAGTGACTAATCACATCGGAGCCTAATTTACTGAACATTTAAAGCCATTGGGTTGGAGGGGATTAGGATACTGTGAACTTGGGATGTGATCCATTATGCCCCCAGACCGAGAACTCATCCCTACATCCTCTCCACGGAGACTGGGCTGCACTTCCTGTCCCATCAAACTGCAGAAATCATTGCCTAGTCAGGCAAAGCCACCATCTTACTAGTTATAGGCTAAGACATGCAACAGTCCTCCATCTTTTTGGTCTGGAATGGACATTAAGTTTCTCCAGGGGCAGTTTAGCAAGAACACTGGGGTGCATTCCAGGTCAGACAGGAAATGAAGATTATAAGTGAAATGTAATATACATTTCCCCCTGAATTTGGATAACCCAGTGACTTAAATCGGGAAGACCTTAGAACTAACCCCTTTCCAGAGCCTCTTCAGATTTCACAACTTACCTCTCGTGTCAGCATTTGCCCAATATGCTTCCATGTTCCAGGAAAGAAGAATAATTGCAGGGAAATCTTTGGATGTTCCTGTTACACTGGAGGCTCAGCCGTAGAGAAATGGCCCTGGTCTTCTTTGACGGAGAGGAGGTGCCAACTAGCTGTCTGAAGAGGTGGTCACGCCACTCCTGTCCTCTCAGGTATCAAGTGGTAACTAATGTGAAACTAACACTGAGCCACAAAAGTGAAACTCACCCCAAGAGACCAATATGATCTTTCCTGAAAAAAAAAGAGGGGGATGAAGGTAAATATGTTTATTCCCAGATGGAACACAGAACAGTTTTCAGCCTTGACAAAATTCTTGGCAATATAAACTTAGGATTGGGGAAATACCCATTCAATTTCAGGTCTTACAGTAGTATAAAATAAAAGAACCTTAAAACAAACATCGGCTGGGCCCGGAGATGTAGCTCAACTGGGAGAATGTTTGTCTTGCACACAGAAAGCCCTGGCTCTGATCCCTAACCCGTATATAAACCAGGCAGGTGGCACACATCTGTAATACTAGCAGTACAGAGGTAGAGGCAGGATGATCAAAAATTCAGTCATCCTTGGTTCCATATTTAACTAGAGGTCAGCATGCGCTAGAGACCCTAAACACACACATACACACACACGACCACCACCACCACCAACAACAACAACAACAGCAAATAACTGCAAAGGAATGACACCAGAAGATCTGCTCTGCCTTGTCATTTGATATGTATGTTCATTTCTGACTGAGACTGAATTTACTGGAGCATTGGTAAAGCAATTAACACCCCAGGGTGACTCTGTGAACCCATGACGGCATCTCTTTGGTCATGAGCAGCTCTTCAATTTCATTTTTGGTTGAGGGAGGGTGCACCATGTTCTGAGAATGAGTTCCAGCTACAGAGAAAGGAGCAAAGGTGCAGAAGGCACCAGTTAAGGAACAGCTAACGAGCCAGAGTATCTATGAGGGTAAAGTCACGTACTTGGGTCCTGAGCTGCCAAGAGGAATTAAAAAACAAATGTAGATTCTTTTATGCAGAAGTGACCACATTACGCAAGACATCAAAACAAAACTCTTGTCCTCCTAGTAAAAGGTTCTTTGAATGTGAAGTGGCTAATTCCAAACAAAGAAAACCCTTAACTCTTTCTGAGGAGTCCCATGGGTTTGAGCCTCCCAGCTTCAGCTCACCTCCCTTGCGGGAAATTCTCTGTCTATTTTCTTCAAAGGCACTTCCAAAGGGTAAGATAGCACATCAGAAAACTCTCATACCCGCATACAATTTAAAAACAGATCCGTGCCTGGAGGGTTGGCTCAGTGGTTACGATTACATACTGCTCTTCCAGAGGTCCTTTGTTCAGGTCTCAGCACCCATGTTATTCACAACCACCTGTAACTCCAGCTCCAGAGGGCAGGGGTACTCTGTCTATAGGTATCTCTCGGGGCACCTGAACACATGGATATATGAATATGAATATATATTTAAAAATGTGTCCAATAATCATGTTATAATTTAAAATTAATATGGGATAAATGATTGTATGTACAAATTAATAATGTATTTAGAGTGGGTAAATATTGCAGGATATTTTATTCAGCAAAAATAAGATGAATAAAATTTTGAAATGCTTATAATCTACAGGTGAAGGCATAGAAGGCTACAAAACCGTAAGGCTTGGCAGGAGACGTTCTTGAGAACACAAGGATAGATTAAAGTATAATTTTTCAGTATTTTTTCCCTTTCAGTCCTAGCCAAATAGTCAACATGACTCTGATTCATTAAATTTCAATAGAGAAAATTCCTTACTTACCTCCTCCGAAGCTCCTGTTTGTGCCAGCCATTGACTGATTTCTACGTTGTTCAGAATGTAGGTTTTGGAGTCATGGATAAATCTGGGCCCTGACACAAATCATGTGATCATGGATAACTTATTTATATCATTTTCCCTTAGGGTTTTTTTCTCTCTCTCTCAAATAGGTAATGTCAGCATCCCACAGGAATCATGATGATTGCTTCAATGTCAGCTTGACATAATCTAGAATCACCTGAGAAAAGGGACTCTGAAAGTATCTGTGAGGGAATTTCCTGGTTCTGGTTCATTGATGTGGGAAAACTAACCCACTATAGGTGGTGCTATTCCCTAGGCAGGGGTTTTGATGTGTGTAGGAGTCGAGAAAGCAAGAAGAGTTCAGAACGCAGGTGTGTGCTAGTCCATCGCTCTCACTCTTGACTGTAGATATAACACCAGTTCTCTTAAGATCCTGGCACTGTGACTTCTCTGACATTGGTTGAGGGAAACTACAATCTGGAACTGGGAGTTGAAATGAACTCTTTTCTTTCATAAGTTGCTTTTTGTCGGAATATTTTATTATGGCAACAGAAGGGGAAAAAAACAAAGTCAGAATTATTCTAAGTATCAAGTTGCTTTTCATAAGGAAAGTTCTTGGGGTCAAGAGATAGCAATCATGTTGTTACTGTGGCTCCTATAATCATCATGGTATAAGTGTAATAAGTAATTTTCTGCTCTGGGTGTTATCTTACTTTTTTTTTGTTGCTGTAACAAAATAGTTGTAAAAATGTAAAAGAAAGTTTACATTCATCCATAGTTTGAGAAGATGTCCACTAAGGTAAACAAGCTTAATGGACATCTAAACAGCAGCTGATAAACAGGTGATCAACAGCCAGAAAGTAGAGAGATGGATGCTGGTGGTCAGTTTGTTTTCTCCTTTACATTTAGTCTGGACCATAGTCCATGGCATGGCACTACCAAGATTTATGGTCTATCTTATTTAACTAATGTAGAAGTACTGTGACAGAGAAGTGGGCTTCTATGGTGACTCTAAATTCATTCATATTGACAACCAAGATTAACCATGGCAGGCATACAGCAACGATAACCAGACCAATGGCATTGCTAACATTCTGTAGGCTGATTCTGGATACGATCAAATCATGGTGATGTCTGATGGAGCAATGACCTTCTGTATTCCACAATGCAGGAGGATACAAGGGCCGAGAGCAGTGCTTCTGAACCTTCCTGATGCTGTGGCCCTTTAAAACAGTTCCTTGTGCTGTGGTGACCCCCAACCATAAAAGTATTTCATTGCTACGTTATAGTTGTACTTTTTACATGGTTATGAATCATAATATAAATATTTAATATGCAAGATGGTCTTGGGTGACTCTTATGAAAGAGTTGTTCGACTCCAAAGGACTCATGACCCAGAGGTTGAGAACCTCTTGTCTAAGTGCTTTCTGATAATGTCTGAGAACATAAGTTGGGTACCCTGAACCCAAGTTGGGATTTGATCTCCACATGTTCACCATGACATCCAGACTGCGTGTACATGCATCCCCCCCCCCTCTCTCTCCCATCTCTAGCTCATTGCATGCACAAATACACATACTCATTATCCTCATATCATCACCACTAGAAAGAAGCAAACAGCTATGTTCTACATGGGGACAATGAATACACACAAGTACTAAGCATCAGGAAGTCCAGGAAGCATCAGTCTGTGATCCACTGTTGTCTACAGGTTGGATTGACAGCTACACTATAAAATGAGTGTTATCTTTGTCATCCTTTCTGGGTCCTCTCACTTTGCTCCACACTAGCCCCTCTGTACACCATTTTCCCTTATTATGCTGTCAGGGATGGATTTGAGGATATGATTTCAATGGACTCTGAAAAATCTCACAGATGTGCAAAAGTGATTATGGCCCTGCAGACTGAGAGAAGCCTGATCCAGAGCGCTCGTTCCCGGTGGTCATGGCCTTGTGATCACGGAGGTAGTGAGCACAGGCTTCGAAGCTGGCGTTTGTGTTACACCTGGAAGAAGGAGGAGAACCTGCGCTTTTAATGAAGAAGGTGCTGTGAGAGAAAGTAGCGCTGGAGAGCCACTGCGGTGGAACGTACGGTGGAACACGTTGCTATCCATCTAAACATCAAGGTCTCTGCATGTCTGAATGTCTGATAAGTAGAAGTCAACGCTTGCTCTTGACAGGGAGACAAAGGCATCAATCATTTCAGATAAGGAGGATGGGAGTGATGGCACCTGTCATTCTCTGGTTTTATTTCAAAGAAAAACCTGACACGAGAGAACATTCCTTAGGAATTTCAAGCCAATAAAGGACTGCCGCTCCTATCCTTGTTTTATCTGCCATCAACTCTGAACTTCATCATTGTGTTTTATCGACATAAAGGATTTCATTTTCTTAAAGGGTAATGGCCCCGAGGAGATTTATAAGCTGGAAAAAGGTAGGTCTGCTCCACAGCAGACACAAGGGGTTGAAGTATCGGGGGCCGGATTGAGTTTAAGTGCTTTTAGTGTTTATTTGAGTAAAACGGGTCCACTTTTCTTGCGTTTACCTAATGGCGTTGCAGAGAAAGAGTAGAGAGTTTATGGCAGAGAGAAATCTTACTTATTGAGGGATTTGTGTGACAGGCAGTCACTGAATCAGACAAAATAAATTAACAGAAATTTAATTAGCTTGTATCATTCTTGTCAAAATTGACAACTAAAACATAGAGAAAGATCATGTTTTCTCCAGGGAATATTTTAGGTTCTTTTTCTTGGTCTGAAATGAGAGTTTAACTTGGATAATTATTTATAGCATTTATACGAACTTCTGTTTCCTATATTTTTAAGAAAGTTCAAGAATCAGGGACATTTTTGTTTCCCAGAGCATGGACCACAGAGCTACCCATTCATATCTGTGCATCTCAGTGGGCTATCTCAGTACCATGTTAGGTCTCTTCTTTATAGAGCTTCTGCATGGGATTAGGAGGACTCCCATCAAGAATCTAGCTACTCAAATAATTATTATATTTTCTAGTTGTTTTGTGGTATGAGCAACCTTCCACAGAGCATCTACGGGAGGATTCAGAGGCAGGAGGTCTTACAATCTACCTTTTACAGTATTGGGGAATTGTCACTGCTAGGGGCCACTCTGCAGCAGTTTCCTCTGTTCTCTTCCTGTTGTGTTGCTGCTACAATAGGAGCAGACCTGGAGTTGTCCACTGGAGCTGGAGCTGGATATATGAAAGCCAATGCTTGTTGATATCATCTCTGTTTTTGCCCCTTAGAAAGTTATCCTTGACATCCACTGCCACCCAGGGCAAGCATCAGAGATGGCATTCTTAACTTTGCAGGACCCATTGTAGATACAAGCAATAAGACCACCACCAAGAATAGGCTACCTTCTGCTTCTCTTCTATTACACT
This sequence comes from Mus caroli, assembly GCF_978045245.1. Classification (NCBI taxonomy): domain Eukaryota; kingdom Metazoa; phylum Chordata; class Mammalia; order Rodentia; family Muridae; genus Mus; species Mus caroli. The sequence continues at coordinate 9,897,803 of NW_028227268.1, forward strand.
ACAGGGGAGATGCTTTGGAGAGACTGGCAAGCCTACTGATCTTTCTTGCCAATAATCCCTACCCCTACTTCTCTGCCCTCCACATAAAACCCTCTCCTTCCTATCACTGGGTTCTGTACTTCCAATAGAGGTTCCACTGCATCTGAGTGAGTGGAAACTGAACAGACTTTGAGCAATGACTGGAACCTTGTGTCTCCAGCTGGATCTTAAGTATATGTTTTAATGTTCAGAAAATTTCACATTAATTCTTATACATGGAGAATCTTATAGCCAACCCACAAACATTCTGTTTCTTAAGGAAGTCATTCTTTTGAACAGTGGAGAAGCTCAGATATACCAGAGTGTAAAAGCAAGCACATTGACAGTACAGCCTGCTAGAATTATTTCCTACACACTTGTGTACTGGTTTCAGGTTGTACTCATTATCTGGACCCTATGGCAAAATGCCTGTCAAGAGTAGGTTTAATAATTTAGGCTCACAGTTCAAGGGAATTCAGTTAATAGGCAGAAAGTCACATGATACTTACAGTCAAGAAGCAGAAAGATTACCCATGTTTCCCCCCCCCCCCCCGCCCCATTTTTCTTGTTTTTTTGGTTTTTTTTTTTGTTTTTTTGTTTTTTTTTTTTTTTTTTCGGTCTGGAATTCTAGCCTCTGGAATGGTGATGTCCACAGTTAGAGTTTGCTTTTCCACTCTATGTAGACATGTATCTTTAAGGTGACATCATTGTTAACTATTTCAAAGGTACAAGAATCCTGTTGGCTTAAGGGAGATCCCAGTGGAGACTATAAGCATATTCACTGTTTCCATTACACTGGGCATCTGCCAGCTGTGTAACAGGCATCAACACAGGGCTTATTTTTATTCCCTGTACTTCCTGGGTGAAGGAACAACACCTTAGAGATATTACATCATCATCTGCCCAAGGAAACACAGCAAGTGATAGATTGACCCTGGCTTCCAGTTCTTACCTCTCTTCCTACCAGTCCCTGCTTGAGTTAATCACAAAGGATTTTATTTTTGAGCAAAAGTTAGATACTTGGAAGGACATCGTGGCTTGACTCTTTCTATCCTGTCTGGAAGAAGAACTCATATTTAAAATAAAGTATGTCAGAGTTTTCAAAATGCCCCCCAAAATGTGGAGTTGTAATGACATTGGGACTTTGAAGGGCAAACCTGCAGCCTGGATATTTAAAACTAGCATGCAGGGCTGAGTGTCTTCAAAGCTATTTGAGTATTGTTATAATTTGTAGACCTCAGCTGTAAAGATAGTAAGGAGGCACTTTGTATATGTGCATTATAAACTTTGATCATATTCTTTCCCTCTACTCTTAGTCATCCCCACCCTTACTTCTTTCCATATTCCTAATTGTATCCACTTTACTTACATTTCCTATTTTACATTTTTGAATAAAAAATGAATTTTCATTGCACTTTCTGACAGTCACCCCATAATCACAGATTCTCTGCTAAGGGTAGGTAAGTGTGTTGTCTTTCTGTGTACCCTAGGGGATGTTCATCAGTGGTCAGTAAGTACAAATAGTACATAGAAGATAGGACAAAATACCACAAGAAAACATTCAGGCTTTCATTGAATAAAATGTTGCTGTTATTATCTTAGTTGCCCACCTAAGTCTCTATTGCTCTGGTGCACGACCATCACAGACAGCAGTTTGGTAGAAAAGGGTTTGTCTGGCATTCGCTTCTGCATCCTAGACTGTCATTGAAGAAAGTCAGGACAGAAATGTAAACAGGGCATGCACCTGGATGTAGGAGCTGATACAGAGGCCATGGAGGAATGCTACTTGCTGGCTTACTCATTATGGCTTGCTCAGCCTGCGCTCTTATAGCACTCAGAACTACCTGTCCAGGCACCACCCACAATAGACTAGACCTTCCCACATTAATCACTAATTAAAAAACAAAAAACAAAACCAAACCAAAAAAAAAAAAAAAGTCTTACAGTCTTGCCTAAAGCTTGATCTTAAGGAGTTATTTTCTTAATTGAGGTTCTCTCCTCTCTGATGACTTTAGTTTGTGCCAAACTATCTGAAACAGCTACATAGGACATTACTTCTGTCAAAACTTAACGCTTATTCTATCTATGATATTTTAGTGTAGACACTGTTGGTCTCCACTTCTTAGTTTTGTCTCTTCATAAAGACTATGAACTCCTTGGGGAAGAGCCTAAATAGTTTATTTATTTTGACCACCATTAGTGGAACATATCCATTATTACTCATTATCAGAGCTTCTTGGTTGGGCATCAAGCTTTCTTGTCATCAGAGGCAAAGCTATTGTGGACTCTGATATGCAGGAACAGATTTGGAAACTAAGTCTTTTGGCAAATACCATTAAAGAAAATAGACTCATCACTTTTTAAGGTGGATGGCAGGGTCTGAGGTGAAATGGAAATAATGTTTTTAAAGAAAAACACAAAGAATGTGTTATCTTTCAATTTTATAATGAACAGGGGTCAATTTTTATGCAGATTGAAAATATTTGTCTGGAAATTCATCCAGAGGTTCCAGTTCTCTGACTAACAAATGACATACTCTCTTCCCAACTCTCCTTTCTGTTTTGAACAGTCCTCTCCCCCCTCCTCTGCCTTAAAGAGAAATATTGAGAGAACATTCAGTTAGCAATTAGGACTTTGTAGCTAAGCTTTCAAAGCTGTGCTGGGCAGAAAGTCAAAACCTACATTTGGTGGTGAGGTTTTAAGTACCCACAATGAACCTGAGTCTGAACAGTCCCTCACCCCTTCCCTCGGTGGCTTTAACACCAGATCTAGAGGCAAGAGCATGACTATCAGGGATTGGCTAAAAGAACTGATCTGGGAGAAGTTTACTCTGAGATTTGATTGGAATTTCATGCTTTTCCATGGGTTAGCATTTCAATTATTTAAGGACGCCCTGAGTTGGGTCACGAGTCTGTGGAAAATAACAACAAATGTCAAATGAAATCAAAACCCAGAGTGTGTTTCTAGTGGCTGAGCGTTCTAACGTGCTTTAATCTTCACTTACATGCAAGCAAGAGAAGAAATGGTGCGGTCCTTGTGTTTGTTGTTACTGCAGTATGAGCGAATGCCCAAAAGGGTTAACCTGAGTTACTCTAGTTTGTTTTTGGAAAAAAAAAATCTAGCTTTATCACTTAAAACTTCTGTGTTCTTGAAATGCAAGTGTGTGCCAATGGATGCAAGTGTGTGTGTGTGTGTGTGTGTGTGTGTGTGTGTGTGTGTGCTGTATATATATGCACAGCTTTTTGTCTATAAATGCTTGTCTGTGTGAATGCATAGAAAGGACAGAGGTGAACCACATGCCTTTCTTCCCCTGTCGCTGTTCAACTTATCTATCTATCTATCTATCTATCTATCTATCTATCTATCTATCTATCTATCTATCATCTATTTATTTTGATATACAGTCCCTTACAGCCCACAGCTCATGCTGCATTCGCTGGCTCGTAAGCTCCAGGGTTCCTCTGTCCTCTACCCCTACCTCAGGTTGGCTTTATAGTCATGCATAGGTACATGTGAATTTTATGTGGGTCTTCAGGACTTGGGCTTACATCTTCATAATTCCCCAACAAGCACTTTACCACCCGAGACATCTCCCCAGCCCTTTGAATTTCATTGTATACAGCAAGACACAAATGTCTTGTTTAGGGCTAAGCATGCCCCTTATTTCCTTTTTTTCTTTGCCTTAAAAAACATTCTCGCCACAGTTTACAAGTGTGAGCACTTGGGTCTGGAAACATATGTCCTCAATTGAATGACTAAATGTAACAGCTGCCTTCTGACTAACTGAGATTTGTCACCATACAAAGAAACATTGCTATAGACTACTGTTGGTTTTCATTCACTGACATGAATATATTAATAGTTCTTAAGACCGGGTCTCCTGGATCTCAGGCTAGCCTGGAACTTAACTAGCAGCCGAACAGGACCTTGGTGCTTAGATCCTCCTGTTCCCATCTCCTGAATGCCAACGCTTCAGTCATATCCCACCAGGCCAGGGGTTGCTGGCAATTAGCTCAAGGGTTTGCAAATGCTCTCGAAAGCCCTATCAGCTGAGATAGATTCCCAGTCCCTGCTGATTTATTTTAAGGAAAGATTCCTTATTCTCATTTCTTTCTGAAGATTGTGTATTTAAAAAAAAATAGTGATTATTCCAACTCAGGATTTGGGTAAAAACTAAGAGAAGTCTCTATTTGAGGAACTGTCAGAGAAGGCAGGGAAACACAGGAAAGGTACTTACGAGTAACATCTGTGCTCTCATTCCTGTCTCCAAAAGCAAGTTCCAGGATTTTGCTCAGAAAAGCCACAGCCTAGCAAAGGCATCAGGAAAACTAAGTTGTAGTTTGACCTTAGTGAATCTGGTTGTGTGCAACAAAAAAGAAGGGGAGGGGAGGGAAGCTGAGAATAAAGAAAGGAAAGAAAGCGAGGAAGGGGAAAGGAGAGGTAGGTGTGTGTGTGTGTGTGTGTGTATGACAAACTAAGCAGAAAGCATAAATAGCCAGGTAGCACAAAGGCAACCAAGTGCCAACAAAGAAAAGAGCAGGTGCCAGAGAATGGTAGAATATTTTTCAGTTGCAAGACTCCTGGAAAGATGGTCACTCACTGGAAGCATCTTACCTGGGACAGGAACTCATCACCTTCTCTTCTCTGCCTCTTATAATATCTCTGCCATTATAAGGACACTATCTTCTGTCCTTAAAATGCTAGTGTTCTTTGTTTAGACCCCACATTTCTCTGTAGAAAGATGCATGTACACTTTCGAAACAATGAAAAACTGGACATGAATATCTTGAAGTGAAATTTGTTTGCAAAGGTTTTTTTTTTTTTCTAGCATGCATTGCACTTTCTATAAGAAATATGGTTTTAGCCGGGCGTGGTGGCACATGCCTTTAATCCTAGCACTCAGGAGGCAGAGGCAGGTGGATTTCTGAGTTCAAGGCCAGCCTGGTCTAGAGAGTGAGTTCCAGGACAGCCAGGGCTACACAGAGAAACCCTGTCTCGAAAAACAAAAAACAAAACAAAACAAAAAACCAAACAAGAAATATGGTTTTAATTTCTCTTATTGACACATTTACCGGTATAAATGTTATCTTTTTAATTCACAGGATTACTTCAGCTTTCAAGTTTGCAAAGTATCTTCAGGCAGCTTAGCACTAATATCTATTTTGCCATTTAAATGAGCTGCTATCATGTTCTTAAGGTGGGGAATCTAGGGTGGCAGAATTGGGAGAAGACAGGCTACTCAGACCCTTCATCTTGTCCAAACCACTCACTGCACATAAACCTCTCTGATCAGGTCTTATAAATAAATCCCGAGGGGAGCCAAGGTCTCTGTGATAACAGTTTCTCAAAACCCCCTCATGTCCTATATATAAGTACTTATCCATGTTGCCAGGTCTCGCTGCTACACAGTGGCCATTGTGAGCTAGGACTCCTAAGGCTGTTCATGCAGAACAGAAAGGGAGAGCCAGCAGAAACCACTGTTTCTATGCCATTCTCATTGCAGAACATTCTGGAAAATGCTTAGTTCCTCTGTATAACCTTAAGTAGCAGAATCTTTGAAAATGTCCTCCCAGCTATGCAGCACTTGGCACTTGCTTCACTATGCATTATTCTAAGTCTTCCATCTGAGAAGTCTCTAGAAACTTCTTTGGTCGCTCACACCCTCAGGCAGTCTAAATAAATATCAGACTCAACATGTCTTCACGTGATATTTGGAGCTACAAAGATGCAAGCTAATAAGGTTTCCGTTCCCATGAGAGAAATGGAATCTTCTAGTGAGCTTTATAATCATTTCTTTTCCACTCAAGTCTTATCTGTTTGTGACCTTGCTGCTTAATTTTTTAATTCACAGCAAGCAAGGACAAAGAACTGTTTGTGATATCTAGACCAGGGACTTACCTTTAATAAAATATTTGTTAGATGAATGAATACACAAGACTTTATGTTTTGTTACATTTTGAAGGTTGATGAAGCTCTAGTACCATGTGTATCTCAGAAGTACCTCTAGTGATTAGACAGGAGGGAAGAAGTTAGTTCTGTCCTCTCCCCTAGAGAGGCTCAAGTGCTAAATATCAAAGAATAAGTTTTGGTATTAAGTAAATATGTCAAAGGAAACACTAGTATTTTCAACATGTCTACAGATTTTTAACTTTAGTTTCCATCATTATTGAAAAACAATAAAGAAAATGATGCTATCAAAACACACATTTAGTATTTCCAGCATGTAGATCATTAAAAAATTACAAAATAATCAAATCAATGAACAGTTTGGTATAGTTGGAATCAACTCAAGCATGGTTCTTGGAATCCAAGTATTGTACAATATTCACTGGAGAATAAACCCCAGATTTATAGACAGAGCTAATCACAACTGATGACTTCTGGGATAAGCAGAACTAACTTCTGCCAGGGATGAATCTTCTTATGTGCTTTTCAATACAGAGTGATCAGTCATGAATACACATACACACACACACACACACAGAGAGAGAGAGAGAGAGAGAGAGAGAGAGAGAGAGAGAGAGAGAGAGACTTAATGATAATCAAAGAAAAAGAGGCTATTAAGAACCTCCTGTTTGCAAAGCCAGCATTTGCCAGCTAAGCTATCTCTCTCACCCACCTTCTGCCTTTTTAACAGTGTCCTACTCCTGTTCTGTGATCTGAGAAACTCTGAAACTTGGCAGCTTATTTCAGCAGAGTGAGGGGGAAAAGAAAAAGAAAAAAGAAAAATTATAAAAAGTCAGTGTGAAGGCTAGCTTTAACTGCCAACTTGATATAACCTAGAATTATCTGGGAAGAGTCTAGGAGGAGTGATGGACTGTCTACGTAGGGTTGGCTTGTGGGAATGTCTATGATGGATTGCCTTAAAAGTTATTTGATGCAGGTGATACAGTCCACTTGGGGAGGCACCATTCCTTAGGCAGAGTGGTCCTGAACTGTACAAGATTAGAAGAATGGAACTGAACACAAGCAAGCAAATATTCATTTATTTCTCTCTTCCCTTACTGTGAAGAGACTACCTGCTTCAAGTTCCCGCCTCTTCAGCTTCCCTGCTATGGTGGAATGTAACATGAAGCATAAGCCAAATAAACCCTTTCTCCCCAAGGTCTTTTTTCTCAGAATATTTCAATCACAGAAACAGAAATGAATCTAGAATAAATGGTTACTCCACACACCTGGTTATTGTCATGGAAGTAATGTCATCTGTCTTCTCCTATTCTCCTCATTAAGAGCAAGTTATGAGATCCAGCCCACAAGAAAGGCATACGAGGGTATGAATATTCTGAAGTGGGAAAAAGGCAAATCATTCTAAAGGGAGAGATGTCTAAATGTTTAAATATCCAGAGGTGTGATCAATGTGAGACTAAGGTGATTGCAAAGGTCAGAGCGTCGGCCACAGGGACAAAACAAAGCTAGTCTGAGCAAAGGACTCTAAGTTTTAGAATGCACTCTCCATTTCCCCCGAACACTTACGTGTTTGGCTGTGGTAAGAGAAGAAAAGAAGCATGCTTTGTGGCCTAAGGCTCCCTGCCCCCTAAATTCCTCTGTCATTGTTAAAGACACAACAATAAAACACAACTCCAAATGTGTGGTTGAAGCCAGAGCCAAAACCAACTATATTTGAATAATTGAATAATTGTACCCATGCTAGGCAAACCCTTTAGCAGTGTCAAAGAAGAGATGAGAGGAGGAAGATGGAAAAGACAGCCTTGGTTGGGCTGTCTGCACTGAGCCTGCACAGGATTGTCAGTGGTCAGTTATGGATTGGAGTGGACCCTATCCTGATAGAGCTCTGATAAAGAGCTATCAGGTATTGGTACATGCTGGTATAGGGGGAATTACTATCCTCAATTGTGTACACATTAGTGAGTCCACCAGCTTCAGATGGGAGCTTCATGGTCATGGTCACATGGAAGACCCTAGTTAAACTCTTTAGCTCATAGAACAAAAATCAAAACAAAACAAAAAAAATTAAAATGGGGAAGGAATTGATGTGGAGGACGATATGAGTTTGACAGATGTAAGGGAAATGAGAGAGATTGGGGCTGAGACTAACTGAAATGGATTATATACATTATATGAAATCATCAAAGAATTAATTGTATTAATTTTTTAAAAGGGGGTTGGATATCGAGTAAATATAGAGTGACCTCATCTAATTAATAAAGTCGCACAGCATATCCGAGCTAAAAGAAGAGTATTAGGTGGGGCGCAGGAGGAACCAAACCAGTTGGGGTCTAGATATATTTGCTCCAGGCCCTTATATGTTGCCAAAGCACAATGTCAACAGGTGCCAACATCAGAGAATTCCTCAGGGGAAATTCTTGAGCTGGGTAGAAGGCTGTCTTATTGTTTGTGGGAGCAAAAAAAAAAAAAAGGCTTTATCATTTCAGGTCATAACATAGCAGTTCTGATGAAACTGTTTTTCAGAATGTAATCCTTGTTAACCCACTTCCTTCTTGGAATTAGCGTCTCAAGTTACAAGGAAATCCAAGCAACATCTCCTTCAACCTCTAATCCAGTGTGAGATTCTTTTCGAACCAAGCTCGTGAAAGGTCATCTGGTTTTTGACGGTAACAGCAATGGGGAAACCGTGCAGACAGGAGGCTACCCCATCAACCCGGGAGCTGTCAGGACACCCTTGACATTTATTTCAGCTCCCAGATCATATCTGTGTCTTTACCTTAGCCGTGTTCTCTGCCCTTAGCTTAGCTCTGTATCTTGATTCTATTGTGACCTTCAGGGGCTGCAATAATACCAGGCTATCTCTATTTGATAGCATGCACTACCAAACACCATGCATACTCATGGCTTTTACTTTCCACTCTGTAGGGGCTCTCTTCCCTTCACTCTACTTCCTTCAGTGATACTGTGTGAGCTACCTTCTCTGGCTTTCTTTTTTCTTCACATGATATTCCTTCAGTAAGGCCTGGTTACAATTCATCCTACAATAGGGATACTTCACTGGAAGACATCATTTGTAGGCATGAACATCAGGCAAGAATTCTCCTTATGGTCTGAAAATGTTCATAGTTGACCTTAGAGCTCTGATTGCATTGCTGACTCCCTTAAACTTCTAAATAATTTTAGTATTCCCTACACTTTATTTTTGCAGAAGACCATGAATTGGGAGAACAAAAGTAAAGTGAATTTTAATTTGTGGCTGTTAATTTGTGGAATATTCTGTGGCTTATCCTGGAAACCTATCTGAAAACTCTAGAAAAAAAATAGTATTTCCATTATGCGTGTGAGCAGCTAAGGCTTACTTCAGCCACTAAGGAGGGGAGCTGTGCTTGTATCTGTTCAGTCTAAACTGTGTGCTGTCTTCCTCTGTAGCAAGCAGAGCCACGTGCCTTTGACTCTCACGAATTAGAGTCTGAAGAGATTTCAGCAATGAACTACTCAAAGTCTCCTCATACTGCAGATAAAGAGATTCGGGCTATGGCTCAAGGTTATCTACCTTGTCCTACCAAGGGGGAGGCTAAAACAGGACACCAGGTTCCTCCTGTGGTCTTTCATAAGATTACACCTGCACAAAAGCTTAAAGAGAACGATTAAGTTAGATTTTGCTTCGTGTAACTTCTATACATTTCTGAGTCATCTTCAAGTTGAGAGTTTATACTAACTATCTCTGCATGACAATGCACTATTAAGGGTTCTAGATTTTTTTCAGCATATTAACTATGCTTTTAGGGCAACTACACACACATAAATTAAGTAAATACATGTTTGTATCTGCATGACATATGTGTTGTACATATGAATGTGGATATATGCCTATATGCATGCAGTGTTGTATGTATATCTTCATGCCTAAAAATGGGGATAGGTACACAGTGTGTTTTTCTGTCTATTTTTATAAACCTGTCTCAAAGCATGAAAAAAATAAAAATAAAATCCTATGTCTGGACCATCACAAGTCTGAAATATAATTCTAGAGCCTGTGTCACACAGACATAACAGGTAACCAGTAAGCTTTAGACATTTGATTTCGGGTACAGGGTCTCATGTATCCCAGGCTGGCCTTGAATTACTTATATAACCAAGGTTGACCTTGAGTTCCTGATTCTATTGCTCACACCTTCAATGTTGATATTACAGGTGGATCGCTTCATGCCTAATTTATAGGATACTGGGAATTGAACCCCTTTAGGATGCTAGGCAATTACACTACCTACTGAAATGCATTGTGAAGTCTTCCATGTATTTTTCTAATTTAAAAAAATATATTTATACTTTCTCTCTCTCTCTCTCTCTCTCATCACTTATATAGTATGTGTGTTGTAGTTAGATGAAAACTTTCAGAAGTCATCTCTCTCCTTGCATTGTGTAGACTCTATGAAGGAACTTAGATCCTCAGTCTCAGCAGCAAACACCTTTACCCACTGATGCATCCCTCCAGCCCCTTTGACGTCATCTTTTAACACGTTCATGTGGCTCTCTATCTAGAGGACTACTGAAGGAAACAATGGCTAAGGCTCTAGCAGCCAGGAGAGGTTATGTAACCTTTGTTTCTTCCGACCACATCAGCCTAGGGATATGAGTTGGGTCACATTTACATAAAAGCCATGGATGCCCTCCTACGCACCTTGCAACCTGTGGTCCTCTGCAAAGCTCTATCCAAATCTCTAGCAAATTCTCTCCAGTTCTTTCCAGGAATCCACAGGGGTGACCTCACTGACTTTCAAGCATGTTCTTAGCGTTTTCGAGTTAGACTACTCTGTGCCTCTTTCGCTAATCCAGCTCCTCGATTTGTGTGGTGAGCGGGTATATTGAGCTTTCCCATAGCTCAACCCACCAACATGGTGCCTACACCCATGGATACACCTGCGAATGCCTCTCCCAAGCATGTATGCAGGCTGGCGAGCTGGCTCAGTTATCAAGGTGTCCACTGTGCAAGTGGAAAGACCTGATTTTGGTAACCAGAATGCCCATTTAGAAGGACAGTTTTCCTCATGTACTTACAACCTCTGAGTCACATTCATTCCTAGACAGGTCAGAACCCTAGTGATGGCCAGCTGTCTTTTAGGGCTCAGGATCATAACCTGCTAGATTTATCATTAGTATCCCAAGACTTGACTTCTGATAGCACTGTAATCTTAATAAAGGAGACAGTATTATTCTGGTTTTGCCTTTATTTTTCTACTAACTGGCTTAAAGTGTTAATGACAGACATCTTTCCTTTAATTTATTCCGTATGTTATTGAGAATGGAACCCAGTGCCCAGGCAAAGGAGGGCTCAAACAATGATCTCCACCTTAGCTTTAAATGCATATTTATAGTAGTGCTATCCCTTCAGTGTACACCGAAATCAAAAGATCTAGAATTCCTTCAGACTGGCATGGGCTCAACTGTCTACTCACCAACTCATTGAAATGGTAAAAACATAAACACTTCCAACTGCAATACTGATAGTTTCATCTAATAATGGAAAAGGGAGTTTTCCTTGGAATTACTTACATATGAGCGTGGAATTATTTCTAGCTTATAGATCCACTCAGAATTTCTTTCAAAGACCCTTAACATGAATTTAGCAAGATCATGAATGATGTAGCTTTAAACTTTTGTTATTTATCTATTAAAGGAAAATGAAAACCTTGTAAGCAAAGGATTTGGTAAACATTGAGCTGTGAGCATTTACTATCACTGATTGTAGGGTAAGTATTCTCCAAACAGTAGAGGAATCTTGATGTAGCCACCACCAACTTCCTCTCTCTCCCAACCTTTCTCTCACAGTGGCTGATCTCTAACTACCTGGACTTCATGAATTTATAATGGATGCCACAGCCACAACCAGAGGAGCTGTAAGATCATGTAATTATAGACATGTATAGGATAGAATTACAAGAGAACAAAAAGGGGGGAGGATGATAAGGCATGTCTTCGTATGTATCTAGTGACTACCAGTGACATCAGTGGTCATTGCACTGATGGATGGTTGTCACTATATTGTCACATGGTATCAAAATCAGGTTGGCAGATAATCCCATATATTAATAAAAATCACAAGAGGGCATTGTGCAGGACACACAGAGAGACATAAAACAGCAAGCTACACCATTATTTTATTTTAATGTGTATGCTCTTGTGCACTTGGGTACATGCAATGCATGTGCATGTTTGTGTAGACCTCAGAGGACTTCAGAGGACATTCTTGTCTTCCTCAGACTCTTGTTTCTCAGACTCTGTTCACCCACCTTCCTTCCTCCCTCTTTCTTTCTTTCTTTCTTTCTTTCTTTCTTTCTTTCTTTCTTTCTTTCTTTCTTTCTTTTGAAGATAGAGTCTATCTTTGGCTTAGAATTCACTAAGTAGGCTAGGCTGACTGGCTAGCAAGCCTTAGGGATCTTGCCTATCTCTGTTTCCCCAGTGGTGAGATTACAGGTATGTGCCATAAGGCTCAGACTTATTTTTTGTTTTTGTTTTTGTTTTTTGTTTTTTGTTTTTTGTTTTTTTTTGATTTGTGTTAGGGTCAGATTCAGGCCCTCATTATTGCAAGTAAATCACTTTACTGAGGAATTATTATCTCTCCTATGATTTTCTACTTTAAATCTGAGGCCGATGGGGTCCAAACTACAGAAGCTCGCTCTTTGCAGAGCTGTGCAGGAGAATTACCTGCCCAAGGTTCTGGCTCTACAGCATTTAGGCTGGGTCTGACTTCTGAAGACATGGGATTCCTAAGCATGGTCTAAGAATGGGTCCCAGAGGATTCCAACCCAATCCTTAGGCAGGTGATCAATCAATAGTACCACTTTAATGACTTACTTGATCTCTTAATCTTGTCAAACTAAAGTTTGACTCAATATGGACAAAGATGGACTAGAACATATCGAATATTTCTTCATAAACTAGCTCTTGGGATTCAAGAGATGGCTCATCATTGATCTTTCAGAGGACTCAGGTTTGAATCCCCTAACCTACATGACAGCTCACAACTACTTTAAACTCCAGTTCCAGGAGATCTGATGCTCTCTTCTGATCTCTGGGATTAGTAGGCATACATGTGCTGCACACACACACACACACACACACACACACACACACACACGTCATATATATATATATATATATATATATATATATATGAATATATGAACAAGGTAGGTTTTTGCTGTTGAACTTTATGCCAGTAGGGATTGACCTATGTTGACTGATCCACTACTGAGGGTCTTATCAAGAAGACCATGTCATAAGGTAGATGTCATAGGAACTGAGTACCTTTTTTTGTCTCCCTGACAACTACCACCATCAAAACAAACAACAAAATGATAACAATGTTTGAAAACTATTTTTAAAATGTCTTTCGTTTCTATCCTAGCCTCTCAAAGCTTTTGAGTCTATAGGTACAGCAATGGACGCTAGCTGGCATGAGGTTGATTCATGGATGTCCCTTGGGCCTGTTTCAGATCATAGGTGCTGTGACCGAACACCTTGCCAAAGCTTCTGCATTCATCATTCTGGGTGCCAGCAAGATCAGACAATGTCTGTGGCTTCGGCTAAGGTTAAAGAGAGGCAAAGATTCCTCTAAGTGCTGATGCCAAGGAATGAGTCAGTAGTCAGGTCTAACCCAAGTTCTAGCTTGCTTACCCGGTGCGTGGTTCAGCTGTGCTTCATTTCCTGGGTGATTGTTAAGGATAAGCTCCCTAGTCTATGTGCCCAACATCCCTACATCACTGGCCAGTTCCAAAGCATGTTTAGATGAGAAGATGGGTTATGGTCTTCAAGAAATCAGGATGGATATGGAGTTGCCTTTGTTCCTCTGGGTCATCCAGAGTACCAATAAAGGGGTTGGTTGAAAGTCTAGCAAATACTTTAAAATGACGAACCTATAAGCAGAACACCCTATCTAGAAGCTTTATCATTAATTAGGGAGATTTGACAATAATGTTAAAACAGAAAGCAATATGGTCTTGCCTTTGCATGATTTACCTATGAATCATAGTAGGATCTGAAATAGATAAGCTTTGGTAAGCCAACTATGTGATATAAATACTTATCTCTCAGGCTTATAATTGTCCAGAGAATGTGTCTCTGAGTCAGTTTAATCAAATGTGAGTCCAGAATTCAGTCAAGTTTTATTCTGATCTAGAAAGAGATTTAAGAAGAAATCATAACAAAGAAAAATTGAAACTAGGAAAATGCTATGCGTGTTTGAATTTTAATTCTCAGTTAGGTTGCTGTATGGAGAATGTTGATTGAGGTCCTGTTCTAACCCTTCTATAATTCTAGGGTCTAGGCATGCAAGACTGTGTAAAACATAAATATATCCCTTCTGGAGAAAGAAACCAAATCATTATAACCATGTAGTGCAGTGTAAAAACCTCTAAGAGGATGTTAAGATCTAAAGCAGGAATGTTCCAGACCAGATGGGTAAGCAAATTAGCTATGAGAAGTTCTGCACTCTGGAGTTTTGATCTGGGGTGGGGATATGCTGATAAAGTTCAATATTAGGAAGAAAGAATGCAAGTGGAAAGAACAAAGACAGCATAAAGAGTATTTACAGACATGGAGAGTCAAGACAAAACCCAAAAGGGTGGTTCTCAGCTTTCCTAAGCTGCAACTTTAACATAGCTCCTCACGTTGTGGTGAGCACCAACCATAGAACTATTTTCATTGTTGCTCCGTAACTGTAATGTTGCTACTTCTATGAATTGTAGTGTAAATATCTGATATGCAGGATGGTCTAAGGCAACCCTATGAAAGGGTTGTTTACTCCCCAAAGGGATTACAACCCACAGGTTGAGATTCAAAAGGATGCAAAGAATTAGCTTACCCTGGTAAGACTTGAAGATCATAAAAAAGAAGGAAAGATGATATTTTATGATGCAATTAAGTTTTCATCTGAGTGAATGGTATATATTTGGCAGTAAGACCCACTATAGGTAATTAATCTTGAGGAATGCTTTTGACATTCAAAAGGAAGTACTAAAACATTACTTATCTTCATAGACCTTAACCTCACAAAAAGGCCAATGACTAAAGCTGATATACAGGCTCTGGAGAGATGTCTCAGGGCTGAAGACTGTAGTTGCCCTTCCCGAGGACCTGAGTTCACTTCCCAGCACCAACACCAGGTAGCTTACAACTACGTGTAATTCCAGTTCCAAGGAATCTGGAACCCTCTTCTGGCCTTTGGTTCTCATAGTCAGTCTTTCCACCTTCTCTTATGTAGATTTCCTGAGGGGATGCATTAGTGAAGTCAAAGGGGTAAGGAACATCTAAAATAATTCTTGAAAACATAGGTTAGAGCCCCAATGTGCCCAGCAGAACAGACAAAAGAATCCCAACTAGAGGCATTTCTCTCCTTGAAAGAAACTCAAATAGAACACTGTAAATCCACTGTGAGACTCTTCCTCTGAAGGGTCCATAGGAAACTTAGAGAGAGAAGCATGGACGCCCAAAATGCTGCATTTGAATGGAATGTAAGCCACAAGACTCTTTGCTTGAGAAGTTGACTCCCCGATTTGCGATTAGCAGTTGTGGTTTGGCTAGGGACAGGTTAGATGTTTAGCAAGCAATAACAGACATTTCCCTTTCACCTCAGGCAATACAGCACCCAGACCAAAAAAAAAAAAAAAAAAAAAAAAAAAAAAAAAAAAAAAAAAAAAGGGAAAAAACCAAAAGCATTGTTCTGTTTAGAAACAAAACACAACAAAATGGCACAAGCCCACAGTGGAGCATGTAGATGAGCATTTCCTAGGGAGAAGCCTGTGGCTTAGGCAGGAGGATGCCCAGGCCAGCTTCTTCTCCATGACCTTCCTGCTGGTCACAAAAGTGGAATGTCAGCACACAATGGGCTGGTTTACTAAAAGAGCTGAGCACATCAGGATGGATTTCAGTAGGGGCGGATGGAGAGTTCCTTTGTGGGGCCTTGAGAGCTGACCTTTTCCATTTGTGTAGTGAGAACCCTCATTGGGAGCGCCAAGTTCATTCTTGACTTACCAGGTTTAAAAGCAAACACTGGGTGTCCATGAGCAAAGCCCTAAAGGACAGGAAGATATGCAAAATGTCCACTGTCTCCAGTGATTGGTGTGACCTGATATTGCTACCACTCAGTCCAGCATTACTATTGCCAACACAGACTATTTCTTAGGATACACACACACACACACACACTCACACACATATATGTATACACACACACACATATACATACATACACACACATACACACACACACATTTGTGGCTGGTCTAGACTGGTATTTGTCTCGGTCTTCCTGGCACTGGAGAACAGACCAGTGCCTTCATGGCTGACTTTATATAAGACAAAAAAAGCCTTCCTTTTAAGGATTTACATTTTGGGAAGTAGTCTGTCTTGAATGTAACACCAAATTCTGTTTTAGTTTTAGAATATTTGATCATTCTCAAAGTTTCCCTTGGCCTTTTGTCTCTTTCCAATAAATATCTGCACCCAGTGCTGACCCTAGGTGTTCATTTATTCCTTTATTCCTTTCCATCCGCCATTGCTTTGTTGCAATGTGAATTTCACACAGTATGTAGCCTTTTGGGGTTGAGTTTCTTTTCAGTGGCATGCTGTTTTTGAACCCCACCTGTGCTGTTGCATGTATCCATTCTAAATTCTACCATGCTGTGTGCCTAGATGACAATGTAATTCATTCAGCAGTTGGCGAATATTTGTACTGTGTCCAGATCCCATGAAAATTCCATCTGTATCAACAAAGAAGTTCCTTTGTCTTGGACAGACATAGGTCAAGAAATTGCTGATTCAACCCTCCGCTTAAAACTGTAATGATAACCACCATCATTTTACAAAATCTCTGTTCACTTAACTTTTTTTCTAGCAATATGTTCTTTTTCTGCTTAATTAATATTTAAACCATTCATATTTAATGTAGTTTTGATATACTTGGATACAGAGATGATATTTTGCTTTTACCTAATCATGGTGTTGGATTTATTTTCTATTTTAATATTTAAAATCTATTTTTGGATTACCCCTATAATCCATCCATTGAAGCTTTTCTATAGTGCATAACCACTTCTGTTTTGACAGCTTTCCTTTGTTTTGGCTGCTTCATTCTCTAGAAGGTTCCCTGTGTAGTGTTGTTCAGTGGTCAACTCATGCTCTATGTAGTAGCTAAACTCCTGAGGTCCAAGATGTCACATTGTCACACTGCCTGCTGTGGAACTGTGGGATAATGGGGTCTCCCAGGTTTTGAGGTTTTTCTCAGAGTCTGTTTCTTCCCTCTGCACCTCAGCTTAGCAGGCAGGCCCAGAGTGAGCGGATCAGGCCAGCCTTTCAATGACTCACTTGCTTTCAGAACTCCCCATTTGGTTTTTCCTTACTCTGTCACTTAACCCCAAGCCAGTTAGTTAAATCTCTCTGGCTGTTAAGGTTTTACTGCAAGTGGGTATAGGCATATTTTAGACACAAAGCCTACAAGCTCATTTCCCCCTTTATCCCCACCCCCTCCCTACAATAGCAGCTTTTTAAGAAGAAGAACTTTAGAAACCCTTCCTTGCCTTTGGGTGTTTTCTGGTGTTCTGAAAAACTGATTTTCATGCAACATTTTCCCCACCTATTATATTTGTTTTCTGCAAAGAAAAGCTGACTGACCTCACACCGCTCTTAAAACAGCTATTTTTGCACGTGACACCACACTCCATCGCCTGTGTTCTTGAACTGGCCTCCGATGCCGGCTGAGCAGGTCAAGTCCAATAGTGTTTACATGGCACCTGCAATCAGCTGACCCTGCCCCACTTCATATATTGAGATATTGCTCTATAGTAAGTCTGTATTTTGAGGTAGGACTTTTAGAAAGCAGCCAAACGTTAATTGGGATGATATGGGTACACTCCTAATTAGACACGATTGGTGGTTTTCCTAGGTAGCTCTGACTCTCAATTTGATACTAGCTAGAGCCATAAGAAGGAAAGTCTCCATGGATGAATTGCCTAGAGAAGATTGCCCCACAGGAGATTGTGTTAATTATTCATTGATGCAGAAGGGCCAAGCCCACTGTGAACAACACCATCCCTAGGCAGGTGGCCATGGGGGGAATATATATATATTCAGCAGGGATCTATCTATCTATCTATCTATCTTTCTTTCTATCTATCTATCTATCTATCTACTAGCTAAGAGAGTCAGCAAGGTTTCTGCCATCCCATTCCTACTTGACATTTTACCTTGACTTCCCTCAAAGACCGATTATGATCCTAAGGTGTAAGGGAAATAAACATTGTGCCCTGCACGCCAGGAACAAGGACTGGAGTCTTAGAGGCATGAGAAGAGAGTTCTCTCTCCACTATATTGTACTAAGGAAAGGATATGAGTGCGAGTAAAGTATTTCATAAGCATAGAATAGGGTCACACTGATGCCTTGGTCACATCTCTAGCTTCCAGACATAATTTGAACGGCTTCATCCCCCACCTCTACCCCAGTCTACAGTGCAGCCTCATGGCAGCCACACCAGGCTAACACACAGAGAGCTCTCATTTCAGACTAATCTAGAGTCGTGAGGTATTATTCTCATATAAAAATGTTTTCAGCTAGTAGATATATAGATATGTGGGAATATAGAATATTCTATTCACACAAATAGAATAAAAAAAATATCTGTTGAAGTTAGAGACTCTGACCTTAGCTGATTTAATGGGAACAACTTAATCCCTGTGTAAAAAGGAAGACTGCTGAAATCCTTCACACATATTAAGCCTTTGAGATCTAACACAGGCCATTTGTCTTTTGCTGGGATTAAGATGTTGTTCATGAAATTAGCCACTCCTTCCTAGAACTGACTCATTTCTATATCTATTTGCTTTGTCTTTTTACTCCATAGCTAAACCCTCTGGCTTTTCGAAGTAAGTCCACTTTTATTTTTGTTTTAGATTGACAAACAAGGTCATTCTTATTTTTCCAGGTTGCGCGTTTTCCATGGGTCTGTTTTCCTTTTCATCACGTGTTTTAATTGATCACTGAAGTGCCTGAATTAGTTATCAGGTGACCCAGCAAGGGATGTGTCTGCAGGATAAGGCACTGTCTGCACTTGCAAATGAGTCCTGTTTCACCTGCCAAAGTATCACATAGGAAAGCTGTAGCATTGTGATTTTTTTCTCTCGGCGATAGACGATGCTATCTTGTTACATTCTGCAATAGTAGCTGACTGTATCTGAAAACCAGCTCAATGTATATCTGTGCTCTACTTCTGCCCTGGAGCATCCAAAACCAAAGATTAACATATCAAGATTATCATCTTCTAAGCCATCTTCTCAGCTTGCATCTTCTTTACTTTCCCACAGGAAGAGTCTATCAATTTCTTCACCCCTGGGTTCTTCTGTCTGAGTCAGTCTTGTGAGGAAATATTCCCATTATGACTATAAGTTTAGACATGGTAGGGAGGGAAGTTCACCTTCAAGGTTAATTCCAGGATGGCAGCATCCTAGGAGGAACTGCCAATCACGTAGATGACTGTTGGTGTCTGAGGAAATTGAATCACTGAATAACTGTCCAAAATGTGTTGGTTACATAGACAGCTATTCAGGTTGCTGTTTATAACATTAAAAAGGGAACAATTTAATTACTATATAACAGAATAATTTTGAAAAACATATATTAGGTTACACTCTTTCAATGAAATAACATTTATATATTAGACAAAAAGTGTTAATCATCATGTGTTGATCTCTTTTGTGTTTTCTTGCTTCTTTTGTATTCTCCAAGGCTGGTACATGTATCTTTCCTGCTCCCTCTTCTGTCTCCTGAGTAAGCTAGTGTTTGAAATTCTAGTATTGACTTAAATTTTGGATCTCTTCTGCAAACTATCCAAAGACGTATATCAAGAATATCTGGAAGATTAAATGAAATACAAGCATGTCTCAGACAGCCAAAGGTAAAGAGAAGGCTACTGAAAAAGAATGACTAGAAGCTACCAAACATATAATGCAGAATTTAAAACCTCACCATATCAGCTATAATTAAGACAATACTTAGAATGTTGTAAAGGTCATGTAGATTCTGCTGGGGGTGGTGGTGGTGGAAATGATCAAAATAGGGTATTTCCTGTGTGGTCTACAAGTTGCTGAGGGTGTTCTAGTCATCTTCTATATTTCATTGGTAATATTGTTCTTAAACTCTGGGTCTCCAGTTACAACACTTGGATTCCTTCACATTGGATACTATGACCTTGGACAATGCAAATGCTGGAGCGTGAACTCTTGCTCCTTGAACTGATTTTTACTAGCTTTGAGCTATACTGCCAAAGTTGAGTCATAGACAAGCATAGTCTATGCTCTTCACTCATGAATACTCTTAGACTATGAGACTTGTCCCTAGAACTGATAACTCTAGGGTGATATTTTTTTCAGCCTTGTAGTGTTTATCATCATTTTTGTAATAAGAATAGAAGTAGCATCAACAACACAGAATAAAATGCAACATTCTCTTGATCATTTGAGCTTTAATGTCTAATAAAATATCACAGATATACTGAGTTTAAATTACATTATCTCAATGAAATATGTCATATGCAATTATATGTATATAATTGAATATTATATATATATGTATATAAAATTTATGTTTGTTTATCCTAGTTAGGGTTTCTTTTGTTGCTATGAAACACTAAGAGTAAAAGCAAACTGGGAAGGAAAGGGTTTATTTGGCTTACACTTCCTTATTACTGTTCTTCAGTGAAGGAAGTCAGAGCAGGAACACAAACAGGAGGTGGAAGCCTGAAGGCAGGAGCTGATGCAGAGGCCATGGAGGAGTACTGCTTGCTGGCTTGTTCCCATGGCTTGCTCAGCCTGCTTTTTTATAGAACCACCAAGACAGGAGTGACTCATTCACAATAAGCTAGACCCTCTTACATCAATTCCTGGTTAAGAAAATTCTCCACAGGCTTGTTCACTGCCCAATCATATGGAGGCAATATCTCCATGTGGTTTTCTCCTCTCAGATGACTCTATCAAGCTTGTGTCAAATTTACATAAAACTACCTAAGGGGGAAACATGTCTATGTATGTATGTATATGTGCATGTATGTGTGCATGCATGTCTGGTCACAGAATCCCCCTTTTAAGTAAGATACAAGTCATCTAATCAAAACACTAAGTGAAAATAAACACTATGTAGTGTGTCTTTCCAAGGTCATTTTATGGTCAGCTGGATATTCATAAGTTTTATTTCTAAGGGAAATCATTAATGTCAGTCAGTGTACCACGTTCTGAGCACCTCTACTAGAGCCTGTTTTTACTTCCAATTCAAACATGTAATTTTTTTTTTAAAAAAATGACTTACATATTGAAAGAAGAGGGAAACATTTTGTCATGGCAAACTTCTCAGGGAACACCTAAACACAGACAAAGGAGAATAAAAGATTCGCTTTTTGCTGAAGTAGTTGGCCTTTCTAGCTTGTCATAAGCATGTAGGTATGAGAATTTTTCCTACTTATAGTTGAATGAATATAGAAAACCAAAAACTAAGGATAGGGGTGGGGGTGCTGGGGAGTGGGTATTTATTGTCTTTCTGAATTTTTATTCACAATTTTTTCTTATTATGAATGTATTTCTTGTGTGTTCAGACCTTATTTAAACGACCTATCAAAATGAGTTTTCTTCAGCAGGAAAAACATCTGTGATGGGATAATGTTAAATTAAATAAGCATCGATTAATAAGATGTGTTATTACCCACTCTTTGGTCATGCTCGGGCATGCAGTCTGAAGGCTTGTGCATATAAAAGCAACCATAAATCTTTCAGCATATTTTGCTTCTGAAAATTCTAATATCTTTCCTTTCAGGTTGAAGTGTGCAGCCCTCATTTGAATCTCATTAAAACTCTCAGGTTGAAGTCTGTGTCTTCAGCAACTCTTATCTTGGTCAAGATAAGAAAGTTTACATTTCAACAGACCTTTGAAGGAGATAACACCCACTTGCTTAAACATAAATGAGGATGGAGAACAGCAATTCTGGCACAGAAATAATCTCGGATCTGTGGAATGTTTTCCCCATTTTGTTGATTTTTATGAATATCCATGTCGTCCTTGGACATATGTGTCTCAGCTATATGTTGGGTAAAAAGAATTTACATGCTTTAAGATCTAAATCTTCCTTGGTTGCCACTTGTTTTTGAAGGTATCATTTCACAAATAGTCATTTACATAAAAGGAGAGAAAGGCTCTTACAAAGCAAGGCTTGAGGTGACTTGAGGGTGTAAGGGGGCTTGCTGCTCTTCCAGAGGATCTAGCTAGGTTATTATGTAGTGAACTGAGTGGCTCACAACCACCTGTAACTCCAGCTCCAGGGAATCCTTGGCTCCCCTTCTTTTGGTCCCATACATGTGGGATATACTTACACATACACATAAATGAAAATAAAAAATAATCTAAAAAGAAAAAAAATAAGAAAAGAAAGTTCATAGAAAACAGCCTGCCTCTGTTGGTTTAAAAATAGCCTCGGGCTGACATGGGCACACAGCATTCCTATGTACTAGTTCCCAATTGCTTCTCTGTAGGGACCATGTAAAGAATGCCATAGCCTGGATTCTGGCAGAATCTGGCTCTGATAATCATTAAAAAATTATGGATGCCTGGGAGTTGGTGCTTCGATAAACTTCAAACTCAGTCAGTGTATTATAATATTTTTATGAGTTTCTGAACTTAACGAAGACTAAATTCATGGATTTACATATGGAAATTATTCAACTGAACAGTATCTAAAAAGTCTCAAAGTATTTTATTGAGAAAATAAAAGTATTTTATTGAGAAAATAAAAAGCTCAAGAGTAAAGTATGTTATAAGATACAAATGACACATATAGGCTACATTAAGCAAATATACAAAAGATTTTAAAAATACGTTTGAGCCAGGTGTAGTAGCATATACTTTTAATCCTATGATTCCTGTAGCAGAGACAGTAGGGTCTCTATGAGATTGAGACCAGCCTAATTTACACAGTGAGTTCCAAGCCAGCTCATACTACATAGTGAGACCCAGTCTCCACAATTGAATGAATTTGATACTAAGTATTATGGAATGTTTGGATATTCAACCAAGCACATTCAATGTAAATACGAAGATTATTTTAGTCTATAAATTAAGCAATGTTAAAAGGTACGATAATAATGTCGAGTAAAAGGTACGATAATAATGTCGAGTATATTATGGCTATGTGCACTAGCACTTTGGCAATACATATTAGAATTATTGTCTGCCATTTGATTAATCTGTCTCTAAAGAGGTATAGATGTATATGAAGTTCAAATGTGGGAGTGAGATATTATTTAGATTAAGTTTCTTTATTTTGTGAGATGGATGGATAGATAGATGATTGATGATAGATAGATGATTGATGATAGATAGATAATAAGATGTTTCTTTCCTTGGGATCTTTCCTTCATTTTTATTTTTTCTTGCCATTAATACATCTTGTTAATAGCTGGGATTCAAGTCAGAAGCCAGAGAATTACTTCAGGCTTTTCAAAAATGTTCATTCTTGCTGTGGATCTTCAGTAGTTAACAATCATCTTTCCTTCCTCCCTCCCTCCCTCCCTCCCTCCCTCCCTCCCTCCCTCCCTCCCTCCCTCCCTCCCTTCCTTCCTTCCTTCCTTCCTTCCTTCCTTCCTTCCTTTCCATTTCTATTTTGAGCATAGTTTAGAGTTCCAAAAATACATGTTCACTGACTGGCTTCTCAGACTCCAGTTTCATCCTAATGATGGTTGCCTTGTGACTTACCTATACCACACTCCATTTAAAAACAGCCTTGCAGCTCTTTCTTAGACTAGACAGTTGCTAGGATTTTTGTGTGCCTCCCATATTTCCCTGCTATCAGTCCAGTGCTCAGACTTACTTCAAAGGCTTCAGTCACTCCTGAGCTCTCCAAGTGAGTCGAAGCCCTTTCTTTCTGTAGCCTGCTGGTCCTCAACAGAGAATAAGTTTCCATCCATATTTCCCCAACCCTCAGGGTTTAGGGAATCAACACCAACAAAAAAATAAATCCTTAGAGTATTTATATTTTGCAGTGGGTTCTGAGGACACTTCGGCTATGTCTCTAATGACACAGATATTTGTGTGCAGACTATCAGGTCTTTGATTTAGTTCTGATCCTGTGACTTTCTGCCTAACTCTGTGTCTTATCTGTTCAGTTCTGAGCTCTCCATGGAATTCTCTCACTCGAATTCTCTCACACTCTGCTGCAAGAAAGTGTGTGATACAACTGTCATCATTTAAGTATGAAAACAGTCACTCCAATAAACGCCATTTGTCCATTAAAAAATATGTTAACTCTTCTGTTAAATATAGTTTGTGTTTCTGTGTGTTCCTTATGTACATATGGTTGATTAGAACAACATTTCAGCTCTCTAACCCCATTGGCTCTCAGTCTTACAATGACGTAGTCCTATTTAATTATCTTTTACTGGGGAAAATACACAGCTTACACTTGTTTTGTTTAAACATCTTTTCACAACAAATTTCATTTATAGGTTGTGGTAATCCTTTATGAGGTTTGGATAGCAAAGGTAATTTCTATGTCCTGTGTTATTCAAGATAAGGCCACTAAGCTTACAATCATGTGCTGTCCCTATAATGGATATCCCTGATTCACAAAACACATATACTTTGCATCGTTTCCATAAAGGATGAGATGAGTTACTATGACTAGACAGTCTTACTCCTTACTCACAATGTGTAATTACAATCAAGAGGACACTCATTGAGTAGGATTGGAGGTGGGACATGATCATTGAATGGAATGAATTATGCTGCATTACAAAGAAATGCCTCAGCTGGAGAGATGGCTCAGCAGTTAAGAGCACTGACTGCTCTTCCAGATGTCCTGAGTTCAATTCCCAGCAACCACATGGTGGCTCACAACCATCTGTAATGGGATCTGACACCCTCTTCTGGTGTGTCTGAAGACAGAGACAGTGTACTCATATACATAAAATAAAGAAATAAAATATTTTTTAAAAATCAACAAAAAAAGCTGCCAAAATTTACAACCTTTATAAAACCTGATACTTGGATGTTATTTTTTAAAGAATAATAGATCTTTCCACATTGGCTTATAATATTGATTATCTTGTTATTGTTTTCAGTAACACACGGGAAGGAGAAAATGGTCACTGACACATTGCAGAAATCAAAGATGTCCAAAAGATAAAGATGGAGAGAGCCTGGGGAGATGGCTTAGTGGATAATGTGCTTGTTGCAAATGCAGTAGAACCTATATTTGGATACCAGCACCCCTCTGGAAAAAATAGGGCATATCAGTGTGCACATGAAGAGAGGCAGCAGGACTACTGGGCTAGCTCCTCTGCCAGTGTGCCAAAAGAGTGATCTTCAAGTTCAGTAAGATAGCTTGTCTCAGAAAGTAAGTTGGAGTATAATAGATGAACATCTGGCCTTTCCCATGCACATATACAAACACAGCACGCACGCGCGCGCACACATACACACACACTCATAGTGGGGGTAGGGAAATGGAGAACAGCAAGGGCTGTTCAATCTGATAGAATCCAATCTGATAGAAATGAGTGGGGGAAACTTGCTTGGAATACTATTTATTTCTTCTTTCTCTTATTATCTTGGTGGGTTTTGTAAATTGTCATGGGCCAGCAATAACAACTAACAACACAACTTTAAGCAATTGTCCTCGCTTTGTAAAGAATGAAGCTGCATAATGCTTCTATAAAGAGTTTGTGTTGTCAGGCAAACCATGGAAAGCATTGATGCCTAGGCATTTCCAAGCCTTTCTCAATGATCTGGACCTGCATGGGTAGATAGTCATGAGCAAAGCACAATTCTAGAGAAGACACTGTGCCAAAGTTAACTCAAAAGCTTAGTATTTTCTCTTCCTTGACAAGTTATTCTTTAGAATGAAGTATAATTTAATAGCCAAAGCTCTGTTAAGAGTGCCCAACATACTATGTATACATGAATTTCCATTGGGATACATTGGCCAAATTTCTCACTGAGGAACCTGAATGACAATTTATTACTAGGGCAACAAGGTACTGGGTGCTGTTATCATTGTCATGATCATTAGTAGAGTAACAATCAGGACAAAATGTGCATGACATGAGTATCATCCATTGCAGCCACCAACAGTCCTTAACATAGCTACAATATGGCTCATGTCAGCATCTCTCAAGAACACACAGAACAAGTGTCTCCTTCTTGGTTTGTCAGGCCAGATTTATGGTGAAGTCTTCCCATTTTTCTTTCCTCGAAAACAGCAAGGGCATTGCAGTCTCCAAAATGACACTTCCTCCCGAGAGTGTCACTCCTGTGCTAGAAGGTGTTTAGAAAATCCTTCCTACCTTCCTCTTCTGTGCCCGTTACTGACTTCTGTGTATCAGAGCCCTTGGTCCGGAGCTCACTTGGAGTGAGAGAAGGCATCCTTTTGCCCTTGAGCAGAAGAGAGCTTTCTCTCCCTGCCTCCTGCCCTCTGCCCAGGCCTTGAAGCATTCCATCTGCCTATGTGTGTTGAGGAGGCACCGGCCTCTGGGGCTGAACCAGTGGGGTCAAATAATGTTCTCACCAGTTAGCATAATTAACTCCAACCACCCGTCTGTTGCAAAGTCTGGTGCAGCCAACACAAGCAAGAGGAGGCCAAGAAGAAATTTCTCCTCCTTATTAAACCTAAATCTAAGCACTTGTCTGTCTGTAAAAACAGAGCAACCGAGGAAAACTGAAACCAGTGCACGGGGTCTGAGGTTTCAATAAATGTCAGGGAGCGTCAAGTCTGTTTGGATTGCAAATTATTGCTGGCTGACGGTCTCACTGTTTTACAGCTGAAGATTGCTGTCGTGGGGGGTAGGGGGGAGTTGGGGGAGAGCCTCTCACATCACAGCCAGAGGGAAACAGAAGTTACCAGATACCATGACAATCATAAAACATTACAAGAGGGATGTTGGCTTTTGCTAAATTTAGTCTTTCCTTAATGCACATCCCCAGGAAACAACAGTCCACAGCACTTGGCCCCGCCCCCTCGGGTGGATGAGGTGTTAGATTTACCAGTGATCGAGAGCACACATCTCCACTTTATCCTTTCTGAACTTTACTCCCCCACCTCCCCTTTGTCGAGCCACTTTGAACATCTGAGAGCGATAAAGAGGCCTAAATGTTTCAAGGTGCATTAATACCTTACTACATATCCTAGAGAAACACACACCAATAATTCGTGTCGTGGTTAAAGCTATTTCTCAAATGGATTAAATGAGTGAGCAATTACTGACTAGAACAAGTGTCAGGCGAGAGCTTTTCAATCTGCCCAGGGACATACACTATTCAACTCTTTATTGCTGCATACTTCAGAGTTTTGAGAGGCTGTGTGGTTTCTGGGGCTTCCATCAAAGTTCACCCAGGTTTCTATTTGTTTCTTGCAGCCAGAGTATTAAAGAGCTCCCACGTGCCAAGTACTGTGTCAGGTGCATTGAAAACTAAAAGAACGAAGGCCTCCATTCTCCCTAACAGTCAAATGCAATTGTTTTAACCAAGAGTCTTTTAGTTTCTAGTAACTCAAAAGAAAATTGACTTTAGGTTACCTGAAAGCCAAGTAGAGAAAAATCATTTTAAGGTAGAATGGTATTCATTGACCCAAGAGTGAAAACACAGCAGGGCTCATAAAAAGACCTCGCAGTTGGCCTTAGGATACTATGGACAATAGAATTATTTTCTTAAAATCTCTACTCACACACGTTCTCCACCCTGGGTCTCTTAAAGGTATGCACAAACTATTGCTTTTTTCAGCTTTCTAGGATTTCTGGCTCTTTCCATATAAAATTAAAAACATTTTGTCACGCAAGAATCCCATTTCTATTCCCAGCTGTGGTAACTTCTGTCTTGGAACTTATTGATAAGAGAATTGGATTACTTCAATCTGGGTCAGGTGTACCTCCTCATCAGATTATAGGAGTCAGAATCTGAGAAGGGAGGTTTACATTCAAGCCATCCAAGTCTGGAGCCTATTGATCACATTCCTGTGTTAACAAATGTGTCTTTTAAAGTACCACCAGCTCGGGTTCACAGCTTTTGGATGTTATATAACTGTTGACTGAGATCTTCAAGAAAGATGGAATTAGCATGCTAGTTAGTGCCTGTGGGAAATGTCTAAGGAGAAAAGAAATGTTAATTATGGTTTCTGCTCCCTGCTGCTGGATTTGCGAGGTCACTTGATAATAGCATAAAGGCACTTTATAATTTGATTTTCTGGAAAGGTCTAAGTGTATGTACTAAGAGCACCCAGATATTGACTGCTACTTCTGTGGCATTCAAGTTCATAGTGGCCCTTGACATAGAATGGGGTAGTAGAATCCAGATTATAGACCTATGAGTATTATATCTCCCTGTAGAAGAGCCCTCCTCACTGGGCAGCACCATTGCCTAGGTAGATGGTCCTGGGTTAAGTAAGGAAGCTAGCTCAACATGAACCAGCCAGAAATGCAGCAAGCAGCATTCCTCCATGGTCTCTGCTTCATTCATATTCCTGCACAAGTTCCTATCTGGACTCCTCTCAGTAACGACTGTGACCTGGAAACTGAAAATCATCTCCTCTCCTCATCTTTGCTGCTTTGGGCCAGAGCATTTCAGACTCTTTTGTCATAGCCTCTTGAATTAAACTGGAACTCCTCTGAGCAGTGCTAAGGTGAGGACCGAGCACTTAATGCGATGGGCTTTGAGGGTGGGATTTTAGGTGAGTAAGATGCAAATGGCTTGATGTGGGCTTTGATTCTCAGTGATGTTGGGGGTTAGTGTCAGAACGTAACACCATGCTGATGCTATTGATGTTAACCAGATGACGGCATCTTAAACAACAAATTGGGTTGGCAAGACAAACAGTTCTCTAAGACCCAGCTGAAAGATGTTTGTTTGCTCTTTGTATTTTGTTGTGATTCCAATATTTCTCTTCTGCTCTCCCCCATTCTCTCTCTCTCTCTCTCTCTCTCTCTCTCTCTCTCTCTCTCTGTGTGTGTGTGTGTGTGAGAGAGAGAGAGAGAGAGAGAGAGAGAGAGAGAGAGAAAGAGAGAGAGAGAGAACATGCATGCAAACGTGGATGTAAATGTATGTAAAGTCCATAGCATAGCTTCGGGTGTTATTCCTCCTTGTGGTCTACAGTTAAGTATTTTTTAGAGTGCCTCTCTTACCCTTTGGACATTCATCAAATACTCTAAGCTAACTGCTAGGCAGCCCTGGAATCCTCATTTCTTTATCTCCCCCGAACTGGGATAAAGAGTCTATGTCAGCACACTTAACTTATTTTGATGTGGATTCTGCGGATTGAACTGGATCTTCATTGGTTTGGTGGTAAGCACTTTATTCACTGAACCATCCCCCAAGCACTATTCCTGACCCATTTTTGGTCTTCAAATCTGAGAGCTAGATTTGTCTGCATAATCACACCAGTCGCCTTTCACAGTTATCCTTACCAATGATCATGATTTTATAATTTGCTGGGTGGTCACACTTCAGTACAAGAAGTTCCCAAGAGCATGGAAAATCCAGGCAGTGCACACCGTGGGGGGGACCTGAGGGTTTTGTATGTTCCTAATCAGCATTTTGTTTGAAGCCAAACAGGTCTGTTACTCTATCCCAAAGTGTAGCGAATTCTCTAACAGGGAAAATGAATACTCCCCTCTCTACCTCCTCTACAAAATAATCTTTCCTTGATAAACAGTGAAAATAAAATTTTTTAAAAATGACAGGGGAAAAGGTGTAGGCTCGAGTGGAAATATATTTACATGCCTTAACATGCACAGACTGGTAAATTTAAAAAGCTATAAATAAGGATTTCGCACCAATAATCTCCCAAGAAGGCCCCTCACTTTCCCCCTATGGCAAAGAAAGGCTGCCAAGTTTCCCTTGTTCGATATTCTTGAAAGGGACCCAATTTTGACTCGGTGGTATGCTACTTTAGTGCTTGTGGAATATGGCTTAGCATGCCAAGCAACCAAATAGAGAGAGCTGATTGTATGGTATGTGGTGGACCCTTTTGGGTGAGTCCTCGGTTGGGTGAGCTACCATTCAGCATCTCCAAGACACATTGTACTTTCCTTATAGGCTACTCCTGTATCTCAATGTTCTGATGTTTATCCACAAAGAAATAAATGATTCCCTTTTTTTCTGACCTAGAATAATATGGAAGATGCCATCAAGGAATTTAAAAGTTTCTCACAGGTCCCGATTTATTTGTAGCAGTTGATAAGAAGGAATTACAATAAAACTCAGAAGAAAGCAAGTGGCCTTCAGTCCTAGCTTTTAACTGGAAGTGCTTTCCATGCCACTGCATCCTTTATGTCTCTAATTACCAATCATGGTTCCTCCATTTTTTTATTACCTCATAATAGGTAATTAGCATATTATTTCTTGAAACTAAATTCAAGTTCTAGTGCTCACAGGGAACTTGGAGAAGAAAGGAATAAATCAGATGGAGATGCAGAGATAGCTCGGTAAAGTATCTGCCTGGCAAGCCTAGGGACTCAAGTTCAGATCATCTGTATGTGCTTAAAAGCAAGGTTGGTGGTACACCGATGATGGAGTTAAGGAGAAAGGCAGAATCCATGGAGCTTGTGGTTGGCCAGTATAGCCTGGTCAATAAGCTCCAAGTTCAGTGGGAGAACCTGTCTCAAAAAAAATAAGTGGTAGAACAATTAAGGAAGATAGCCAGCACTGATGTCTGGCTTCTAGGGGCATGTACACACACATGAATAACACACACACACACACACACACACACACACACACACACACACAAAGACACACAGAGACAGAGAGAGACAGAGAGACAGAGACAGAGAAAGATGAGAGAGAGAGAGACAGAAAGAGACACAGCTAGAGAGAGAAAGAGAGAAGAGCTAAATGATGGGGCAAAGACCATTATTAATCAAACATTATGATGTGCACAGTAGTGTGCACATTTTTGCAACTGAGATTTTTTTTTTTGGCCTCAAACTTCTCCATGAAGTCTCTGTAATTTTCTAGAGGAGTGAGTTCAGAAAAAGCTTAAACAAATTAGTCCGTAGCAAGTTGTACTTCAACAATGACTTTAATTGCTTCCTCTTTTCCAACACCTCACCCTGCAAGCACGGTGCCCTGCATGAAACATCGGATTTTATCAGCACAATGATATTCAGCCTGCATAGAGAAATCTAGATACATTGACATCATGAAGAAAAGTCACTTGCTTGGATATCGAGTGTGTTACTTGCCAACCAGTAGTCACTGCATTCTGTGTACGCATTCAACATTGGCCAGGCCTTTCAGTCACCTACTCAGTATTCACTGCTCTTCAGTGGTTGGCTGCCAGACAGCATCAGTCAACTTTTCAAAGGATGCCAAGAATTTCTGTGCGTTCAACAGTCTTTCAGCAAGTCTTTATTGAGTCTTTATCAGTCAGAAGTCTTGGCCAACAAAGAGAACTTACTGCAGATGGTACAAATGAAAAGATTTTAATGAACGGTCTACTTAATGATATGTGGGCAGAGTTACAAGGGAAGACATTGCATCCCCAGGGAAGAAGGGTTGGGAAGAGGGATTCCTTTTATCAGAGCAGAGCTGCAACCCCAGAAGAGGAGGGTACCTGCCCAGAGAGCTGGTTTGTGGACAAATATTACTATTGTTAAAGATGAAGGTCTGAGGTCGTGTTGGGGGTGGGGAAGAAAGAGCACTGGGCCTTTACCCTGCCTCTAATCACCATCTTCACATTGCATTTCTTGGGCTGAAATCACAGAGAATCTACCTGGCAAGAGACTCTGAGCACTGTATTCTAACCCTCAGGCCACAGCAAGGTAGAAAAGAGTTGGAGATGGATCTGGGGTGATAGGAGGATAAAGAGGTACTCTTCTATGTGTCCATCAAGCTCCTAGCTTCAGTCTGAGCAGTGAAGGTGGAAGTCAGTGGTCTTGAAACAGGTTCTCTACTTATAGAATTCAGGTTACAGTGAAATATAGTAGCCAAAATCAAGAGGGCTGGAGAGGTCAAATGTGCTTCGACCATACCGATGAACACTACAGAAAAGGTTATGAAACTTTGAAATCCATGAAAGGAGAGATTAATGGCCATTAGAGGTACTTCCCTTCTCTGATAAAGAATACACATCCAAGGAAGTGACCGTGTTGCTGCATTCATATAATGGATAAAAATATATTTGCTGAGGAAGGAGTATGGTCAACAGGGAGCAGAAATTGGGAAGAAGTAAGATCTTTTGCTTTTCTCAAAAGTTTTACCTTCTCCATCTCATTGACCTTCATTTGTCTTTGGTCATTGACCAGGTATCACAGAGAAATAAAATATTGACAGTAGACCAGAAGAGATAAAAGACAGAAAGGCACCCACTCAGCACATAGAGGCTGGCTGTCTTTGCTAGGCTAGCTAAGGGGTGGCCTTCCTGTTGGAGATTGCCATTGTGGGTGTGCTAAATACTCCTGTGACAGTTGATATTGAAAGTGTGTGATATGGATTATGGGAAATTGTGGGTCAGCTATTGTCTTGGGTGTGTACTGGCTCTCCCCGCCTTCTCACAGGAAAATATGACCAAAAATTGTTCCTCTTTTTCTTGGATCTCCCTCCCTCCCTCTCTCTCTGTCTCTCATTCTCTCTCCCCACCTCTCCTCTTTCCCCTCTCCCCTCTCTCCCCTCTCTCCCTCTCACACATGCGCGTGCACACACACACACTCCTTCTCTTTAATACTTCTCTATTTAACAATGTCTTCCTCTGCTTCTATTTCAACCATGAAAAGCCATTGACCAAACACAACAACTCTCATTTAAAATTCTGCCATTTTGTTCAGCTCTCTTCTAAAGAACCTACATGTTATATGTACTTATGGTTTATCTCTGGGAAGACTGTCAGTTCCATGTAGCCAAGGCCAAAATGCTTTCTTTTTCATCTCTTCTTGATTTTGAGGTGTGTGTGTGTGTGTGTGTGTGTGTGTGTGTGTGTGAGAGAGAGAGAGAGAGAGAGAGAGAGAGAGAGAGAGAGAGAGGGAGAGGGAGAGGGAGAGGGAGACGGAGAGGGAGACGGAGAGGGAGACGGAGAGGGAGACGGAGACAGAGAGACAGAGAGAGAGACAGAGAGCATATACATGCCATGCATGAGAGTCATTGGGGGGGGGGGGTAAAGGAAATATTTTTCCTTACCCATGGCTCCCAGAATCAAATTAATGTTGCCAGGCATATGAAGCAAGAGCCTTCACCCAGTGAGTTATTCCAGAAGTATACTTAAGACAGGAAATATTTCATTGCTCATTGTTTTGAAGGTATTGTTTTAAAAGAGGAAATAGATTGATATATAGGTAGGTAGGTACATAGAACAAGCCTTAATTAAGAATGAAGTGCATCTCAGAATTGAGAAGAGATGCCATTACTGAATCTTACATAGTGATATTACATTAACTCTATGTCTTCATGTGCTCAGATATGAGGAGAACTGACCACTTAAACAGGGCGACCTGTCATGGCCTGCAGAACAGTCAGGGAATACCCGGTTTACTCATGCAAAGGCCTTGCCTGACCTGTCCTCTGGGAGGTCCTAGCTATTGTACCTTATCTATAGTTGAGCATCATAAAGATGAGTAGTTACGTGTGGTTAATCAACCCCAGCTGGGTGTTTTCTCAGTGAGTCAACACACCATTTTTTTTCTACTGTTTGTTCATATGGAAATGATGAATAAGACTCACAATTCTTATTTTCATTGTAAGTAGAAAACTAGAAATAATATCAACACAAGATACTTGAGGTTCTTATAAAGTGTTTTAGAGACACCCTGAAAGTTTCAAATAATTATAGCCCCAGTAAAAATTTTATGGCTGCCTGTGGATTTCCATGATCAAAGAAAAAGTAAACAGAACACTTTTAGGCTGAAAGACACTCAAGACCCTACCATTTATTTTTTATTGTTGGCTCTCATAAGAGAGTGATTAATAATTTCACAATGTAAAATCACCCACATTTTGGATTAAGTAATTGAGTGAAATTAATTGCTGAATCCATTCTTCATGCACCCCAGGTATGATGCATAGTAGACAGTCTTCGTGATTACAATTACCATGAGCTAGATCCAAGAAAACGTCTTCCAGGCCCATTCAGGTTCTAATAGGTCTATCCCATTCCCTGAACTTCATTCCAATGCTTGTTAGTTAGTAACATTCCATTACTAAATAAAAGCCCATTAATACTAGCAATTCCATTTGAAAAGGGAGGTAGTTATGTTTCAGTACCGCTGTTATTAATATTAATAGCTTGATCTTAAGAGTTGTCCTTTGGCCATACAACAGACATCATTGATTGGCAGAATATCATTGGTTATAGAAAGAAGGAAGTTCATGGCCTACTTTCAAATAAGACATATAAAATGTATTCAGTCATATAAACATGGATTTGAATATCTATAAATATGCATGTATGGATGGATATGTTCTGGTACACACGGATGTGTGTCTTAGAATATACAAATACACGTACAAAGACACAGGTACAGGATATGTATATATTGTGTATAATGCATAATATGTATGTACATATATATGAAATAAAAACAATGATAAATATGTACTCATACCTATACCCTCACATGTATACACACACATATACATACTCATATACATACACACATGCATACACACATACTCATATGCAAGTGTGAAGGATACAGAGGTAAACATGTAGCATTCAAATATAGATAGTTTAAATACAATATCTATGTACTTATATGAACAAATTCATATTCTATCAAATTCTGGAAGCATGTTTCATGTTATTTTAAATATTGTGAAAACAAATTATCTATGCTCTCCTTTTTATAAAATAAATCATGTTGGGACTGGAGAGATGGCTTAGCAGTGAAGGCTTCACAGTACTCCTGCAGAGGACACAACCTTAGATTTCTATACTCACATGGCAGCCCATAGCTGCCTGTCCCTCCAGCCTCAGGAAATCTTTCTTCTGATCTCTTCTAGCACCAAGCATGCATGTGGTACACATATATACATGTAGACAAAATACTAATATGCATAAAATAAAAATAAATGTATTTTAAAAAGAGAGGCTCTGCCAGCACCTAATAGAGATACAGATACTCACAGCCAACCATCCGACTGAGCCCAGGGACCTCAATGGAAGAGTTAGCAGAAGGACTGAAGGAACTGAAGGGGATTTCAAACCCATAGGAAGGACAACAATATCAACTAACCAGACCATCCAGAGCTCTCAGGGACTAAACTACCAACCAGAAAGTATACATGGATGTGTCCATGGCTCTAGTTACTTATGTAGCAGAGGATTGCCTTATCTGGCATCAATGGAAGGGGAGGCCCTTGGTCCTGTGGAAGCTTGATGCCCCAGCATAAGGAAATGCTAGAGGAGTGAGGTGAGAGTGGGTGGGTGAGGGAGCACCCTCTTAACAGCAAAAGGGAGGAGGGATAGGATGGGGGTTTGCAGAGGGGAGACCAAGAAGGGGAACAACATTTGAAATGTAAATAAATAAAATAACCAATTTTTTAAAAAGAAGAAAAAAGTAGAGCATGTTTATAGGACTTAAGTGACTAATTTATTACCATTCTTTTACATATTAATTTATCTTTTCACTGACAAAACAATATCATAGGCCAGGGTATAAACCATGAAGCTTTGCTGCATAATGATCTCACACAACTCATGAGTTTTCTCAGTTTAGTCTTTGAGATAGGGGCTTACACCTAGCTCACCTGGAGCTGGTAGGTTGGCCTGGCTGGCATTGAACTTATTGCAGTCCTCTTTCTAGGCCTCTGAAGTACTGGGATGGAATGAGTCAACAATCCCTGGGGGTTTACTTGACTCCTGTTTGTGATGAGAACACTTTCATATCTACTCTCTCAATGATATACACAAAGCTCCCTCCAAGCACAGCCACATCACATGATTCCTTTGCTCTCTTGAACGTATTATTCCTGCCTAACTGAAAGTTTGCATCCTTCGAGGAGTATCTTCTCAGATATTTCCAATGTCCCTTCATGTTGCTACACTGTCAGAACCTAGTAACCACTGTTTCACCTTCTGCTTCTCAAAGACTGGGATTTTGCATAGAAGTTACATCCTTTAATATTGGTTTCTGTGCGCTTGACATAATTCTTCTAACATATGGTAGCTGGCATGCAGTGACATCATCATAAATGACAGGACTCCCTTCTCACTGAAGGGTGAATAATGTTCCATAGTGTCCTTATTGCTCCACTGGAGGTCCTGCATGACTACAGAAGATGGCCTCTTCTGGTTCCATATCCCTTCTGCTATGGATCTCAGCTAAGTTCACCCACATTGACTTCTGGGAGCCTTGCCATCCTAGGCCTCTCCATGTTCTAGAGATGTCCCCATCCTCCAACCCTCACCAGCTGCAGATTTTCATTCATTCTACTGACCCTCTGGCTGTTTCTCTTATCTCTCCCACATCTGACCTTGAACTTGCCCTTATTCCCCTCCATATCATCTCTCCCACTCAGTTCCTTCCCTCCATCTGCCTCCTGTGACTATTTTATTCTCCCTTCTGAGTTAAATTCAAGAATCCTCATTTAGGCCTTCCTTTCTGTTTAGCTTCTTTGGGTCTGTGGAGTATATACTGAACATTCTGTACTT
The DNA here is from genome assembly GCF_978045245.1 of Mus caroli. Taxonomy (NCBI): domain Eukaryota; kingdom Metazoa; phylum Chordata; class Mammalia; order Rodentia; family Muridae; genus Mus; species Mus caroli. The sequence goes on from NW_028227268.1 coordinate 9,934,387, forward strand.
TATGACTAATAGCCACTTATAAGTGAGTAATTACCATGCATGTCCTTTTGGGTCTGGGTTACCTCACTCAAGATGATATTTTCTAGTTCTATCCATTTGCCTGCAAAATTCATGATGTTCTTGTTTTTAATAGCTGAATAGTATTTCATTGTGTACTTGAACCACATTTCTGTATCTGTTCTTCCATTGAGGGACATTTGGATTGCTTCTAGTTTCTAGCTATCACAAATAAGGAACATACTGGAGCCCCTGTTCTTGTGGTATGGTGGAGCACCTTTGTGAGTATATGTCCAGGAGCAGTATAGCTGGGTCTCTGAACAGAATTACTTCCAACATTATGAGAAACTGTCAGATTGATTTACAGAGTGGCTGTACAGGTTTGTACTTCCACCAGCAATGGAGGGGTTCTCCACATTCTTGCCAGCATGTGCTGTCGTTTGAGGTTTTGATCTCAACTATTCTGTTTGGTGTAGGATGGACTCACACAAACTCACCCATAAAGCTTTTGAAGCAAAATTTGCCCTGTCTGAAAGGGCAGGGACAAAGATGAAGCAGAGCCTGAGGGAATGACCAAACAATAACTGGCCCAACTTGAGACCCATCCCATGGGCAAGCAACAATTCCTGGCACTATTAATGATACTCTGTCATGCTTACAGACAGGAGCCTAGCATGACTGTCCTCTGAGAACCTTCAACCAGTAGTTGATTAAAACAAATGCAGAGACCCACACCCAACCATTGGACTGAGCTCATAGAATCTTATGGAAGAGCTGGTGGAAGGACTAAGGGCCCCAAAAGGGATTAGGAATTCCACAGGAAGACCAACAGAGTCAACTAACCTGGACCCTTGGGGGCTCTCAGAGACTGGGCCACCAACCAAAGAGCCTACATGGGCTGGAATGAAGACCCTGGCATATATGTAGCAGATGTGTAGTTCAGTCATCATGTGGGTCCCCCAAAAACTGCAGTGAGGGCTGTCCATAAAACTGTTGCTTGTCTGTGGAATCAGTTTCCCTAAGTAGGATGCCTTGTCTGGCCTCAGTGGGAGAGGGTGCACCTAATTCTATGGAGACTCTATGTGCCACGGTTGGAGGGGGAATGCCCAGGAGGGGCCCCATCCTCTCAGAAGAGAAGCGGGGAGGAGATATGTGAAGGATGGACTGGGAGGGTGTATGTGCAGCAATCAGGATGCAAAATGAACAAGTAAATAAATTAATGGAAATAATGTGTATGTGTGTGTGTGTATGTGTATATACATACATATATATATATATATATATATATATATATATATATACATAATACACACACATACACATTAACTTATCTTTTTAAAGTCTATCTGTCTCTTGGTGGAGACTTCACCTGCGTGTGTGTCTTCGGTTCTATTAATACTGTTCTGTAGTAAGTAAAAGAGTGAGTACACACTCTTTCACACTGATTGTCCTCCTTCCCGTTGGATTGATAATGCTATAGTAGAATTCTGGCCCTTATGGGAGTTGTAGTTTTCATATTGCTGCGAAACCTCCAGTCTGTTTTGGATAATGTCTACCATGCTGTTTGCTCATTTTGAAGTTTTTGGTTTTTTTTTTTTTTTTTTTTTTGAGTTTTGCTTGTAAATAGTTTGTGCTTCTTTTATATTTCCCATATGAGTCCTTACTCTGATATAGTGAGCTAAAATAAATCTTTCTTTCCCAATTTGTTCCTTTCAGGCATTTCTGCCACAGCAACATAAAACTAACTCAGAGAGTAGTTGTTAGGTCTTTCGTATTTCTTTATACGAAATCTCTATATAAGTTGTTAGGTCTTTCTGCCATTCTTCAGTACCTGAGCTATTCTTCACTTGATCCAAGCCATTGTTATCTCCTAACCAGATTACTATAATTGGCTCCTGAGAAGTCCCTCTGAGTCACTATATTTTCAAGCTTACAGTTCCCAGACACTATTTAAAGCAACAGCCCAGTGATCTCTAATCCTACTTCTGGATGTTAGCTTCTGCAGAATTGAACCGTACTGATAAATGTATTTACATCTCTCCTACCTTAGACTATAAATTAAAAAGAAGATTTGGTTTATTGTCCTCTGTTTTTGCCCCTTATTGTCTTGCATACTATCCAACACATGCTATGGCATAATTCAGACATTTTCACAAGAAATATCAGAAACATATCTAGAATCCTCACCAAGTTGTCCTTGTGATGGATGCTACTTACTTAACATTAAATAAGAAATATTTTTAGGCAAGCATCATAATGCGCATATATTTTTAAGATGTATATGTATGTATGTATGTATGTATGTATGTATGTATGTATGATGTATGTGTTTAAACATGTGTGTTTGCGTAAATGGTGGGGCCAAAAGAGGGCTCTTTTGGAGCCAGAATTATAGGTGATTGTGAGTCACTCAGTTTGGGTTCTGGGAAGTAAACCAAGGACTTATAGAAAACTTGTAAATTCTTTGAACCACTGAGCCATCTCTCCAGCTCACTTACTATGAATACTTTAAACTAATTTAGAGCCAAAAGATTATTTGTAGGCCAAGAGACATTCACAAATCAAATATTTTCAGGGCCAATTGAATAATCTCCCTAAAAGGTTTGGATTAAAGGATGCCTATTCAAGTTGATTTGTAGCTTAAAACACTATGAGTCTAAACCCATTTCTAATCCTTCAGTGAAATATTCCTGGGCTTGGAACCTGTAGGATTACAGCTGTATTTCTTAGACATATCAGTGATAACGCAACTGGGCAAAGTGTTTAATCCATTTGGGGCTTAAGCTATAAATTGGTAATGACATCCATAATAACAAGGACCTCACAAGATCATGGAAGGGATCAGCCTGAGATCATAGACATCAATTACAGTCCTGAGCATCTTCATATATAAGGATAAAGACTATGAACCCAAGCTAACAAGAAGCAGTATGTTCAATACTAAGATTCTCTTACCTTAAAAAAAATTTTTTTTTTATTATGAGAATTGTTGAAAACTTAAAAAAAGAATCTAGCCTGTTGGAGAAACTATTTTAAACAGCCTCAGAATATTGTAGATAATTTTCATTTTATGCTCCTCTGTGTGTGTGTGCATGTGCATGTGCGTGTGCGTGTGTGTGTGTGTGTGTGTGTGTGTGTGTGTATGTGTGTGTGTGTGAGAAAGAGAGAGAGAGAGAGAGAGAGAGAGAGAGAGAGAGAGAGAGAGAGAGATCCCAACCATAGCATATATGTGGAGGATGAAGGACAAGTCTCAGAAATCAGTTCTTTCTTAGTTTGTATGCCTCAGGTATTAAACTCAGGTTCTCAGGCTTGGCAGCAAGCCTCCTTTGTCTACTAAGCCTTTCGCCAGCCCGACAAATATCTGTTCTAATACCCAAATCTCATCACGTTGCAAACTTCTGTGGAGAGCAAGTTCCTTAAAGGCAGGTGGTCTCCAAAGAAAAATGAAAAGAAGAGAAAAAAAACAAGTAAAAATGTAAAGAAAGAAAAGAAACGAGCAGACCCAAAGGTTATGGCTCCTGCGATGTGGTCTCCCCATCGTTGTCTCATGTACCCCCGGTCTGCTCTCCTCTGGGCTTAACCTAATTTACTTAAGACTTTGACACATGAGTGTGGCTATGTCTCCAGCCTCCAGGGGTGCACAAGCTTTGGCTAGAGGACTACAGCTCCTTGTTCTTAAAGACACCGAAATGTCTGAAAAATGGAACGTCTAAAAACAAAAACAAAAACAAAATATATCGTGTCTTAGATCGCCTAACCATTCAATAAACAGAGGCAGTGGGCATAGTCTCCTTTGTGTTCCATACAGAGCTTGGTTAGGATCCTGCTGGGCCATCTACTTCCCTTGCACATGCAGCTCAGCATCCAATTAAGGAGAAGTGAAGTCCTTATATATCATCACGGCCTTGCTCTCCGCTCACTCCTGGCCTCGCTGTGTTTTTATTAATGATTGCTTTCTTTTGACAGGAATGGCAGCACTTCAGGACTTCTTGGGTGGAAGAAAGTTGGCAGAGAAGAAGTCCACAGTGAGCCGTTAAACATTATATGAATTAATATTCTCCATCAGTACTTTAATGGGGAAAATGCATCGATTGCTCAGAGAATTGGACTGAGAGCTACAGTCATAGGCAAGGATGTCTGATTTGACATCTTTAAAAAAATATATATGTCTGCAATGTAATCTACTCCCAATTACACAACAACCCCACCAAAGTAGTGCCGAGTGGTCCCACTCCAGTAGTAACATGTCATAAAAGCTCAGGTTTCAGGACAATTAGCTTCTGGCTGCAGTTTATTACCCCATTCGAGATTTAAAACATTGATTTTTCCATTGCATTCCATCAACGCTTATGTGTCTGGGGCAGACGCTTTAAAACAATAACAGAATGGCAAATATCTGTTGGGCAGGAGTTTGCCCTAGAAGGGTATATTACTGTAAAAAATAAAATAGCACAAGACACAATGCATTAACAAAACTTATTTAAAACAGTTAAGATGCAAGGTTTTACAAAGAAAAGCAGATGTACTTTATTAGCACAATGCAGAATACTTAAACACTTTGAAAATGGGATTAGCTTTTTAAAATTATTTTGTTTTGTGTTGTTCTGTGTTGTTTTAGTTTTATGTGTGTGGGTGTTTTCCCTGGATGTATGTCTGTATACAACTTTGTGGAGACGCTTTGAAATCCAGAAGAAGGTGACATCAGATACTCTTGGCTTTGGAGTTACAGAAGGTTGTGGTCTGCCATATGGGTGATGGGAATCAAACCCAGGTCTTCTAGAAGAGCATACAATACTCTTAACTACTGAGCCATCTCTCCAGTTCCCCTACCTTGTTCTTCTAAAGACAATTTCCACACATTGAAAAGCAGCATCCTAAGAGCATGTCCATACTGTTATGTCTGATGTGAGATGAGTGAAAGTCTTCCTGGATTGCTTCGTCTACTCAGGATTTTGACAGTTAGAGTTTTGTATTTTGGGGTAGTGATGATGGGATAGGAGATTATTAGACGTCTACTCCGCAGGTAGGTATTGAGCTAAAACCTTCTGTGGATGATCTTATTGTCCTTTCCTACAACTCCTTCACTTAGGTATCATTACTGCACCCACTTAATAAATGAAGAAATTCAGGCTTATATACTGAGAAATTAATTCACTGCGCAGGTAACAATGGGAAATCTTCAAAATAATCTTATTTATTCATGGGAAATTTTATACATGCGTACAGAGTATCGTGACTACATGACTACACATGAGTCCTTCCCACTGAGCCTCTCCCAGGACCATCTACCCAATACAGCTCCCTCTCAATTTCAGGTTCTTTTTCATTTATTTATTTAATAATTTAATCAACCTAATAATTAGTGCTTTCCTATACCTTGATGGTCATGGAGTCCTCAACAGGGGAATGTGCCACCTATCAATGGTCACATTCTCAAAGAAAAACATCCTTCTCTCTCCAAGCAAGGCCTTTCAATCTATCAAGATCTATCTTCTATACCTACAGTCAGGCCTTAATATATTGTTTCTTCTTTAACCACCAAACTCTAGAAACTCATTAAGCAAATCTCTCCTTCCTATGGAGGTCCAAGAAAAGGTGTGTATTAATCTTCTGGCTTCTTCTTCTTCTTCTTCTTCTTCTTCTTCTTCTTCTTCTTCTTCTTCTTCTTCTTCATTTGGAGAGGAAAAAGAAAATCAAGAAAGTCAAGAACTAAACAATGTACATTGATGAAAACAAGAATATAGTATGCTGGTTTTTAGTGAACATCTGAATAGGGCAGGAGAGATGGCTCAGAGGTTAAGAGCACTGGCTGTTCTTCAAGAAGGCCCAAGTTCAGATCCCCATACCCACATGGCGGCTATCAACTTCTATAATTCCAGCCCTAGAGGATCAGCCACACTCTTTTGGCTTCTGTGAGCAATGTATCTATAGAGGACACAGGCATTTGGGAAAAAAATAAAATTATATATATATGGAGAGGTTTTCGTGGGCATATTGTTTAGAAAACACTCCGTAGTCTTCCACAGAGAGAGAAAACTGGAAACTTCAAGATGTTTTATCCTCCAGTGATGCAGCAAGTCTCAACCTTATGTGCCACCACTGATTTCCCTAAAGTAATCTTCATGAGCCCTGTTACCCACAGAAATCACTCATTTCATTTAAGGTCACATAAAATTCCATTTTACTATCAACTCTGCAAATGTCTCACCCAATCCCTCTCTGTTATGCCAGCTGTATGAATTGAACCCATACTGGCTAATTCAGACAAAGGAAGGGTGTCATTAGGAGTCCATCGAGACACTTCAGTCTTGCACTTAGTAGGTTTTCAACATGTATTGGTTGAGTGAGGGGAGGCTATGTTGTGGTCAGTGTTCAACTTTTCCATCAAGTTTATTACTTACGATCCCAAGCGTATTGCACAAGAGAAGAGAGTTACAGGTATAAAAACAGTTTATCCCTAATAGCCAGGTTGGAGTTGTTGTATATGGAACACCATGAATAGAAATATTGACAGCATATCCTGAAGCCCTCATGCTTAGTATTTACAGACCTTTACTTGGGAATAATACCTCAGCTTCCAAAGAGGAAAGCCAGGAGCCATTTAGCACCATAAAAAAGCACTCCTAACAGAAGTGATCACCTTGGTAGCTGTCAAGGGAAAGTGTCTTTGTTTTTGGTGGATTGCAATGAATAGACTCAGCCTTTTACCAGACAATATGCGATTGTTATGATGAAGCCAACTGGGCAAAGGGGAAGGGCTCCTATGCTCTTGGGAACCAGAGGGATTGGTTGAAACAAGATTTAGTAAAGGGATTATTCTTCGTTCTGATATTTTCCTACCAGGTTTGGATCTGATTCAGTGGTCACCGTGAGAACGACTTAGGTTTCCTGCAATAATTCTGAGGACACAGACAACCATCTTCACATGGCCACAAGGAATGAATGTGCCTGTTTTATTTAATGTCTTCGGTGTTTGTAATGACAGGTTCTGCTGTCAAGCTAAATGGGAAGCCTGCATAGAAATATCTCTTAAACATGGCTTCTCAAAGGTTTAGGTTCTCAGATCCTTTTTTCTGCTTAAATAACAATAAGAGAGACAAAGGAAAATTAATAACTTACTGGGGTGACACAGTCTTTACTAGAGGTATGATTTATCAACATTTGTTACAACAGTAATAACAAGGGAGAAATTAAAGTGGACATTGATTAGAATATTTATAACACAAATAAGCATTTGTATGCTAATCTAAGTACCGTACTTTTAATGAGGAAGTTTTATGCTTATCAAATGTAATTTAAAAAGTATAATGTGAATACTTGTGGAAATCTAATATCAGGCTTTTAAAGAGGCAACTGAGGAGCCTGGAGAAATGTGTCAGACAATAAGCTTGTTTGCTGTCCTTGCAGAGGATCCACATACCTTTTCAGTGTTCACAATTGCTGTAACTTCAGCTCCAGGGGATTCGATGTCCCCTTCTAGACTCCAAAGGCACTCATGCATAGAAGCAAAAATACACCCATGCTCACACATAATTCAAGCACACACAGATATACACACATATACACACACGCACATGCACACACACACACAGAGAGAGAGAGAGAGAGAGAGAGAGAGAGAGAGAGAGAGAGAGAGAGATCATCTTAACCCTCCTGAATGGGTCTTCCAGCCCCTATCATGTTGTTCCATAGTGTACATGGTCATGGGAAGAATATTAGTTCATTAAGTTACTTAGATCTATCAAATATTGACAAACCTCATTGTATGAGACAGTCACACTGTTTTACCATCAGCAATCATGGCAAAGGGTCTGCACTAATGACATGCTGTCAAGTGGGTGACGATAGTGATGTTTCCTCCCCAAGTCTTCGTTTTTTACTGGAAAGCTTATATTTTATGGTTAGAATAAAGCCTGCTCTACTGCTACCATTGGTTAGCATGCAACATCTATAGTTTAACATTACAAACGAACGCTGCCTCTTGTTTTCCTGGGAGTGACAGATTTGTTGCACTAATTTTGAAAAGCTGTCTACTAAATATCCACATCTGAGTGATCACAATTAATCTCTTATTTTTTTCAAATAAAAGTGTCATTTTTTTGAAACTCTGGTCTATAGTTTATTTTAATTCCCCTTAGTTTTCAATGCAGAAAATAAGAAAAACTTATGCTTGTCTGAACTGATTTCATGCAGTTGGAAAGAGGCATCATGAAAATTCTAGATATAGCAACAATCAATGATTTCTATTACTTTATCAAAATTTGGATGAAATTGCCTTCTTTTTAAAAGAATGGAATTGTCTTGATTAATAGCAAAGGACTTAAGTGTGGGAATTCTGTGCACATGAGAAACACAGGGAACATGTTCAACCATATGTCTGCATTACCATAAAAAAGTATTTTTTAAGTAATTTTAATTACATTCTCTCTCTCTCTCTCTCTCTCTCTCTCTCTCTCTTTCTGTGTGTGTGTGTGTGTGTGTGTGTGTGTGTGTGTGTGTGTATGTGTGTGTGTGTGTGTCCTGGTCTATATAATGAGTTCAAGGCTAGCTTGCTCTGTGTGAGTGTGTGTGTGTGCATGTGTGTGTGTGTGTGTACTCTGTGTCATGTTACTTATGTGGAGGCCAAGAAACAACTTACATGAGTCAATTTTTTATTTATACCAAGTGGTTTCTAGGGGGAAATTCAGTTCCTCAGGCATGACTGCAAGCTCCTTCACCAAGTGAGCCATCACACAAGGCTCAGAATTTAACTTCTCAGAAAAATGTAAAATCGTTTCTCCTGGAAAACTCTGGACTATAATTTGAGGTAGCAAATTTGTTTTGTGAAAATACTCTTTCTTCCTTCCTTCCTTTCTTTCTTTCTTTCTTTCTTTCTTTCTTTCTTTCTTTCTTTCTTTCTTCCTTCCTTCCTTCCTTCCTTCCTTCCTTCCTTCCTTCCTTCCTTCCTTCCTTCCTTCCTTTCTTTCTTTCTTTCTTTCTTTCTTTCTTTCTTTCTTTCTTTCTTTCTTTCTTTCTTTCTTTCTTTCTTTTGTTCTTTCTTTCTCTCTCCCCCCTCTTTCTCTCTCTTTCTTTTTTCTTTCTTCCTCCCTCCCTCCCTCCCTCCTCCTCCTCCTCCTCCTCCTCCTCCTCCTCCTCTTCTTCTTCTTCTTCTTCTTCTTCTTCTTCTTCTTCTTCTTCTTCTTCTTCTCTCTCTCTCTCTCTCTCTCTCTCTCTCTCTCTCTCTCTCTCTCTCTCTCTCTCTCTCCCCTCCCTCTCTCCTTCTTCTTAAGTAAAAGCAGGATGATCTCTGACAGTTGAGGAAGGCGACACACTATCATAAACACTATACCAGCACTTACTGTAAGTTGGGGACTGAAAGATTTTGTGTTTTGCTGAAGTAGATATTTCTTACAACTGTCCAGGTGACCTAGTCCAGGGTCCCTTCTACTGAATTTCTCTGATAATTTATCACTCTCTGGATTTGGAGGGGCACAGCAAACAGGTAGCTACAGGGAAGGAGGATAGCTGGTCCGCTCTTCGTACTGTGTCTATGTGTTAATGGATGATAACAATTCCCTTGATTTGATAACACCAGTATACTTTGTGGGGGTGATTTGATTCTAAATAGTATTCCTCTCTCAGGCCTCAGCTTTTAGGGAAACCTCTTACTTTATCCTCTTCTGCCTGCCTACTGGTATTTCTGGTTAAACTCAGTCACCTTCTCTGGGAAAGTAGTTCATTACCCTTGAAGCAAAGATACATACATACATACATACATACATACATACATACATACATCTCAGAAAGAACAACAGCCAAGCTACCAATAGACATGGATCAAATGAGCTTGGGGCAGATACTGGCAATGTCTCAGAAATGTTTTCCTGATTTCCAGGGAGATTGCTCATATGAAAACTAAATGATGCTTGCCAAAGCTTTGGCTGATTCCAGGGAGAGATGTCCAAAGTCTACAGTATAAACTGTCTTTCCCAGTTAGTTCAGCCAAATCAGGATGGTGGAAAAGTCAGACTGTGGTAGGGCCGATTGGTGAATCCTGATTCTATGAATACATGGAAAATTGAAGTTTCCAGGGAGGTGTAATTGGCACCTTAGAGGAGAGCCAAATTAACTTTTAAAAAGCTGAGAGAGATTAACAATCCCTGGAGAAGACTAATTTTGGAAGCAAACCTGTTAAGAGGACACTGGTCAGTCCAGAGGACAACTGGCCCAATGACCTAATTACCAACTTGCAGGGAAAAAATGAAACCAGTCCTTGGAAAATTGCGTCAATATCATGACCTTTTGTGGGCACTATTTTTAAAAATACCCATGGCTATCCTGAAAATGTTCCTTTCTTCATGACTAACCACATGCTGAAGGCCAGTTTCATTTTCAAAATACAATAACAAAGTTCTTCATGTTTAAGGAGAATCCCACTGAAAGTTCTAGGCTTGAAATTAATTGAGTAGTTAATGAAAGGAGTGATTATAGCATCCCCTGAAAATTCACTTGTGTCCAGATGTGATCAGCTTCTCTCATTAGTAGATTGGCAGGCCAGGGAGTCCATCCATTTTTTCAGGCCAGACCTTCCTTGGAAGAACATTATTATTTACTGTTGCATTCAACTGATCTAACAAGTGTTGGGAAGAGAGCTTAGTTAATTATATGTTTATGGTGTAAGCATGGATATCTGAGTTCAAATTCCCATCAACCTCACAAAGTCTGGGCAGCATGATATCCATCTAGATAGCCTTGAGACTTTGAGGAGGAGGGGCAGAGACAGGAGACTCCCTAGTGTTCAACAGAGGCGTGCTTTAGATAAAAAATTAACTAGAAGTTCAGTGAGATGTGCTGTCTCAAAAACTAAGCTGAAGAAGGCCTGAGAAAACAATTCTGTGTCAAATTTTGGCCTCCATGTACACACACACATGGGCATGTGCACCAACACATACATATAAATACAACACATACATGTACAACACATATACACACTTAAGCACGTGTAGAAACATATCACACATACACAAGAATAAATGAATAAACAAATAAATACGTGTTCTATCAATTTCTCTTATCTGGATAGATGCCTTTAGTCCCTCTGCCTTTAAAAAGAAAGCCAGAAACATGACCCTAAAAAGGAGTGGGAGATTGTCCAATGGGCCTTACTCCAGTGTGTGTATGTGTTTGTGTGTGTGTGTGTGTGTGTGTGTGTGTGTGTGTGTGTGAGATCATGATTCTGGAGCCACAGAGGGAAATGCATCTAAGTGCAGGAAATGTGACTCCAGATGATACATGAATTGGCATTGATAATCAATAAGTTCATAAATAAATTAATATTCAATCAACAGCCATACATACACACATCTACACTTTATCATATATATATATATATATATATATATATATATATATGTGTGTGTTTGTGTGTGTGTGTGTGTGTGTGAGTGTACATATATGTATACACACACATATACACACATATGAAAAAAGAGAGAATTTATTAGTCAAGTGAACAAGAAATGACTTCAGAGAGCTGACAGTTTGGAGGCAAAGGTCAATCAGTAAATGTTTGTTATTTTGTTATGTTAGATACATATATTCTAGGGACAAAAGAAAAAATTGCTAGAATAAAGCTAAGCCAAATCTTGAAACATAAAGATGAAATATCTGTGAGAAACATATCACTCAGCTCAGACAGCCACATGCAATCTTCAGATGATTTGAATAGTTTCCCTCATTCTTTGCAGGAAGCCATTCCTGAAGGACCCACTTATGAAACCAAAGCATTCATTCACAAAGAAAGGACAGCTTTCCAGCCTCCCTCCTTCCCCTGGCTGATTAGAACACACTGGGGCTTCTCAGGCTACCTTAAACTCCCCTCAGCTGTTTGTTTAGAAGTGGACTCTACACCTGCCCTCATGGCTTCCAATTCTCTGCGGACATCCTGATACTCTTCCCCTCTGCGACTCTCCCACAGCTCCTGGAATCCTTCTCCTTGGAAGATATGATTGTTTCAGCCAAGGCAATGGGCATGATTTCAGAGCACAGGGTTTGAAGTGGAAAGGTTTTCTCAGAGGCTTTATCAGACTGACCATTGTTGTGGTTTGCTTGCCCAAGCCAACCTGGCCTTCTAATTCCTCAGCTATCTGCCTGCATTTGCAACAAACTTCACTCTGGGCTTTTCTTTCTTTCCTTTCATTTCTCTCTCTCTCTCTCTTTTTTTCTTTTCCTGTTTTGAAACCCAGCTGGATGTTTTGTTTCTGGGCCCATTTTCTTGTGAGCAGCCCTTCTGAAATTTTCCCAACACAGCATAGTGATTTTACAAAATTGAATGTCTCTGGGTCTAACTTCTTAATAATTTCAAGTCTTCTTATTCTACTGCAACTACATCATTAGCTTTCATCTCTTATGTGGGTCAGCTTCGTTGGGGCAGATTTACCTCAGTGCCTTTGGTGATTAATGTTATAAAAACCCTACTCTATACATCATAGGTTCCAAAGGCTAAGGATAAGAGGAGAGAACTCTTAGATGCTATGCAAATTCTCTTAATAACAGAGAATTTTATCAAAACCCTGAATGCTGTGCCTGTTGTCTTGGGGACACTCACTTGGTAGAAGACTCTAAAACCTTGCAGCAGTGCCCCTTCCATGTCAGGAGCAGCACTGATCCAGAATCATTTCCTGCTCACACACTCACTGTCGTCTGTATTATTCCAGGTAATAATTTACTGGATAGACTTCAGAGAGAAGCTGTCTTTATTTTACCCTACACCAGTCAATTATACTTTCTAATTTCTTTTAAGGCTCAAGAACACATTTGTCAAGACTAATCCTCAGTGGTCTACAAGATAGACATTTTTCCCCCTTCCACAGAACATGTGTGTCAGCAGGCAGAAGTTAACAAATGGTGACAATGTTTAGGAGAAAATAAACTCAGAGAATGGGGTATAAATTCTGCAACAGAGCCTAGGAGGACCAGGGGTTATAGTATTTCCAAAAGATCCTGATTTTTAATCGAAGAACAACAGACATTGAGTATGTAGTTAGAAGGGTGGTCAATACGAAATTCAAAGCTGAAAGATGGAGCAGTTGGGGTGTGGTGAAATGAGAGGGAAGTTTTAAGAAGTAGAATGGAAAGATAGATGCTATGCTAAGGATTGTGGAGCTTGGGCAAGTGCCGAAGAAAGCCACTGGTCCTTGAAACACAGATGAAAATGCCTGTTGGTTGCCTTGTCTAGTTCACCAAACATAAAAAAATAACTCTAGATTAATAGTGTATCTGCTGGATCTGAATCATGCTGGCCCCTTAATTCTTAGTGTCACTCAAAGTCCTAGCCTGCAATCCCCCGACTCTCTCTCTCTCTCTCTCTCTCTCTCTCTCTCTCTCTCTCTCTCTCTCTCTCTCTCTCTCTGTCTTTCTTTCCTTTCTTTCAGAAACCCACTTCAAAGAACTGAAATTTTCAGTACAATGACTATTATAGATTTGTGTTTTTGTTTCACATTTCCATGTCAGGATAAGGACCCCCACACCATTAAAGTAGACTCCCCAGAAATCTAGTTTTATAAACAGGTCCTATTTCAGAATGTTCTGGATGAAGGCTTTTAATATTCAGTTGCTGCAGAGTTGGGAGAATCTCCTCCTCCTCTCCCTCCTTCTCTTCCTCTCTTCACCCCCCTCCGTTCCCTCCTCCTTTTTATCCCTTCAGCAATGAAGCTATTATATCTTTTAGTGGAATGTCTGTTGAACAAGAATTCTGTCTGCACTGCAATGGATATTACTCTGGATCCTGCCTAAGAGTCTTCAAATGGGAAATTATCATGCCCTAGCTAGGTTGCCTTGTTTACCACAACCATCAGATGTTTGTTGGTACTTAATTCTTTGCAGAACATGACTGGTCAGAAACTTATGTTTATGTTGAATAATACAAGTTTATTTATATTTATTTATATATGTATATAGAGAGGGATATACATATTTAGACAGATAGGTATATAGAGAGGGATATACATATGTAGACAGATATAGATAAAGAAAGATAATTATACAAATATTTTGGTGTTTCTCTCTTCTCTCTCTCTCTCTCTCTCTCTCTCTCTCTCTCTCTCTCTCTCTCTCTCTCTGTGTGTGTGTGTGTGTGTGTGTGTGTGTGTGTGTGTGTGTGTGTGTACAGGTGCACATATGCCACAACGTATGTACTGAATTCAGAGAACAACGTTGCCTATTCAAGTTTTCCCACCTTGCTGAGTCAGAGCCTTTTTTCTGACATATTTTGTCCTCCAGGTTTGCTGGTCTGTGAGCTTTCTGGTGGTTCTTCTGTCCCTGCCTCCCATGTCAATGTGTAGAGTGCTGGGATTACAGATGTTCAACCAGTAATCTGTCTCTGTGGTGTGAGTTTTGGAGATTGTACTTGGGCTAGAAACGTTTTTATCCACTGAGTCATCTATCTCTTCAGCCTGTATACTCAGCAGTACATACATGTTCCCTTTATATGCAGCCCCATAATAAGCAAGGTAGCCAACAAGTCTGGGTGGGGCACACGGTTCTCAAGAAATCTTAATAAAAGCTTGTGACAATATTGACAATTTTTTCATCTATATAAATACCAATGTAGTCAGTACTGTCTTGAGGCTGCGGCTAGGCAACTAGAACATAATGAGACAGAAATTAAGGCATTCATGATTTCGTGTTTACAAGAAGCCATATTCCCCGAGGCAGCTTCCAACCTCCTATGTGGGTCTAATTTTCCAGTAATTGTCTCTCCTTCCTGCACTGCACTTTGTGCCTGTCAGACTGGTTTGAAGCGTGAAGGTTAATACATTGGGTGTGTATGTGGGAAGAAGTCCACACTGCTACCTGGAGGTTATTAATCATCCATTGTTTTTTTTAGCTTTGAGAATATACTTTATCTCAGAAGCGTGAACTGTACATGGGAGGTAGGCCACCAACTGCTTAGTGCTTCAGACCTAAGTGTATTTATCACAGGACAGCAGGTTTGATGCACCCTGGTCTGATTCTTATCTCTGAATTCTGTAAGATGTACATGATACCAGAAAATGCCATTGCATGAGCCTGTCACCTCAATAATATTACAAAGAATAAAACAAAGTCATATTTACTTAATTTTTCTAATTTTTGGCTCTTTTGTGGTTTGATTAAGGACATACAAAATGTACATGAGAGCCATCGATTCATTTTCCTTCACCTCTTCATCTGGTTTTGGAAATGGCAGTTTTGGTGGCCAGCAGTGCTGGCCTCACCTTGATGAGACTTCTGGGAAGACACACTGTGTGAGATCTTGGCATAGTAGGATTCATTTTCCCACCTACGTTTTTTTCCCATTTTGACGCAGAATGTCTCACTGAATCTGATGCTCAGTGCACGATTCAGCTAGTTACCAGGGAGTCCCTGGGGTCCAACTGTCTCTATCTTCCTAATGCTGAGATGGGATTACAGGTGCACATTAGTGCACCAAACTTTATCATGTGTGTACTGGGAATGCAAACTCAAGACCTCATGTTTCTGCATCAAGGACTTGATCAACTGAGCCATGTCTCCAGGCCTCTAAAACTTGCATCTCTTAAATTTACCCATAAATAGGCTTATTTAAAAGAAATAAAATGATGGAGAACTTATAGTTTCCCCTCTTTTTAATATTGTTTATGCAAAAGAACCATCTCCAGCTTGAGATGTTAAGGGACATTTGATGGATTAGCTCAAATACTACTAATGACTCCTTTCTTGTGGTATGGGAGTGGAGCTTGTGAACTGACATTGTGACTGTGGCTATAATGTTCAATTCTACCATCTATGGGAAGAGTAACTGACAAGAGTTCCAGGGCAGATGGGCAGCAGTGTTTGTAAGGGAAGGATGACATTGCAATGCTATCCTAAGCAGCAATGATTGGCCAACCCAGGGGCCTACTTCTCATTCTGAGGAGTACATAGTGCCACTGACTTCAGAAGTGTGACCAGTCCTCACAAAAAAAAAAAAAGTCTTGTCTATTGCTTGGGTCCTAGAATATGGGATAGAGGCTTGACCTAGTGCATCACTGTGACCAATGTTAGTAACATCATACCATAAGAGTATGCATGTTAAAAACTAATTCTGAAAGAGAACTGTAATCAATGCTTTGTAAAAAGAAAGCTTTACAACAATAATTGTTATAGGAGGAGCAGACAACCCAGTGGGTTCTGCAGCTTACAAATGCACACAAGAAAAAGCATGAGCATTACCACCCCCCCCCCGTTCTTTCTATTTCCAAAGTCCTTGGTGGAATAAGGCTCAAAGAACACTATCCCATCTATTCAATCTAATCAATAGGAGTTTGAGGTTGGCAAAGCAGCCTCATATGTACAAATCGTAAAAATGAGCTTTTCGGCAGCATGAGATCTCAGTTATTTTTCTGGCCAAAGGATACATGTCTATTGGAGTTAATTACTGCTCAGCTCATGATTTCATTATTGTTGTTAGAGTGTGATAAATGCAACTCACTTTATTATAATGGGCTGTAAAAAAAAATCACTACATAAAATTAGAAATTCTGCAAAGAATTAGGCATTGCAAGCCCCACCTCCTGGCAATGTTTATTTTAATTCAAACTGTCTGGAGGCAATGCTGAGGTATTAAATACATGGATGAAATGAAAAGAAATCCATTAAATATCAATTTTACTTTCTGTTTCTGACTTAAACCATTTTTTAGAATGTGGATTTTCTTATCCCTCAGCTAAGGATCTTCTCTGAAGATATGTGGCAGGGGACCTCTGTGGTGAGGGGAGGTAGAATGATTCCACCAAGCAAGCAAAATAATTTGGCTGAATTGTTTCTAACTTTCTGGTTGATTTGATCACGCACCGACCATTGATCCCAGTGTACTCCGGTCTTTCTGGGGTTTAGCGTTGAACATCTCATAAGAAATACTAGGGCCTTCTTGATGCTGGGCAAATCAAATTATTATTCTAACTTAAAAACATATCTAGTCTCTTTGGGAGCAAATGCCTTAGGACACTTGCCTTCCTTTTCTGGAGTACCTGTTTCATGATGATATACACTCGTCACTCTGGGGATTTCAGAAATCATGTTGTGCCCTTTTGGTACTAGTTCTTATGTATTCTATGAGTTTCTTTGCTTCTCAGATTGTCATCTTTGGGATCATCATCTTAGCTTAAATTCAGATTTGACCTCACCTTTGAAGCACCTGTCCTGGGTCACTTTCTAGGTTCAGCTTAAGTGGGTATGATTATAAGTTATCCGGGCATCCCAGGAGACAAAGGGCACTTTTGTATTCTACGGATGAAATGGGTATTCTCTTACTTGGCAAAGCCTTTCCTTACTTTGATACAGTGGTGCTTTTGGGACAGGTGGAGAGCAGTGACCAGTGTCCCAGTGCCTGGGACAATCATTTTTACTTCAGATCTAGCATACAGGTTTTATTATGTAAGCATATTAAGTTTGCCTGGAATAAAACCTAATGTCAAGCACCCACCCAATCCACAGTTCTGTGCTTGTCATCTGGAACAGAAGACTCAGGGAGGTTACAAGAGGCAAAATACAACGTGCTGTTCCTAAGTCGCATTTCTGTCGAGGTGCCTGCAGTCCAGGGAAACAGCATGATCCGCCAGGTACTAATTATGCCACCCATATGCTTCATTTGCTATATACACACACACAAGAACTGGAGACTTTTTCAAGGGCAAAACCCAAACCAGGGTGCCAAAGCCACAAATCACGTATGCCTTGGTTTGTGAAGCAGCCACAAGGAAAGAGGGTCAGAGATGCACGTGTGCCTGAGGACGTGGAATTGTGCTTCAAAGGTTGAAAGATGTACAGACGGGGACAGGAGGAGAAGAGCTGGGAAGGCACTGATACTCTCCCCCATTGCTGCCAGGTTCTAGCTGTGGGCCCTTTATATGTTTAAATGTATTACCTTTGAGAACTCCACGCATAGGTAAGCACTGTAGTTATAAACTCCTCTCTTTATCTCTTCCATCCCTCCCTCCCTCCCTCCAGCTCCTCCAATGCCCTCTCTCCAATTCATGAGTTTACTTGGAAGGTGCACCAAGAGTAAATCTCAACAATATGGTTGCATAGACAAGAGCTGCATTTGACAAGGTGGCAAGGATGGGGGAAAAAAATCACAGTTTTCACCTATGAAGAGCTATGGGTAATCAATGGCTGCTAAGAGAGAGAGAGAGAGAGAGAGAGAGAGAGAGAGAGAGAGAGAGAGAATTGGTCTTCCCCAGGGATGAACACCCTGCTATGTTTCCCCATTGTAGGTGGTCAACCCCAAACTCATACACATATGAGCAACCCTAAATGAATCTAATTGGTGATATGTATGCCTAGATAGAACAAGATATGTTTAGTCATGGAGATCCCGGGTATCAGATGTCAAATGTCTGAGTCCCACCATCTAGCCCTCTGTCACCATAGTAGGATAGTGAACAAGCTTGCAGATACAATGCTGTGGCTCTCCCTGAACTCCCGACTCCAATGTCCTTTGATCCTAATTGAGTGATTGAGATAAAGATGAGGTTTTGAGGGCCTGGGGATATAGCTCCATTGGAAGGGTGATTTGCCCAGCATTCAGGAAGTCCTGGGGTTCATCCCAGGCTCTTTAAGAACTGGGCATCATTGTAGACACCTGTAATCCCATTACTTAGGAGATGGAAGCTGGAAGATAGAATGAAGTTCAAGATCATCTTTGATAGAGCGAAGCTGAAGATAGCCTTGGTTACATAGGACTTCCTGTAAATTTTTGAATGTTTTGATTATTTGTTATATTAGTCAAGATCAAGGGCTGATCTTGATTCTGTGTAAGGAAAGAGAACCTGAGTAAGCACTAATGGAAATGGTAAAATCTTCTATAGCAAATCTTTTATTCTGGCGTTCCTAAAATGAAAGGAGCTACACACAGTTTCTCAGTCTCAAACTAACGACTGAGTCAGTCAAACTAAGCAATATGTCTGTGTGATTTCAACCGTTTTCTAGTCGTTCCTCGTATGTGAACTATATGCACTGAGTCCATAATGACCACCGAAAGGCAACAATAAATAAAATGGATATGTAATGTATGATATACCTTTTGGATGCAAAGCTATCCTTTGTCAAACAGTTCTAGAATTATGCCACAAGCTATGTTAAAATAGCTAGTATTTACCAATTGTTTACTATATGGCTTTGACAGGCATTCTGCCAAGTTTTTCTTGTAAATGGTTCCATCTGCTTCCAAGACAGTCTTCTGAGAGATATACTAATATTCTCATTGTTTTTGAATAAGCAAACACACCTCAGGTATTTCTTCAGTGCTACTTTTATTACATATAAATAAATATTCCACAAGTAGAAAATAAAGGCCTTTATTTAAAGGGCACATGTTTTTGTTTGTTTGTTTTATTTTGAGAATGTATCTTATTAGATAGCCCATGCCACCTTGAACTCACAATCCTTTTGTCTGGGCCTGAAAAGTTCTGAAACACGGGACCACACCCTACCTTAAAGATGTAGCTTATAAATCATATGTGGAATGGCAATCCACACAAAACAGTCTTGCCACAGAAAATTTAAACCACTTACATTAAGATTAATAGGCTGTAGTTTGAAAGTAGAAAACATTTTAAACACTCTTTTATCTGGGGAAGGAGACAAATTAAACTGATTTTAAATGAGATAACAGAGTCAATATTAAAATTCCAGTGGACTCTGGGAGTCAACCTTTGGATAGTGAAGACTGGAGATGAAATTTATTAATATGTCCAAACTGAAAGATGGTGCCAACAAAAAAAGGCAGGCATGTGGTATGCACTTTACGTCACTTTGTGTCAGTCACTAAAGCTATCAAGCAAGACTTGAGTCTGGGCTGCTCACAGATGCATTGGAACTAGTTGAACCTAGTTTGCTTAGAACACATTCACTTTCTTTCTTTTTTGTTAATTAATCATTCTATTCATTTACATCTCAAATGATATCCCACTTCCAGGTTACCCCTCCACAAGCCCTCCATCCCACATCTGCCCTCTCCTCCCTCCCCTTTGCCTCTATGAGGGTGCTTTCTAACAGTCTCTTTGCCCAAGGTCTCTTACTGGGAACACAAGAGGAAGAGAGTCACTGCGCCCTCTAGGGGATGTTGTAGAAAAACCTTGCCTGGGAGAAAGGGAAGGACATCTGAGAAAAGCCCTGAGAAAAAGACACAGGGTAGTTCTTCCTCTAGAGCTCCTTCCTCTTCTAATGGAAGCATCCTATTAGACTTCTTAAAAGGCCCCTAACTGTACCAACCCCTCAATTATTTTATTATTAAAAGGCAAAGCTGACAGCATGCTATTCACTTTTGGCTGTACACTATTTCTCTGGCCCTTGTATCCCAAAATAGCTCCTTGTAGTGAGGTGTTTCTCCTTTGGTTGGTAGGATTCTTTCAGTGGCCCCTCCCACTCTGTTTCTGAATGCTACGTGCTGTCTCGGGCACTTCCCTCCCTCCAGCCAACATCACCTGTTTCTCTGTGAACGATCTGACCTTCAGAGAGCTAGGCTATCTTTTGTAGATAAGGAGATGCTCAGGGAGACAGAAAAGGGCAACGAAACCCATGCTTGGAGCAGTGTCAGTCAACAAGCTGTGATTAATTACTGAAAGCAGAGTACACAGACAGCTTCAGAGAAAGAAGGAATGCATAGAAGAGTTACTTTTGTCTTGTTCCCATGTCTTCCAAAATATAAAGACAAGAAGTACACTCAGGATCACTGGTCTGTAAATGGCAGAGAGAAAAATAATAATAGTCCTGATTTCTAACACCCTGACTTATACCTTTTCCAATGACAGTAACCATTGCTTCCAAGATGGTACTTAATTGAATTATCTTGGCAATATTGTAAAAGGCAAGTACTAATCACTTAATGTGTTGAGTTATTTAATGAAAGTATTATTAATTTATGGCAATAAAATATAGAAAGAACTCAGAGCTTACCATGTGCTGGGGATTTGTGGCATCAGATAACGCATTAAGAAAAAAAAATCAGAAGTAAACTTAACACCCAAGATGTCTAAAAATTCATACTTGGATGAAGAGCATGGGACAAGGATGGCAAGCAAAGAAACAGCATCAACCAACGTACATGGTATCACTTTGACGGTCTTATTGAAGATGTCTTCCCTCAAGTTGCCATTTCACTCTTTGGAGGGGGGATTTGAGGTCTGATTAGAAAGCAGGGAGGGAGCCAGAAGAGCAAACAGATAGCAAGGATTGTCCCAAGGGAGCCACCCAGGCCCAGTCCTGGAGTGCTAGACTCCTAGTAGATGAATACAGTCTTCGGATTTGGGAGAAGAAGGAATTGAATGTCAAAATAATGAGGAAGCAAACAAAAGTATCACTGAAGGAGTTTCAGCCAAATTAGGCTCACTCCTCCTTCCTCAGTTTTAAGTAAGAAGACATTTTCTTTTCCTGTAACACCACATTTTTTAAATGTGAGAATTTATAATTTACTTTATTTTATTCCTGTGTGTTTATGCATATGTTGTGTGTATGAGTATAATCGAGCAGTGGGTCTCTACAGAGACCAGAGTGAGAGGTAGGGTACCTACTTCTGTTCATCTCCACTATAGTCCCTTGAAGCAGAGTCTCTCTCTGACTCTGGAAGGTTATCATGTTTTGGCTAAGCTGGATGGCCAGCAAGCTCCAGCCATCTTTCTGTCTCTGACCCCTAAACTCCACCTCCCATACGTGTGTACAGGCACCTGTAGCCTTGCAAGGCTCTGTGAATGAACCAGGGATCCAAACTCTTCAAGCTTATGCAGTGGTAATCACACAAATTGAGCCTTCTTCCTAACCACAAGTATTTCTTTAATTAACTGAACGTTATGACAATATTTTCTTTGAGTCTCTGGAATAATGATAACATCAGACACTAGAGAGAACGTTGTGTTGAGACTGTGCTATCATGTGTTTCGATGACTCAAGAACACGAGGATGACAAGGACTCATGATATCTGTTTTGTGGAAGGTGTCTATAGGCTTAGCTTAGATTAACTGATGGCCAAGCTGAACATATGCATGGATTAAAGAGAACTATGGGACTGATTCAAAGCTGACCTCCTCCAGTTGAAAAGAGGGGTGTCTCTGTTGCCAATTTCAGCTGTCCTTGGTTCATGTGTCCAAAATTGGATGTTGTCAGCAAAGCATATAGGGTATTCTTGTAATAAAAAACCAACCAGCCAACCAACCAACCAACCAACCAACCAACCAACCAACCAATCAAAAAAACCAAGTCCAAGGATCATACATAACATGTAAGGATTGTTTAATCCTTCAAAGGGACTTAGGCTTGGGTTATGTAGATAACTAGAAGGGACAAATTCCCCTCTCCACATAAGCTAGCCCTCTGCTGACAGGAAGAAGAAACACGTTGTTTGGCCACACATGGATATGGTACAAGAAGGACATAAAGACTGGTTTGATTTTGCAAAATGGTTAAGATAAGGATAAGATTTTCCAGAGAAATGACATTGTCCTTGGAATTTACTTATGCCTCACTGCCTAAAAACATCATGAAATATGGTTCCATGTCTGCACCCTATCTCTCAGATTTATCCATTCTTGCTTTTGGAGTTCTGAGTTCTTCAAATAATTCCTTGTACCCTCCCCCATTCGATTAACTCCCTTAACAGAGCCTGAGAGAAAAGGTTGAGTTTCAGGCTTCTTCTGTGTTGAGGAATTTACTTTCAACATCTTGACACGAGCCAGAGGCCTGCCCGGCAGCAAGAGAGATGGATGCAGTAGGAAACTCAGCCTGACAAATGCCAGTCCCACCTGTGTGGGTTAATAAGCAAGATTCCAGCCCAGCCAACAATCCTCTCGTAATTGTCATTTCCGTGCAGCCAATCAGTTGCCTGGGAATTATCCCAATAAAAAAAGAAAAAAAGAATACAGTGTGTCATTTATCAGGCAGCCAATTAAAGAGCCTCTGCAGGAGAAGGTGAGCTGGAAGCCAGTTCTCACAAAGGAAGCAGGGCAGGGCCAAGCCAGTATGGGCCTGGAGGAAACTGAAGAAACTAAGTGGTGGCTACCTCCTAGAGGAACCAGATTTGGAAAATGTTAGGAGTTGGTAATGATTCATATTTCTAAGGACACCAGGGTGTGAACAGGAGGTCTCCTAAGTCATCTAATCCTACCCAAAAGGTCCCTTGTGGCCCTAAGACCAAGGCTCATATACTGTGTTGCTTGGTTCCTAAGGCATGGTGAGCATTACATGTCTTGAAATTTGAATAAAAGAAAGTAGCTAAACAAAAACTAATTGAAAACAATAGTTAACCAAGTTTATTGGACATTTTGGCTTCTTTGTGTACTGGTGGTTTACTGGTAGAAAAGCAGAAGTAATTCTTTCTGCTTAAAACATGCATGAGGGGGCTGAAGAGATTGGCTCAGGGGTTAAGAGCACCGACTGCTCTTCCAGAGGTCCTGAGTTCAATTCCCAGCAACAACATGGCAGCTCACAACCATCTGTGATGGGATCTGATGCCCTCTTCTGGTGTGTCTGGGGAGAGCAGTGGTGTACACATATAAATAAATAAATAAATAAATAAATAAATAAATAAATCTTTAAAAAATGCATGCAGGACTTACTTTCTCCTTTGGGGTTTATAATAAAAGTTCTCTATTATACATGCAATAAATGTATAACATATATGTTCATTCAAATGTATTGAGTGCTTTCTAATGACACTGCACCCAGTTAGCTAGTCCAAAATACAAGCCAGTCCCTAGTTACTGAGGCCATCAGTATCCACATGGGTTAGCAGATGACATCATAGTGCCTCTCAAGTTTGTAGCTCAGAGTTACATCTTGCCCTTTGACCTTTCTGAATTGAGGTGTCTGAAAATGCAGGAGGTCTTACAATATTAATTACTTTTAATATTTTAATCCTAAGTTAATCAATAGTATGTGTGATAAATCAGTGATAGATGAGATTTATAGGATCTGGGAATGCAATTGAAGTATACTGACAGGATAGCAGTCACCCAACCAGAAAAGCAAAAGCTATCTGTGAAATGCATTTCCAAAATTATAACTCTATTGTCAAATGTAGAACTGGTTCAAATTCAATGTCCCTGGGGCTACAGAACTGTAGATTGAGGAAACACAGACCAATAGTGCAAGTCAGTAGTGAGTCTTTCTGTGGACACTTAAACGTAAAAATTGTTAGTAGCTCCTGGACAACACTCTGCTAGAGGGACATAGCATCAGTAAGGTCAGGACTATTGCCCTTAACCCATATGTAGACCATGTGCAGTTTATGTCTTTTAAATAAAAACATTCTTCTACTCCCATTACATACTTAGTTCTTATATTTCTCTCTTATTTATATTCTTTCACTGAGAGTGTTGTTCCGTAAAAGCTGTCAAGTCATTTTTTTAAAAGACGATTAAAAAGATGTATCTAAGGGCACCAACTCTAAGTTTCCATGAAATGTCCTTCAGAAGTCAAATGTATAGAACATTGAAATGTTCTGGCAAGTGACTGAGTCCTTTATTTTAACTTATCATGATTCTAGCACTGACATAAATTCACACACACACACACACACACACACACACACACACGTAGAGAAAGAGAGAGAAAGAGGGAAGAGGGAGGAGGGGATTATCTAATCTTATCACACATGGCCATTGCCTAAGATTTATTCCAATATTAAAACAACTAGCCGACTGAAGAGGTGTTTTTTGATTTAAGTATTCACTTATAACGTCATTCCAGCTTGAAGGGTCCCATTTCCAAGAGAAAGTTGTCCAGTTAAATAAACATTTCAGAAGATATAAAATTTTGCCCTCCCAGTAAGTCTGAAGATCACCTAATTAAACTCATCAAGTCTTAGCTGACCAGCTAATAAATGGAGTAGTTGGTTTATGAGATACAAGCTGTAGTCACACTGGTGGCTTGAATTCAAAGTGCAAGGATCCCCAGCTGTGTGACCTTGACACCCAGCTGGCTTCACCTCTCTGAGATCCAGTTCCTGTTTCTTTAGACCCAGAGATAAATGGCTCTTACTGCCTCACATGTTTAGGCTCCAGTAACTAGGATTCCATGGTACCCTGTCAATAAACAGCAGCTACAAACGATACCATTTATGACTCTTACACAGCCTCCCAGAGAATAGTATCAACAAGCCTAATACAAAGAAGTGGTTTCTCATTTCTCCTGCCCAGAGCAATTGAAAGCGGGAGGGTTCCTGCTCTTTCTTTCGGGTAGGCACTCGGGTAGGCACCATCTAACGTGACCTGTCAATCCAAAAATGGGCTGTGATTTTATAAGCCATGCAGGATTATGTCACTTCCAGGAGACAATACTGTGTGATTAACATGCAACAAACGTCAACTCCAGTTATTGCTGACACCAACAAACCCCCACCTCCCCTCTGTCCCACTCCTGGCTTGTTTGTTTCCTTCTTGTTCCCATAGCATCTTCTTTGCATCCAGTTCCCTTTGAGTGACACTGAGAACAATTTCAGCTGCATCCCTTCTCAAAAATCAGTTATTTTGAAACCCAAGGAGACATAAGGAGATAAACACCGCCTACCTGCTCTGTTTTGGATGGCTCTGTGCCAGCCATGAGGCAACAGGTGTGAAGCGTCATCAATAGCATATTTTTCCCCCTTTAAGCTTTTTGCATTTGCATATCTTTGGAAATAAGGGATTGCTCCACCCCCATGCCCACTCCCACTCCTGGAGCAATTTGTCTAAATCCCTTAAAAGTCGGTTCAGTAGGCAACCAAACAAAATAAATGCCTCTTCCTATTTATCAGGATGCAAAACAGGGAGATGGGGTGAAAACACACTGTGCTTGACATTACATGTCTTGGTTGCTAGTTCCTAGTAACCCGATGGGGCCCTTGAGAGAGTATATTGTCTCTTAAGCTGGTAGAGTCATCTTTTTAAAAAAAAAAAAGTCCTCTAAAGGTCCTGGTTTAGATTTAATGGTCTATGAGCCTGTGTTGAAAATGAAGATAATGAGCGACCATGCAAGTTAGCCCTCTCTGAAAGGGTATCAGTGAGGAGCGAGGCAAGCCAGAATATGCATTGCCGCCACTTCACTGGCTGTTTCTGCTGCCCTTCACATGCTCCCTTGAATCCAGACAGAAGTTCTGAGCAGGGCTGGAGTGCATCATGGTTGGAAATAATTTCTTCGCTCACAAGCAAAGTTGCTTCTGTCGGGATCGCATCAGAGAGTGTGGCCATCTTAACACTGAGTGAGCTCCAGCTGCGGTCCAACACCTGGAAAATCTATCAGAGGCTTCGCAGAGGAGGCAGCAAGCACCGTTTGCTCTTTATTTAGATGATTGTGCTCTGAGTCTCTTTGCCTTTCCTTAGTCAGCTGTGATCACCACTCCTGTCCCCAGCACCTACTTAGTAATCACGTAAGCGCATGTACGCACGCAGGGAAAGCCCTGGTTACGGTTAGAGGCTAGCTTTCTGCCCTAAACATTTGCCACGGAGGACCTGGTATAACTTTCCCCGAGGGAATGGGAGAGAAACTAAGGGTTAAGACAGGAAGACATCCTAGCCTGTATAAAGCTCAGATAGGAGACCCCCGTCTGTGCGTAAATAACTAAGAGACTGGGTGAAAGAAGATGCCCGAGTGACATGGAAACGTCTATCTATTTCATTTCAAGACGGGATTCCAAGGATGAACCAACCACTCAAGGCGGTTTAGAGAAAGCTGCATGGATAAAGTATCATTTGCAAAATTTCTTGATGGATAGGAAAATTTGGAGAGAAAGAGAAAAAAATCAAAACTGGGATGGAGGAATGGAGTTATAACTACAGAAACACCAAAGGCCATGAACGAAGAAACCCAGAGAGATAGAGAAGAAAGATTTTAAAGAAGTACTGTGGGGAGGACCAAGTAGATGGACGCTGAAGGCCAGACTATAAAGGGGCTGGGATGAGAGGATACAGAACCCCAAAGGCACTGGCTTGACAATGGAGCCTTAAAAAACGTGCCAGGCAGCTACTGTGCAGGTAGTAACGTGCTTGGCTCCATCTTGCATTCAGGCCTCAGGTCAGACACTGCGGTGGCAGGAAGTTCTCGTCTTACTACTTAGGCAAATGCAGCCGCTTACACACCTCCATGGCTCGTACTCCTGTCTTATTTTCCTCTGCTTTGTCCCCGTAATAAAAAATGACTACCTAGGCTTGTTTCTGTTTTATGCCTTTTATCTTTGTGCATAGCTGTTTAGATATATGTGTGCATTCATGTGTTCATGTGAAGGTTCAGTGTGTGCACATGCGCATGGTGGGTAGGTGTTATCCTTGGTGGCATTGGCAGGAGCTTTTCACTTTACTTTTAGAGACAAGGTCTCTCACTTGCCCTGAAACTTGCCCCACAGGCTGAGCCCAGGGCCTGACAAGCATGTGGGATCTGTTCCTCCACCCCAAACTCCCAGAACTGGGGTTCTAAGTACATGGCTTTTACACCTGAGTTCTGAGGTTTGAACTTAGGTCCTCAGGTTGGTAATGGCAAGCAATTACTGACTGAGCCATTTCCCATGTGCTGAACTGTTATCTCCATGTCTTTCTTGTTCCCTAGAGCCTTCTAGAATGTGATTTCTACAAGAAGAAATATCTCGCATTAGCCCAATGTTTCATATAGATCAGTTGCCTTATAGAGCTTTGTTGATGAAGCAGGTGAATAAATGAACTACAAAGGCACTCAGCACACACGTAGCCTCAGTTTAAGACATTTGCATTTTTCTTCTCTCTGTAGTGTCTGGCAGAGAGAGAGAGAGAGAGAGAGAGAGAGAGAGAGAGAGAGAGAGAGAACGAGCAAAATGTTTTTAATAATGAAGCCCAGCCGCAGCCAACCTGTGTTAACAGCATCCCCAGCTACTGTAGGGATTTCTACATCTGTAGGAATGCCTCTTCCAGATGTTGGTACAACTCCTCAAACGTCTCATATCTTACAAAACCACATAGATGTAGGATGTTAAATCTGGGGGGCGAGCACATCTATGTAATTCCCTCCATTCTATAAGGGTTAGTGGCTCTTTTCTCCTTTGGGCCACAGATTAGCTTAACAATCACAAAACGGCTTTAGAAGGTTTTGTTTTTGTTTTTGCTTTGTTTTTCCTTTCACTAGGAGAAAAAAAAATGATAACATATTAGACCAGGCTGGATTAGGTAAATGTTCATTTGTGTCTCGTCTGAAACTGTTCTCTTCCCCTCTTTGTACCCTCACTGTTCTAGATCTGTCAAAAGGTCACATGTACATCCACCCTTTAGTATCTCCAGGTTCTACACTAACACATTTAGACAGCAGAGATTGAGAATGTTGGTGGGGAAATTGAGACTCTTAAAACACCACTGACATTTTATTATCTTGCTTCTGTAATTGTAAGTATTATTTAAATATCATCTTCAAAGCACCAAGCATTTTAAGCAATAGAGGGACTCTTTACAGTATTTAGGAGATGTGTGTAGATAAGAGCATGTGGATATATGTTTAAAACTTGAGGACCTTTCCGTTTTGGTATTCATAGGGCAATCCCAGAATCAATCACTTTTGTATTCAGGAGTAGGGAGGAGGTGTGACTATGGACGATATGAACATTTCTTTTATTTCATAGAATGTTATATTCTCTCATGTTCTGATAGCTAAGATTGGTGTGTTTGAGTGTGTGTATGCGTTGCGTTTTAACACAGATTCCCCAAGGAAGGAGGGAGTATGCGGCGTAAATAAGCAACCAATTGAATTGACTTAGTGAGTCCTTCTTCAGCCTGGCCTCCGGTTTCAGTTTGGAGAACCACTTCCCTTGTTTGGATCTGAAATGATGCCACCAAAAAAAAAAAATGTATTACAGAATCACCACACTTTTGAAAAACAGAACAAGCCGAATGAGCCTCCCCAAGTGTAAACAGAAGTCTTGTTTGAGTGAACTGTTTTTTTGTTTTTTGTTTTTTTTTTTTTTTTCTTTTTTAGAATCCAAATTGAACCAAATGGTGGCCTTTGAAAGCATATACAGGGTTCTCCTTATCTGATAACACCCTATTGTATTCCTCTGATTCTTTGCTGTCCCAGGGAGCCTGGGGATTCAAGCTATCTTAAATATAAATAGTTGTCATACAGTCAGAAGCCCAGCTCTCCAGCCACTGGTGATAGCAGCAAGTGTTCTGTTGGTTGTGTGATCTTTAGCTTCTCCACAACAGGGGTTATACCCAGCCAGGCAGAAACTAGTGGAGTGTCACTGCTGAAGAGCGACAAGTAAGTTCTTAGCATCCGTCTGCCTGTAATAAGTCAGGCCTATGTCTTCCCACTCTGGGCACACTTTACCCAAGTGCCCTTCTTATGCCTACTCTCATTAAGCGTGGTGTTGCGTGCCTTGGCAAAGGATTCTTGATGATGGCAAACATGGTTTGAGGGTGGAGCCTCTGGCTGGGACATGACTCTCTCTTGTTGCCTCTGAGGAGGTACGGCTGTGAGTAACGTGTCCAGGCACGAGTCTTTTCAAAGCAGCTCTACTTATCTTTCTTGGATGTGTGTAAAATGGAGATAGCCTGGTGTTTTTAGCACATTTATCAAATAGGCTTGTGTCTAGACAGTTGGAAGGACAGGAAGGCAGTCTGTTAAAAAAAAAAAAAAGCAACACAGTTCTACTTGCTTACTGCATGGGGGAGGGGGGGGAAGGCTATTCACCTATTAACTGTGTATGATATTGAACCTTAACGTGAAGAGCTAAGCAAGAAGGTAAGCTTTTCTGTCCTTTACACCCTCAATGTACCACCTTACCCAACACATACAATCAGCACTTTGATGCCTGTTTTTAGGTAGTGCTGGATGGGTAGAGCTGTATTTGAGACAGGTAGTAGAGTTTAGGTGGCTTCCCTTTAAGACAAGCTAAAGTTTTCCTCTTACCCAAAGTACTGTAGCCAAAGTTACTGTAAAGCTGCTCAGATAGGTCAGTGCACTAAGGAAAACCTCTTCTAAGCCCCTTGTAGATGATGGTCAAAGGTTGTATCTAGATGGCTTGTTCCTCTTGCTGGTCTCTTGTGCCCCACACAATATTAATAAGAATGCAAGGTAAGAAGGGTTTGGTGGCACAGATCTATAACAAAGGACTCGAAGGACAGAGGCAGAAAGATCACAAGTTTGGAGCTAGCCTAAGTTACATAGGGACATGCTTTTGTTAAGGTAAAAGAATAACCATATATATATATATATTGTAATGGATTTTAAAATTTGCATATCCCTATGTGAATCAGCACCATCATTTTAGTCCCTTTAAAAATACATACATTACCTATAGGCATTCGAACTTCCTCTCTAAGGATTGTTCTTAGATTCTCACGTATATTGCTTCAGTATTGTGCCCTGTGAGGGAGCCAGATTTCGATTTCCAGCAGCCCATTATCTTTTTAAGATGGGAAAATTCCTTGGGTCTCCAAGTGGATTTAACTATAAAGTCAGGAAACTAATGTTTTTAGTTGGGTAGTGACCTATTTCCAGAAAGGTTTTGAACTTGGCTTTACAAGTGTCTGGTTTATTCAATAACCATGCTGACATCAAGGTGAAGATCTCCCCAGTTTGGCAGCTGAGTATTTATTAGATGGGAACATCCCAACTCCACGTGGCCATACCATGGTTTAGTTTTTTTAGAGTGTCATGGCACAATACCTGTGCTAGATGATGCTCTTTTGCTATGAGGAAAGGAAAATTAAGATGAGGATTGGAGAAAGTTGATAACATGGACAGGGAGGGGGATGGGTGAATAAAAAGGCAGCTGTGATTCTTAGGGTATTGTCCAATCCCACTGATCCATGCACAAGGAATCCATGCATGACTTGGAAAATGGCTTGCACAATGGTTAATTTTGTGTACTGACTTGATGACTTGATTGGTCTGTGAGGTGCCCAGTTATGCTCAAATATTACTCTAGATGAGGACGTTTGGGAATGAGTTTAACATTTAAATGTATAGGCTAAGTGAAGAAGATGGCATTCTCTCATTAAGGTTGAACTCATCTTGCCAAGTAAGCACTGGAATAGAACAACCATGCTGGGGTTCCCTGTGTAACAGACAATTCCCGCCTGACTGCCATGGAGCCTAGGGCATCAGGTTCCTTCTTTTGAGGAATCTTGAACTGGAGTCTTGGCTCTTCTACAGATTCAAAACCAGCTGATCTCCAGTATAAAACTACCTATAAGTACATTCTCCTGGCCTTCCAATTTGTAGACTGCAAACATTGTAAACCATCAGCCTCATAATTACAGGTTCTGGTGTTTATCAAAAATCTGTGTGTATGTATTAAAGATACACGTAGGCACACACACATATATGTACATACACACATACACATGCTTACGTGAGTACACACACACACATACCATTCCTTCTCTTTCAAGTAAAGTTGGAGTACTGATAATGCCTTCCTCCTTCCTCGTCTATAAGTTCTTCTGACCTTTCTCGTCATAAATCTCCATCACTGTCTTAATCAATCTTGACAGATGAGAACTTCTAATCCTAGTCAGATGGCACGGTGAGTATGGGGCTGGAGTGAGCGCACAGTCAGGACTGGCTGCAAATTCTTGCGCTTGTGTGCCAGTGCCCAAGGCTCTCCCGGATTAGCACAATCAGCAGGTGGCTGGGGAAGGACCTGTGAAGGGGAAGAGTCCTCTTCCCCGCCCCCGCCCCCTGCACCCCTATTCTGTTGGGGGATCATTACCGATTTTTAAACGCTAACTGTGGAATCGAATGCAGCTGCTCTTTCTAATTGTGAAAGTGAGTTAAAGGGAGGTTGTTGTGGCCCTGCAGGTGCAGTCATTAGATGCATGGATGCTGCGTAATTAACCTCATTTCCATGTGAATGTTCCCAGTTTACTCACTGCCTGCCCAGCTCGCCGGTGATCACGGACACTTAGTCAATCCAATTAGATAAAGGTTCCCACACTTAGAGGAAAGCAAGAATGACGACGGGAGCAGGCCTCTCTCTCAAGAAGGTCTCTAGTTAACTGTCTCAAAATAAACAACTGTGGCCTAATTAATTGTACCACAGGCCAAAGGAGCACACCAAGGAACTACTTATGCCTGTGAAGCGCAGGCCTAGGGAACTGCTTTAATAGAATTTCCTTTTGTTCTTCACACTTGTTCTGGCTGAGAGATGGGTACTAAGGGGGTGGGGCGGGACTCACTCCTATTCTCCATTGTCTCTTTTACTGAAAACTCTAAGATATTCAGTGAATTCAGTTTGAGTCTCTCTTTTAAAAAAATCCCTGGGAGGAGATTGGGTCAGGAAAAATCTAAATTCTCAAAGCAAAGCTGTCTGTCAATCATTATGCTTATAATGGGTTTCCTTTCCATGTCTCCCACCACCACCACCAAGTGTTTTCTTCTTATGCATTTTGTTTTGTTTTATTTTATTTTATTTTAATCTGAGACTGTACTGTAGCACAACAGAGAGATTAATAATAGGTGTCGCCTGAGATCACATTTTAGAGCAGTTTCAGAACGTGAGTCTTTCCCATTTCTCTTTTCTAGTATGATTTTCCAGGTCTCTGTCTCCTTAGTGGCTCTTCTAAACCAAACCTGGGGGTGGGGGAGGGCAGCACTTTTGGAGCCTTAATCTTTCAGCTTTTGAGGTTCTTGAGAGCTGAGATGCTCACAAAACATGTTTTTTTTTTTTCAGTCAACAGTTGAGTATGTGAAAGAAGAAGAAGAAGAAGAAGAAGAAGAAGAAGAAGAAAGAGAGAGAGAGAGAGAGACGTCACAACCACTCCAAATATCCAAGAGCATTCATTGACTTGCAACTGCTGGCTTCATGTCCAGAAGCGGAAAGCCCAGGGCTCAATTCTTCTCTTCCTTCACCCAGAGCTGTGTATGTCAGGGCCTTTGCTAACAATAAATATATTTAACCTCTAATGAGGAAGGCAGGCATGAACATAAGTCTGTAGATTCTGGTAAGTTATCTGAATATGATAGGAACAAAATTGGTATAGCACCTGTCCCCAAGACTTGTTTCTGAGGTGTGTGGTATTGTGGGCTAGCCCGCCTGGGGGAACATGAGGATCTGCTCTGTTTACAGGGAGGGCCTTTTAGAAGGATGCAGACAGTGCAAATTTCTCTATGGTATATTAAGATAGGAGAGTAGGAGGGAGAGTGGTTGGCAAGAAGAAGGAAATAAGCTGGCATGAGAGGGGACAAGAGAGGGTAACAGGAGTGAATACTATCAAATGCATTGTCTACCTGCCTGAAAATATCATGACACCCATTCTTGTGTATAATTAATATATGTTGATAAGCATCAGTAAAAAGAATTAAAATGCTTAGCAAGGCAAAATAAACAAATAACAACAAAATTACTATCCTTGTGCATGTGTGTGTATGTATATATATATGCATATACATGTATATATATATATACATGTAGATATATTGCATTACATTATATGTAGCTAAATAGAAACTCAAGAAACAATAAGCAACAGGATAAAGAGACAAACAGCCTAGAATGATTGGCGTCAGAGCAGTGCTGTCAAAAAAATAATAATAACAACAATCAGCTGTGTTTGTCCTGAACTGCCTGTGAGGACTGTCAGTGTCTGGCTGACTACAAGTCTGTAACCTGCTGTTGAACCTGCCCCTTTGTTCTATCTGTGGGAATATGTTTCTGTAAGGCAAGCCATGACAGGTCTCTAATGGTTCCTGTAGAAACATTTCAAGGTGACTGCAACTTAGGAAAGTCCAGTCTCCCAGTCATGCTCTGGAGCACAGAGTTTACTGCAAGAAATAAAAATGCAATTGGGTACTCATCTCCGTTTCCCCTTCTCCGTTAGCCAGCGCTTCTCCATCGCCCCATAGCTTCTCCATTTCCATAAACTCGGTTAACTCTCTTGTCCTCTGGAAAAATACATTATGCCAGAAACTCAAATTTCTAATTTAATTGGATAATCCTTGTCAGGGGAAGGTTCCCCCACTAAGGTGTGAAGGTATTCTGCACCAGGAACCATTACTTGGGACTTAAGCCACAGTGAGTGTGAGGTCCAATTTCAGCAAGTACTAATTACCTTCATAAACTAGGTAGGGGGTGATGGGGGCACACAGCATAGGTGTAGTACACATTCTTTCCAGGGCCCATATAAGGTCCAACTTGGAAAAACATCACCTAGGCATCAGGCCTCCGTTGGTCCTACTATTTCTTCCTGATCCATAATTGCTAATTCACTTAAGTAAAAGCAATATTTGGTCTTCCAGGTGCCAACCTAAGTAAAGCAATTGCTTTACTTGGAGTGACTGAAAAACATCGTTATGCTACATGTGTGGACATTCCTCCTCCATTGCAGACTGCAGTGAAACTTTGCAAATGAGTTGCTTTTAGAGACCCTGAATCTATAGTTCTACCAAAAGTGTGCAGCACCAGCTATAGGTGTGTGGGCTTGCACATGTTTTCCAAGCTTCATCACTGAGATGAAGACTTAAGAAAAATATCAGTATTGATACATTTTGCATTTGGTAGCTGGAAAAACTGTATCCAAGGATTGGTATTCTGGGAACCTATTTTGGGTACATGTGCCCTTCATCCAATGAAACACCTTGATTTACAAAGTCATTTCCCCAAAATCATTTTGCTAATGCTCTCACTAAGGCATCTACTTCAAGTAGATGCTGTATCACCATTAGCAAATATGGACAAAAGTCAGGGTTTTATAACTTGTTCAGTTTGCCAGATAATTTGATTTGGAATACGACTAACAAATAACACCAGTAATGGTTCCCAGACCATAAGGCCATTTTGTAATTAGCATCACTGAGAGGAAGCCACTACCTTATGCTTGGACTGTTTAGGCGTGTTCACTACCTTTCCTTGTAGACTCCCATGTTTATATATGCGTTTAAACTCTGCATCTCTTGTTGGTAAGTAAATTGGGTGGGTTGCATGCATATAGAGATCTTTAAAGCCACTAACTAGGGAAGACAATGCACTTCTCTGAAGGAATAACTATATGAGCGTGTGATTACAGGTCTAACCTCTCACTACTGGTTACTTTGGGTTCAAAGTTGTCCAGCACAGTATTTCTGATTACAAATGTCTTAGTTACTGCCCTATTTCTGTGAAGAGATACCATGACCAAGGCAATTCTTATCAATGAAAGCATTTAATTGGGGCTTGCTTATAGGTCTAAAGGGCTAGTCCGTGATCATCATAGTCTGAAGCCTGCAGTCATTGCTGTAGTTGAGAGCTTTACATCTTAATCTACAGGCAGCAGGCAGAGTAAGAGACAAAAGCTGGAAACCTTCAAGTCTACTCCTCCAACAAGGCCACATCTACTCCAATAAGGCCACTCATAATTCTTAAATGTTCCATTCCTGGTGAGTAAGTATTCAAACACTTGAACCTATAAGGGCCATTCTTATATAAATCACCACAATGGGCAAGCAGATGGCACGATTTACAAACAAGTTAGAGACAGAATTCAGTAGAGCAATTGCTTGACCACACAGGACCCTGGACCCAGTACTGCAAACAGCAGTAACAAGGACCCTAGAAATATCTTACTTAAATTTTCCTGGGAAGGAAAACAATAGGTTCCCAACTATGCTTGCTTATCTTAGTTTTTTTAATGAGTCTCTTAGACAATGAGGACCAAATTTCTGTGTCATACCCAAGTTTCGAATCAGCTCAGAATAATACTAGCTCATGTCACCATGCTGAAAAAGTGCATTTGACTCTTGGCAAATCAAACATAAATATTGAAAGCAAAGTATATGGTTCAGTTTCTAAGCAAGAGACGCTTTCAGAATCATCCTTCAAGGGTGTCTGTGTAGAAGAGGGATGGAGGAAATGAAACAATGGCAAACTCTCATTGTCTTTGTTCCACATCGCAGGTGAGGTACCAGAATCCTCCATGTGTATGGGATTCATCTTGTCATCCCAATTGAAATTACTTTGGTATTGTCCACATGTTTTCAGGACCTTTAAGATCTTGGAAAGATGTTCCGTATCTAGGTCTATGTATTACTGCACCCAACAAGGGATTGCAATACTTAGAAAACAGTTAAAGCTGGAAGCTAGATAATCTGTCTGGAAAAGAGCATCGGGGCAAATCTACTTTAGAGGATGATTAATTGATTAATTTATATAGAGGGATGGCCTAACTAAGGAATCCATGTCACATGGGTCTCAGCTGACATGTGTTACAAAACAGATTTTCTATAGTGAGAAATAATAACTTAATGTTTTCATACTTAAGTCAGACTCAGAGGAGTTTAGCTTAATTCCAGCACTGGCTGGGGAGACAGAGAATCCTGAAGCTTGCTGACCAATCAGCCTAAATGGATCAATGAGTTCTGGGTTCAATGAGAAACTGTGTGTCAAAAATTAAGTTGGAGAGCTACTAAGAAGAACATGTGCCGGGCGTGGTGGCGCACGCCTTTAGTCCCAGCACTCGGGAGGCAGAGGCAGGCGGATTTCTGAGTTCGAGGGCAGCCTGGTCTACAAAGTGAGTGCCAGGATAGCCAGGGCTACACAGAGAAACCATGTCTCGAAAAAACCAACCCCCCCGCCCCCCCAAAAAAAGAACATGTTACATCAGCCTGTGGCCTCTACATGTGTATATCTCTGCACACATGTTCACAAACATATACATATTCATAGACTAACACATAAAAACTTTTATTTCTATGCATTATTGTGTTAATTTTGACAAAATCTGTTTCATCCCTGAAAGGCATTGTTAAGTGTGGCCTAAGACTACACTCATGAATTACTGAAATCACTATTTACAATTTCACCTACGCTGTTTGCCAACATGTTACCAACTTATCAAGGTAATAATTTTTAGGTAGACTGTTGAAGGAGAAACCAGTAATAGAATCAAAGTAAAGAAACAAACAAATGAAGATAATGTAGTGACATTAAGGGAATTATCTGTCTAGTCTAGGCTTGGTCTGGTGTCTTTAATCATTACGAAGCAAAGCACACAGAACATAGGAGGTATCTGAGGGAGGGCAACCTAGAAAGGCTTCCACAAGCATATCACTGTAGACTCCAAATACACAGGGCAGAACACTTCATTAAGATGGAGAGTGAAGTGAATATTTGAGAAGTTATTTTTTTTTACTAGACCAATATATAGATATCACAATATGATCAAACCTGTGTATCAGACCAGTCTGGTTCAAAATTAAAAGGAAATTATTATTGTAACCAATAGTGTTTTTTAATCAACAAAATGAGTTTAAAGAAAGAAGTAAGCAGATGTTATTTTAAAATTATTTTGTCTCTACGGTAAAAAATATGTTCAATTGCTTCTCAGCCTTTTGGCTAAGATCAAGTGTGAAAAATATGTTTAAGAGGAAGGTAGATTTTATATAGATAATATTTTAAGTAAAATAAGAATAGAGATTATTAATTAATCCATGAAACATTCTTTTTTGATGTAAGTATTTTGGGTTTGAGCTCTAATTTCCCATTTAGTGTCTTCCAAGGCCATCACCATACACATTTTTTTCCCTGCCAGGATTGGAAGTTTCACAAAAGATCAGCATTTGAACCTCCTGGTTGCGATATGCCTTGTATACCAATGCTGGCATTAGTGACATGAAATTTATTTGCAGGGTGAGGCTTTATATGCATGACTAACTGTGTCAGTGTATCCCAAAGACAGTCATTTTAACTTAAATTTCCCCCTATGGACAGCCTTAAGATGTTCAAGTTACTAATGAGGACATTGAAGTATTAGCTTAAATAACGGCTTGGAGAATAGCCATGATAAGTATTCTAGCCACACCCAACCCTCTAGCCAGGTAGATGACAGTGTGTATACGTGTGTACTGGTTTCTATGTGCAAGTGCAAGTGTGTGTGTGTGTGTGATATTATTCTTTGTTTTACCTTTTATAGGTCAATCTAAATATATCTGTTAGCCTTATTTGTCTATATACACATTAGTGGAAAATCAATTCACTCTGGTTTTATGTCCTGTATTCTATTTTCCCACCTGCATTCTTTATGGTTTCTAGTATATTCCTGTCGCTTGGAGCAACAGCATTGTGTGCTGCTTCTTAAAGCCTACAAATACAGGACTTGCTTTGGAGTCTGAAAATGTGTTTTTTTTTCTTTTAAAAATTGCCATTATTTTTGTATAATGTGTTCTGATCATACTCTTTGCCATCTCCCCAACTCTTCCCAGATCTCCTCCACCTTCCTACTCATCCAAAGTCATGTTCTTTTTTTTTCCCCTCAGAAATAAAACAAAACAAACAAGCAAAACTGCAAAAAGAGAAAAACAAAACAATCCAAGCACACACACATACCAAGAAACAAACTAACAAAAACTAAATCCAAAAAGACATGGAGTCCTCTTTAATATAAGAGCCCTCTCAAAGCTGATGGGCCAATCTGATGCTCCTCTTTCTGTCACCCCAATCTTCAGATCTCTTAGGACAATCTAGAGCACAAAACAGAATTCAGGCATGAAAGGAGCAGAATCATTTAAGATGAGATATGAACTTATCGAGTCTGAGTGTCAGTGAGACTGAGACACAACTTTATCAGAATCTGTACATGAATACTTGCATGTTCCTCTCAAAATAATAACCATTGTTTTCCATGTGTAAATTCTGGTTTTGTAATTGTAATGAGTCAAAGATGAGGAACCGCTTCCCCGATGGTTATTAGGAGGTCATAAACGTTTACTGGGTGTCTAAAACAGTCCAACATGC
The DNA here is from genome assembly GCF_978045245.1 of Mus caroli. Taxonomy (NCBI): domain Eukaryota; kingdom Metazoa; phylum Chordata; class Mammalia; order Rodentia; family Muridae; genus Mus; species Mus caroli. The sequence goes on from NW_028227268.1 coordinate 9,973,056, forward strand.
TTCACTGCAAGCTTACAGGCACAGAGATTATTATCACAAGAAAGCCGAGGCTCCTACGGTCTCAAGGAGCTTAAGAAGCAGAGAAGAGGAGCCGAACGGTTGTCACAGCATAAGAACAAAAACATGCATGTCCTTCATGCACATACTTTCTTTGGACCAAATAGAAGCTGTTTGAATTAAGGTAGATATTGAGTCTTTTACAGAGGCTTCTCATAGAACATGATTATGACCATCAAGTTATGAAACTCTTACCTGATTAATTATATACACATTCAGAGATATGTGAGGACTATCATTCATATGTATATATGTATATGTAATAAGTTCTTTACAAATATCTATACATGGATGACAGTATAAGAGTATCAGAGTAAATTTCATTACTTATTTACATATATGTATCTCATTAACTATGGTAAAATAAAATGCATGTCCATAATATACGCTTATGCATATACATAGTAGATACCAAATTTATAATATTGAGGTGTTTACTCAATACTATTGATTTGCAGAAATACAGAAAAATAAAATTGTGATGTCATAACCTACACATCATATTGTTTAAAGGTGCATAACAGAGATTCTCTGGGAAATAAAGGGGACAGTATTAATGCACCAGGGGAAGATGCATCACAAGGTGTGAGCCCAGGCAAACCAGAGCATAAGACCATGTGCTAAGTCAATAGCCAAAAAATAATGTAGGAATGTCTGTGGACTGAATGTAGGTCTTCTATTTTAGAAATGTATTCTTTTCTCTTGGACTTATTCTTTATATTAAAGACAACGTCTACTATGTGGCTAAAAGCAGGCATTTTTATGATAAAAGCTACAACAGTTTTAAAAGTCAGTGGTTCCCTTTATGACGTATGTCATCCCCTTGTTTGTAATCACTGAGCGATCTCTCCCACCCCAGTTATCCCCTATATGTGACACTAACTCTATATTTATCTGTGAATTGTTTTACGAATGAAGACATTAGCTATCTATATCTGCATTTAGCTAGATATTCATTTCTTTCCCTTTACAATGTTTTTTTTTAATTTAATGTGCATAGAACATTAAATTTTCCCTCCATCTATGTATGCACACTACATGCATGCGGTGCTCTTTAGAGCAGAACAGGGTATGGATCCCATGGGACTGTATTTACAGATGGCTGTGAACCCTTTGTTGGTGTTGGGAATGGAATCTTAGTTTTCTACAAGAGCAGCAAGTGTTGTTGGCTGCTGAGCCATCTCCTCAGGCCATGACTATACAGTCTTTAAAAGTGGTGGGGTGTATGCAATGGTGTCAGCGTTTAGAAGCTGCTTATGGGATGGATCCCTGGATATGGCAGTCTCTAAATGGTCCATCCTTTCATCACAGCTACGAACTTTGTCTCTGTAACTCCTTCCCTGGGTGTTTTGTTCCCAATTCTAAGAAGGGGCACAGTGTCCACACTTTGGTCTTCATTCTTCTTGAGTTTCATGTGTTTAGCAAATTGTATCTTTTATCTTGGGTATCCTAAGTTTTGGGCTAATATTGCACACACTAGCAAGATTTTGCTGAAAGGACCCAAATATAGCTGTCTCTTGTGAGACGATGCCGGGGCCTAGCAAACACAGGAGTGGATGTTCACAGTCAGCTATTGGATGTATCACAGGGCTCCCAATGGAGAAGCTAGAGAAAGTACCCAAGGAGCTAAAGGGATCTGCAACCCTATTGTTGGAACAACATGATGTACTAACCAGAACCCCAGAGCTCCTGTCTCTAGCTGCATATGTATCGAAAGATGGCCTAGTCGGCCATCAATGGAAAGAGAGGCCCATTGGACTTGCAAACTTTATATGCCCCAATATAGGGGAATGCCAGGGCCAAAAGAATGGGAATGGGTGGGTAGGGAAGTGGGGGGCGCTATGGGGGACTTTTGGGATAGCATTGGAAATGTAATTGAGGAAAATATGTAATAAAAATATTAAAAATTAAAAAAAAATAAAATAAAAGTGGTGGGGTATGGATTACACAGATTTCATTAAATATTGAAAATGTGTTGTTGAAAGGTATTGCAGGAAAGAATAACTCATGATTTATATATTATTTCTATGAATAAAGAAAATACAAACAAAATTTGAGGTCAGGGTCTACAGACAAACAATATGCAAAAGAAGTAATTCTGTGTTTTTATATTGTTATACATATGTGTGTGTGTGTGTATGTACACACATGCATTTTTTCTCTAAAATAGAAACTTAACTTTAAATTGAAAAATTGAAAAGGTTATTTTTACTTTAGACTCTGACTGTTTACATTAGTTACTTTCCATATCACTGTAACAAAAATCCAAACATGACTTAAGACAAGTTTATTTTGAGTTACAGTTTCACATGATTCAGGCCATGGTCCCATGTTCTTGAGTAGAAACTTACGGCCTAGAGAGAGAGAGAGAGAGAGAGAGAGAGAAAGAGAGAGAGAGAGAGAAAGTGGTCTTCACTTCTTGATTAACAGGAAGTAGAGAGAGAAGGGTAACAGAAGACAGGAAGAGAAAGAGTCTCAAGGACACATGCAGTGGTCTATTTCTCTCATCTAGGTCCCAAATCCTCTGACCAGCTCTCAAGAATGACAGCTTATTATGGATCCCTCACTGAGCCCACTGATTATGATAGGGCCTCATGATGTAAGTGTGTCTTGAAATACTCTTAGAGACACACCCTGCAGGATGCTTCACTAATTCTTAGGTATTTCTTAGATGAGTCAAACTGGCCGTCAAGTTCAAACATCACACTGACCTTACCCATGACCCTCAGCTTTCACGGTCTTAAATCGCATGCCTGTTTGAAATTTCCACTTGTCTCTTGTATTAAGGTGTCACGACAGTAGGTTAGAATACTTTGTACTTTTACTTGTGGGGAAAATGCCCATCTTCACGAGGGTTTTTCAAATCAGATGAGGGACATATTTAAATGTAAACTCCAAAAGATAATAAATGTCCAATGACCACTAATTCATTCATTCTTTTTATTTTCATTGGAAACTTAAATTTTATTTCTTTTTATACTGTCACAGTTTTTTTTTAAGTTAAGTTCGGGCTTTTAATTAATTCTAATTAATTTTGTAGCTTCATTTATTCTTTTAGATCTTTACTTATTCCTTAGAAATACATGTTTTTCCTCATAAATGAAAAGCATACACCCCCAGTCCACACACACACCCCTATTTATTGAAACATTTACTCTCCTTCAGATTGTTCTCCTTTGTGAAATTCTCTTTTTTGAAATTTGCCTCTTTATTTCTTTTATTTTGCTCTTGGAACAAGAGTTTTCTTCCTCAGCTGACAATGGCCTCAAACATGGCATCCTCTGGCCTCCACTTTCTTATGACTGTACTTGTAGGCATGCTTTCCCGCACCCAGGATCTATTTGTTTTATGATAAGAAGACTGTTCTCAGCATAAGGCGAACTTATAATTGCCACAAACAGATTCTAGTTATAAAAGCAATTGAACATAAGAAAACATATGTGTCATTGGAAACATACTTTGTCTAACCGGAGAATGATACTGCTGCTGCTGCTACTACTACTACAACCCCTACTACCCCTACTACTATAAAATAATAGTAAAATATCATGAACTCCATTTTTTTGAGACTCTAAATTTTATAGAATTTTATGTATGGAAAGCTATTTAGTCTCTAGAAAGCTTCATTCTGTAGCTTACCTACAGAATACAAACATTTCACATTCTCTTAAATGTGAGCCTCATTTTGTCCCTTTGACTTTTTAATATAAGGATTTAAATTTTAAATTTAAAGTATTTAGTGCTGTGAATTTTCATATTTCTTCTATTTTTCTCCTCCTTCCCCCTCCTCTTCCTCCTCCTCCTCCTCCTCCCCCTCTTCCTCCTCCTCGTCCTCCTCGTCCTCCTCGTCCTCCTCGTCCTCCTCCTCCTCCTCCTCCTCCTCCTCCTCCTCCTCCTCCTCTTCTTCTTCTTCTTCTTCTTCTTCTTCTTCTTCTTCTTCTTCTTCTTCTTCTTCTTCTTCTTCCTCCTCCTCCTCCTCCTCCTCCTCCTCCTCCTCCTCCTCCTCTTCTTCTTCTTCTTCTTCTTCTTCTTCTTCTTCTTCTTCTTCTTCTTCTTCTTCTTCTTCTTCTTCTTCTTCTTCTTCTTCTTCTTCTTCCCCTTCTCGTCATCCTCCTCCTTCTCCTTCTCCCTCTCCTTCTTTTCCTCCTCCTCCTTCTTTTTTTTTTTTTTTTTTTGATCTTCACAGAGATTCATACATCACATAAGACAATAGAATACATTGGCCTAAGAAGGCCTTGCATATTTAAATTAAACGTACTTATTTGTTTGTTTGTTTGTTTGTTTGTTTGTTTGTTTTACAAACTGTTTCAACACAAGGGCAGAGAAACAACTTTCCATATTTTGCCCAAGACATTGAGGTTTGTCCAGAAATCACTCCAGAGAAAAGACACTATGTCAGTCTGTAAAATTTTAACCTGCTTCTGTTGGTTCACTATAACATCACCATCATCCAGGGTCCATGTGAGGTGATGCCTCATGTTCTATTCTTGAAAGCTGAGGAGAGTTATATGGTTGGATCATTCACCTTGGGATGAGTCCCTGGTTAATGCAACATTATTTTGGAGAAGATGGTTTCCTTCTTGAAGACTCCCCGGGAAGCCAGATTGATGGACGTGTTGTTTCTCTGGGCACTCAGATAAACAACACTTCCAAAACCTCTTGACCAACCCAGGCCAGAACCCCGGGTAAGGCGAGCCTTCTTCCCATTACTATTGCTCTCCTATTACTATGGCAACAGTTCCAAGCGATACCCTGCTCTGTCACCTATCCCTGTTAGACAGCATTCAGTTTTCCCTTCTCTGAAACTATTCCTATCCCAGCCTCTATCTTCCCATGGTACTCATCCAACTGTCAGCTACTCAGAGCACTGACAAATTTTCAAATTTTCTCAATCCCCCCCCATTTTATCTACCTTCTTGGTCAAAATAAGTCATAAATAATAAGGTGTTGTTTGAAAATATATTTTTTTTTCTTACAGAGCCTCCAGGATCTAAAAGTGGTAGTAGAAGACTATCTTATATGATTTTTTAAAGACAATTTGGATGCATGTGACAACTGTTCATTTCCTTTTCCTGCCAGCCTGATATGCTTATTAAACTCTGCCCTGTCACCCCTGACCTCATGGAACAATCTTGTCTTTCACCCATGGAAGCAGTCAAGTGTCTCCTAAATTAAGGAATCCATCTAATCAGATCATAGAGATAACAAGTACATATTTACTGTTTTATGTTACCAGTGAAAAACCTAGACACATTTTGGGGCTATAATATTTATTACGACCGTATTATTTACACAGCTATCATTCCCAGCCTTTATTAGGGAAGCTTTGTAGACTCAGACAACCTTTCCTGGAGTCCAGTTCACTCCTTCTGTATCGTTGTGTGTTATGCCTTTATAAAAAATTAATTTCTGAGGATTAAACAGCACAGTCAGGATTTAGACATAAATTCATGTCTAATTATAGTAGCAGGGCCACCCTTTAATGAGGCCCCTGTTACGTTGTGCATTGTGATGGGTATCTTGTCCCTAATCTCCTTTAATTAACTCTAGGATATGCCTCTGATGACCTTCTTACTGAAGAAAACCAACACAGAGTGGCTGATGAAGACATACTTAAGAAACTGGAATAAATTCCAAGGCTTGGTATGTCTGCATCCAAAGGCCAAGGTTAGTAATCTAGGTCACTGCTAAAACACTTTAAAAATATTACTTTTGCTTAGGTCTCCTTCTGCAGATAATATACAGCATGAAAGTGGCTCTCCTTTTGACACTTCTCACCTCAATTTTTATCCTTCATCTCCTCCTTTATGCCTCATTTTCCCCTGGTTCTCTTCTCTGGCATATAGCCTCAGAGGGCATGCGATTTCACGGACAGACACTAAATTTATTACTGATAGTTATGGCTGACTAGGCTGACGAAAGTTACCTTACATTACCGATCACACTCCTGTTTCTTCAATGCACACCCCAACAGAGTTCAAACTCACAAGGTTGGCAAGGTCTAATTCTAACCACTTCATTCTTGGGGGTTTTACGATGAGTGCTTGACTTAGAAACAGAGTTAGGAAATTTTGATCTCAGTCCTGTGAAATTTGAACTTCCTTTGGGGATTCCCCGTTTACCCAGGGGGGAAGAGAAAGACATAAAAAGAGAGTTGAGAAGAGATTAAGGACTTGAAACACAGCCCAAGTACTGACAGCCTTTTGCATTCAGTGTGGGTATTCAGTTAACGTAGAGATAAAACTGGTTGACCTTAGTTTTGCTTTCAACGGCAGAAAACATCCCAGATATTAAAAGAGAGAAATGATGTAAGCACTTCCTACCTAAGGCAGTATTCTGGGTACATTAAAGTTCTTGCTTTTTAAATATGCATGCCCCTTTCCATGGGATCTGATTGCAATATGAACTCATGGATGCATGTCTAGAGTAGACATCCTTGAGAGGGAGCTCTTTCAAGTAGATCCCAGAAAGTCCTGAGGCCATTGGGCAGGTGAACCATGAGAGGTTAATCTAATTCTACCATTCTCAGCAGATAGCCCTTTAGTTTACCCATAGCAATCCGCTAGTGTTGCAGGACATTCGCATGTTATTACTGACGTCAGGTGTTCAAACTACTAAGCCTCATATAACTGTTCAAGTCATCCTAGTAGAATTTTTCAGTGTATCTGAAAGAAAAACAAGAGTCTGTTTCTGCATCCAGCCCCAGACTGAACCCTATGACATGCATGCTGATTCCTGGGGTAATTTTTATCCTGAAGTGATATCATTGTTTTCTTCATTTTTTGTGTGTGTGTGTGATTTTTTTAAAAAAAGTACTTAATCTTATTTTACACTCCAGATTTTATCCCCCTTCCAGTCCACCCTCTGACTTTTCCACATCTCAGACCTCTTCCCTCCTCTCCCCAGTCTCCCCATCCCTCACCGCATCAGACTTCTACACTCCTTGAGGCCTCCAGTCTCCTGAAGGCTAGGCGCATCTTCTCTGATGCTCCTAGCCCTCAGTCCTGGCAGTTCCCCCACTGTATATATGTTGAGGACCTCATATCAGCTAGTGTATGATGCCTGGTTGCTAATCTAAGTGTCTGAGAAATCTTGGGAGTCCATATTAATTGAGACTGCTGGTCCTCCTACAGGGTCACCCTCCTCCTCAGCTTCTTCCAGCTTTCCCCTAACTCAACTACAGGGGTCACTAGCTTCTGTCCATTGGTTGGGTGCAATTATCTGCATCTGACCCTTTCAGCTGCTTGTTGGGCCTTTTGGAGGGCAGTCATGCTAGGCCCCCTTTTGTGAGCATACCACAGCCTCAGTAGTAGTGTCAGGCCTTGTGACCCCACCTTGAGCTGCATCCCACTTTAGGCCTGTCACTGAACCTCCTTTTCCTCAGGGTACGCTCCATTTTTGTTCCCTCAGTTCTCACAGACAGGAACAACCATGAGTCAGAGGTTTTGACTGTGGGATGGCAAGCCCATCCCGTACTTGATGCCCTATCCTTCTGCTGGAGGTGGGCTTCACAAGTTTCCTTGCACTGGTTTTATCATTCCCGGACCAAGATGGTCATTCTGTTCCCTCCAAACAAGCTTCACATGATTGAAAAACTACTCAAGCTCAGCCTAACAGGGATGTTTGAAAGGGAATAAAATTGTAGCTTTCTTGGTGTTTATACCCACCAGTGGGTGGTTATTGGATCATGGGCTTGTGTAAGGAGGCTTTGGTCTTGAAGGTTGTATCCCAGAACCTGTATCTTAGTGAGCGATAAAGCATTTGTGTTTGACACACTACTTTTAAGTATCAGTGTAGCCAGGCTTTGTTCAAACACTAATGTAGATGCTGCCATGCTATTCCTCAGATGTGATTGACATTTGTGATGAGATGTTGACATTCTTGATTACTCAAATGAGCCTTATCTGGGCATTTGAAGGACAATGGAGCACACAGTAGGGTTTGCTGAAATGGAAGGGCTTATGCCACGACTGTAACCCTGAACTCTGCCTGGGTGTCCTGCCTACAGACAGCTCAGTGGCTTTGAGGCTTAAGACTGTGACATCATTATGTTTTAACTTTATTTTCAGATGGCAATTTGATCTACAGACTTTTGACTAGCCAGGGCTTGTAATTATGTGTGCCTATTTATTAACAGTAAATCCCTCACATAGGCTCACACTCATATGCACAAGCACACATGCACTTATACTCACACACATACATGTAGGGAACAAATGCTCATATATCATACATGTGTATACACAATGCATACCTCTCTCTTGTTTGCTAAATAGCCCTTTTGATTGACATATTAGACTTTTCATCTTACTATCCAAATGTATGGATTGGCTTATATAGGACATGTTGACTGAAATAATAACACTATTATTATTTTCCCCAAAAGAATACACATTGGCATTATTCTCAAATTATATTCACAGTATCCAGAAGTTTGGATGGCCCTACAGAATGGCCCTACATTTTTTGTAGAGATAGGTGTGAGTCAAAGGTACTTTATCACTTACTAGAGTACAGACAGAGGCTTTTGCAGTGTATCTTCAATCTCCAAAGCAAAGCGTTCATATCTCTTCACAAGTTCACCTTTAGGATGTGTACCGCAATTTTGGGACAGAGACCATTATGGGATAGCTGAAACAGTGGGCAGGATTGAAAAGCCCACTGGGCCCGTGGACTACTGAGTGTAAGAGACACCACTGTTCAATGGTGGAAGGAGAAACTTGACTGTAGTGGGTAGGATTGACTGGAGCTGTAGAAGAAGTGCTCAAAATATATGGTCTTGTGAGGTCGTTGGAATTAGGACATTTAAAACACAGCTAAGCCTGTAAATCAGCAAGCAGGCATAAAAGAGATATACTGAGAAAGAGGGAATCCAGACTCATCAGGTCATCTTGTTTCTCTTACCCTCCTCCCCCCCAACATATTTGCAGCATCTGTCACCTGTGCAGCCCTCCTCCCTCATGACAATGCAGGCAAGTATTTTGAAATAGCTGAGCCTTCCAAGAGAGTGTGATTTCTATCATTGAACATGAAGGGCTTTACAAGGTGAAGTTGTACACGGCAACCCACACAGCATGATGTGACGGAAATTAACACCACACAATATATGTGTATGCATGTATGTGTGTGTATGTGCACGCACATGCGTGCACGCGCACACGCACACACACACATATATAACACAGTTCCATTTGGGCTTTTTAAAATGACTGCTTCCTGCATCTTATGACTAAGCCTACATAATTAAGCCTAGATCACTTTTTCCTTTCCACCCATACTCCATAAAAACCTGTTGTAATTTTTTTCTTGATTTACTTGCTCTTTGTATTTTTTTTTCAATGTGTTCAGACTAATGATTTTAAATGAAAGACTTTCAAATCATGGGTGACCCAATGATTAACTGATTCTTTTAAAACTGTAAAAAGAGAAATCCATTACGTGCTGGGGGGCGGGGGGGGGGGTGAAGCAAGGCAGAGAGGGAGCCTCCTAACAGCGGTATGTTATATTTATAGCTTTGGGCTCTGGCTCCCGAAGAGGTGATGGAGGTGGTGGGTGGGGGCCGTGGTGGTGGTAGTGGTGGTAAATGATACTCATTTGTAAGCATCAGCAGTATTCACCAGGAAAAATAAAGAAGTGATTTGTGGAACCCATTAAGATATAAGCATGAATAATAACTTGAGAGCTAGCAGTGTGGGCCTTTAACAGGTATTTGAGTTTTAAAATGCATTATGCTTTGCAATTTCCAAAGCATGTGTGCTAAATGGTTAGAGGTATGCCTAGAATTGCTCCATGAAATAAAAACATTCAAATCAAAAACTTTATGTACTTTGGCTTTATTTTAACCTTCCTCTTTTATCTAAAAATGTGTTAATCAATTAACCTTTTCAGGGAACCAACTTTGGCCCAGCAGTGAAGTGGGGAAGATGGAAGAAACAAGGATTATTTATAGAGAGATTAAACAAACGTCTTTGAAACACAGGACAGTTTTCTTGTGGTCAATCTTTCCTTTCCCATTGTCCTCCCAAATGTCTATTAATTCATTAACCCAAGGCTTCACATTTAGGCTTACCAGACTTTACATGTAAAATGCCTCCATTTATCTAGCAACCAAACTGTCCTTATATTCCTGAAAGTTTTCTTCTAGAGGAGACTATCAAAAAATGGAAAGGTGTCCATTACCTCTTCAAATAAAGGTGCGGGCTCCTGATCATTTAGATCCACTAGAGATTGGTTATTGGACTCATTACTTTTAACACTAAGATCTCTGTCTTGTTCTTTTTCTCTGACCTCATTTCACTACACTAACCAGGTCTTTGCTTTCAGAATAGCAAAACTGAAGGGCAATCATTGACAGAGCCTACTAAGGAGTATTCAAGTACCTACAAAACCATATCCACTTTTTTTTTTTTTGGCACCCACTGCCATGTTGCCCACTTCAATACCAGCACTTTTAACAATTAAACTATACTTAAGAGTAAAAACGTTCCAGGGCCTCTTCTCAGTGTTCAGTTTTTCACGGCAAGTACACTTTTTCTCAATTCTCTGGCACTGTTACCCATGGATGGTTACACCCCCAGACTGTGGTAAAAGTTCCAGTTCTGTTACGTTCTCTTTTAACATAAAATCTCAGAGATCTTTGTAACAGTAATCCCTTGGAGGAATGAGTGGGCTTCAATCCAAATCTTCAGAATATTACATTTCTATAAAGATAAAATTGTATTTGGGGGGAACCAAAAATAGTCCTTATCTCACAGCTCTTATCTTTCACTCTGCCTCCTGTGTCTTTGCTGTCTCCTCCAGTCCTGCTTCAGAAAGCACTGGCCATCTAAGACCTCCTCAGCTAGTGAGACTGTTCACTTGGTAAGGCTGCCACGACTGTGGGCAACCTCTGCTGCCAGCCCAGTACCAAGGCCAGGCCTGTCTAGTATTTTGCTGACGCTTGCAGACCATTTGGTACTTGTAGACGAAGCTATGATTACAGATGGAACTCGTTTGATATGTGGTCACTAGTGTCCCTGTCTGGCAGAGGAGATGATGCTTGGTTTTGTGTGGGTGTCTTGGGAGGGTATGCAGAAGAGGAATGACAAGCACCAGTGAAGGGGAAACCTCAGGTGAATTGCGATTGCCATGAGTCACTTACCAAACCACCAGCCCAAAAGGCTTAAAGGTTATCTCTTTCCTAATAGAATGGCAATTTATGTCTGCTTTGCATTTCTATTGTGTCCTAGAAGGACTCTCAATTTCCACCATCATTCACTTGCCTCTTGAACAGAATAAGACTCCTTTGGGCAAAGTCAGAGTCCTGTAGAATACCATGGTGACTCAGCAACACAGACTTGCTGTGCCTGGTGTTTCTGGCCACAGCTATAGTGGAAGAAAATGATACCTAACCCCAGTTTTCCACTTAGTTGTGGGAGTTAAGTAGACCACTCCCGCCGTTACTCAATAACCGGAGTTAGCATTCTTACGGGCTAATAACATGGCAAGTTTCTTAAATCAGGAGAGCATTTGAACATGGCACCCTTACTTAGAAATGGATTGTAGATGATTTTCTTTGTTGATCAGTTGATCAGTTCAGGATAGTCTCTAACAAGCAGTGCCTGGCCTCCTGAGTCAAGTCTTTATCAAAGTCAAATTCAGATGTAGCTGAAGTTTCTAGATAAGTGCCATGAGGGGAACCACAAGAGTCTGAAAAGGGGTGTCTTCTTGGCACAACTCTTGTACATGGAGGCTCTGAGCTCTCAGCAGGGAAAGAAAAATTTGTAATATTTCTTCTTCCTCGGTGAAAGCCTTCTTCCATGAATTCCGGGGTAACCACTCTTTTACATTGTCCTCCAAAGGAGAAAGAATATGTACTGTTTTCCCACTGTCCATTTCTTGCCCTGAAATGGCTCACACACATTAGCAAAACCACTTCCTGCTCTGAAGGAAGGGCCGTCCTGATTCCAGATGCCACAAGTCATCAGGTTGAAACTGTTCATTATAAACTTTATTTTTCTGGTTAATTTGAGGTCTTGTCTCGGATTATTTCTTATGTCAGAGGTAGAAGAAATAAGAAGGTAAAGGGACTATTATTGTACCATGGGATCCCAGGCCTGGGTGTGGTTTTCAAGTGGTACCTCCAGACAGCAGCAAGGTGCCAGGTTGAAACTCAAATTAGGCCTGGCAAGGTCTTGTAAACAAAGCAGGGACTGTTAGTGTAACTTACTCCCTTGGGTCTGCTTTTCCTTCTCTTCTGTTTTACCTCCCTTACCATGCACTCTCTCCCAGACATAGAAATAAGCAAAACATATAACTGAAGAAAAATAACTACCTTTGTGGGTATGGATGTGACCACTGCTAATGGCCCCTGTGTTGGGTTTCTAACAAACTTAGCATCCTGCAGTTTCCCTAAAAGCATGAGGGGCAGCCATTGCAGAGGGTATATGAGCAACCCAGAACAAGGTTTCACAGCAGCTAGTTATGGTGAATTTCAAATTAATATCTGTTTACAAATATAATCTAGACTCAACTAACAACATTTCCTAAGTTCTTACATATATAATTTTGGTGAATCTCATACACACACACACACACACACACACACACACACACACAGAGAGAGAGAGAGAGAGAGAGAGAGAGAGAGAGAGAGAGAGAGAGAGAGAGTTGCAATTCAGTGTCCTGCCTCCCAGGCTGGCCTCAAACTATGAAGTAGAACATGAACTTTTTTTTGTTTTTGTTTTTTGTTTTTTCGAGACAGGGTTTCTCTGTGTAGCCCTGGCTGTCCTGGAACTCACTTTGTAGACCAGGCTGGCCTCGAACTCAGAGTGCTGGGATTAAAGGCGTGCAGCACCACACCTGGCGAACATGAACTTTAACTGCTCCTCTTTCCGCTTTCACCTCCCGAGTGCTGGGATCACAGATGGAAGCCATCACACCAGTTTATACAGTGCTGGGGCTTGAAGCAAGAGCCTGTTACACGTGAGACATGCAAGCTACCAAACAAGCCACACCAGCTCTGTCAGACCTTTTGAAAGGAAATCATTTCACATGTTTTAGAGAGATAAGAAACAGAAGACTTGAATAAGTCAAATTTTTGTCCTTCTCAAGCCTTGAAATTAAACTTCTGCTGGGTATGAGGGGAGTGGCGACAGAGTTCTAGAGTTCCTGCTAACAGTGAGGCACAATTATTTACCAGAGGAGACGGTGATAATGATGATGACCAACATGGTGATGAGCATTCTACGTGTTTTAATGCTGTCTTCTTTCTGTGCATTGGCTCATTTGATCTTAAAATAAATATCATTAATGAACTAATGTCAATTAATTTTCCATGGTCACATAGCTGCATGGATCCGAATCCATGCTTTTACATGTGTGATTGAGACATGGGTTGTGCTCTTGACACTTGAGCAATAACACAGCACTTCACTGAGCAACGGCTTGTGACTTCAGAGAATGCGAGGGATTCCTGATGGTGACTGTGGACTTCGTCTGTGGCCAGGAGGAAGAGACACCATAGTCTAACTAAGTAAATATGCATTGAAGGAAAAGCAAGGGTTGACCTTAGAGAAAGATGGTTGTTTTTAAATCATTTACTTGCATGTGGGTGAGTGTACATGCGTGTGTGTGTGTGTGTGTGTGTGTGTGTGTGTGTCTGTGATCTGTGTGTCTATGTTCCTGTATATAAGTGCAGCATGCACGTGAAGGGCAAATACCGATCTTAGTTGTAGGCTCTTGCCTTCTACTTTGTTTGTGATAGAGTCTCTTGGCATTCACCTCAGCACCCTACACAATAGCTGGCTTGATGTCTTTCAGTAATTCTCTGCTTCTGCCTCCAAATTCTGGGGTGATAAGACATGTGAAATCTAAGCCTTGAACTAGGGTCCTCATGCTTGCCTGACATGCGTTTTACCCACTGAGCCATATCTCCAGGCTAAATTGAATTATTTTTTATTTTTCTTTGGCCTTTATGAAGTAATGATCTTAAGAAACATCTATGGGGAAGACAGGTTGGGTGTATGTTTCATTTACCTGGTTGGCTCTTTTTACAGTTTAGTTTTGTATGCTGTGTCCATTTTGTAAGGAGAAGAAGGGAAGTTGTTAGGGGGGAAAGTCATGGCAAATAATTGAGGACCCAGGGAAGTGAAAGGGTTGCTTAAATGCTTGCTGTCCAGAGATGCTTAACTTGTTTTCAAGGATGGATGCAGAGCACAAAATCTCCTACACTCCAAGTTAAGACTTTCAAACTAACAGGTACAAGACAGAAGAGAACACAATTTCTTATTCATGGGGCTGGTGAGGGGGCTCAGGAGTTAAGAGTGCCTAGCATTGCTCTTTCAGAGGACCTGAGTTTGATTCCTAACATTCATGCCTGACACATCACAAATGCCTCTCACTCTAGATCCAGGGGATTCTGTATCATCCTCTGGTCTCTGAGGGTACCCTTGCACATAAGGCATATACTCACTCATACAAAGAAGTAAGTGCAGATAAATGCAAATACATACTTAAAAATAATTTCTTTCTTGTGTCCCTTCTCTACTGTAACTATTTGAAATAACACTCTGTTGTCTTGACAGTAGTTTTAGCAGGTCGATATTGTTTTATTCAGTCACAAACACTGGGGGTCACTTGTAAGTAATTTGGTCTAAGGTCACACACATCATTAGAAAGTCAGAGATGCCTCAGACACAAAAGTGAGATCTTTCTGGCTGTTGATGGAACATCAATTTAGTACATCCCACTGTCAGCTATGTTTAAATCAAGATTGTTGCGGCCACTGAGGTGGTGCAGCGGATATAGGTCATTGCTGCCAAGCTTGGCCACCTGAGTTCAATCCATGGAACCCACATGCTAGAAGAGAAATCAGATTTCTGCAAGTTGACCTCTGACCTCCACATGAGTGCTTCTGATGTCCTCTTCCCCTTTCAAATAAATGAGATTGATTTCCTCTCATTTATATAAATGAGAAATTTATATCTTTAATTATGGAGCACAGGTCATGGTGGTGAAAATATTTTTTCTACTTCTAGGGCCTTGATTATGCTTACCAGCCTAGCATCGAAAGGACGTGTAACATCAATAAAGTTCCTTTCTTCTTTTGAATGAGAACAATCCTGAAGTAAGTGCCCTAGAGGTCAGGACTCTGGAATGGGGTCACCAGAAAGGCAGGCTAGCCCTGGAATCTCTTTGCAACTCCATGCTTAAAGGTTACATCCATCCCGCATGTCCGCTGATGTTTCTAGGTGACAGCTGGAGTTTCAGTCATTGGGTTTGTACTTTCCGCGGAAAGTACAAGGCATTTTGAGACCAAAGAGCCAGCCCATGCCTCAAGTACTGCTGCCCAATCCGGATCTCTCAAAAGACACCCCCTCCCCACTTCCAAATTACACCTTATTGGCCACCCTTAGCATATGGGAGTTTGCAAATCAAGTCTTTTGGCTGGGCATATTGCCACATGGATTAAGTTTGGGGTTCTATTACTATGAAAGAATGGGATAATGGATATTGGATAAGCTACTTGAAGTATTAACCGCAATAAGCTAATCAAGCCCTCGGCCCCAGCGGCAGGACTTCCAATATAAATTCATTAAAATAACATCCTCATTGCTGTGTGTGGTCTGTGATCATTAATAAATAATTGGATCAGCTGCCCACTCAAGGGAGAAACCATGGAGCAGGCAGGGTTTGGAGACTCTGGGAACCAAGGAGTCTCTCAGTTGGGAAAGGGATGGATGACTCACCGGTGTTAAGAGATCTTCGTCAACACCCTCTGAAGCCATGTTCAGTAAGCATAAGCCAGCCAGGGGTGAGACAGATATTTCAGGGCTACAGCTCCGACTGGCATCAATCCAGAGAGACAAACAGGGGGCGCACCCACCGTAGGTACGCCAGCTTTTTTTTTTTTAATAAGCTGATTGGATTCTAAATATGTGTTTTAATATAGGAAAACAATCGTGTGATCATAAGACTAGATGGAACTTAGGGTGGTTTTCTACTAAAGGCAAGACGATGTCTGTACGTCCCCCACGTAGCTTTTCAGGGTAGGTGTCCAGTCAATCAAACAGCAGAGTCTGGGCTTATTAAACACTTTAAGAGTTTTAGCCATCTACCCTTGAATTAGTTTTAACAACCCCAGAGATTTTTCTGTCTTTCTCTTCCCGGACTCCTACTTCCTTCCAGCGTTTGAGACAAGCCTAGCTAGGGGCAGAGGCGTGGCTTGGATTTCCATCCTGCAGCCTCCCCTCCAATCAGCCATGTCATGGTGGAATTTTTATTAGCCATAAATTTTTTTACTGGCTAGATTAATGCGATTGAAAGCATCACACCCAGTAAATAGTGTCTGCTATTTGTTTTAGCAATACCTGTGGAAAAAGGGCAATTGGGACCCAGGCACAGCGGAGCTGGTGAAGCCATTGGCTGCACCTAACTGTTGGGGGCCCCTTTGACTGATGACCAGGGGATGTTCTTCTTCGAGGGAGGTCCGCCCAGCAAGAGGCTCCATTGGTGCATGCGGCTGCCATGTGTAGCCATGATTCACTTCACTGACTATCAAAGCTTTCTACAACTTTGCTTGCTGACTTTTGACCAGAGGTTCCCTTTCAACACAAGGAAAATCTGCCTAGAGAGAGACAGAGGGAAAGCCCACTGCAGGGAAATAAATGGTAGCCGTATTCCTGGCGGTCTACGTTTTATGGTCCGAGGCGCTCCGGCTTGAGTCTGCCCCGTGGTGCTGCCTGGTGTGGATGTGTTTGGTGACATTTTATGGAGCATGGTTTATAATCAGCATGGATTATTGTAACAACAACAAGTGGGAGGGATATTCAATAAAACCTTGTTGGATAGCAAATGCCCTACACAAAAACACTTTTTTAGAGGCCCAGGACCCAAGCGGAGTGTTTATAAAGGCACCTTCGGAAATGTTCTTTCACAGAAACCTATTTTTTTAAAACAGATTTTTAAAAGAAGGTGTGGGATCTGCAAGCCATTGGTCCCCATCTGTTTTCTACCCCCCTGACCTTGGTTGTTTGACTACGTGGTCATGACCCCTTAGTGAGTAGGGTAGATGGTCTGGGGAAGACGGTTAGTGGAAGCTTCGGCTTCGGCGTTTGCTCTTCCCTTCCTGGAAGAAAAAAAAAGTCAGATTTCTCTTCTTAAAAAAAAAATGTTATAAAAGAGAAGCACAAACAGAAAACGAGCCAAATTGCTAAAGGGGATCAAGAATTGAAATACAGCCTCCAAAGTTGCATGTACAGAGAGAAACCCCAAAACGTTCCCAAACCCCAACCTGGAGCGTTGATCTGCCTGAATTTCTTTAGTCTCAGGCCAGTTTCAACCATTAGACGACTTACAATTATAAAGTTGGCAGTGGCTACAGCCCAGGGTGGCTGGAGGGGATTCACTTTGTAAATTCAGTTCCTTGGGTAGGTGGTATTGGCAAGATCATCCTGTTCCCCCGCTGCCAACCCCGAAGACGCAGAATGCCTTTCCTGGATCGAAGTCCAGCAAGGCATGCTGGGAAGAGAATGGGTCTGGACTGAGGAGGAGGTGGAAAGACCAAAATAGGTGAAGATGGGAAGGTTATGGGGAGGAGGCAGAGGGATGGAGGACACGAACAGTAACAGAACAAAGAAAAGAACGTGATTTGAGGTGCAGAGAGAATGTGCATAGGAAGATAGGCAAGAAAGAGAATGGTAGATAGGTAAGGAACAGATCTTGAAGAAATAGATAAAACAATTATAAACGTCTTCTTCAGAAATCTTCATTTTGAGGTCACAAATTTTCTTCATAGTTTGGAATATCAGCTTCATATCTTCTGGTTCCACAGACCAAGCCCTGCTCGCCATAGACAGGATGGTTTGCCTTGTGCTTGCTAATGTGCATCGCTCCATGGTGGTAACTCTGCCTTTCTTCCAGTGCACTGATAGAGCAGAAGGCTTGATGAGTCACAGAAACGGCTTTTTCCATGAACTGCCATCCAGTCCCCTACCAGCCAGTGGCTCTAATCTCTGCCGAATGTGCAAGTGTTTATTTTTCCAAGCCTGGTACCTTCTATGAGTCACAGGGCTCAGATGCCACTTAGTAATGGGCCCTTGTAGAAGTCAAGAATGTGACACACGGTGAGACACACAGCTTAACAATCACAAACAACAGCACGGTTAATGGGGGGTGAAACTTCGGTGACATGTGTCACACCAAAGAGCCGACTCCTTGGGCTCCCGGTGTCAACAGATGAAGGGTCTCGGTATTGGGTAATAATGATAAAATATTGCCATCTGTTGGCATCCTGTGTAAGCAGACTCTCACATGCACACCACTGATGACTTTCCAGGCTGCCCAGGGAGAGGGTGTATGGAAAATACTGAGTAAAAAAAAATCAGAACATGGAAGGTTGAATCTCTAAGAGAAAAACACAGCCTTCTAGATATTCAAAAGAGAGCCGAGAACATCACAGTGACACACTCCCTTACCACCCATCCCAGGCAGTCAGGGTAGGAGCTAAGCCCACTAACAGTAGCTGACCTTTAACTCAATGAATCCGAGGATTTGGACTTCTTGTGTCATTAAATAGTACTAGAGTCCTTGGAATGGGCTCAGAGAGTTTTCTATCATGTCTGATCTTTAGATCTTTATCACAAGAGTAATAGGTACGGATATTAAGTTGTGTGTGAAGTTTATGCACAGTTCAGGCAAAAATGGTAAGCCAGGATAATCTAAATTATCTCCTAGTATAACCATCCACACATTCTGAGGACAATAGAATAAATTAGGATTTCTTTTTTTTTTTTTTTTTTGGTTTTTGGAGACAGGGTTTCTCTGTGTAGCCCTGGCTGTCCTGGAACTCACTTTGTAGACCAGGCTGGCCTCTTATTTAACTTTTTATTGATTCTTTGAGAATTACATATCACGCACCCCAATTCTACTCATTGGGGTAGAATGAGTAGCCACCCCCATTCTTGCAACCTCCCCACCAAAAGAAAAAAAAAATCCCCTTGTGTCCCACACTATACCCTTTTGTCCACACATCTGTACTTGCGAATGTTCATTGCAATGAGTCACTTGTCTGGTTCAAGGCCACTGCACCATCAGTACTGGATCTTCACAGGGTCTCCTCTCTGGTGTTCTGGTGTTCCCCTGTGTCATGGTGATCCCTCCTCTTTGGATCTGTAGGACCTGCCTCTTCATGTGTTCCAGTAATCTATTGATGGGGCAAACAATAATTATAGTCATTCAGATGCCCAGAGAGGATTTATTAGGCCTGATAATCTAGACATTGGCTATAATGCCCATTCATGAACAGCACTATATAGTATTTTAGGACAAAAATTCTATAAAACCAAAATCAAAAACCAACCAACCTAACAAACAAACAAACAAACAAACAAACATCTGGGATCATGGGGCTGGGGAGAACAGCCCTTCAGTTAAGAGTGCCCTCTGTTCTTCAGAGTCCCTGGATCTGGTTTATAGTGCCAGTAACCAGCAGCTCTTCTTCTCTTGTAACTCCAGTTCTGAGGGATTCAACGCTCTTCTCTATCCTCTATAGGATCTGACATACACATTGTATAGATTCACACAGAGATACATACAGATAACAATACATCTCAAAACCCTTTAATATATATAGGTATTTGTAGTGTCCATAAACAATATATAAAAAACACAACTTTAAACCCTTCTGAATCTCATTAATTATTTCCTTCCATATGCAGCCATTAAGCTTTCTGTTCATACTCATCTTGAAAGATCACAAAAAAAAAAAAACGTAAGAAGAAATAGGCAAGTCCCAATTATGGAACCATTAAATATTGAAGGACCAAAGCAGGTGGCAAACACAGAAATTACTCATGACGATAAAATAAGGGTTCGATTACATAAATACATGTCACTTTTCCCCTTGACATTCTTACTTTTAGGGTCATAGAAACTCAACCTCAGATTTGCCTATCTTTCTTTTGCTGATCTTAAAAGGCAATAATGTATACACATGGATGGCTGTACCAGACTACAGGGAATATTTTCAGTGTAGTGTACATAGTGGTACAGTATGATGTATGCCGTTATAATGTTATTGATAACATCCATACTGTATTACCATACATTGTTACTCTTCTTATTTTCCCTTTTCCTCTCCCTTTTTGCTTTCCATTCACCCTTCAAGTCACCCCCTTTGGCTTTTGGGTCCTAGTGTTTTCTTTTCTAGTTCTCAAAACTGAGAGAAAACATGAGACTTAGCTTTTTCACCTGACACGGTTGTCTCCAGTTCTGTCCAGTTTTGTACAAGTGACTCATTCCATTCTCTATCTCTTCTTTAAATCACCGAGTAAAATGCTGAGTTTTACAGTCCTGGCGGATACTACATCATTTGACTAAGGTAGTCTGAATGTGGTGCTCATCAAGTTTGTCATGTTAACCCTGACTCCTGCATGGGTGAGTTCAGAAGGCTCTGCTTTCTGGAGAAATACCACATCTCAAATTCTTGAGTCAAAGCAAAAATGGAGTGGCGGCGACTGGACAGATGGCTCGGTGGATAAAAGTGCTTGCCACACAACCTGGCAACCCGAGTTCAACTTAAAAACCTGGGTGATGGAGGACCCAACGTCACAAAGGTATATCTGATTATAGCAGCATAGTGGTTCATCTCACAAGCCCTGCTTCTCTCTTGCGTGCATATGCACGCCCATGCACGCACACACGCACGCTCACACACACACTAAATGATTATGAATGTTAAGAAAAATGGAGAGAATATCAAAGAAACTAGAGCAAGTAGATCAGCTATCCAGAACCAGCAGTCTCTTAAACTTCACATAGATTCCTAAACCCACAAGCCTTAACTCTTATCTGGACAATTTACCATTAGAAAGTTTATCTCATTGTTCATCACTGCAGTTGGGCATCACCATTCAAGAATCCAGTTTAAGCAAGAGGCCTGTGCTGCAGAATTAAAACTACAGTTTCCCCACAGGCCCTTTCAGTGATGGTGTTATGATGCAGAGGGATCCATCTATCAGCGCTGAGAGAATACTAAAAGCTGGACACTGGAGGAATAGATAGGTCCTTCGAGCCTGGGTAGCAATATGGACCATGCTGGCTGCTCAGTAGCGTTTGTAAAATGAGACTGGGTTTTTTTGGTTTTTCTTTAGCTGAATGAAGTACTGTGTTCAGAGCAGCATCCCCATAGCCATTTCTGCCTCTGATGTTTATCAATCCATCACTGGCACACCTAAGATCTTTAACATTCAGTCGATTAAAAAAATAAAATAGAAGTGTTGCAGCGTGCCAACAATGTCACAAACCGGGGCTCCTGCCTGGTATCACCTTCCTGGGTACAGGCTCCACTCAGAATGTTAGTCCCGTTACAATTAATCACATGCTTTTCAAATGTCAACATAATTTTCATGGTCTGCTAAAAAGTAGTATTCATAATAGAGAAAAATAATAGAGTAACCATTAAAAATTGATCTGTCACTGTTCATTTTGAAATCGTTGGTTCTGCCTGAACAAACCATATGGAATTTTCAAAGTTTCCATCCATGTATCCCCATGTGACTACTTGAAAAATCTACCTGGTTCTCTGTGATCACCAAACTTCACCATTAAGCAGTGCTGTACTTGAACAAACATAAGGTGGAGGAAGCACGGGATTGTTTATTTCAGAAAGTCAGATCTCAGTGTCTGGTGACCTTTATTTACAAACAGTAGTGCTATAGTTAATATCCTCTATGCATTGAGAGTTAAAGTATGGATGGCTATTAATGCAAAATAACGTAATTGTAAAGCCATCTTGTGTATTTGTAAACTTCCTAGATGAAGGAGATTCTAAGAGGGGGGATCAGTTCCTCTCTATCCAAGAGTACTCTGTAGTTGGGGTGCTAAGAATGAAATCTATATTCTTCATTTATGAGGGAGGCTTTAGAGGCATCTCTCTATTCTTTGGAAATAAATGTATTCTCTATTTAGAAAAAATATTCCCCATGGAAATCACGTTCTTGCTTGGTTAAAATGCCCCAAACTTACACTATTATTTTCCATAGTGACTTCGGGTCATAGGGGTTACATAGACTAAAAGAGTCCTTTAACTAGAAACAAATCATTTGGAATGACTGAGTCTGCATTTTTCCCACACTTGACTTTTAGGTTTCTATACAGCTAAAGATTAGGACTTATTATAAGGTACCCAAAATAAGATCTACTATTAACTGTATATTTTAAGAGAAAGAAAAAAATAAAGAAAACTAATCAGATGAAATATTCAGCTCAGTGTTTTTTAGTGATTAAACATCACCTAGGCACTATAAAATCAATCAACATATCAGACTGACTTATGCACGGATACCCTCTTATCTCGTCAATATAAACTACGGTAACATTAAATAACTTGAGAAAATGTGAGGAAATCTCCGCGTAGAGGTTTTAACCACTCTGTTCATGCACAGATGAATCCAGTTAGAGTCGCTCGGGCATGCATTTTAGCTCACAACCCAAGGCCATTGATGGAGACGTCTAGTTCCATCGATCCATTCTGCTGCCCTTGATCCACATTCCCCAGGATGAAATTGTCTGAATCTGGGGATGAAATCTATAGCAGATTTGCTGATGAAACCTAGTAAGCCTATGTAGAAGTCAAATCTATGCCCACTCAGACATCACAATTGCTTTGTTTCCTAAGAACCAGCCCATTGCCAGCATATGGCAATAACTGCTTCTTGAAAAACAGTGATCTCAAACTGTGTCACAAATGGCCATTCAATCACATAATTTATAAACTAAAAATACCTGGAAACTAACTTGTGGATTTTTAGTGGTGGGAACTGAAATTTGCCAACATTATTATTCTTTCTTTAGGTTTTTGTGTTAATGTTTGGCTTCCCTGAGATGGACTGGTACTTTTTGATGAGGTGAGGGAGAGGGGCAGCTGTCTTCTTTTTGGGAAAGCCAGTGAACACTGTCATCAGTAGGAGGTATGGCTTTCTAGTGTGTAGAAATTACATATGTCCCTTTCATATGTCCCCCTTAAAAAAGTCACCCTGAAATCCTGGAAACTTTTCTGAAACACATATGTTCAACAAGGGTTTAGAATACTACAACTGGGTAGGGAGAGGATCAGTGGGTAAACTATTTAGTGTATAAGTATAAGAACTTGAGTTCAATCCCTGGGTCTTACTGCATGTGGTAGTGCATGCTTGTCACCCCAGCAATGAGGTGATGAGAAAGGGGGATTCAGTGGGGACTTCTTATTCTCCAGCCCACCTTAATGACACACTTAATGTCTAATAAGCGATTCTGTGTCAAAAGCACAACGGGAAGTACATTCAGCTGGAAGACGGGGCCAATGGCTGGGAAACGCCATCCTCAAGAACCTTTATCATCATAATCCACAACAATTGTGGTTACCTGTATCAGATTTTCATAGGACAGGTCCTTCTGTCAACAACAGTCATAGACTATGCCAAAGAGGATCATGGAGCCCCACCCGTCACTGCTGAACTATGTGGCTATTAATCCATCCTAGGAGAGACGTCACTGTTTTTAGTTGTGTACCACCAGCTGAACCTAGACATCTACATGGGATATCTCCAGATCTACGGTCACATATTTTTTTTCTGAACATACAAATATCCTCATTACAAATAGCCTTCCATTAGGTGTTCGCTGAATGAATGGTCATTTCACAAGGACAATCTTCTAGAGCTGTCAGAGAAAATGAAGAGGCGTCATGTGCTTTGTATGGAAAGAAAGCTGTGAAGCTTTGGCTGATAAAAAGCCAGAGATGTGTCCATGCAAGATAGTTGACGTGGTACCATTTGTATAAAAATAGGAGGCACCGAATCATATCTTCAATAGATTTTACTTTTCTAAAAAGAAATGAAGAGGTATGGGAACATCCACTAGATCATGGAAACCAGCCGGTGCCCTCAAAAAAGAACGACTCTCATTTCCCCAGCAGCCATCAACTGCTAGCGGCTCCTCCACAAAAGGAGGGGGCTGGGAATTATCCAGTTCAACCTAATTGACCTTAGTGTGTCAGATTTTTTTTAAAAAAAGAACATGAAGTTATGACAAGAAGAGAGTAAAGTGATATTGAAGTAATAAGAAAGGAGAAGTGGAAGGTGGATATAATCATATTTTGTTATATATTTTTATGCAATTCTAGAAAAAAGTCTTAGAAATGTGTGACTACACAAAGGCTAAGAAATGTAGCTACCTATGGAGGTGAGAATGTTTAGTAGCATACAGACTTGATAAGATAGAAACAAGGCATTAAAGTAACTTTTGGTGAGGGAGTTAGATGTTTATTATAAATTCATAAGTAAGAAGCAGGGGACTATGCCATTTGAGTTAGGTGTGGCACCCTGTCATGCGGGTGACATTCAGCTGCATGGCAAAGGAGGGAGAGGGACTTCAGAGAAAGAGTCTAGAAGCTGGGGTACGGCAAAGGGATACCTAGGTTCTGACCAGCAGCTGAAAGTAGAAAACAGAAGAAAGATATGTCCTTCTGAGTTAGGACTTAGAAAGAAGAGCAGAACCTCAAAGCAGCTGATAGGGACTGCCTAAAAGCCCTTTATTGTTCAACATATATTTAAAGATGAAAATTAGGCATTGCAGAAATGCCTTTCTGACACTTCTTCATCTCCCACCAAAATCTCTCTTCCACGTAAGCTCTCCTCTACATCTTATGTCTCTGTTTTGTCTCCGATCTACTCAGTTCACTAGCGCTTCTTGCTCTAGCATGATGGGAGGTGATTTATGTGAGGAGAGGGAACTGATCAGTGGCCATTCCACTGAAGAAGACAAAACCATGTCTCCACTGATATATCACGTGTATCACATCCTCCAAGGTCCAGGGAAAATGCCAGAAAAAGAGGCAGAAAGGGTGTAAGAGTCAGAGAGGGGGAAATATGTTGTCTTCTGGATGTAATATAGCTACTGTATGAATGAACTCATTGAAAGTAGACATTTCATGTTTCTTAAAAAAAAAAAAATCTTTCGAAGCCAAATAAAACAGCCCCAACATAATTATTTAAGTAATCTAAGCATGAAAGCAGTTGTGATACATTTTTAAAAGTTTAGTTTTAGAGATTCTAGATGATGAGAATTTACAACCATAGTTTTCTCTTGACAGTACAGTCTTAGAGTAAAATTCAACATGACTTTTGAGATATGCCTTTAAAAAAATCATATCAAATAAAGTCCCACGTTGAAGAGACCAGGGCTTGCAACAGGGTGCTGTGAATAGTATATGGAACTCAAGTGTTTTCTAAATCTTATAGCATAATCTCTTTACTTTCCCAGAGGTTTCTGTGATCTTTGCCCTTCATCTCCACTTTAGTAAAATCCTGAGAGGGCAGCAGACACAGAGCCGTGGTAACATCCTGCTGATGCAAAAGGGGAGTCATCTGAAACTCAAAATTCTAGGGAGATTCTGGAGGAGGGCAAAGAGGTCAGATAGCAGGTAGTGATTTTCATGAGTATCCAGAACACCTGGGAGGCCACACCCAAATCATCTTCTCTTGGTCCTTTGTGTTTGAGGCACACTTGAAGAATAAGCAGGCACACATATGCTCACTTGTGCAGTATGTGCATGTGATATAGAAAAGTGGCCATTACTTGAAGTTAGAGTTAGGCGCTTTTATGGAGTTTGGGTGTAAGAAGGACAGTATAGACTCTCTTAGTAAGATGTTTCTTATATATATGACTTCACTCTTCCCTAGCATGCCAGGGGAATACTTTTGACTGTTAGACATATGGGGATTTCCAGTTATCCACCGGACCTCATGCATATCGCCATGTTGAAGCTTGCAGAAGGGATGGGCAGGTACCCTAAGGCTTCTACCTACTTTTGTTTCCCCAAAATATTCATCTCCTCTTCCTCTAGCAAGCATGGCCCTTGTGGCTAAAGGGTTTGGATCCCATTTTCAAAATAAAAGAGATGAAATATGTACTCATTTCATTCCTAAGAGGGTGACTCATCAGTGTAAAAAAAAAATGGCATAGATAAACAGAAATAAAAGATAGTTGCAAATATACCATTATTCATATTTATCCCCTTCTCAGGCAGATTCGCCTCTTTGGAATGACAATTGGTGCACTGCCCTCTCCATTTGATCTTAGTTGAAAGGCTGGGAAGGGATCCCATTATCCTCTCATCGTCTCTTGAGCAGATAGTCCTTGTTAATTTTTTTAAAGCTTTTACTATATGTAACAGTTGCTTGAATCTATAGGCAGAGCTATGGGGGAACCAGTGACCCTCTCCCTTCAGCCATGGAAATGGATTCCAATCCAAAGAATGCACCCTGGGCATGAGTAAAAACCAACTACAAGTCTTGCTATGATTGGCCTTTAGTGGTTCCCTAAGATATCACAGCCAACCCCTCTGATGCTGTTAAGTTCGGTCTTTGGTGAGTGTATAGGACCTAGAAGTTAGAGATCCCATGATGTTCCCACATTTATGAATGTTATGAATGTTGCTCATATCTCAGTCCTTGCCACATGCATATTACACATCATATAATATGGTAATCATTTTAATAACAGTGGCAACAATAATAAGAATAACCCACCACAAATGAGGTTTGTTTTGGAAGGAGCTTTACTGTATTTCAAGCTTAGTTTTTCCCATAAGAGGAACAGCTGGCCATGAGACAGTGAGATTTACTTGGGTCTTCATCGACTTAGAGATCATGGATGATACCTAGGTGACAAACCTCCTGATTTCCAGTTTGGGATTACTTCAGACTCCCTTTGTCACCTTTGCCTCATCATTAGAAACATTATGATTCTAGGATTTAAAATTGTATATGGGACTGGGAAGATGGCTCCATGGGTAAAGCGCTTAATGTAAGGACCTCAGTTCAGATCCCTAGCTTCTTATGAGAGCCTAGACATGGAGGTGTCTGCCTATAATCCCAGCACTGGACATGGACCAGCCTCTCTAATCAAAATAGTGATGTCTCGGTTTTGTGAGAGACGATGTCTTGAAAAATTAAGGTAGAGCATCAGAATGATGATAGAGAGGAACCATCCACACCTGTCCTCCATAGACACATACAGGAGTGAGATGCACAAACACACACACACACACACATGCACACACACTCAGACACACACACACATGTGAACACAAAGGCACACATGCACACATACAGACACATACAGGCACACACACAAACACATGCACACAAACGAACACACACACATGAACACATACATGCACACATACACACTCACATGAGTACACACACAAACACACACACACATGCAAAAATAACCCCAAATGAATAAGCCTTTCCCCTCTTAAATGTGTACAGTGTTCGTGTCAAAAAATGTTTTTAAATGCTCTGTTTTCTTCTTTAAAATCATGTTTTATTGGTCTTCTTACAATAAGCAATAATTATTTTATAAGCACTTATAAAAGTACTTTTAAAAGATGTAGTGATGACGTCACCCTGTCTGGAAATTTCTGGAAAACAGAAAACACAAATTAAGAGAGAAAGCATAAAAGCAGGATGGAACTGAGCCAAGGAGATTAAAGGCTGTTTTGTTTTGCTTTGCCTTTGATTTATGCTATCCCTTCTGCCGCGTTCTGTAATGTCTAACTACTGGCTTTTGACCCTCAGGAGCCAACTCACAGTCTCCCGGGTAATAGTCCTAGTGAAAAATGAGAGCCCCAGACAAGTTTTGTCCTATTGTTTATTCTGCCTGACTCATTTCTAGCTGGTTCTTCACTGGGCATGTGGTAGGCATTAAGGACGCTGAACTCTTCAGTTAGAGCGATACACTTTGGGTTGGGTCCTGTTATTAACCTTCCCGAAGTCCAGTTTTATGATACTGTGCTTAAGAAAGTCAGAGATAGCTTGTGTAATATCTCCGCCTGTGCTTCTCACCTTCAAAGGGGGACTTTTTAATTTTCCTTGTCTTCAACATTGTCAGGAAAGATGGTAGGGAGAATTGGGAATCCTAGGCAGACCAGGGTTTTGAGAAGAGTGGAGTCCTTACAAACCACAAACTAGTGTCGAAGACAAGAAGAGTAGACATAGCTCTTTTCTAGGTTACTGGATCTTTTTGGTTTTTCGAGACAGGGTTTCTCTGTGTAGCCCTGGCTGTCCTGGCACTCAGCCTGTAGACCAGGCTGGCCTCGAACTCAGAAATCTGCCTGCCTCTGCCTCCCAAGTGCTGGGATTAAAGGCGTGCACCACCATGCCCGGCTAAGTTACTGGATCTTATCTGAAGATGAAGCAAGCAGTCTCTGTGCTCTCTAAATGATCAGTTCCTGTCCATTTCAGAGAACTGTTCAAGAATATGTGGGCTTTTCCCTAATTTTTTTTTTGGTGGTGGTTTTATTTGTTTTGGGGGGGGGTGATTAGGAGGCAAGCTAGGGGAGTAACATATAGGAATACAGAGCTGGGAGTTTGTCTGAATGCTTCTGTTCCAACGTCCATAGTTTGGTCCATTAGCTAAGTAAGTTAACCATCAGCATGTGTTTCCTAAATTGTTAGAAATTTTCTTGGGTTTCATGTTCTTTCCATGGAGGAAAGAATATATCGATGAGATTGAATCCTTTTTCATAGATGTTGAGGAAATACCTAGGATGGGAATGTACAACTGTTGGGGTGAAATCGTGGAACAGATATTCTACTTCTTCATAGCAACTCAGCTCATACCTGGAAGAAATGTTATACAACTAGGGAAGGTTTTTATGCCCTCCCCCCCCCCCCATGAAGGATTTGACTGACAAGGTGAAGATTTGTTCATCAACACTTTCTCTGAGTTCTAGGGGTTTTCCAGTTCTAAGAATCTCAAGATGTATTTGCTTTTAAGCTTTTTTTTTTTGTATATAGACTGGATTTTTTCCTGCATGTTTGCCTTTGCATCTTGTGCATGCAAAGCCTGCAGAGGCTGTAAGAGGGCTTTGAATCTCCTGGAACTGGAGTTACAGATGGCTGTAAGATTTTCCATGAGTACTGAGAATCAAATCTGGGCACTCTGCAAGAGCAGTGCTTGTAACCAGCGAGACACCTCTCTAGCCCCTGAATATTATATTTACTATGATAGCGGTATAAAAGTTGGCAGTCTCCTGTGCTCATACTTAAATGTACAATATAAAGGCAGTTTGTGGGATCCTGTCATAATTTTCATCCTCTCCAGAGAATCATTACAGTCTATTTATTTTAACTTTCAATATTGCTATCTCAATTAGAATTAGAGACAATCAAAATAAGAGGAATATAGTTGGTTCCCCAAGACCACACAGTGAATCACATGAAGGCTGGCAATAGGACCTACATTTAAAAACAAATTTTGTTGAGTATGGAGTCTCACAACTCACCTGAAAATTGAAAACAAGTGTTTAATCTATTGTCGCTGACACGTTGAAGGGTATTTATAGCACGTGCAGAACACTCAAGTGGGAAAGCTGTTTTGAATCACCTAGATCTAGCTCTGAGATCTGCACAAGTAGCCCCAGGGAATGTTTCTAGCAGTTTCTCCATTGAACTAACCTCTTTACTCTAAGGTCAGTCATAAAACTTTCTAGCCCAATACAATAACAACAGCAAAATGATCCAACATGAGACTTTATCAAAATTTGACTTAGAAAATAAAAGTCTTAATAAAAACTGGTTATGGGGGACCTACATTACAATTTCGTTTTATCAAGTCTATCAAGGTTACAAGATACCAAGGTTAAAGACGTTAAAGTTACTGACATATTTGGTTTTGGTTGACTGGTTAAACTTGCCACTTTCCAGTTAAGTCTTTTATAGACCCACTGAGGGACACACAGTCAGTCACCTATTTAATCTGTTTCCAAAGGCTACTGTGACAGACCTGGGTGTGAAATCAGAGCAAGTTCAATACCATTGTAAGAAATGTGAGTCTTGATTATAAAAATATTCATCCGGATGCCACTAAAAGGTAGTGCCTTGGGCACACTGGCCACATGTCATTGTGGGTTGATATACCCACTACATCTTTTTCTGGCTCTGTCACTCTTGTTCTTCTGTATTCTTTAGTGTGAGCTAATGCTGCCATCTAAAAGACACACCTTTAATGAGTGTCTAGCTCAAATGTTGGTATGAACCCATACACTAACTTTCATGAATATTTTGCGATTTAAAATAAGGTATGCTAACCCTTATATCAGTACACAGGCTATGCCGAAACTGCTGTGCAAGAATGCTCTAGACTCTGTGTCTTACAGATGCAGTATACGGCTCGCACCTTATCATGGAGAGAAGAGAGTGTGGCGTGAAGACGTATTCATGGCAGTGTGCATGAGACTTTGGGTGCAGCTTCCTCTATACCTTACCTTCTCTTGTCTCTCCTACTTTTGAAGATCCCTTTTATCTCCCCCCCCCTCCCCGCCGCCCCATTTGACAGTTTAGATTCTACTTTCATCCCACATATACACGCCTGATTTTGTATATTTAAACAAAAAGCTAGGAGCCACAATGAGAGAAAGGAAAGGGTACTTGCCTTTCTGAGGCTGGCCTAACTTGCTTCATGTAAGTATTTTTGCTTGTGGTCGCTCGTTCTTCTACAGAGGGTACAAAGCAGCATTTTTAATTCTTGCTACCAGTCAGTTGAAATTTTCTCCTACGAAATGGACACCTGTGAAATCAAGGTTCTCTCTGAAAGGGTCCCTTCGTATCGTATCCACTTTGAAATTCACCTTGAACCAAAACTAAATAGCCTTTAACTTACTCCTGCCCCCTCACTCCTGGCTCCCCTTACAGGGTTCTTGTGTATCTCAAGATTGTGCAGCCTCAGCTGCCTTCCGGAAGTGGTCTACGTGTCAAGCCAATGGCTCACTTGGACTCTCCTGAGTGAGAATTCCCACTACATACCAAGCTCGCATTTTTTAAAAAGAGGATTGCCATTGTAAATTTTCATGTAAACCCTCTATCTGTAATAAACCCAAGCACAACTATCTGCACAACGACCCTTTCTGTGATCTATGAAAAGAATGGCCCCAGAGTCAGGTACAAGGTTGCTGTTCCCCATGGACAGGACTTACGAGACTAGCTTTGCCTGATGCAATCTCCCTGCCAAGGTACCCAGAGACTGTGTCTTTGAAATATTCCCATTCCAGTAGTTAAAATAAATTAAGAGGTCTGCCTATTCCAGGAAGGGCCCCTAAAATGACTTTTTTTTTTCACGTCTTAGTGATTATTTTTTCAAAATGGTGCTTTTTAAAAACCACCGTTTTTGCTAACGAAATGCATAATCTGTCCAAAAACAAGGCTGTGGCTTCGCAGGTTGTTCTGCTGAGCTTTCCAACCAAGAATAAACAGGATGCCTTGCTTCTTTTCCCTATTTTTCTTCATTTACAGTCCTGCCGGACCGTCTCCTCCCTCATAGCCCAAGGCAAGTTCAGATGGCGCCACTTCCATGCAGTCATACGGAGAAAAGAAAACGTTTTATTCAAGTCCTTGCTTTTAGCCCAGAATTTTAAAGGAGAATGAATTAAAGCAAGGATGCTGGGCTTTTTTTAATCTATACGGTGATATGCAGGTGGGGGAGGGGGGAAAGATTCCACAAGGAGACCCCACAGTTTACAATTATTACCGCTGTCAAATATACGGAGGAGCTCCCGGGAAGACGTAAGGCCAGCATGGAGTTTTGGTGGTTGGCGTTCACAAGAAGAAATCCTTAGCAGAATCAGAATCACATTTCTAGTCTTGGATTTGTAACAAAAACAAAAATTAGATATTGAGAGTGTGATCTGTGGGCATTGGTGTAGAAAGACTGTGGGGATTGTTGGTGGATCATGGGTAATCACTTGGGATTCATGAGATATGTGCAGTGGTAGGTTAAAAGTGGGCCAAGTGTAAGCTATCATCGCTCTCTTATTTTTCTAGTTTTACAGAGGCACAAGTCAATAGAAGTGCAGGCTGATGTCTTTCACCGACTAGCTACACTCCTCAGTCAAAGGCTTTTGTTTTGTACATGCAAAATGCACTGCTGGGGCTAATTCTGCTGTATCATCCCCTTACGCGATGTTTACACGATGGTATTTTAGTATTCTAGGCATATTAGAAAATAGTAATTGGTATCTCTACTTCACAGTCTTCCCTATTGTCAGTACCATCAGGCAATGTTCAAATGAATTTGTTTATTGTGTACAAGTATATATACATGTGTGTGTGTGTGTGTGTGTGTGTGTGTAGGATACAGTTCAACTTCAAGCTTTGTTTTTGTTTTTTTGTTTTTGTTTTTTTCAGTTATTTACTTTAGTTCTTTGCTTTAAAATGGGATCTTTGCTAGACTGGGGTTCATCAATTCAGCTAGCCTGGCTGACTAGTGAGCCCTGGGATTTGCCTGTCTCCAGTTCTCGAGCACTGGGATTGTGAGCAATATACCACCATCCCCTGCATTTTCCACTCAGGGTCTGGGGAGCATTTTCCACTCAGGGTCTGGGGAGCATTTTCCACTCAGGGTCTGTATTCTTGCAAGGTAAGACCTTTACCAACTGAACCTTCTCTCTAGCCCTGTTTTTTTTTTTTTTTTTTCTTAATGCATGCAAGTCAACACTCTTTTCCTAGAGACAGCAGCAAAACCATCTTACAATTGAGTATTCCAGAGATGAACTTCTTTTAATTATGAAGATGGTCATGACTGCCAGTCTTAAGCACTCTGACTTATCCTAACATTAAAGACTGTCTATAGGCTCTTCTGGGGCAAGCCAGATCCACCAGTGATTACTGAGTGGAGCTACTCTTAGAAATGAAAAAAAAAAAGATTTGTAAGTTTTAATTCCGTTTCTAGACCCCTGTCTCCTGTAGCTGTGCTTATATAAAGCGTACAATGAAAAATAATAAAGAAGCTACACTCATGTGGGCCAGGTACCAGTTCCACGATGCCCAAATGGGTTCCTGGCAATCAACACTTAATAGGATGCCATAGTACATACAATATATAGGACATTGGTCAGCAGAAATAAACATTTCGCGTTCAAAGGTCTACACCTTGGGGCTACCCAATAGACTAAGCTCTACGTGAAAACCGAGAAAACCAATGATTTGAGGCCATTAAAGTGAAAAAAGAAGAAATACATATACCAAAAAAATCAAAGTACTTCAATTATTTCAGTTACAGATGAAGCTCTGGGCTTTGAGCTGAAGTCTCTATATTTTTCTTTTAGCACAATGCTTCTATGTGGTCACTAAATCCAAAAGAGTGTCCAATTTCTCATAAGGCTTTAGGCACCCAGGGCTTGGGCAGATTAACTTTCCATTCATGAAATGCTTCATTCAACTGCTCAGCCATATTGCAGGAAAAATAAATGAGACCTTAATATGCATCTGCATCAAGTCATTTTACCATCAATAACCCGGGCTTACTGGAAAATTAGAAAGATCAACTGTAAAATTGTTTATGTTCATTAGGAAAATATGCTATCCATATTTAGCAGACCTGTTCACACAGCAAGATGAATGCACACCTTTCTGTTTCCTCCTCCATAAACAGACCCAGAAGGGACCATGAAGTTTATATACACAACAGCTAGTTTAACTTAAATATCACTCATATTGCAGTTGTGTGGTGTGTTTGCTATTTGGGGGAGGGGAGGTGGTTATTTGGGTTTTTGTTTTTACAGTGAGTACAAATGAAAATTTATCATATGGGCCTTTAGTTGCCACCCTCGTAGGACATATTTTTCTTTCTGGTGGAACATGGTGCTTCCTATCTTATAGTTTACCTTCTTGTGCTTTATAATTTTTGAGTGGGCTCTTTCTTTTTGACATTTACCTTTTATCTATGTGCATGCACATATCAGAGGAGGTGAGCAGAGGGCATCAGAGATCCCTTGGAGCTGGAGTTACAGGTAGTTGTGAACCACCGGAAGTGTGTCCTGAGAACTGACTGCCCATCCACTGGAAATGGAGAAAATGTTCTTAACCGCTGAGCCACCTCTCCTGCACTGTGAAAGAGCTTCAAAAGAAATCTCATTCCTCATAGGATAACCCATGTCTTCATTCATTCATGTTGCCTAAGAAAATGGATCTTATAAAAATGTTTTAGATTTATTCATTTACTCATTTTGCCTGATGTATGCGCATGTGTGTGTGGCACCTACCAATATCAGAGGAAGATCTATCATGGGTGCTGAAGCTATGGATGGCCATGACCTACCATGTCAGTGCTAAGGACCAAATCTGTGACCTGCAAGGGCAGCCAACATTCGTAACCTCTGTCAGAACTGTATGTGCAGAGAACATCTATGTGAATCTGAGGAAGAAAGACAATGGAAAGGTCACCTGCCCAGAAAGGAAAAGTTGACTATGAAACCTTAAAAAAGAAAGCAGGTGATATTTGAGTACGTGTAATATAAAATGGCTCCAACAACATCATACGTTCCGGCTGAATCATCCTTCATCCCTTGTTACGTCATTCCACTTGCTTTGATTTAGTTCCTCTCCTCGGTGTTTAGTTGGGCTTTTGCAAAGCTTTGCTTTGCTGTGCCAATGCACTATGTCATTAGACACTTAGTGTATGAATGTGCCCAGGAAATGAGTCCGCAGCTGGGACACGTTTGGTACTTCATGGGGTGGCAGCTATTGTAAGAGACCTAATATCTTTGCTTGAGAAGGCAACTGAATCCTGATCCAGGCCCAGACCTTCAAAGACTAGGAGAGCATATAGGTCATACATATGTCTGTTTGAATACAAGGATAGATTTTGATTCAAACTATGGTCATACCATCCTAAAAATGCCCACCTTGTATCCTCATAAAGCTATGCAGGGTTGAGATGGATGCTACTTGGATGGGAGGCATCAGTACACACTTATCTCCTAGGTTAGAGGTTTCCGCAGTCTATTTCAAAACACTCATAGCCCCCTAGACATTTAAAGTGGAACCCAAAGTACCTTCTTATAAAGAAACTGGGCTGCGTGATGGTTCAGTCAGTAAAATGCTTGCAAATCTGAGGACTATCTCTGGAACCCACACTTTAAGAAAAAAAGAATGGGTGTGGGTACACATGCTTGTAATGCCAGCACTGGGCTCTTAGAATCACAGGGGATCTCTAGAGTTTGCTGGCTAGCCAGTTTAGCTTGCTTGGTAAGAGAGACCCTGCCTAAAACAAAGCTATACTGCCTGTGGAGTGACACTCAAGGTTGTGTCTACACAGACACCCACTACTTGTTCATACACGTGCATCCACATACACATGAACCACATACAACCACTTTATGCAAAAGCTTAATATTTTGTGTTCACTTGAAGGAATCTAGAAACAAAATACGATGTCACCTTCTGCATAAAAGGATGGCAGGGATTAGAGTGTTTTCCGACTCTCCACTTAATTCAGTGAGAACTGTATAGGTAAATCAGTCCTTGTGTCTCCATAATCCTCCACTTTGTGTGTATGTTTGTGTGTGTGTGTGTGTGTGTGCGCGCGCGCTTCCTTCAAAAGATCAGTGAACATTACAGTCATGAAGCACCATCCTCAATGAGAGCTCCTTTTCACAAAGTGGAAGTGAAGCCAGTCACTTCCGGGGTGGGGTTGGGGTTGGGGGTGGAGTTGGAGGTGGAGGAGTCAGACACAAGATTAGCTTGTACCTGACTGGCCTATCACAGCTTCAACCTTAGGTGTTTCCTATCTCATCCAGAGCACAAGAAGAAAACTGCTTTTCCTTGACCCACTAAGTTCATCAATTTAGAGCAGACACGCTCCCCAGATTCTTTATAAACCGCTCTAACAACTTGCCCGCTTCCCCAGGCAACCTTCCCTTTATCTTTCTCTACAGCAGTGAAGGGTTCTAGGGTTTTGAATTGCCTTTGAAAGGGGCACTGGAAATGTCAACATAACCTGCTACCGCAGGAGCCTTGCTGCTCAGGGAAGACTTTAGTCTGTAGACGCTAGCCTATGTGACAGCGCAATTTGCAAGAAAGTGGATATTCTTTAGA
Organism: Mus caroli; assembly: GCF_978045245.1. Taxonomy (NCBI): domain Eukaryota; kingdom Metazoa; phylum Chordata; class Mammalia; order Rodentia; family Muridae; genus Mus; species Mus caroli. The sequence continues at coordinate 10,009,013 of NW_028227268.1, forward strand.
CTGTCACCCTGCAGAGCAGCTGACCGTTTCCTGTCTGTCAATACAATCATATAAATCACTTCTTTGTATCTAAATCTGGGAAAAATAACAGCAGTGAGGAAATGACGGAGGATGTGGTTATCTTGAGATAATAACTCCCTGGGGAGATCAGACGCACCTGTGTTACCCCACCCAGGAGAGTGATTAAGGCAGAAAACCTGCACCTCGCTTCCTTCACCCCATCACACCGCGATCAGCATTAGCCCCCGCTTACAAATACATCCTGATAAGATCAGCTCACGTTGCACACAGCCAGCGCAGGCTGTCCACAAAGACAAGTCACAAACATCACGGGAAGCTGGGACTGTTATTATTTTTCTGGCAATGATTCCTAGACAAAAAATGAATTGCAAGAACAGAGACTAGGGAGACCACAGCTGGGTCCTCTGGGATGAACCCTGTAAACCATACCTGTTGCATCTGGGAGAGGCCCACCCGAGGGAAAGACTTTGGAGACACACAGACACACACACACAAATTCCTCCTCTTCTCTCAAGTCCAAGAGTTGGTGCATATGAAATCATTAGATGTAACGGGAAAGACAGGGTTCTCTTTATTTCCTTTGGGTCCAAACCTGTTTTGCTGAGGAGCCTTTGGTCACGAACCACTTTTCTGCCAGGTGAAATGGAGTGTTTACAGGCACGGAAAAAAAATTAAAAAGATGAAGAAGGTTTAATTCCCCCTCTCTGCTCTACATGCATTTCATTACCCCAGACTCTGCAGGCTGGATGCCAGAAATGTCACATACGAAGGAAAACTAGTTAAATTAAAACAAAACCAATCCCGCCCATTTCTATTTCAATGTGGAGAAAAAAAAATCTTTCCGAGGGTCAGTTACAAAGCAGGAGTTAGGAGCCACGGCAACTGGAACTTGCGTGTGGGGGAGGGGTGAAGGATTCCCACTCGTTTCTTTCTTCCTGTAGAGAAGGCCATACGCTAGGACAGCCTCTGTAGCTGTCTGAGCACCACAGATGTTAAGTATTCTTTGGCTTTAGGTTGAATGAGCACAGGAGGCTTCCTCTTGGTCAAGGCGCATGCAGCAGCAGCAGCAGCCGAAGAGATGTGTGTCCTCTCGGGAGAGATGTGTTTGCCCACCGTTTTGAGATGGTTTTGGTGCCCAGGCCTGCTGGAAATGAGGTCTGTCTGTGTTGAACTTTCGGGCTTTCAAATGCAGCCATTATTTGAGAGGTGAAAAAGGTCTTTGAAGGTGATCAGTTTGGAGACAGGAGATTCAGTTAACAGTAGGGAGACAGGACTGGCTGAGGGATGAGAGGAAACCGGTGTTTAGTGAATACACGACTCCTACACCACACTGATGTGTGCACATTCATTTTACCCTTTACCTCTGTTCCTGGTATCATCAGCTCTTTCACAGTATCTAGCGTAGTGAAGGAATGTCTTGGGTCTTGTTACGTTTTCTTAATGATTGGACTATGTGAAGTCATTCAAATCTATAACTTTTTCTTAAACCTGTGTCCATACTTGGGGAATGAAACTTAGCTGGGCAGAGGGCAGTCACATGGTTCAGTGACATTTGTCACACCTTGTCACACGTGCCTGGCAATCAGAATCTGATATCTGGAACTTACAGAAAGGTGGGTGGGGGGGGGGAGAAAAGACTTCATGAAATTGACCTCTGGCCCTCATATGTTCACTGCTGGACACGTGTTCACACATGAACGCACAGTGATAACATACATAAATCAAAAGGAAAATTGTTAAGGTAACCGACACACATCATGAACTGTGCCCTAGGTTAATATGTAAATAGATTGCACCCAATAACTAAGCTTCCCACCAATGGAGGCTAAAAGTTGACTCAAAAAATTGCCATGTGACAAATGGATGGACCTGGAGGGCATCCCAATCACAAAGGAACTCTCATAATATGTACTCACTGATAAGTGGATATTAGCCCAGAAACTTAGGATACCCAAGATATAAGATACAATTTCCTAAACTCATTAAACGCAAGGGAACGAAGACCAAAGTGTGGACACTTTACCCCTTCTTAGAATAGGGAACAAAACACCCAGGGAAGGAGTTACAGAGACAAAGTTCGGAGCTGTGATGAAAGGATGGACCATTTAGAGACTGCCGTATCCAGGGATCCATCCCATAATCAGCTTCTAAACGCTGACACCATTGCATACACTAGCAAGATTTTGCTGAAAGGTCCCAGATATAGCTGTCTCTTGTGAGACTATGCCGGGGCCTAGCAAACACAGAAGTGGATGCTCACAGTCAGCTATTGGATGGATCACAGGGCCCCCAATGGAGGAGCTAGAGAAAGCAACCAAGGAACTAAAGGGAACTGCAACCCTATAGGTGGAACAACAATATGAACTAACCAGTACCCCAGAGCTCTTGTCTCTAGCTGCATATGTATCAAAAGATGGCCTAATAGGCCATCACTTGAAAGAGAGGCCCATTGGACTTGCAAACTTTATATGCCCCAGTACAGGGGAACGCCAGGGCCAAAAAGGGGGAGTGGGTGGGTAGAGGAGCGGGGGCGGGGGTATGGGGGACTTTTGGTATAGCATTGGAAATGTAAATGAGCTAAATACCTATTAAAAAATGGAAAAAAAATGCCATGTGAGGCAAATGCCAAGTATAGCCAGTCATCTTGTTTTGTTATGCCAATTCCTTTGCTAAGACTGTGATTATAACTAAAGCATGCGGTAATATGGGATGTGCACAGACATTCTGCTTTTGACTGCTGTCCAATTCTAGATTATTTTCCTTATTCAAGCAAACATCAAATTTACATGCTTTTAATTTTTCTTTAAACATTAATTACGATATTTTACCTACATTTTATTGTTCCGTTTAACTATCTCTTTGTTCGGTGCATAAGTGTGAATTGTGCCACTAGATAATCATTTAGTGGCTCATTTCCCCCCAGCTTTTTAGTCAACAATTAGGTGAGTTTTGTTATATTTTTATAACATACCCTGCCTTTTATCCGTTTCTAAGCATTATTTTATTATTTTATGTGTATGGATATTTTGCATTTAAGAAAGTACAGTTTGTGTGTATGCATCTGACCTCTTAGAACTGGAGTCATAGATGGTTGCGAGTCACTCTGAGGGTACTGAGAATCGAATCAGGGTCTTCTGCAAGAGCGATAACTCTTAGCCACTGAGTCATCTCTCCAACCTCTAGTTTTTCCACTTTTATTTAAATGTTGTGTGTGCGTGAGATGGGAGGGATGATGGGAGGGAGGGAGAGAGAGAGGGAAAGAGAAGGAGATCGTCGGGGGAGAGGGAAAGAGAGAGGGTAAAATGGAAGAGAGGAAGGGAGGGGGTCTCAGAGGAGTATTCTCAATTTACTCTTTCTTCCGCGCACCCCAAGCCCAGGCAGGTGGGTTGCGCACATTTGATTTTTCAATTTGTTCTAACCACCAGGCAACTTTGTCTTTCCTAACAGCATCCAAGAAGATCACACTGCCAATGCAAGGAACAGGTTTTAATTATTCCCAGAAGCAGGTGGTGGTTTCCCCTGGTAGGGTGCCCACCTACCTTGGGAAACTGTGCCCTGCTGTCTTGTCGGTGATAAGGCAGGTGTACATTCTCAGAGTTTCCTACCCAGATTTCAACATCACTGCCAACTGGCAACCTTTGAGAGGTATGGCCTAGGGCTACAAAGATGTCTCTGTGTTTCCTCGAGGCTGGTGTCTGCATTTATTTCTTTTCTTCTCATTCTTGTTTGGAGTAATTTCCAAAGACGTGCTCTTGTCTTTCCCCTAATTATCATAGAAGTGAAATTTTGTTCTGCTGGGTTGGGTTTGTGATATGTTAGTGATCCGACTAGAAGTGTTTCGCAACCTTTGCTGTGCTTTCTTTCATGTGGTCATGGTTTATATAAAATATTGATTTTTTTAGAGTCTACAAAGATTTCTTTGGTGCTAATTTTAAATGATTTGCTATGTTTCCAAACAGTTAAAGAATATGGCTGTGAGTGGCATTTTAAATTTTTTGGTTTCCATTTTGAGTCTTCAGGTATCTTACTCTGCTTTGTTCTAGAAGTTGTATGTGAGTTTGCAAGAAGAGAAGACAAGAAGAGAAGACAAGAAGAGAAGAAGAGGGGAGGGGAGGGGAGGGGAGGGGAGGGGAGGGGAGGGGAGGGGAGGGGAGGGGAGGGGAGGAGAGGAGAGGAGAGGAGAGGAGAGAAGAGAAGAGAAGAGAAGAGAAGAGAAGAGAAGAGAAGAGAAGAGAAGAGAAGAGAAGAGAAGAGAAGAGAAGAGAAGAGAAAAGGCTTGTACATTCTGGATGCCTGCAAATCAGAAAAGGCTACTTAATGTTGCTGTTAATATTCATAGGATTATTATTAAATTTTGATTAGTTTTTAAAATTTTAACTCATTAGAAAATTATTTTGGGTCACCTCAATGTCATTCTAGATTTATCTTTTCTCCTTTGAAATTCTCTTATTTATTTCTTTATTTTATTTTTTATGGCTTTGCTTGCAGATGCAGGATACTTCCTGTTTTGGGATCGTTATTGTCATATTAAGAATGAATTAAGAATTCCCTAGTGGCTTGAGCACCCTCCTCGTTTTTTCGGACCTGCATTTTTTGAAGTCTTGTTGAGGTGCCACCTTGCTTTGGAGTAGCACATTCGTGACGTTCCTCGCAGGACAAAGGACTTGGTGGCAGTGGCACAATCTACATGTCCGGTCCAGAGAACACAGTCTCAGGTGGAGCGGTCCTTCACGGTCAGGGAGAAATGGTCGCTGCCATGAATCCATCCCTGGCTTGTGCATCTGTGCTTCCGGCTAGGGAGAAGTGGCCCTTGCAGTGATTCCATGCCTGGCTCGTGCATCTGTGCTTCCCATGCAGCATGCAGACTAGGAGGCAGAGAGCTGGGCCTCAGTGAGAAGCAGGGTATATCTTTTATATCTAGTAAATAGAATTATAAAAATTAAATATAGTTTCATGTGTTCCTCGACTTTCACGACTATGTGGCTTTTATAACATTGGGGCTGAGAGATAGCTTAGCAGTTACGGTCTCTTGCCATTCTTGCAGTGAACCTGGCTGGATTCCCAGCATCCACTTGATGGCTCACAAGATTTCCTTAACTCCGATTTCAGGAGATCCAGCGCCCTCCACTGGCCTCCTTGGGCACTGCATGCATATGGTGTACATACGTAACATCTCTACATACATACAAAATACATATATACATATAAACAAGAAAAAACCCTATAAACATAAAATAAAACTAAGTAGTTAAACATAGAAATATATGCATCGCGATTGTGCTTACATGGTAACAACCCAAAAACATTTATCTAAAAGTTCTTTACTGCCTCCCAAGCAATCTCTTGCTGCCTCCTTTGTCCCCAGACTGCCAAACAGGAACGCATCACCTAGTTCTCTGTATCCTACACTGAAAAGAACTTTCAGAGTCGTAACTCAGATGATCATGGTTCTCTGGCTCAATATCTTCCTGCTTCATTTCAAAGAAATTTTAATCTCCTCACCATGGCTAGCTTCTAAACCTAGCTTCCTATTTATTTTATTTATTATATATTTTAATAGAAAAGATTGATTTATTGTAATGAACTCACAAGTAAAAATACCACATATGAACACTTGCTGAATACCATCCTCTATACATCTCAATGAACTGTATCATTAGAAAGGTCATGAGTCACAAAAGAAGATATAAAGATTATTGTTTTTTCTATTTTTGTATAATATTTTAATGATAACTTGGAAAATTCACATGGTGAGTTCTGAGCTCAGTCACTCCCTGCTCCTTCCAGGAGCTTCTCCTAACCTTGATGACACCCCCTCCAAAATAAAACAAACAAACAAACAAACAAACAAAAACAAAAAAGCAAAGAAAACAGAAAAGGAAGGAGAAGAAAAAGAATGTGTTCCATTTATGTTACCTGCATATTCACTGGAGCGTGGTCAAACCCCTTAAAGAAAACTGAGTCCTTCCCCGCATGTACCCTGCCAGAAGCCATCAATTGTGGAGAAGCACACTTCACCATCCTTGTCACAGTTTTCAAGAGTTGTCTTCAATGGCTTTCTGTCTAGGCTGTTACCTTTTGTGGGGCCATGGGGTAGGCATGGGGGGTGTCTGGAGTTGGGGTTTTGGTTGTCACAAGAGGTTTTTATGTCTCTCTTGCTCAACCCCGAGTCTTCAGTCATCAATACCATGGCAAAAGCAGCTTCCTTGCCCTGCATCACACATACATCATCACACAGCTGCCTGGCTCCATCTCCAGTCTTCGCCTTCTCCAGCGGGTCCTCCATGACAGCAAACACGGGCTGGTCCTTTCCCAAGACACTTATGTAGATTTACAAGTCTCTCATTGTATCCCAGGCACGTGTCAACACCCAGGGCCTGCTGTATGGACGGCAGAAGAGACAAGGTCTTGAATTTAAATGTGGGATCTACAGCATTCTGGTCATGGAAGGTTGAGGGCTGTTCTCCACACAGCTTGAAGCTCAGCCGTACCGGCCATTACCATAAATTGCAGGTATAATTAGAACTGTTTTTTTTTTTTATCATCATCACTACAGTTAAGCATTTATGAATTACAATGTGGGAGAACTGGCCCTGACCCTCAGTAGCTGCAACCTCACTTGGGCAGCAGGGTAGAGCTGGCCCTGCTTGCTGGGTTAGTGCTGAGCCAGCCCTGGGGGTGAGAGTGCAGGAGAGCTAGAGGGCTGATTAACTCACAGACCTCTCAGACCCAGATCCAGGGCTTTGAATTGACCCAACATCTACCCCAGTGGTTAGCTGCTGGAGTGCATGAAGGGGCTGGTCCTGCAGATCCAAAGCTACAGGATCTCCATGACACAGGGCAACAACAGGGTATCTGAGAGGAGTCCCAGAGAGTTTCCAGTCTGAACAGAGTAGCAGAAGCCAGAGGCCTCCTATCAGACAAATCACCAGTCACTGCAATGAGAATTTATAAGTAAAGGGACATCTGCAGAAGGGACTACTGTGGGACTCACTGTGACACACTGCAGCTTCTACAATGAGGTTCTTGCCTCATTTGTGGAGGGGGAGGTCGCAAGGGTGGGAATTCGGGTACAATGGGAGGGAGAGATGAGTGGGATTGGGGTGGATGAAGTGAAATTCACAAAGAACAATACAAAGTTAAAAAAAAACTCTAGGGAAGATGTCACAAAGACAAATGTATGAAAAGGTTGTGTCTTCGTTTTGCTGGGAAAATTCTCAGTGGCCATTGAGGAAGAAGCAATTTGAGTTTTTCTCCTACTACAGAATTTTAATTGTTTTTACTTCGATGAAAGTGGTCACTATTTTTTTTTTACTTGTTCTCAGAGTTAAAAGTTATTCTGATATTATGCTAAACATCGATACCAGGCAGTTATTGAGCTACAAACCCCTAAACATCTCTCTCTCTCTCTCTCTCTCTTTCTCACACACACACACATACACACACACACACACACACACACACACACCCCAAAACTATCTGCCACATAAATAGTTCACAGCTTCATATAGAAAATCTGTTGTAATTCAAGGTGCTAATTCCAAGGCATGAAACATACTATCAAAAATCCAACAGCAAAGTCTTAAAATGTATTTAATGTAAAACAATCTGGATATATCTAGATTATTAATGCTTTCCTATTGCTGTGTACAGGATATAATATACTTTTTGGAAAACAGTGGTTTAAAATCATTTACAAAACCCCATGCATCTCAGAATGAAAATAATAATAATAATAAATAAAGCTCTAAAAGATAAGTGAAAACTAATGTTGTCCAACTCAAACTTGGTTGGTCATGATGCAAAGTCAATTCTATTTTAAGAATAAAAGCTAAAAGCAAGCAAACACAGCACCAAACAACTCAACATTAAGCATACATAAATATCTGGCTTCACAGCGCGTACAAGGTTTGCACTGGATAACAATATGAGATGCTCAACAAGACTTCATTTGTAGGGCAGGGGAGCAAAGCTTGAACGGGGGCCCTGAGGACACAGCTATGGATTTTTTTTTTCTGGAGGTCAAAATCATGTTCGCTTCACTGTAAGAAACAAAGATGCCAGTAGCATGCATTCTCCAAACTGGTCTGACTTGAGAGTGACTTTGAGAACAAACTTCAGCAAAGAACACAAGAGCAAGACTAATTTGAGATCAGAACCAAAGTCCAGAATCCAGAACTATATAGAATTAGTGTATAAATCAAAGGAAATAGCCCATCTTTTTCTACAAGTAGAACTAATAATTTCAGAGAAATCTATTTGCTGGTACTGATATAAAGCTATCTAATTTTAAGGCAAAACAAAAATCAAGCATACAATTCAGGACACTGGTTTTTTGGTTTTTTTTTTGTTTTTTGTTTTTTTGTTTTTGTTTTTGTTTTTGGTAGCATGCACACATGAGAATAACCCTGAGTGAACTAAAAACTATTTTTCTTAAAAATATTTAAAATACAGATTTTATTTGTTACACTGCTGCAATTGGTTATATAATGTCATGTCATAGCCTTTGTTTCATTTGATTAAAATGGAGCCAACTTTTTTAAGTTCATCGGGAACTGTCCTCAGACTTGCTGTATACTGCTTAGAAGCTGGAAGCATGATTGTTGGCCCTCAGGATTTCCCAGCTGTTCATCTGTTTTTCAATGTTAATAATACTATTTCTGGTTTATTGGGGATTTATAAGTGCGAACATATTTTTGTTTTTCACTTTGTGGTCTTCCATCAGATCTTTATCTGCCAATGTAGTAAAAACACCCCAGCAAAAACCAGGTGACAAAGGAAGCATTGTCCTAGGCTCATAGTTCCATGGTACTGTCCACCATGGCACCTGGAGTTTGAGGAGGCAGCTGGCTATCATTTAACTTTCTCCTTGTAATGCAATTCAGGACTGTAGTCCAGGGATTGGAACTGTCTGTGTTTAGGGTGAGTCTTCCCACTTCAATTAGCCGAAGGAAGATGATACCTCACTGAGATGATCAGAGGCCTGTCTCCTAGGCAATCCTAGCGCCTATCAAGTTGACAATCAAATGTATCCCAAGCACGTTTACTCATATTTCCGATATGATCCCCACATTTTGCCTTGTTCTAAAATGACACGTTTGCAGTATTTTTTTCTATGATTCTTAATATAAGGTTAAAAAAAAGGTAAAGTATGTGGCCCTTTGTTGGCTGATATGTTCTCAGAAAAACAAATAAACAGACAGACAGACAGAAAGAAAGAGAGAGGAAGAAAGAAAGAAAGAAAACAGCCTCCCATAAACTTCTGTTGAGTTTCTGTTGAGTGAATTAATGTCTAAGATTTTTTTAAATAATACATAGCTTAATCATATATATGGGAATTATCCAAAGTCTTTTCTTGGAAAGATAAGTGTTATATATGGTTGATAGTTTTATATGAAGAGAATGGTTCCATTGACATGGTAATTCTGGGAAATATTTGCCTGTGCAAAGCTAAACTTGCCAATGTATTTTTCCCAGGTTCCCATTTGCTGGAACTATACTAGTTGGTTCAAGGACAGTGGTTGTCTACCCTGACCCAACTACTGTCCACCCTAATTGCTATGAGTATTCAAAGAAGAGCATCACATGTCTGCTTTCCTTCCAAGTTCTTTGAACAATGAACCCCTTTTGAGGGACATGTCATGGTACTAGTATTTCATGGAACACCCTTTGGGAAACCTGGCTTTAGCCATAAAACTAACTATTTTTAATTCAGAAACTAGTTGGGAATTTTTATGTGCAATTAGTTCCAGGCTCTGTAGTAAATGGGGACTAATAGATTATAAATAGTACCAGATAGGGTACTCCAAACCCAACTGCATTTAGGAAAAAGTAGTGGAAAAACTAGATCCCAGCGGAGATATAAATCAACACTTAGTTCCAAGGAGGGGGAAACTAATGACTTCACTAACCAGTCAACTTTCCAAGCCAACCTCCGAGGTAAAACCCATTGCATCTGGACAACATGCTGTCCAATCGGAACCCACACCCTGGGCTGTGTCACACAGGAAGTGTCAGAATTTCAGAAAGACACAATGATGCTGTGGAAGACACTGCCAGGCTTTCCCAGGGAGCTGTTTTATAGGCCAACCATCATGATGGATGTTTTCACATACCAATCAACCCGAGTTACCCAATCACAAATACCTCAAGCTCACAGGGGATGTGTTGGAGGAAGGCCAAATGCTATTAATTAGCTTTTATCTTTCTATTGCTCTTTTTTCCTCAGTCGTACACACATCCACACTTTTTTTTAATGCAATAAAGTTTCAGTAAACCTTAGGAATCTGATGTTTATTTTAATTAGCAATAAGCTTTTGAACAGGAAAAACACAGAGAGTTGCAGTATATTAGCATGTTGGTCTCCATCCTTACATAATACATGCTAAAATTGTCATTCCTGACTTTCTTGTTTGTTTTTTTTATTATTTTTATATTTTCTTTTTTGTTTTCAGTTTTGTCAGCACTACAAGATCCTCTTGAGGTTAGCGTATAAAGATGAGACACATTCACACTGATAGATTGTAATAGTAACTAAATTCCCAGGTGATATTCAAGTCATGTGATATTCCATCCTATTTATGATTATGATTGAAAAATATAACAATAAACTGTCAGAGAATTCACTAAGATAGATGCTGGCATTTTCTAATACACTGAAGAAGTGAAGGAATACACCTAGGTTATAATACCCTAGACAAGCTTATACTTTACTTCAAAGAAAGTCCAGGCAACCTGTAGCTAAATAACAAATCATAGTGGCCCTTACACACAAATCAGCAAAACAGGAGAATGTTCAGGAAAGAGACAGTTTGTGTTTCTTTAACTCTTTCCTGTGTATGTTAAATTGAGATATAAAGGCAAAGTCATTTTTATCCAGTGGGAGTTATAGCAGTGAGAATATAAAGAAACCAATCGATACAGGAGGGCTCATAGGAGAACAATAGAGAGGATATTCGTAAATAATAGATATTTCACCAGAGCCAATGTGTCCAGGAGTTTATGTTCACATTCTGCCCACTTTGACAATGGTCCAGAAGGAAGCGGTTTATATTGACATTGTATCAACTTGAGGTAAAGTGAGACTTGACAGTATTCAGTGCATTGCTTCAGTGCCACTCCTTGAGTGGAGGACTCCAGTCGAAGCCCAGCTCCATCTAACTCCATGATTCTTTCCAACAAGTCAATCCCCACCTAAGACACCGTCCTAGTCATACCTCTGACATCAGATTTAAGTTGTATTTAGTTGATGTCTTCAAATCAATTATTCATTCCCCATGAATTAATTTATTCACTTTACATCCTGTCTGTCGCCCTTTGCCCCCCCCACACACACCTTCCCCTCACATACACAAATACACGAAAACAATTATTGTCTTATGTGTGCTCTGAGAGCCAGGGACACATCTCAGTTAATGTCAGTAAGCCAGGAAGGATGTATGTCTGAAAAGCATTAGCAAGGTGCTCACAGTAGCTCGGGAGACTAAATACTCTTTGATAAAGGGGACAGGTTTGATCAAAATACATTCTGTGTACGTATAATATTATCAAACAATAACAAAGATTCTAGAATACTCTGGACATTTGATCCTAGAAAGGATTTCCATTCTCTAAGCAAACAGCTGCCAGCCTCTATCCCAGAAGCCAGGACCTGGGTATGAGAGTTATTTTCCTGCATCATTATACAGGCCTAAGAGAACCATCTCTTCAACTCATGTGACAAGTTACTCTACCTGCAGAGACTTGTGTGGGAATCAGTTGCTGAGAGCCTGTCTGGGCAGGTTGAGGCCAGGAGGTAGATACAGAAGCATTTCAATCATACATACACCTGTGCGCATGTGCAGGTAAGCACATACACACACTCACACACACACACACACACAAGGTTCTACCGCCTACCCGCTCAGACACCTGTAACTTCATTTGCAATTAATAAATTAATTAAAATGTTCTCATGGGAAACTGCCTTAGTGCAAACATGGGTTTACTGAAATGAAACTCAGCACTCAGAGCCTGTCTGTAAAGCCAATCATACCAGGGGGGGCAGAATGATTGGCTGGCAATTTACCCGGGCAAAATTGAGTGGTCCATCTCACTGCCCAGTGTTATGCTCTCCCTCTTTATGATCCTAGGCTGGCACTGTCTACTTGATGTGATAGACATAACTTAATGAACAGAAAGGGAGAGGATTTAAAGGATGGGGTATCCAATATCAAAAGATAGATCGATGACAGCCATCTCTATCTGATGTCTCTGTCCTCAAAACAATAAAAGTCGACATCAAAATACACACTAAGATACATTGAGAAATAGTTTTTAAAATTAAGTATCAGAAACTTTAGATGGTGTACATCACTGTGTAGCTTTTTCTTATTCAAATTTTTATTACATTGACATGGGCACAGAACAGGAGGTAGGTTGTTTCTTCTCAGAATCCATTGGAATAATTAATATATTACTACGATCATAGACTTGTTTTTAAAAGATCTGTTTTATTTTTAATTATTTGTATATGTGTGTTTGTGTGTGGGTCTGTGCATGGGCTGGGAAGAGAGACAAAGATTACAGATCCTCTTGGATTTGGAGTTACAGGAGGTGGATGCTGTCAAACATGGGGACTGGGAGCAGAAGTCAAGTTCTCTGCAAGAGTAGCTCTGTACTCTTAAATGCTAGTTCATCCCTCCATCCTTGCTGTGTAGATAGCACACATCTCAATTGCAGTGACTGCAATGGTTGATGAAGATACAATTCAATAACATGTATCTCACTGGTACTACTAGGTATAGCTACTGAATGTCCTAGATATAGCTACTGAGTGAACTAGATATAGCTACTGAGGGACCTAGATATAGCTACTAAATGACCTGCATCTCTTTTCATGTGAGTTGGCTCTAGTCATTCATTCCTTTATCCACTTGGCTTGTTTATTTGCAGGTATCAAGTTCTTTCTGTCCTTTCATTAACTTACCAAAGAGTTTATAATATTAGATAAGGTGTTAGCCTTCCCATTGCTGATGGTTTAAGTTAGACCATTCACCATTCTTTCTTGGGATGTTATCCTGTGCACTGTAGAATGGTGGTTAGCTAGGTGTTAATTGCAAACCATTCCTGTTTCCGCAGTGACATTTAAAAAATAATCTGTGTCTCTGGACATTCTAAGATGTTCCTTGAGGGGACAAAAATCATTTCTGGTGTACAAGCAAAAAACAAACAAAATCTAGAGATTTCAGGACTTCTCCTCTAAATCGATGAGGGTTTATGAATATGCTCTTCCCAATTGATCTCTGTCTATATCCATGAAAAACCAAGTCCTGTAATTCTGTGCTCTTGTAATTACATGGACAGTCTGTTTTCTGCTGAGATGTTTAACTATTGCTTCTTATAGTGGCCAAAGGGTCACTTATACATCTAACATACCAGCAACAGGCCACAAACTTAGGGGCTCTTAAGTCTCACCTGTTATCCTTGAAGAAGGAAAGAAGGAACTTAGAGTCGAAAGACATGTAGTGAGAGTAGAATGAACAATGACTTAGCTTCTTAAGTTTCAACTCTAATAGGCCTGTTCAAGTCTATGTTGCCCAGGGTTGTCTGGGTTTTAGATTCCTGTGCTAAAAGGCAACTTGAGAATGATGCTGTCTGCTTAGCAGGACTTCTGTGATTATTAAGTACAGTGATAGGATAGGGAAGAAGGGTAGTGTGATCCATACTAATGCCTCAATTTGTTTTTTGAAAGCTATGCAAATTTTTTGAGCTTCTAGCACCTAGACCTTTTTTTTTTTTTTACCTTGTGTAAAATGATGTGGGATGTAATTCCCAGCTAGCAGATGGCTTTGCTAGACACTCAGGTGTGTCTGATCAGATCTTGATGCAGCGATGAGTCAGAGCTGACTCTGTTTCAGCTTCTCAGTCCAGTGAGTGTCTGATGGAGCTGCTGCATCCAAGGCCACTCGCTGTGTGGTCAGGCAATCAAGCTTCTCAGTTGTTCTACTTTGGGGCAAAAGAACTACTATAGGACTCTGGGTCAAATATTCTGGCACATTAATGGGAGGATATATTAAGACAGAAACATAGCTTCAAAATCTTCCATTTTTGCAATGTTATCTTGCTTTGGTAGCTCAGATATTTGTAAACTAAGATATCCTTAGTATATCTCTTTTAAAAGCTTACTTAGCTGTGTGAAAGTATATGTTTATCTGAACAGATGACTAAACCATCAGAGCTCCATACCATGAAAGAATAATTCTAATGAAGAATAAAAAGCCTTGTCCTCTATTCTCACAGTAGGATCCGGCCTTTTTGTCTGACCATAGTGGAAACTTTGTTGGTAAATACAGTCTTTGCCTCCATGATAAAGGCCTCAAAATTTAATAGATGCCCTTAGAACCTATCTACTATTTTGTGTTATAGTATTTTTTAGGCTTAGAAAAGTTGGCTTTGTGCATTTAATTTCTCTTACATATTTTCTCTGCAGTCTATCAGTCTATTTATAATTTTTACTCTTTCCTCCTCACTCCAGAGTAACTTAATCTTTTTTTTTTTACCATCATTTGTACCATGAAATAATGACTAGAGTGTAGAGAAGCAGAAGGAAGAGAGAAAGACGATTAACATTATTTGTCAGCCAATAAGAACAATGGCATAAGCATTTGGAAATGTTATCACAGTTAATCATGATAATGGCATCTTAAAATCCATTATTTTACAAGCTAACAAAAATTGATTTCATTCAATCTCTTGTGATGCAGAAACCAGACAAAACAGTCACAATTCCAGCAACCAGGTAGATAGTGGCAATAGATCAGAAGTTCAAGGCTAGCCTCAGCTACATAGTAAATTTGAAGGTATCCTTGGGTATGTGATACCATGTCTCAAAAATTAATAAGATATTAAAAAGAAACTAATCCCATTTAAATTTAATACTGACCTGGAAAGATATTTCATATGCATTTTCATTTGAAAGGTCAGAGAAATTAAAGTGTAAGGAAATTAATTAACACAACAGAAGTAATAGTTGTTGAGTTAGCTTTGTACTTCTATGGATTCTCGATAAGCTATATTTGGCATATCTCCCACACTCTTCCTCTCCCTCTGTTTCCATCAGACCAGGGGTGGAATGATTCATGTGGAGTTTTCAGTCATTAACTGAGTCTTTGCCAACTCTGATCTCTGAGGCTTAGTATGCAGGTTCAAGACCACTTCCCATGTGTGTTTCCAGGTTTGATGCTGATGTAGCTCAGACTCCAGAATGAGGTGAAAATGTCTCCCCCTTTGCCTTAAGCAAGCTAGGCAGCCGTTATTTCAGATTAGAAGATGAAAGCTTCCGTTGTTCGAGGCTCATTGAAGAATAATTATGCATTGAATACTTTGATAAATCTTCCAAACTCCTAATGACTCTACATCTGTTGCCCTCATGATGTAAATGAGGGCATTGTGGACTGGCTATGGACCAGACTAGGGATTAGAAGGTCCAAGCTTGAGATCATATGACAGAGCTGGGAATCAAATCCAAGCCGAGTCTACGGACAGACTAGACTCAAGATGTCACATTGAACTACAGACTCCAAACTGGAGTAAGTTGGAGCACTAGGGCCCAGAAATCCCCCAGAGCTAAGCTCAGCTTCTCTGTTGTTTACTCAGGTATAGCCAGTGCCTGGGGCAACAGCGCTGCAGTCCCTCAGCAGAGCCCCATCCTGGGCTGATGCATCCCTTGATATTTATGCAAATTTAGAAAGCCAGGATTTAATTTGACACTATCATGGGGAAATCTCATCAGCGATCTCGGAACGGGTTTCCGTCTGCTGATCCTCCCAGATAGTCAATATGCATACCATGAACATAAGCAAGGCAAGAGTCTCAGTAAGGTACTCACAGGACCTGGGGCAAAGAGTGCTGACTCAACCCAGTGACTCAGGTGTGCAGGTAAGGAGCACACAGGCCTAAACCTCCTTCTCTGTCTCCTGCTAAGGTCTGGAGACACAAGATGAAGCAGAACTCTTCCAGGAAAAAAAAGAAAAAGAAAGGAACACAAACACACGCAAAGCAAGCAGTGTTTGGTCTAATTAGCGTAATTGGGCTCAGCTGCCAGCTTGATGCAGCTCTTGGGAACTGATGCAGGCCAAGAGGATCTCCCCTATGTAGTGACTACAGACTTACGTTCTAATGTACAGGGGTTCTAGTTGTTTGGGATGTTACAGGAGTGCAATGTGCATAGCTTGGGTACAGCAGGCTTGGAGTCAGACAAACTTCAGTGTGAAGCTCAGTGGTAGCATCTTTATGGATCTGTGACTTATTTCTTCATGTGGAAAAAAATATTTAGACTTGAAAGTGCATTTCTCAGGGCAGGGTCTGACTATTGCTAGGCAGTTAAGCCAGACATTCGACATGGTCCGTATTCATTGACCCCCATTTGGATCTTTTATTGTGTGAGGGATGGCTATGAAATCATGAGTTGGACAATGAGCAGCTTTTGCTTGTTAAGTGTCAGCTCTAGAGCAGGCCGTGTGTACACGTGTGCTTTTCACAAAGTCTCACTGTGTAGCCCAGGCTGATCTCACTTCCCCATTTTCCTACCTTTGACTGCTAGAGTTACCCACAGGAGCCACCTAGCTAGCTATGCTCATTTTCATGCCTTAACAATAATCCTGGAAGATGTGGTTGAAGACGTGTATGTATTTGCATCTTCTTTTGTCTATTTTAAAAATCGTCTTTCTCTCCTCCTCCCTCCCTCCCTTTCCCACTGTGTGTGTGTGTGTGTAGGGGAGCACAGAACAGCGCATGCATGCCATGGCTCCTATGTGGAGGTCAGAGAACAATTTTCCATAGCTGTTTTTCTCTCCCACTGAGATGAGGTGGTCTCTCTTGCTCTTCCCACAGCTGCACTGTGCGTTCCAGGCTCCCTGACCTGCCACTTGCTGGCTGACTACTCTGTGTCTACATCCTGTGTGTACCACCTCACCATGTTATCATTATAAAATTACATGTATTCTCTCTCTTTCTCTCTCTCTCCCACCCCACCCCTCCTGCTTTGGAGGCCAGAGGAGAATGACCAGAAGTCTATTTCTCATCCTCTACAACAATGGCAAAGCCGGCCAGCCAGCTTTCTCGGTGTCTGAAATATTCCCATTTAGCACAGCTTCAACTTCTTTGAGTTTGCTATAATAAGAAACACTAACTACAACTGACAGCTGCCTGCAAAGGCAAACTTCGTTTCCTCCTAAAGGAGTCTCTCTGTGCATTCAAACCACCCTTAAAAGGAGGTCCCATGCCAAATAGTAGATGGCCAACCCAACAAAAATGGTATTTTTGGAGGTCCTTTGTCTCATAGGTTTTGTTTGGGCATTTTTAACCTTACCTGTCTTTTACTTATATGTTATAGTTTCCGATTTTGTGATATCATGGGCTTTTTTTTATGAGCTCATGCAATCACACACGTGTGTATTTCTTATACTTTATCTTTTCCTTTCTGTTTGTCTCTTTTCTCTTTTTTTATTCTGGTCTGGTTTGATTGAACTATTTGTTTCCTAAAGATAGAGAAAAAAAAGAAGAAGAAAGAAAGAAACAGGCATGCAGTTGTATGTCTGGGGTCCTGGGGAGGACCTGGGAGGAGATAAAGGAAGGGAAAGTGTAATCAGAAAATATAGTCTAAAAGTATTGTCAAGAAAAAAAAAGTTACTTACAAGTAAGTCTGCAGATGCCAGTCACTTCAACATCCTGTTAAAGAGAATTTATACAATTCTAAACTAATCAAATTGAACTGACAATCAAATAAATGGGATTTTATATCCAAAAGAGAAAACAACTTTCCCCTTTAAAATGGACAAAAAAAATCTCAATAGATGAACATTAGGCAATAAAAAAGAATTATTTCGAAATACTCCCATGTTCATTTAAATGTATCTCTTCGTGCAGATAGAATCATAATTTTAGATTTGGCTGACCCACTTTGACTTTGATATGCATTTAAACCTGGCTCTAATCAAATGCTCCTTTGATAAAGTCAGTGTGGTATTAGTAAGTGTGATTTCACCCCTTCTCTCTGTCCTTACAGAACCCCAAGTCTCAAGTAAATAAAGAATTACACAAAACTAGAATATAAGAAATTGTTTTAGATTTCAGAAATCATTGGAATGATTTGGGAAATGGCCTTGGAAATCAGCGTGTTTTAAGATTGTGGTGTGTGTGTGTGTGTTTCCTGTGATGTTGAAGGTTCAAACCAAAGGTCTTAGGCATGCTAGGCAGTCACCATGCTTTCTTCCCAGCAGAGAGTTTTATAAAAGATCACATAAACTATCACCTCTGTCTTAAACACTAAAATAATTAAGTCTTGTTTGGAAAACAACCAACTGGCATTTAGCACTAGCTGGTAAAGCCTTTACCATTATTTGGTAGAATAACAGTAACTTTGCAAAACACACTCTTCAAAAACATTCTGAGCTTCTGTACAATTGCAAGTGCAAAATTCCACAGTAAGCAAGCTGTCGGTTTGCTACTTGATGCCTAGTGTAAAGTTTTTCCTTGACAAGGGAGCTCCTGGGAGTAACAGGATGCTGTCTGAGTTCTAATGTCTCTATCAAGCTTCTTTCTTCTTCCTCTACAGCTAATCTCAGCTAGAATTTCATCCCTCTCTTGGCTGCGAACTCTCATGATGAATCAAAGCGTC
The DNA here is from genome assembly GCF_978045245.1 of Mus caroli. NCBI lineage: Eukaryota > Metazoa > Chordata > Mammalia > Rodentia > Muridae > Mus > Mus caroli. The sequence goes on from NW_028227268.1 coordinate 10,027,692, forward strand.
CATGGGTTTGCTATTGTCTTGTTATTTTTGAAACAACATTATTTTCATTGGATGCAAAGAGATGTATTTTCTTTTCTCCCAAGCAAATAGATGACATCTGGCCATTCTCTCCCTGTCGGAAAGACATTCTGCTGTGACTGAGCCCATGATCGCATGGTTGTTAAACAGCAGGGATTATCCTGCAGGACAGTATTAAGTGGTATTTAACAGCAAGAGCAAAGTTCTCTGTCAAATGCCTGACGTAGGGCTTCTTAACTGTTAGCATCCCAGCCTTGAGACCTTATGCACGGGGCCATTTTTCATTCTGACAACAAACTACTGTGACTATCCAGGATTTCTTTGCTAGAGCTGACAGCCAAGTATTTCTGTGGCAGAAATATTGCCACAGAGTGGGGGATCAGGGGTGAAGGGGAGACATTTTTATCCCCTTTCACTCCAAGTGCAATGACATTCCAAGCAGTAGGTGTCCCGAGTCAATGACTGGTTAATCTATTCAGTATGATCCCCTGTCTAGTCAAAACAATAGGGGGGTTGAGGGCCAGGGAGTGTGGAATATGGGCTTCACAATACAATTGTCTAAAGTATGCACTGCCTTCGCTGTCTCTTCTGGGCACATTCTCATTGACATGGGCTGGGAGGGTGACCAGTGAGACTGTCAATTTAAGTACCATTCTCTAAAAGGTTTTTTATTGGGGGGTAGAGGGGAGAGGAAAAGGTGTTTGACAGGTCCCTAAAGTTCAAGTGCAACCATTTTATGACCACAGTAAGACATCAGCTGTGGAACTTACCATATGATGGGTGCAAAGGCAGGAAATAAAAGAAAGAACTTAATGAAAGTTTAATCTTCTGGGGAATTTGTTCCCCTCAAAGGCATAAATTGAGTGACCTAAAACTAAATTTCCCTGTCAAAGGCTGGCATCGAGTTCATGCACATTTTACAGCTCTACTAGAAAGGGATATATTTCTTAGAATAACTATTTCTATTCTTAAGTGAATACCTGAAAATGCTTCTGGAGGCTGAGGAGTTAGCCCTGTAGATTTATTGGGAGCAGTTATTGCTTCGTATGCATGGTGTGGGAGCAATGCGACTTCGACTGCCTGTAGATTGTCTGGTCTTTATTTTAGGTTTGTGTATTTGATGGAGCAGAAACCCAAGAAGCACCTTTGAACATTTTCAAAATAGAATTGGGATCTAGGATACTTATCTAAACCTTGGCTTTGCATTAGAAATATTAGCACTTGGGAAGTATTGTAGCTCACAATTTCTTTCATACATGGGGGAAGACACATGCTGGAGGTCATGTAGCCAAGCATGGACTGTCTTTTCATAACTCCAGGAAGACCAATGTAGTTTTGGTTAGAAGCATAAGCGGAGAAAATGACTATGGCATGGACAAGAACATGTTATGTTCACTATCTTAAATACTTTTGTTGCTGTGATAAAAAACAAACAAACACACAAAAAACAAAAAAACAGAAACAAAACCACCAACAACATCAAAAAAAAAAAAACAGAACAAAACCAACAAAAGCAAATTAAGGTAAGAAGGATTTATTTTGACTTAGAGGTCCAGGGTAATGTCCATCACTGCAGAGAAAGTCATGACAGCTGGAGCCCAAGATGGCAGCTGGTCATGATGAGTCTATAATCAGGAAGTATATAAATATTTGTTTTCAGCTCACTTTCTCTATTTTCTTCCCCAGTTCAGGAACCAACCGAGCCTAGGGAATGGTGACACCAACACTAGATGAGTCTTCCCACCTCAATGAACCTGATCTAGATAATCCACCTCTGGCACCCTGAGAAACTGATCTCCTAGGTGATTCTAGATCCTGGCAAGATGACAATATTTCCTGGTCAGGCCTTCTCTGACCAGTAATATCATGATTATAGTGTGTGCACACGTCTGCTTTTACTTGGTTGAATGTAACATCTTTGTAGATTATGTATAATATTATGTTATCAAAATGAATTTACAGAGATACTTCATGATAGATGTGATGAAACCTTTAAACTCTTTGCCTTCAATTCATAGACTTTTAATAGCAACAGCTGATCTTATGGTCAGTCACATTTGCTCCGAGAGAAACTCAACAAGTAATTAGTCAATGGAAGTGCAGTTTGCAAAAAATACTTTCAGTTAGTTTTCCTTGTTAATTAAGTTAAATATTGTTTTATTCCTGAGGCATTTGAAACTCTCTGAATGATAATTCCAAATGGATGTTCAGACGTCTTCTGACTTCAGTGTCTAAATAGAAATTTACTAATATTCACTGTAGTGTTATATGGGTCACTATTTGATCAAAACTGAAGTAGAAGCTAAAATCAGAGCTGGCCGTGAAAGACGTGTTTTTGGGGATATAATCATATATATGATTGTTATATAAGGACTGCATACTGATTGCACATTGGAGAGCTCCCGTCTATGTGATTGCTAATAAATTTTTAAAATAATGGTATAGTTTATTATTAAGCTCATGTTTGTCAATAGTGTGTAACATTAATGCTCAATACTATATAGCAAAAGATTATGCCTGGAAATGATCAGCTCCAGGATTGCTTTTGTTTATTCTACCATTTATTATTATAAACAAATCCTAAGAGTTTCAGTTATGACATTTAAAAGATTAGTAACGTTTTCAATAATCAGAGCCTATAATATATTTCTTTTACTGAATGTTAGCAATATTTTAAGTATTTCAGGGGGAAAATTTGTTCTTAGAATTATTACTTATATAAATGTTTTAAAAATTCCTTGCCTTCAACTACTGAAAATAGCTGGCAATTTGTGAGCAATTACTGTAATTTTTTTGGTTCAAAATTGACCTCTAGAGATTCAAACCTATACAGGATTGTCTTCTTAAATTATTCTCGTCATCTGTGACCTTGAAGCTGTAGCAAAATGTAAGTGTCACAGGACACTTTCTGTTTTGTTCTCTTCATACAGCAGTTACCTATGGTTTTGTTTCCACTCACAGACAGCCAGTCAGCTGTGATATCAAAGCAGTATATGAAAATTTCAGATGTAAGTAATTCATGAGGCTCAAATTCTACATCATTCTGAATAGTGAGATGTCATCTTGCACCATCTGCTTTTAGAAGGAGAAACTTTTTTTTTCTTTCTGCAGCGTTTCTACACCATATACCTCACCCTCCCTTTAGAAGCTGCTTTGATTATCGATCATGGTGACTAGTAGGGCTTTACAGTGCTTGAGATCAGGGAACCCTTGTGCAGTAGTAGACTAACACTTTGTCACAGCCCCTGCCTCCATGAGGTATCGCTTCAGCTCCTCACACAGACACTATACTTCTCCCATTGTCAGCATCCAAGCTTTCTTTGGGGAAACTGAATCTGGTTTTCTGGACAGACAGGGTTGAGTTCTCTGGTTTTCTCATGAGGCTTGGTTTTGTTTCTGCCTATCTGGACTACATGATGTTAGGAATGTTACCAACCTTCAAGATCGAAGACAAGACTGATGCCAAGTTTTATCTAATAGAAAACTGTGGAAGTCCGCCCATCACTATTATCTGCATCTCTAAAAGCCTTTGTAAACTGTTCACCCGTACTCCTTCATCTCCACTTCCTGACATATTTCTATCATCTTGTTTCCAAGGGGACATCTTCTCCCTTACATCCATCTTCAATGATGTCAATCCCCTGGGTTTTCAGTCTCTTCAACAAAACACTGGCTTGGTTATACTGTTTTATTTGTAACAGTGCATTCTGTCAAGTTACATTTACCAGAAGGGGAAGTTTTCTGTAAGTTCCACAGGCATCAAGGGCATGGGAATCCATGAAAAGCCAGTGGTCTAGTCATGGTCCTGAGAGGATCCAGGGATGAAAGCCTGCCTGGAATCCAAGGAGGGATCAAGTTTCATAACTCTAGCAGCTAGAACTGGGAAGGAAGGACCCCTCTCAGGCCACATATCTTACAGAAGCCCTTGGCCTTCCTCTGGACCCACCCACCATTCTCTACAAGGTGAGATATCTACAAAGCAAACACATTCAGGTAGGGTCTGCACCTCACCTTCTGTTGACCACATTTCTCATTATGGGCCATAATTCTCTCGTAATGACGCAGACCATTCTTCCAGTCCTCCTTAGAGACAATCAAGAAACAACTTTCTGTTTATGTATATGAATGTACCATCTCTTATTATTCCATGGGAAGGATATGAGCCAGAGAAGAGGGAACAGATTCCAACCAGGAACAGGATCTACCCATCCCCAAGAAGCATTGTTCTGGACAAAAAAAAAAAAGCAAAAATCCTGCAGGTTTAAGATTTTTATTTTTTTCTCATCCATTTTAGAGTCTTTGCAAAGGTACAATCAGCCAATCAGGATGAGGGCTCATATCGTATTACTCAGCCTAATGTCTTGGTTTGCAATTTCTAAAAATGTATTTAAAAAGTATTTCTCTTGTAGTTTTTATTTATTTTTATTTTACATGCATGAAAGCTTTGCCTGCATTCATGTGTGTGCAACATGTGTATGAGGGGCTTGTGGAGGCCAGAGGAGGGTGCTGGAACCCCTTGTTTGTCCTCATGTGGGTCTTGGGATTTGAACCTGGGTCCTCTTGCAAGAGCAGCCAGTGTTATTAACTTTTGAACCATCTCTCCAGGTCTATAAATTTAAAATATACAAATAGATAACATTTTATGTTCTGTTTATATTCTTGTCCCATATAGAAATTGAAGGGAGTCTTTGAGACCCATGCTTATAATTGCCTCCCAGATCCTAGAAATTGAATTATTCACTTAACCTGATTGTGACAGCACACTCTGCCTGCCAGCCTCATAGTTTTCAGTGATGGACTGTTGATAGTGCTTCCTACCAACCGCAGCTCCATAGTTCCCCAAATGGGTCAGATGACCAGAACTTAATCTTTGCTGCAAAGAGGTCATTATCATTCCTGGCCTTCTGTAAGGTTTTACAGACTGAATGTAACCTTACCTAACACATCAATGGTAAGTTCAAAGGTAAGACTAAGCCAAAGATCAACAATGATCAGCTACCAAACACCCACTGCTTGCCCCATCAAATGTGCTTACAGACAGGCTAATACAGTTCATTATTTTAAAATGGCAGCACATAAGCTTTCCTTTCCTTGGGAACAAAGGATAAAACAGTCATCCAAGAGAAGAGTCTGATGAATATGAAGACACATACAGAGTTCATCCATTTTCCAGGCAAGACATTTTAACTTGAGTGCAAAGCCCTTGAATTTTTAGGCATCTGTCTCATCAAGCAGGCTCCACTGAGGGCTTTTATATATGTTTTGTTGTTTATAATTTTCTTCACAATCCCAAAGTGTCAACAGTGTATTATCTTGATCACTTGAGGGCTCTTAGTTAGCACATGAAGTGTCTTAATTTGTAATGCAGATCCTAGAACTGTTAGTGTGTGAAAGGTCCTCATTAGGAGTGTTCTGTCCTCAAACAGATTTAAAAAGCCATCATCAGCTGGGTTCCCTAAGTTGCCCAGAGCTCTTTGGTCAATGAGCTTTTCTGAGTGAAATCACTGCTGCTTGGTGTGGATTGGAGCTTGCATGGTGTGAATAGGAAAGACCTCCGGAGCCCTGGGTGGTCCCTTTCTGTTACCTCAGCAGTAGTTGTCTAATCAAAGGAGAAGGCTGAGCAGTTCCTATTGCTAAGGTAGTAACACTTTCCTCAGGAGAGAAACATCCTGCACTTGTTGGAAGATCCAAGGCAATGAAGAGATAGGACACAGGGAGCAAGTTTGGGAGCCTGCTCTTTAACATCCAAAGGTTTTGATGTAATTACTTTCAAAAAGAGGCCACCACCTCAACTTCTAAAGCAGAGGAAGTAATGTATTCAATCATATCAATTCTTATCCGGGAGATCAACTAGCTTTCTAGCCCAAAGACACAACTAACCTGCCTCCCAGTGGTATGAATCTCTACTAGTTGGTGATCAGTGTTAGACTGCAGGAAGACTGGCCTGTTCCTCTCACTTGGCTTGGGTACCAGAGGATAGGCTTGCCTTCTCTGATCACTGTCCCACTCCATTCAAAAAAATAATGCAGATGAACGGGATCACAGATGAGGTCTACAAGGTGGGAATGATGCAGTTAATTTGCCAAAAGTCACCTGAAATTGAGAGGTAGAATTTTTCAGATTTCATGAAAACAAACCAAAACCCCTCACCACTGATCTCTTAAGACACAAAATAAAATCCCTTTATCTATAGCCCAGAATCTGGCTCCTTGCATGTGGTAGGTAGCGGATTCATGCTTCCCTAAAGCTGGTCTTCTGGATGTTAATTTCATAGTTTGGTCCATAACGGATTTGAACGTTCAGTCGGTTGTCATGGATGACAGTGATTGTGCTGCTTCTGAGCTTTTCAGGCTGGAGATTTTCCTCAGGAGAATAAGGCCTAGGCTGGCTCTTTCCTTTCTTTCTTTCTTTCTTTCTTTCTTTCTTTCTTTCTTTCTTTCTTTCTTTCTTTCTTTCTTCCTTCCTTCCTTCCTTCCTTCCTTCCTTCCTTCCTTCCTTCCTTCCTTTCTTTCTTTCTTTCTTTCTTTCTTTCTTTCTTTCTTTCTTTCTTTCTTTCTTTCAATTTTTTAATTTATTTTTCTAATTAGGTATTTTCTTCATTTACATTTCAAATGCTATCCCAAAAGTCCCCAAGACCCCCCCCCCCACACACACACACACTTCCCTACCCACCCACTCCCACTTCTTGGCCCTGGCGTTCTCCTGTACTGAGCCATATAAAGTTTGCAAGACCAAGAGGCCTCTCTTCCAATGATGGCCGACTGGGCCATCTTCTGCTACATATGCAGCTAGAGACACGACCTCCGGGGGGGTACTGGTTAGTTCATATTGTTGTTTCACCTATAGGGTTGCAGACCCCTTCAGCTCCTTGTGTACTTTCTCTAGCTCCTTCATTGAGGGCCCTGTGTTCCATAGGCTGGCCATTTCTAAGAGCAACATGAAGGATGCAGCGTCTCCCTCATCCAGAGAAGGGCAAGGGCCAGGGTCAGCTCAGCGAATTTCTCTCTCTCTCTCTCTCTCTCTCTCTCTCTCTCTCTCTCTCTCTCTGTCTCCCTCCCTCCCTCCCTCCCTCCCTCCCTCCCTCCCTCCCTTTCTTTCTTTAGCTTTGAGAAAATACCAATATATGAGTAACTGTACTTTGCAAAGAAGAAATGGTCAGTTTTCAAAGGCTATTGGGAACTGGGGATATTACTCAGTTGATTAAGAGCTTGACTGGTAACCATGGAGCCTAAACTCAACCCTCAGAACCTGGTTATGATGGCACCTGCTTCTCATCCCAATGGGGGATTCCCTGGGGCTCATGGGCCAGCCAGTGTAGCTTGCTTGAAGAGCTCCAGGCCAGTGTGTGAACCTGCCTCAAATACAAGGGGGAATAGCATCCAAATCTTGACACTCACAATTCACTGCAGCTCTTCACACTCCTGTGCACCCACACATACATATGTAACATATATATACACATATGTACATATACTTCCTTACACATGCATATACATAATACATACTCAGGATAAAGAATGAGTAATAAACAAGTTTAGAAGATTAAAGTAGATGACTTATAATTTTAGGTCTGATTAAAAAAATGGTGCTGAGCAGAAAGAATCGGCAAAGGAAGTTACTATGTGACATAAAAAAATTATTTACATTGACCAAGTTTAAGACCAGAACATAGACAGATAATCACTTATTTTGTAGATTAAACCGATGTTTGACACCACCTCTTGAGAAGCAAGCACATAACAGAGAAAATATGTGTGGAACAAGCTGACAAGCCCTGGAAAGGTGAGGCAATACCTGGCGTCATGAAGGAAACCCACAACGGCCAAAGGAAAGACTTCAGAGCAGGGATTAGGAAGTAGGAAGCCGACTGTAGGGAGCAGATAAGATCATTTTCTTTGGGATGGCCATCCATCTGGGGTTCTATAAATCAACAGTTCCCCCCTTAGTAGAGAATTCTATTACTCAAATGGTTGGAGGAGTTCCACGTTTAAAAAAAATAGAAGCTCAAATGCATATGAGAAACAATGTCTCTGAATTGTGTGTATACATATATTTGTGCATTTGTGTGTGCACACCTGTGAGCACAGAGCAAGGAGCCTGTGCTAAGAACATGAACTTTGTTCCTACCCCATCTTAGCACATGTGGTAGAGAAATCACTCAAGTTGGCTGCTTTTGTGGCTAATAGCCGAACACTCGCTTTTACCTGTGAGGAGATTCTTTGACAGCCTCTCTTTTGAACAGATGTCAACTCTTCCACCTCTGCCAGTCAAAAATGTCAGACTGGACTCCTTCATACCATGAACGGTAGAGAGATCCCTAAATTAAAGAAATATGCTAGCTTTTTCATTTCTTTCCCCCCTGAATTTGTTGTTGTTGTTGTTTTGTCTTATTCTTATTTATTTATGTTTCAATTCCTCACACCAAAAAGACTGGAGCTTTCTCCTACCTCCACCCTTGCTGCTATGTCTTAAAAATCTACAGAGATTTTTGTAATTCTGCGTTAACAACCTGACTCTGAAATTAACAGTATGGGACTGTTACCTAACAGACTCCAAGGGAGCCTGTCTTTTATTTCCTCCTTTGGAAAAAACTGTGTATATTAAAGGAGACACAATTTATTACATGCTCTTTTGGGCTAATTTATCAGCTATTGAAATGTGTTCCTTTGGCCCTCTAGAAATAAGTTGTAATGGTAGGTGGAGAACAGTCACATAGCCTTTACAAAAAAGATCCTTGGAGTGGATGGCCTTCTTAGGACACCAAAGTTCAGTGTGAACCTAACAAAAGGAGCAAGGGATGAACCTACAAAGAAAGAATTCCAAACAGGAAGAAGAGGAAAGGGGTGACGTCATAACCAGGGATACCTACAATTGCCTCTGTAGTTTCTCAACTTCCTAGCATCAGTGTTGGGTATGAGAGACTTTTCACTAGTACTTGTCAATGGACCTTTCAAAATATTCACTTTGTGGGTACTTCATGACTCGAAATAGAGACTTGGGAGGTTTTTCTAGATAGAAAGCAACAGTTTGACTTATGAATGAAAATCATTTGGAACTTCAAGGGGAAAATGTTTTTTGCCTTCAATCCAGTTTGATTCCGGTAACTTACGAGCCGTTTGTGAGATCTAAGCATGCTCTTGCAGATGCTTCGGCTTTCGCATGAAACAATCCTAGCCTGAGCCCTCGGGACAGCTCCGTGGCGAAGGGTGACTGTTGCCCCAAGTGTGAGCATCTGTGTTCAGATCTTGGCACATGTAGAAAATGCCAGGCTTGTCAGTGTACTTCTGTAACCTCAGTGCTGAGGGACTAGGAAGAAAGAATAGTATTGCGGTATTATTGTACAACACATAGTGTGAGTACACGTGGATGGGTACCAACATATGATACCAACATGGACAAGTTCCGTGTCCAGGGAAAGACTGTGATTCTAGGAAGCTGGATGGAGTGGAAGAGCAGAACACTGGCGGGTCGTCCCTTAGCTACCTAAAACACACAGGCACACTCGCCCACACATGGTGTATGCAGATATTCACCACCATCCCCTCCAAGTACAAGAATTATAACTTAACAGTTTGCACAGCATGATGGTAAATTCTTAGCTTCCTCTGAGATTCCCACTTGATGCTTTGATTTCATACATGTGAGCAGTTGACCAGCTGCCAAGTTCACGTGAGGAGAGACTGTTGGCAAACGTTGAAATCCAAGCATTCAAGGAGGCCGCTGGATGGGCACAGGTGCATATACAACATGCCCCCATGCCCTGGAAGCACAGAAGCACGAGGACTCATAGTGTGGGTCTTCCTAAGGACCAGTTTGATGAGGAATGGTCAAAAGTCTTTAGGATCTGGTGAAAAATACTTTTGAAGAAATTTGTTGTATAATTTGTTCATAGTCTGCCTATATGCCTCAGATTTCCAAATGAAAATAAAAGAACCAGGTGCCTGATGTACTTAGCTTAGCTGCATCTTTGCTTTGGACTGAAATAAGTGTTCCTCGATGGGGCTTCCAGATGTGAAGTCAGTGAAGACTGACTTCTCTAGTTGATTACTATCTGTGATAGAAACTGACACCTGGTTCAGACATCGTCTTTCCTTTCCAAAGAAGAAATATACTTGATAGGAACTGAAGATGTAGATTAATCCTATGGCTTACTAACTGGTTTTCTTTGATCTGGAGAGACACATCTCTGTGGTCTTTGGATAAAGTTCCTGTGGAAGGATGATTCACATGGGATTTTATCTTAATGGAGCATGACAGCCAGTCTCACAGCCTCCAAAGTCTGGAAACACGGATTTCAATCTGGTCCCTACCATGTGGCAGGGAACTTGAAGGATACTTCAATGTGTGAAAGTCAATTGATTTTCCTCTCTCTGTGTTTCTTTTCTGTATATATGTGTATGTGTGCATCTAAACATGTGGATGTACAAGTCTCTGTGTATATGGTATATATATATATATATATATATATATATATATATATATACACACATTGTTATGTGTATATGGTTGTATCCACAGGCATGTTCAGGCTCGCATGCCCATGTACATATGTACAGGTCAGAGGAGTATATTAGTGTCCTGCCCTGTTACTATATCTTATTCCTTTGAGACAGGCTCTCTTGATAAAACTGTAGCCAGCTAGCAGCCAACAAGACCCAGAAATCCTCTCAGCTACACCCCCTAAATTTCTGAGGTGCCCAAATTCTTACACAAGAGCTAGAGATTTGAACTCAAGCTCTCACGCTTGTATAATAAGTCTGTATAGCTTATCTAGATTTTACCCACTGTGCTATCTCTGTAGCCTCTATTTATAGTTTTTAAAGTTAAAACTGTATTCTTTGATTATTCTCTGTTTTTAGTTGTGTACACACGTGTCCATAGGGAAGGGCTTTATGTGCTCATGAGTGTGGGTATCACTAGAGGCCAGAAGAGAGCATCTGATGCCCCAGAGGACAGCTGCATATTGAACCAATGAGTGTGGTTTTTGGGGGGGGGGCATTTAGCATGCTGGGACTTTCCCTGATCATGCTACATCAAAATCCATTCATAAAACATTCCCTGAGGAGGTGAGGGTACTCTATACAGGATGCAATGACCTAGGTATTGAGCATTTATGGGCAACACTATCTGATTTCTACCTCAGGAATATACTCCCGTCTCCAACATCTTGAAAACATTATGCTCTCAAGAAGCTAACCATACATGTGGCCTTCTCTATTTCCAGGCAGGTGACAGGTGTGCAGAAAATATATCTCTTTAAACCCACAGGATAACTGTTGCATCCTGACAATTAATGAGTATTTTTCTTGAGGAAACTCTTAATGTGTCAGGGACATTTATTAGTCAGCCTTTGATTAAGAATTCCAAGCTATGTCTCTGCCTTAAATGACTCCTAAGCCCTTTGAGATTAAATTATCTGTGTCCTCTCTTTTAGCCATCCAATGTACAAACAAACTTAAAAAGTGGGATGTAGAATATGAAGAGATAGCCTAGTGGTTAAGCATGCACACTGGGCAAACATGAGCACATGAGTTCAAATCTTCAGTCCCCCACATTAAAAAGTGTCCTGTAGCTACACAGGCCCATTAACCTCAGCCTTGATAGACAGAGATGGCTAGATGTCAGACACCTATTGGTCAGACAATGTAACCAAAATGTCAAACTTCAGATTTAGTGAGAGTCCTTGTATCAAGGGAGTAAGGCTGAGATCGATAAAGAAATACACCAGGCATTCTCTTTGAGGCTTCTGCATGTACACACACAGGCACACATACCTGCACACAAATGCACCCCCCCAACACACACACACACATACACTTTTTAAAAAGGTACCCTGCAATCATATTGCATTATGATTACCAAAGTATCCTTCTCAACATCTCACTTTGCCCACCCCTGCCCCCTAACACAAATGCACATTCAACTGTCCGGAAGGTTCTCAGGAGCAGTTATGTCAGACTTAAATCATCTGACACCCACATAAACAGTTTTGTTCCATCTTTTATGAATTGGGCTTTAAGTCTTTACCTTGATTTAGTGAGAAAAAAAATAAAATAAAATCAGGCAACAGTCGTCATTTCATTTGTATATATTTGTATGAAGTCTGTAACCCGAAGATTAGCTCAGATCCAAGGAAATGTAGCCACCAACCTCCAGCTAAACAGTTCCCAAAGACGCTTTTTCAGAACTGGCTTTTAAGTACCCAAGGAGCTCAGTCTAACGGCAGAGACATTTGAAATATACACAAACATACAAGCCTTTTAGATAAACACATTTTCGGGGAGCTTTTGATGAACGTGATAAGTTACATTCTCTAAAACTACACACACTGTATTTTATTACTCTTTAGCAGACACTTATCAGCTGTAAATGTTGGGTGGTTTAGGCTAGGAATCAACCCTGAGGGAACCGGTGTGGGACTCTGGGACTCACAGTTCTATAGATCAACATAAACCCGAGACTCGATTTTATTTTCATTTATTAAAAAGGTCTGTCGTCCGCTTCTGCAATTTCAAATCCATTAGCTTCCTGCCCCTTTTAAGAAACAAAAAAGGAGGGCAACTGCAGATTTTATGGACTGATTGCTGATGGCTATGCTACTGCTATATTGGTTTTGAGTGGAGAGTCCATTACAGACACATTACCCATAAACCATGGTTCCAGCGCAGCCTGTAGCTTCCATTCTGGCTGGGGAGTGAGTGGAAGGAGCCTGCTCAAAGAGAGGTTGGAGAGAGGGTCAGATCTCCTGGAAAGTAACACGGGCTAGGCACTGGTATAAATTACCAACTTTCTTTCTCTTTCCACGTAATTATGTCTCAAATGTGCAGCGGTTGGGTTTCCTAGCCAGCCACCAGATGAACTTGGAAATCATATCGACAGCAGATTAGACTGGGAGTTTTCAACCTTTCTCCCTGCCATGTATGCTCAGACAATATATTTGTCTATCGCAGAAGTCCTGGGATTCTTGCCACAGGTACTCATGTTTTTTTTCCCTAGTCTTCTGTATTCTGTGCTTAAACCTTAAGCACCAACAAAGGCATAAAATGTTTCTAGAGGCAACAAAGCAGATGAAAATACGGTTTCATATTTCTCCTCTGTAACTCTAAATTTTCTGTTTCTGAAAATAAATAAATATGTTAAAAAGCGGTGACATGTGTCTAGTGTGATCGCCTCTCCCATTCTATAAAATTCTGTTTATGAAAGGAAACACTCGAATAAAGACATAATCAGAATTACAATCCTGGCACATATATCGCAGTAAGGCCTTCTGAGGATCCCTGGGTCCTCCTCCAATGCGTCATGCTTGAGAGCTAGTAGGTAAACCAATGAGGCTGTTAAATGGAGATGCATATTAAAAAAAATTCTTAAAATGGAAAGGCACTTCCTTCCATTTATTAACACAAAACAGTGCTCACTTAGGCTCATTATGAGAAATAATTGACCTTAATTTACACCATCCTTCTTGGTTTGCACCTACATATCTTGCTCTGCTTCAGTGGCAAATTTCTTCTTTCATTTGATGGTGCTTCCCCAAGATATGGACAACTAAGATGATCCCGGTATCTTTTCCTATCTGGGTTTGGCCTTAGCAATACAATCAGATATTACAGCTCAATTTTATTAAGCAATTATTCCAGTCACCAGTTAATCTTATCTACCATCTACCCATCCACCCATCCATCCATCCATCTACCTATCCATCTAATTTTGATGTCTCCTGAATAAAGACCAAGGTTTAAGCAAAGCCTTTCTTTACGTTAACTGCTCTTCTAATTTTGAGAAAAAAACTTGATCTTCATTCCTCTCCCGACTTCCTAATTTCCCAAAAGCTTTATAATCTGCTATGTGGGTCAAATGCTATAACCCATTTAAAATATATTAGATGTTAATTTAAAAGCCCCATGAGTTAATGCAATCATGATCAATAGACAGAAACTATGCTGGATGCTAAAAGATGGATCATCACCCACTTCATTCTTGATCCACCTCTATAGGAGACTCCACTGTCAGGCTCCATCATCACAGAGCTTTCAATCATCAGTCAAGGGTGCCTTGCCAGTAGTATGAGGTACACGTGGGCAGGCCTGCTAACAGGATCTGTTAACAAAGATCTGCTGACCCTGTGATCTTTAAAGATGTTTTAAATTCCATCCCCTGATGACATTTAGCAGAGTGGTATCAGCCCCTGATCTGAAACCACTGCGCTGCAATGAAATTATTCTGCCTTGCAGGTGATGGTTCTTTGAATGCATAAACTGGTCATTTGAAAAATCTGTAAAAGTGGCTTTCTTTATGCCTGTCCCTAATTTTAAAAAATATGCTCTTCCCTGGTCTCAGCCTTCGAGCTTATCAAGCAATAGCAATGACAACAACAAAGCACTGCCTTTTTGGGGGGAATGGTTTCTTCCAGGATGGAAAAGATAAGCTTTGGAGCAATCAGGCAGCACAAGCAAACCAGGGAGAAGAGCAGTAAGAGACGGAGCCAAGATGTTCAGAGTGGGAGTCCCAGGACAGTTACTGTCGGTCATCACATCTCCCATCATAAGACCAAAGAACCAAGGTGGTGAAAACGAGGAGGCTGTGCTTCCCTTCTAAGCAAGGTAGACAAGAAACTGAAGAAGCGGTTGTCCTTCCCCACTTTTGTTGTTGTTTGCTTTGAGGGATTGCCTCTTGCAGCTGCTGTTTTCACAGCTTAATCTGGAACCTGACCACTGCATAGCAGTTGATCTGTCTTCTCTAGGTGTCATAGGTTTTGTCAGGGACAGCATCGACTCAGAGGTGGTTATGCAGCTTTTGTCAACCTCTTCTCTCTTCTCACTGTCATAAAATGAGAGTGGTGTGTGTGTGTGTGTGTGTGTGTGTGTGTGTGTGTGTGTGTGTGTGTGAGAGAGAGAGAGAGAGAGAGAGAGAGAGAGAGAGAGACAGAGAGACAGAGAGAGAGAAAGCAGAGGGAGAGAGGGAGAGAGAGGGAGGGAGGGTGAGAGAACACAAATCACATGACCATCTTGGTTTTCAAGCCTGCAATTAACATGGCCATTCCCTTTGGAAATATGTTGAAAGCACTCCTTGGGAGAATCATTAGATGGAATTCTTTTAAAGTACTGCTATCAGCCTTGGATTGTTACCACACTTCGTGCACAGCCATAGAATCTCAAATTTAAAAAGGATGCTTCTTTTTAGTGTCCATGTTCGCTCAGCAGTCAAATTGTGCCATGTGAATGATGTCACAGGGATGATTGAATGCCTCTTCAGGCAGCCAAAGTATCAGGGAGTTTGAAATGGCCTTTCACACACACACACACACACACACACACACACACACCATTACTTTATTCTGTAGGTGAGGAACTGTATCTCTTGGGGTTTCATGATTTGCACACATTCACCCAGCAGATGAAATACAGCAAGTGAGGCAACCTGCGTCTTTGTCGCCACACTCCTCATGAGCATCCTTTAATATGTAGCATAAATCATCCTCAGACAACTGCGGAGGAAGTGCAGTGCCCTTGGAGCTCACAAACACATTCACTATTAAATCCTGCAGTAGCGTCACATCTGCCTTGTGATATTTTGTTTTGCCCATGATTAACAATGGGCTTTAATTGCATACAGCTCAATTTCACTCAACTAGAAGACAGCCCGGGCATGTGGACATAGTAGGGCAACAGGCATGTAAAATCCTTGATGATCTCCTTTAAGATATGGATTTTTTTTGTTACATCTTCTTGTTTGTTTATTGTTTTTTCCTAAGGAATCGTGAATACACGTCCTTTCTGGAAAGGGGGGGGGGACCTGTTGGGTAGGAGAGATTAAGATGTAAATGGGAGGGGAACAAGAGACCCTGAAAGGCATCCTGCTTCAACATCCTTTCTGGCTCCTTGGCAATGCTGCTGCTGCCACAGATTGCTTAGCACGTAATTAGCTTGGATCTTGGAAGCCCACGTTTGTAGATCTCACTTAGCACATTTCCTGTATATTACTAAACATTTCAAGCCGAGATGGAGGGAAAGCAGGAGAAAGTGATTTCCATTGGCAAGAAGTTTCATGTTTCTTCTGTTTGGGAGAACAAAAGAGGAGAAAAAAATTAGTAATTGGAAATTATGCCCTGGTTGCCCGATTCCTTTCTTAACTCTACTTCAAATGGAAAGTAATGATGTAAAATGTTGCTTCCCTTCTCACTCTGCAGTCCATCAGCTTGCAGTGGGCATGTTTTCTTATTTTTATTTTATTTTTTTTTAAATAGCCACGTATTAAAAGTGAGCCAGTCTTTGCCAGGTTTGGATAAAAGGCTATTTATTTTCAACCAATTTGATAGCTGCAGTTTTCAGTAATTGAATTTTCTGTGGTCAGAAAAGCAGTAATCTTAGAAACCAAATAAATATTTTTTAATAAAACGGAACACTGAGAAACCCTATAATAATGTCAAAAATGTAGCCACTTATGGATGGATAAATATTTTAAGAAATTTACATTTCACCCAAAGCTGTATGCTTCAAGCTTCCCCGGAGATTCTGAGGAGCATAACATTTTGGAATGGAACAATGTAAGGCTTAGACGGAGCTATACATACCCTATTGAAGACTTTCTGGATGATAGAGCTCTGCAAGCCGGGAGCTTTGTCAGTGCCTCTACCAAAGAGTCCAAAAGGAAATCTATTTTGGTGGCGCTGAGTAGGCTGCATTGTAGCAGCTTCTACAGACTGATAGATATGACAAATGGAAGTCACTATAGCAACAACCTTCATCCTTCCAGTTGTAACAATCAAATATATGTCCAGGCATTGCCAGGAATCTCTTGGCTGGGTGATGCGATGATTCATTGGAAAACATTCAGTGTAATTGGTTAAAGGATGTCCCAAAAACTGGTAAAAGAATATCTCTGGGCATATTGCTTCATTGGAAGGAGTGGAACTCAAGAAAATGCTTCCTCATTGATGTGGGCATGACTAGAAAAAGAAGGCAGGTCTCCAGATCCTAGGATCTATCCAACCACCACCAGTGCTCAGGCCCCCGGACTCCACTTATCTTTCCCTAAATACATACATTTGTCATATTGTTTCTCTCCTTGGTGTAATTATAACAAAATGTGATTTATATTAGTTACTTTTCTAACCCTGTGATAGAATGCCCTGACAACAAGCAACTTAGGGAAGAAAGGTCTTATTTGAGTCTATATTTCCAGAGTAGAGGTACTGTCTATTATAGGCGGAACATTGGGCCAGGTTGGCAATCAGGAAGCAGGGTGATCACATTTTATCCACACAAAAGAAGCAGGGAGAAAGAACAGGAAGTGGGATAAGGCTGTGCAGCCTCAAAGTCTTCCCTAGTCATGCATTTCCTCTAGCAAGACCACCTCCTAAAGATTCCATAACCTTCGCAAACTGTACCACCAACCGGATGACCAGATATTCAAATACATGAACTGAAGCGGGGGGGGGCATTTGATTTTCAAACCACAGCAAGGTACAAAATCCCCCTTGAATGAGAACTCCACACAGGATTAAATAAGAGACTTTTGTAGCAGGGCGTTTTGGATACTTTGTGGGTTCTTTTTTTTTTCTTCCTTCCTTTTATTCCCCTAATACTAGAAAAGAAAGAAAGAAAAAGATACGGAGGAAACAGTGTTGGTACAGTTAAATTTCTTACCATTGATTAGGGGAATCCAGTTCCTTTTAGAAAATTCAGTATTTGCTGACACAATATGTAGTTTATTTTTCTCTTTCTTTTTCTTTTTCCTTTGAGCATAACTACTTAAGAAATCACAACCAACAGCATCCAACCAACAACCCACCAACAATTCCCCACATCTCCAAACGTCACCAAATCTTAGAAACTACCCACAGCTGGCAAAAATCACACCTCTGCTAGAGCACCAGGCGAATCATAGTCAGCTGCTTTGGATGGCTTGAACCAGCTCCATATCCCACACCTGGCATTAAAATGAAAACGCATTCTTGTAATATTTCTGTGGTTTTTTTTTTTTTAAAGAAACCAAAATTCTCACTACAGATTTGGTACATACAATGTCTCCATCGTTGGTTTCTTTCACTTCTTTTTCATGTTATGTCTTGTTCCATAGTGAGGAAAAATCTTCAGGTGACCGTGTAGAGATACACAAGAGAGAGTTATTGAAGCAGAATATAAATAGGTGTTTGTTGAAAATATAAAATCCAAAACTGTAGAGGGAATTACATTTGGTTCTTGGCTTACCTTCAGATTATTTTCTTAATTCTTGAATGCTAGATTTATACTTGGCTATCTAAATTGATATTAAATTGAACTCTCAGTAATAAAATCTATTTTTTTAATGCTCTACATGCTTATTTTGACTTTTCTTTGTGGTGCAAATAGTTAACGAATGGAAAATAGTCAAGAGGGATAAGTATAGTCACATTTTCAGCACTCAGATAAATATTCCACACAGAAACACATTGTTCTGGCACTTTGGAAATGTATTTAGTTTTGGTCCTTACCCTAGAGAGCAGTGTCATGGTAGAAGAATTCCTTTTCCTTGAGTAGAGAGCCATGATATCATTTTAGCAGGAGCATCCCCAAATTCCTGGTATTTGAAAGATTTAAAATTGAGAGTATATGTCTTTTTGTTTAACTCTTTCTATAACCACTCTATAGAGTGGAAAGGTGAGATTTAGGATGTGTAAAAATATCCTTTACAGTTCTCAAAGAACTGACAAGCAAGTCTTTGTCCTTCTTACTTGAACATGGGGTGGACTCTTGAAATAGGAAAGGAATTCCCTTACTGGTCTGGTTCTAGTTTTATGCTATCCATCTTGGATGACTTTTCTTTAGAGTATCAGAGTTACTTATAGAAAAATAATTGAGTGATTATTTACAGGAGCATGGATGACTCAGAGGCAGCATAGGTAAAAACTCAGGAAAGCTGTTTGGGGCTTCCTGCACAACTCAAATGCAGCTTGGCTGGTAGAGGAGCCTCCCCAGAAGGCTGCTTAAGTGACTTGGAGAAGGGGCCTTGTAAACCTTGACAGTTTTTAGGGACTTCCTGAGACTTCCCTAACTCCGTGTGTGTGTGTGTGTGTGTGTGTGTGTGTGTGTGTGTGAATTTCTTCACAGGAAATTGCATTACTCTAATTAGGAATGTCCAATTGTAGAGTGGGTACAGTCTAGGGCTTACACTGTGAGCTAAGGTTGCTTGGTGTGATTTCTTCTCTATTCAGCTCATGAGCCTGAGATTTATTTCCATGTCTGTAAATTCGTGCTAATAGCTGAACTGTCTCTCATGAAAATTGCCCTCTTTTTAGTTTGAAGAATGTCTAGTCTTTGATCAGCATTCCTTTAACAACCCCACTACCTAGTAGATTTTATGCCGGCATACTCTTTTAAGCTTGATGAGAATAGGGAAAACAAGTCAGTGTGGAGTTGAGAAGGGGTCGGGTGGTCATAGGAGTTTATTCTAGGTAGAAGGCAAATGGGTAGAGAAGCAAGCTTCTACATTTGGCTTCATCTATGTTGTTAGTGATGTGAGCAGAAGGCAAAGACCAAGAGTGTAAGTTATGGATTAGCCTTGGCTGTGAAAAATTCCTCCAGAAATACCTGGCAGGACATAGGAGCCAAGGATGTCTTGCTGGGTGCAGGTATTTAACATATTGCTCAGCACTGGTGGTGCTGTTTAGGAAGGCTGTAGAAGGCTCTGTGGGTGAACCCTTCTTGGAGGAAGTGGTTCACTACGAATACCTGGGGATTTTATAGTTCAGATTTACCTTGTAGCCTCCTGTTACTTCCTGGTTGCAGATGTACTGTCACCACCATGATGGACTGTATCCCCAAGACCTGTAACCCCAAACCAGCTCTTTCTTAAGTTGCTTCTTTCTTCTCAGGTATTTGATCCTAGCAGCAAGAAAAGTAGCTAACACACACACACACACACACACACACACACACCAAAATTTTAAAAAACCCACAAAGTTCCAGTCCAGGCCAAAACATGTCTGACAAGGAGTCCATTGTCTTCAGTCACTCCAGACTTGGTTAGATCTAAAGGCACCACTGTCAATGGCTGACCTTGGTGTGTTTTTAATCTCTAATGGCATTTTCTATTCAATATTCATTTGGAATCTACATGACTAATTTCATATGTCGCAATTTTAAACTCATAGATTTAACTTTTTTTTTTTTTGCTTTTTTTTTTTTTTTTTTTAAATCACACAATGATTACTTCCTTGGTGTTTCTGGAACTTTCCCAGAGGCAGTGGGCACCATTTCAGAACAACTCCAAATGTGGTCCGTTTGTGGAGAGAGGGGAAGGCATAGTCCCACTTTTATTAGTGGATCCAGACCTATCCGTTGGCCTGGAAACTTCTTTTATCCGTCTGCATATGCATTTATTTTTTTGCTGATTCGAATCATTATTCAATTAAATTAGTCCCAGTTTAATAATAACGACCTCCCTCTAGCTTGTCCCTTTAATGTTAGTGAAAACTAAAACCCAGGTGGTTTTCAACATGACACTCACTGGAAATCAGTTATGAAATTACCTGCTTATTAATGACGTGTCAGGAGACTGACATGCTAACTGCAGGCACTGGCTGGGGTGGTGCTAATATAGAAATAACAAGGCCATATTATGTGCAATATGTATTCTATGGAACTGTTACTTTCAATCCCCAGGGACAACTCTGAAATCCAGATGTTTCATCTCAAGATTTTAATCCCAGAGAGTGAAGATTTTAAAGAGAAATCAGGTCTACTAAAAGTTGTTGCTTGGCCACACTTCCTCATGGGGGAACTCCCTTGGAGCAGAAATGCACTCTCTTATATTCAGAGGGTTCGGGTTGTGTAAGGTGAGTGGAGTGAGAGGAGTCACTTTGCAATCACAGGGTTGATTTAAAGCATGACTCTAAAACACACATCGAAGACCCATCGATTGACTAGTATCCATGAGGTTTTCCAGGTAAAGGGGGCTGCAGAACAAAATAAGAACTCATTTTAAGCTAGGGAATAAAAGGGTAAATTTTACTGGAAAATAAAAGAAAATTTTATAGGAAGTTTTTACATTTTTATCTTAAAGAGCTGTGGCCACAAAACTATAAATAACACACTGGACAGATTCATGAAGACTGTGTTCTTTGTCTCCCTCCCCGCCTTTTTGAGCAGACAAAAATGTGTCACAAAGTTGATATTAGCAACAGGTAAAATAAACTAATGATTCTTGCAACTTGGGTGGGGAGGGCGTTACCTTCCCCTCCTTTTCTCTTTCTCAGAATGTTCTTTAAGCTAGCTCACACAGCTGACTGACCAGACAAATGCTAATCACCTGACAGTCTTCTGTTATTGTAAATAAACTCCAGGATGTAACAAGGCACTGACCATTTGTAGTGGTGAGTTTTGCTATGTACCTTTGGCTCAAGGAGGCTTGCTTGTGTGCGCACCCACCCAGGAGCTGTCTGGATTCGTGAATGGAAGATACACACACACACACACACACACACACACACACACACCAGTTAATTTTAAATTCAAAGGTTGGCTACTCCTAAACCTTCCCCTGCTACCCCAGGTCTAATCAGGGAAATGGCCAGTGGCCACCCACCCAAAATCTCACATGGCTGGTTGGCTTTCTCTCCTGCAACGCCTAAGTCTCATCCTTCTTCTCCTTTTTCCCAGTTCCTAGCCCCCACAATGGGGATGGGGGTGAGAATGGACTTTGCTGGGTGGACAGTCATCTGTCCTTTTGGCTTTCGTGCGAGGAGATCAAGGCAATAGAGTCATCTACTGTTGGCTTCCTCAAATTTAATTTCTAAAGAGGTAATGGCCTGGTTCCAGTTTCAGCTCCCACATCCCTTGCCCTCCATTACCTCTACCTTCTAAGATGATTCTTATATTATCTTTTCTGTTTTCTAGAACATTCCCTTCTCTCTGTCCTAAGTGTGGTCTCCTTTTATAATTATATTTACCTAACATCTGGCTCTCGGACTAAATTTAGTTTTCCTTTTCTTTTTTTTTTTTTTTTTAAATTTTTCTCTTGTCTCTAGCTGCATATGTATCAGAAGATGGCCTAGCCGGCCATCAGTGGAAAGAGAGGCCCATTGGTCTTGCAAACTTTATATGCCTCAGTACAGGGGAACGCCAGGGCCAAGAAGTGGGAGTGGGTGGGTAGCGGGGGTTGGGGGAGGGCATGGGGGACTTTTGGGATAGCATTGGAAATGTAAATGAAGAAAATACCTAATTTTAAAAAAGGGGAAAAAAGATTTTTAAAAAAATTATTTTTTCTATCATTTATTTATTCATTCATTTCTCTATTTATTTTAGGCAGCATCTCACTCCTCAGTTAAGGCTGGCCTGGAACTCATCTATATACTTATCTGATCTTGAATTCCTGACAACCCTCCTGTCTTAGCATTCCAAGTGCTGGGATTGCAGGAGTAACTGCCCATGATCAGCTCAGCAGTTTAAAATGTGTTTATTTGATTTAGTGAGCATGTGCATACACATGCAGGTACCCTGGGAGGCCGGAAGAGAATGTCAGATACTCTACATCTAGAGTTACAGAATTCCAGAAAGTTGTGTGCTGAGAGCTGAACTTGGGTCCTCTGGAAGAGGAGCATATTCTCTTAACTGCTGTGCCATCTCTCTAGCTCCTCAGCACTGCAATTTCGACTTAGTTGGTTATCTCAGCTTCTTGAAGATAAGTATTAGACCCTTCTTCAAAGCTATGCTTGCACAAACTATTCAATATTCTGCAAGTTTTTTGTAGTTGACGATTTACTTTCTTGGGAAATTTCTCATCTGATATGACCTATAACCTTTTAAGATAGTTTCAGTGTATTATATAATCCTTATTTCCCAGGGTTTTTTTTTTTTTTGACTCTCTGAGAAGTAAGGCAATATATTTATACCAACTTCAGACAGGAGCTGAAGGATTGGATCTGAGTGTCAAGGACGTCAGGCCATTCTTCCTACCCCTCTACACTGCTGGGCTCATAGAAAATGCAGGACCTTCACTACCAGAGAGGATAGAAAAATGAGAATTCAGGTAGAGGCTGTGCTGCTGTAAAAATAAAACAACAACCCCAAAACTTAAAAACCCTGTTTCTAAAAAGGAAAAGCTATTCCTTAATAAGAAAGTGTTTTGATTTTGAAATCAGGATTTTCATCTTGAAAAATACTTTTTCAATTTAGGCCCAATTTAGAGGGAACCCCAAGGATGATAAGTCCTCAAATAGAGGAATAAAAAAAATCAATTTCCCAAGAGGCAGTAGTGATTTGAAATATTTGTTGGAGCCTAAGGGGTGTATGAAATCTACATGGTTATTTACATAAATTTCTTATAATTTCTATCACAAATATACCCTTGCTGTTCTCCCAAATCTTTATTTAATAATGATCATAATAAAATTAAGTTTATCTTCCCTGCCTTGCCTTGGTGCCAAGCAGCCAAAGTCAGCAACTCAGTTTTTTTCAGTCTTTTTCAGTAAAAAAAATTCCAGAATAGAAATAACATATAACTATGGGATAGTTATATTCATGTGATTCTGAAAGCATCAATTCCCACATGGTAACACAATTTGAATGCAGATAATTATCAGCAGACTGGGGCCACTTTCTCTGCTAAGGCAAGTGTAGTACCCTTCATTTGCAGAAGGATATGTTCCAGAGTGGTAGTGTCGTCCTTGGGAGTTAATTTCCAAAGAGATGTGCCCTGTAACCCCAACCATCTTAATGTAAATTCAAGAGCTGGAAGAGATTATAAAGTGGGTTTGGTTTGAGGACTGCTTAATGGATGGGTTCATGCTTATGAGTGGTGTGAGGAAGACTCCAGGCAATAAATAAAATAAAATAAAATAAAATAAAATAAAATAAAATAAAATAAAATAAGAGAACTCAATGCCCAGTGTTGAACGTCCTTAACCAATGGAAGAGGATGGACTGGAATACAACATCTTCCTGTATTAGCGAAAGAGTTTGGTATATTTGTAAGATGAATGCAGGCTTGTATTTTTCTGCCTGGGTAGAACATGATTCAATTAACTTAAGAAAACGAAAACAAAACTGAAAACAACAGCAAGCTGTGTTCCTAAGGTTTACTTCTAAGTTTTGCACCTTGTTTTCTCCAACGTAACCCTATCTCCAACCCCTGTTGTTTACTCTAGTGAGAAGGAGGAAAGAACGAAAATAAGAAAGAATGATGCTGGAGAACGGTCATCAATTTCTTACCAGTCACCTAGGTTGGAACAAAGAACAAGCATTTTCTACTTCGGAAATTTCTTCTGAATTGGCCTCTTCCTGTTTCATTTAGAGCTTGCTGTCCACTGAGCAAAAGACATAATAACTGGGAAATGGCCATTCCTGCAGTTCCTATGTTTTTAAAATAATAAATGCATAAAAGGTACATGGGCATACATAAACATGTAGTGTAAGTATCATTTAGGGAAACAATATAAAAATGTGAATATATGATAGATAGTAAACATTGTATACAGAGACATTAGCAGTTATTTCTCAGGATGCTTAGAGCACTAGTAGGGCATTTAATAACCTCAAATCCAGAACTAACACGATTTCTTAGTTTATCTCTTCTCTCTTGCAACTACACTGTCTGTGTGACAGCTCGGCAGATGTATATAGCTTGCCATTACCCCTGTGACTTTCTCGGTGCTTTCAAGAAGTTATCTTTCCTTAACTTAGACAGATATCACTCATTTTATGATGATGATTGTTCTCATGTCAAGGTACATTAAAACATTTCTGTTCTCTCTTGCATACCGTCTTATTCCTTGACTTTTCCTGACGGTACCGTCGCGCATGCGCCTTTGCAACCCTCCACAGGTGCACACGTGGGGGCAGAGGTGCATGTTGAGTGTCTTTCTCAGTCAAACTTCAGGTTTTGTTTTTTTGTTTTTGTTTTTTTTTTTTTTGCTTTTTTTGTTTTGTTTTGTTTTTTGGGTTTTTTTGTTTTTTTGTTTGTTTGTTTTTTGTTTTTGGCAGAGTCGCAACCTAAACTTTGAGCTTGCTGATTGGTTAGGTTGGCTGGTTAGGAAACTCCCAGGAACTATTAGTCACCTCAGCACAGAGGTCACAGATGAGTGCCATCATGACCAGGTTTTGACATAGGTAGCAGGGGGTCCAAAACCCGGACTCAAGCCCTTATGCTCACGCAACAAGCATTTCATCCACTGAGCCTTCTCTCCAGCCCACAGTAACACTTTTCTTAGCTCCTTTAATGAGACATGAATGTGTCGCTTTTAGAGTAAAACATAAAGTGAAAATGTTGCGGGGGGGGGTCTTATTGAAAACTTGTTCTGACTTTCAAGATGGTGGTAGCCAGGAAGAGAGGAGGGTGTGAACTGCCTTTCCCCGGCAGTAGAGAGAGGGCAGGTCTATGATAACAGGTCTGGAGTAAAGGCAAGTTATACGTGTTTCTTTTTAGGTTAGTGGGCTTAGAATCAAAATAGTCTGATGCTCAGGCTGGATCCAGGCGCCAGTGAGTACAAAGTCCAAATCCTGGCTCTCAAATTGGCCACTTTCTTTGTGTTTATCTGTTATGGCCCCCTTTGGGACTTTCAAGGTTTATTTCTACGGTGCCAAATGGCCGTGTTAGCGACATACATCACAGACATGTTGAGCATGCCCATTTTTCTATAAATTAATTCTTGTAGGTGTTTATTTGGGCTGGAATGATTTCACCCCAGAGTTGGTTGTTCACGGTTTCTCTATTGATTTTGCTCAGATGTTTGGATATCGTATACACTGGGTCATCTTAAATAACATTCCTTTGTTGTTCTCTCTTCTCCCTACAAATCGCTGGCCAATCATCAAGCCACCTTAGTGCCCACCCCTGAATTGCCAGCTACTCCCTGGTGTCTAGTAGTCTAACATATGCACACTTTGATAAGTCACAGTATCCACACTGCGGAGTGCCATGGAACTCTTGTTTGTCCTTCAGGTACTAATTTGAAGTCACGGTGCCTGTCAGAGGACATCTTTCATGTTTGTCTCTGGGCTCACTATCTTCCAACCTTGTACCAGTGGCTCTATTATGGTCCTAGAGCTTCTGGCTATTGATGGGAGGCAGAGACATGTGAAGATGTATGCCATTTTAGTTACAGGTCTTCAAGGATGGCACCCCACTTTACCTAAATATAGCACATCGCTAAGGCATAGTCTCTGATACCTGCTGATCCCAGGTATCAGAGGAACACTGAGGAATACATGTGCCTGGGTAGGCACACTTCCCAGGGATACAGTCATAAAGACCTGTCCCCAGGGAGAGGCTGCTGCTTCTGGCTTGGACCTTGGTCCTGGATTTCATGCAATCATTTACACTCCTTGCAACTGACCACTTTGGAAAAAAGTTGACACAAACTCTAGGCTTCTTGGTTTTGGAATCAACGTTGCTTTGATTTGATGCTCAATGTTCTTATTGGTGAGGATTTAGGTCTCACTGTCATTCCTGAATGAGTCACTGAAGCCAGGAGAATGGGATTCATGAGAGTCTATCTGAAATTAAGACCAATGTCAATTTGGCCCAAAGTAGATGGGCCAAAGTTTCAAGGGGTCATGGAGGTAACTTTTCTCAAGGGCTACTGGGGTAAGGTGTGTGACCCTGATCATGTTGTTCCCATCAACACACGTATCTTGTGTAGTCCTTATCTCTGTTCTCTTCTCTTCTGTTAGCCTAGTGGCAACCTAGTGGCTTTCTCTGCTACTCATATGCATGTCCTGTAATAGCTAGGACCAGGAACTCTTCTATGGCAAGAACTGAGTGAAGGATTTGTCCAGTTGGCTTGAGCCTTTAAGGATGATGTAAGCAGGAACATGACCTCTAGTACAACTGTGCTTCATCAGCTGTACCTGTGTGCCTTAAGTTTACATTATAAAATATCTTCCCTTTTTTGTCCTTCCAGGGTCCTCCCAGTTACCTCTAAGCATGCCTTTTACATGAAAGCTAACCAAAGATCAAAGTCCTCCTACTGGAGCAGGTGGACAGAGCTAAGACAGGAACCCCTGCCAGAGAGCTCACAAGGAAGACCACACTGGTAGGACGACTGCCTATCAGAAATGTCTGAATCCAACCAGAAAGTATTTTATTTGAGTTCAGACAACTCGGACACAGCTGCTTGGGGTTTTTCCGCCAGTGTTTTACCTACCCCAGTTGCTACTGAAAACAGTTTGCAATTCATCTGAGGATTCTTTATATATGCCCCGAAGTATACGTAGCATTTAATTGGAAAACCATCAAATAAAGACTTTGGGGCCATGTGAAAGGACCACCTTGGTGCCAACTTTGAGCAACTGGCCTCTGTGGTTTTGCCCTGTATGGATGCTGACACAAAGATACTCCTGTAGTAAAATATACTTTGCCACCTTTCTAGACAAGCAACCTCAACTCCACTGACTGGTCTGGGAAGGTGAGGGGCAGGCAGTTGTGTCTCAAATCAGTTTAGGAAACAGAGTAAGCTCAAAAATTAGGTATTTTATTCATCAAGAGGAACCTGAAGTGGGGAGCTGGGGGCAGGAAGGTTTTCTCTTATTTCTTTTTTCATATGTTCATGGATGTTGGTGTGTGTGTCTTTGTGTGTCTGTGTGTGTCTGTGTATGTATGTATATTTGTGTATGTGTGTGTATATGTGTTTGTGTATATGTGTGTATGTGTGTGTATGTGTGTGTATATGTGTGTTTGTGTATATGTGTGTATGTGTGTGTATATGTGTGCATGTGTGTGTTTGTGTATGTGTGTGTTTGTGTATGTGTGAAGGCCAGAAGGCATCTCCTTGGCTGATGTTCCTCAGATACTCTCTACCTTCTTTATGAAGCTGGATCTCTCATTGGTCAGGCACTCTCCACAGAGATCAGGCTGTGTTAGCCATTACTTCCCAGGAATTCACACATCTCTGCCTTCCCAGCACTAGGATAACAAGAGCTTACTACCACACCAGCTTTTTAAAACACCTATTTTCTGTGAATGGAACTCACATCTTCTTGCTCAAAAAACAAGTACTTTAGCAACTGAACCATCTTCCTAACCCAGGTTTCCCTCCTTTTAAAAAATTGTTTATTTGAGAATTTCATATGTGAGTAATGGACTTTCATTGTATCCATTCCTTCTTACCATCCAAAGCCTCTCAGGTTCCCTTAACATCCCTGCTTCAAATTAGTCTTCTCCTTTAGCAACAACAACAACACACAAACACACACATACTCGTACATGCACACATATGTATATACACATATGCACACTTACATACATACCCACAGGCACACACCCTCCCCATCCCCACCACAGGCACACATACATGCACACACACAGACATATGAATGCAGAGATATTTGAGTCTTATTGGGTGCATGGCTGAAGTAGACATGGATGCAAGTTTCCTTTCTTATTGAAAAAAATAACTGGAGAAAGGTGGGGAGGAAGAAGGAAAGGGAAAGATAAAAGAGGAAAAGAGAGCTACAGAAAAAGAAAGAGAGGGAGGGAGAACAGAAAGATTCTAGTTCTCTTAAAAAATCTATTTGCATGTATCAAGTCTGATTGGGGGGAGGTTGTATCTCAAAAAGTGCAGTTAAGAAAGATATTCACAGTTTAATTTCTACCCATTGTCTGAGTTGGGGGCCGACAACATCTGCCACAATCACACTAGGTAATGATGTCTTTAAATTTGAAAAAGGAGCATCTCTCTCCTGAAACTAGGTTGAAGATCCCAGAACACCTTTAAGCAATCTCTTGGGGAAAGTCTGTCAGCCAAGCCCTGGAGAAAGATGGCCAACAGTGGTGTTACCCGCACACAGGGTGGTAAAGACAATTACCCACCATGTGTCCTCACTATGTACACAGTTTGCTTTGCCATTGCTTCTTATGAACAAAAACTGCCTGTGCCACAGTAGAAAGGGGAGGAGGCTGGAAAAACTAGCAAAGGGGAGTTTCTTTCTTTCTTTCTTTCTTTTTTTCTTCTTCAAGAGCCAGCCTGGCACCAAAAACATAATTTAGTGTGCAGGTATTTGATTTGATAGAAAACCTGCATTGATTTTAAAAAAAAAAAAAGGTTCTTGACAAGGTTGTAATTCATTGAGAGAGGCCAAGCCTGCAGCTTAAGTTTGACATCCCCCCTCCAACCTAAACCATAACTGGTTTTAGGTGATCCCCTGTGAGGGTAGCGTGTTGCAGCTGGCAGAAAAATAAACAGCCTAGAGACCTGTATTAGTCTCTCTCTTTCCCTCTCCTTCCCTCCCTCCCTTCCTCCATCCTTCCCTCCATCTCTCTCTCTATCTCGCCCTCCCTCTGCCCCCCAACCCTACCGCTTTGTTTCCATTTATGCCAGGAGCTAAGGGAAACAGTTACACATTCCTGAGTGCCCCTTTGGTTTCCCTAAGCTCACAAAATCTATGTCCTGCTGAGGGAGGAAACCAAACCTGTAAGAGATGGGAGCAGGCCACAGAACCAGCAGCCCCCTCAGACAGCATGGCCTTGGTCTCCTCTCTCAGGCTGGCTTCAGTGAGGAACTGACCCTGATTGCCCACATGGCATCACTCTCTCTTAACAGCTCTGAAGATGGGCTGTCCATCCATGAGTTCCCATGAACAGACGGGCACATGCATTAAGGAAGACTTGACATTGTGGGAACTGTGTGTCTTATTTTGCACAAAAGGATCAAGAGCTACTAACCTATCTGAGAGCCAATATTTCTTGCAAAATATTATAAGCAAGATCTTTCCCCAAGTGCACGTAGCCCAACTCTTTTTTTTTTAAAGCTGACTGCTGCTATGGTTTACCACCCATGTACTTGCCAGAACCTCTAAATTACTTACATTATGACATCATCCTTCCTTGTGCATGTTCTTGTCACGTTGCATAAATACACCCTCGCCGGCCTGCTTCTTTAATCTTTTTCTGTCCACAGCGTATATCACAAGATGACTTCAGGAGACAGATGATTCCACAATAATGCACAAAATCATGGGAGTTGCACTTGGTCTCCATGACAACGTGAAAATATAAAGCATTAAAGAGGGTGAAAGAAAACAACACCATCCCCGTGACATTAAAAAAAATGAGGCTAATTCGATACTTAGAGCAGGATTTTATGTCTTCTTACCACTGAGTTAACACATGCACATGATGCCTTGAAGCACGCACACACACACACACACACACACACACACACACACACACACGCACGCACGCACACAGAGTGGACATTTTTTGCCAAACCCATTTGTCTCCTTCCCAGACACAACCCTGATTCACCAGTCTCTGGACAGGCAATAGTAACTGCAGCAGCAGGGACGCATGCCTGTGAACTAGAGTATAATAAAATTCTAGTATAACAGTGTGTTGAATGTTTACTTTGGCCAGGCTGCCTTCCCAAATCCCCCTTTCAACTAATATTTTAAAATGTGGAAAGACATTAAAATGGAGATAAATTCAGGGCTCTTTCTGAGAGCAAGCACCTCTTATACTGGGGATTCTGAGCTCTATCTGCTCTGCTCTCTTCAAATTCTCTTCATTTTGATGCTTATTGTGGCCAGGGAGTTCAAGCCACTGCCTGCCTGTTTGGCTCTGAAGTAAGAAAGCAGACCAGGCGAGGGTCAGGGTTCCTGTTCTCACCAATTTTGTTCCATGGCTGAGATTTAGACTTGGTGTTATGGAAAATGGAATTCAGCGACACTTATCATGGGTGCTTCAGGGAATAACAGAATGAAAATTCAAGCTTCAGGAACCAAGCAATGTTGGAAATGCCAATCTGCTTTGGGAGATGAAGATGGGCTATGTTTCTGGGGGTGAGTGAGAGTCTCTGTATCTTCCTGTGTAAAAGAGACTTAGGTAAAGGCGAGAAATGGACAGACCAGAGAAGGTGGGGTTTATTGTTATTAGAAAAGTAGATTCTTAGAGAAAGAATGGCTGATATCATAAGGGTAATTGAGAGAGGGGGAGCTGGAGATGTGCATGACCTTAAAGGAGAAGAAGCATTAAGATTTGAGTAAGTGACCAGTAAAACGGAGCAGTGGTTATTATTGTCGTCGGTGTCATCATCATCATCATCATCGTGTTGGATGTATGCGATATGCATACATTTGTGTGCACATATGCATATGTGCATATGGAAGAGGATGCAGGTGTGCTTAGCACTCACGTGGAAAAGTCAACATTATGTGTCTTCTCAAACACTCCTGACATTATTTTTTGAGACATAGTCTCTCATTGAGTCTAGAACTCACCAACTCGGCTATACTGTATTAAAAACAAACAAACAAACATGCATTTGGAGACCGGAGCAAGGTTGGTTGATTATTTACTGTGTGCACCATTCTTTGAAAATAAACTACAATAAAGGACCGCATGGAATGACTCGGAGAAAAGTTTCGGCTTTCTTACTTATTTGTTTAACGGTTATGATCATTCTTCCTTAACATGTAATAATATTATTCCCTGGCTTCTCAATGGTGAGTGTGTAGTGTGGTTGGTTGGGTTTGGGGAAAGAATAACCAACACTTAAACACACAACTAATCAGTGTGGGTAGTGCCAGGAAAGAAGGAGCTGGAGGCAGCTGTTGTGGCAACTCCTCCTTCGTCCATTAACTCACCTTACGTCATTTCAATCGCCCAAAACATACTAAGGCCTGAAAACTCTTTTAAGTGAAAAGTTCCAGAACAAACTAATGTATGTTTTAAACCCGGCCCTCATCTGAGTACCGCGACTCAAATCTCCTACTACTTTTTTGCTTCAGTTCTCCCCATACAGAAATCATACGGTGACCCTATGTCTCCGCACTGTAAATGCTACCCGGTTGTCAGTTATCTGTCTCACTTACCAAATCAGCTCTCTCGGGGATTACAGTTACTGGGTCTAAGTTACTGTTTGACATATTGGTCTCAAAGCACAAGAGTCAAGATGGGGCATGACACATTTAGTTGTGTCAAAAGAGAGCTGCAGGTGCCCCCTTTAAACGAAACAAAGGTCAAAGTCCCGAACTTAAAAATGAATGAAAAATAGCCTGTGCCTCTACAGAAGTCATGGCCACTGAACATAAATGTTTCCAAAGCAAACAGAATAGAACGATAGCCGTTTGTGTGGTCTTTGATTTCAGGCATTCACTGAAGACCTTGGAGTGTATCCTGCTCTGATTTAGGAGTTCATGTAGCCCAAGGGGACAGTGCTTCTACAGTGTCTACGCTAAGAATACAGAAAGGTGTGAAGTTGTCACATATACCTAGAGTACTGGGATGGACCTATGAAGCAGGAATAGAATCGCAAACAGGGCACAGGAGACTTGCTATGCTAAAAACAGAGCTTTGTAGTTGGTGCAAAATTGGCAGTGAGAGATTATTTTTCAATTGCAGAAGCTGAGAAAACACTTGTGGTCAGTTAAGCAAAGTGTTAGATAGTGGGGTGCGTGTGTGTGTGTGTGTGTCTGTCTCTGTGTGTGTGTGTGTGTGTGTGTGTGTGTGTATTGTGCATGCACATGTATGTGTGTCAGAGTGTTTGCATGTAAATGTGCTTATGGAATTCAGCTTGATTTAAGAGGTCTTACTGTCCCATTTGCCACCTTACTATTATTATTTTTTAAACTCTTCTCAATGATAAAAGAATCTCTGGTGGAATCACCATGCCTGACCTAAAGCTGTACTCACCACCTTACTTTTTGAGACAGGGTCCCTCACTGAGTCTTGAGTTTTCTGGCTAGGATTGATTGATGACACGGGAGCAGCTAGGATCTGCCTGTCTCCAAATCCACCCCTTTCCTGGCATTAAGGCTCCAGATGTTTTCCCTGCCACTGCATCCAGATTTTTTTCCATGAGTGTTATAGATACAAACCCAGGTCCTCATGCTTGAGCAACAAGCACTTTATCCAGTGAACCAGCTCCAGTAAGCATCGTTTGTCAAACACTTTGAGGAGTGAGGTAGATGTTAGCATACACAGAAACTAATGGAAGCTACTCTGGTAAAGGAGGGGGTGTGGCCATACAGAGGGCTTTAGGCTTTTATTGAAACTTCGATGGGAAGTCGCTGCTAGATTTGATACCTGGTGTGATTAAAAATGTTATGCAGAAACCCAGATAGCTGTTTATCCCAAAATACATCATTAGAATTCACACAACAGTACTGCTTCAAATGCCCAGTGTGCAAAGCTAGTAGTATGCCTTTGAAGGGTACAGAGGGTTCAACTTCTCTTGTATGCTTGTCCAGTGAGCTACAACTCTGCAATGAAAAGGACTAAGCTACTAGTACTGGCAAAAGTGTCAGGGTATCTCAAAATTATAATATTTGAGTAGAAGAAGCATGGTGTGAAGTCTAATGTGTGATTTCATAAGTATAAAGAAAAAAATACAGACCCCCCCCCCCCAATCTGATAGGATTGGCTACTTCTAGGGAGGGGATTAACTAGAGTCTGGTCATCTTTCAATTTTTGGTCGGAATGATAGAATGATATGGATGTGCCTGTAAATTTTTAGATGAATATGATACAATTATACATGCACACAGGCGCACACCACATATGTATACACAGCACACACATGCACACATACCACATACACATATGCACACACACATCACACCACACAAAGATATATAGTACACACACACACACACATGCTCATCGCCCACACATAAACATACACACAAACACATACCTCACATAGATGAGTGTGCTTCCTACTACACAGAAAATAGGAGAAAGATGGTGTAGAGCAGAAGCTGTTCTAAATCTTACCTCCTACTTTCAACTTCTTCTAGAAATGGATAGCAGATACACTAGGAACATTCTCCTCTCTAGGATGATGTCTTAGCTATGATACTACTGACATTTGTAACTGGATAATTCTGTGTTAGTTACTCTTGTTGGTGTATAAGAAGGGGTGAAATGTTGTAGTGACATGCCTCCAACCACTAGAGGTCAGTAGCAGCATCCAGCCCTAGTTGTTGTTCTTTTTTTTTTTTTTAAATTGCGTTATTTTTAATTTTGAGAATATAATTTCATCACGATCCCCTTCCCTCTCCTCCCTCTAACTCTCTCACATACATCTCATTCATATTTCTCAAATTCATGCCTTTTTGGATTTCATTTCATTACATTATACAAAAGAGCTTCATTCAAATTATTGCCCCTAGTTATATGTAGCCCACATATTTTTATTCTGTAGTAAAATCTTATCTGTTCATTTATGAATTTATCTATTGAAGTATTGATTGCCTTCAGACCAGAGCTATTTTTAATAAGTTTCTATAAACATTTCTTTCATTTTAATGCATGATATTTTAGGGCTGTTATGTTCAATTTTTTTTTTAAATCAGTACTATACTTCTTGTCGTGTCTGATAAACACAAGATAATATATTTTTCTCTTGGATATTTGCATGGTAATATTTATACATTGGAGTGATTCTAAAAATATAGAATGTTATACTTAGATGCAAATGTGTATTAACTTTGCTGTCCCTTTTTTCCATAATGTTAACAATCAAATCTGTCTCCTGATCCTCGGGACAAAATTGTCTGAGTTGAGACTCATTTAAGCATGAGTAGTAATTTACAGCATTCATTGAAGACATACTATGTGTGAGCTTCTCCCCCAAAAGCCTTACTGCCAACACAGTTCTTCAAAAACAATCCTTATATGTACTTTTTCTTCTTTGCTTTGCAATGGAAAAACTGAACACTAAATATTTTAGCCAAGTTTGACCAAATGCCTAAGTAACAGGCAACAGACTAGGACTTACATCATATTAGTCTCTTCTCTCTCTCTCTCTCTCTCTCTCTCTCTCTCTCTCTCTCTCTCTCTCTCTCTCTCTCTCGTGTTAATATGGCCATGTGCATACCATCTTATAAATGTGCAGGTCAGAGATCAACCTTGATGCAGGTCCTAGCCTTTTGCTTTGTTTGAAACAGGGTCTCTTCTTTGTTGCATGTACCAGGTGAGCTGCCAAGGAATTTCTCGACTCCCACTTTGCTATAGTACCATATTAACTACAGGGGAACCCAGCTTACATGGGTTCTGGGGACTTAAACTTAGGTTCCCAGGTTCATGTGGAAGCACGTTGCTCCATTAGCAGCTTCTTCTTCTTCTTCTTCTTCTTCTTCTTCTTCTTCTTCTTCTTCTTCTTCTTCTTCTTCTTCTTCTTCTTCTTCTTCTTCTTCTTCTTCTTCTTCTTCTTCTCCTCCTTCTCCTTCTCCTTCTCCTTCTCCTTCTCCTTCTCCTTCTCCTTCTCCTTCTCCTTCTCCTTCTCCTTCTCCTTCTCCTTCTCCTTCTCTTCTTTCTCCTTCTTTCTCCTTCTTTCTCCTTCTTTCTCCTTCTCCTCCTCCTCCTCCTCCTCCTTCTTATTTTTCAAGACAGGATTTCTCTGTGTAGCCTTGGTTACCTGGAACTCATTTTGTAGACTAGGCTGGCCTCAAACTCACAGGGGTCCTCCTACCTCTGCCTCCTCCGAAGTACTGGGATTAAAGAAAGGTAGATGCCTCCACTGCCTTGCACCATCAACTTCTTAAATACGTTCTCCATCACATGGGATGAGTAACTTAGTGTATCCCAGGGCAATATGATTGCTACTACAGCCCATTTGCACATCCTTCCATTATTTCAAGTTTCACAAAGTCAGGATTCATGTTCTATTATGTATTATGAGAGTCAAACTTAATAACTAAGTAATAGTATGACTCACAGGTTACACCTTAATAAAACTTCAAGAGCTCACTGAGACCAATGTGATTATTGGACAAATTATTCCATTATTTAAACAGAGGGGAAATATATTTATATTTTACAATTGCCTAGAGTTATATATAAAACTAGCTTCTGGCCCTTTAATTACAGATAAAGGTGAAACCACCAAAGAGGCTCTTGAATAAAGAAGCATCGTCCACAGTTGAAAAGGCCTTACTGCAGGCTCTACATTGAAGAGTCTTCTGTTCTACATACACTTCTATGTTGCTGATTAAACAATATCTGCAGCAAAAGAGAGCCAAATATCAAACAGTACCTGTCAAATAAACGTTGTAAAGTGAATGTCCAACATTCAGTGGCATTGTGGATTCTCTTCTAATATTCATTGCAAATACAATTTTTATAAGATCATGGGTTGTATTTTTTTTACTGTGCATGCCTCCATTGTTTGTCTGTGTCCCTGAAGAATGTGGGTTGCCATATATATCTAGGACACATTTTTCTTCCAGAATTCTGACCTTCTCATGGCAGATAAATGCATTTAACCAGTTTAATCTAGCAGATAGATAGTTGGTTAGAATCAAAATGCAGGATCACATAAAATTAGCACTATGAATGAATTTGGATTTGTAAGTCGGTCACCTACAGAATGGAAGGAGAGAGAGAGAGAGAGAGAGAGAGAGAGAGAGAGAGAGAGAGAGAGAGAGAGAGAGAGAGAGAAAGAAGAAAAAGGAAAGGGGGTGAACAGGAAGGATGGAAGAAAAAGAATTGATCAGAAGGAAAAGATAACGTGAGAATGAGTACAGTGATATGTTGTTCTTCTAGTGAGTGTGTGGCTATATATGTTCACAGATGCACACAGATGCACACAGATGCTCGCAGATGCACAAAGATGCTCACAGATGCTCACAGATGCACACAGATGCTCACAGATGCACACAGATGCACACAGATGCACACAGATGCTCACAGATGCACACAGATGCTCACAGATGCACACAGATGCACACAGATGCTCACAGATGCACACAGATGCACACAGATGCACACAGATGCTCACAGATTCATACAGATGCACACAGATGCACACAGATGCACACAGATGCTCGCAGATGCACAAAGATGCTCACAGATGCTCACAGATGCACACAGATGCTCACAGATGCACACAGATGCTCACAGATTCACACAGATGCTCACAGATGCACACAGATGCACACAGGAGCTGTCATAATCTTTACATGCACACAGATGCACCCAGATGCTCACATATAACTAAGTAATAGTATGACTCACAGGTTACACCTTAATAAAACTTCAAGAGCTCACTGAGACCAATGTGATTATTGGACAAATTATTCCATTATTTAAACAGAGGGGAAATATATGGCCGTTGTTTTTTCTATACAATGCAGGAATTGAACTCATTCTTGGTCCTGTATACACCTGACAACTGATCTACCATTGAGTTGTGACCTTCGTGGTCATGCACTTGATATATTCTGTGGCAGGTTTTGTTGTTGTTGTTATTCTTTCATCATAAAAAGTTTAAATGAATTATCAAGGAAGTGTGAATTTTTAATATACTTTTACTTACTTTTTAATATTTCATACTTGTATACAAGGTATTTATATTTCAAACACTAACATCTTATCCCCTTCAACTTGCCGCCTGTATCTACCAACCTGCTTCTCACACTATTTAGTTTGTTCATTCATTATTATTGTTGTTATTATTAATGGGCCCCTGAGCCCAATTAGTGCAGAGCACACATACCTGTGGAGCCTACCACTGGGTAGCCTAGTACTGGCCACATGTCTGAAAGAAAAGTGACTCTCTTTCCCCTTACAACAAAGAATGCCATGAGCTTCTGAGAGCAATGGGAACTCCTTCTCCATTCTTTCTGAAATCTTGACTGAGTTGATGTTGTGTAGGTTAACTATGGATGCTTTGGGTTGATGTGGACATCGGCCATGTTCTGTCCAGGATCCATCATTTCAGAACTCTCTTTCTCATCTTCCACCTCTTTCTTTTTCCTGCCTACTTTCCTACCATGCTTCTGAGTCTTGAATGGGGTTTGGCTGATAAATATGATAAGACTACAGTTCGGCACTCTCACTCACTGAGTCTTGGCACTTGGAGCTGTCATAATCTTTACATTGACTACTACTATGCATTGCAAAGGAAACTTCTCTCATTGGAGTCAACAGCAGGACAAATTTATTAGTATAAGTGTAAATATTGAGAAAGTAGTTTGATAGCATGAACATTTAGCACCACCAGTAAGTTCCCCACTTGACTCTATGATATCCATAGTCATAGCTTTGACTAGACACACCATATAAGACATGAAGTCCTTCTGTAGACCAGGCCTCAATTCCAAACAGAAGGCAGTGGGTTACACCCATTAAAACCCTGTTACTATTAAAGGACTCACTTCAATGTCATATAGAGAAACACTGGTTTACTGAGAAAGGAGATACTGAAACAAAATTAAGTTAAATTTCTATTTTGGAGTCTTACACAAACAACCTGCTCAAGGACCCTGTTCCTCTGAGGTAAATATTTTGATGATGGGTAATAAGATAGAGAATCTGTTAACAGGATATCCCCAAAGCAGCTTGTCCAGAGGCACCTTGGATTATGTCAGGGTTGCCACCTCATGCACCAAAATCCACAAATCAAGACTTGCAACAATGGCCAAAACCGTGGGTATCCAGTGATGTTGGAAGGAATGGCCACAAAGCTATGTTATGTGGTAGGTATTGGCCTGTGAAGTTTGGAAAAAGTTTTTTCCCCCCTAGGGCTCATCCTAAATCATTTTGTTTTTGCCTTGTAAGGGAAGGTTATGTAATTTGTTATTTTCTAGTCTTCAGCTCTGTTGGGAGTAAAAGTGGACCTTGCTCATGTTTGGAAATTATAAGTGGTTATAACAAACTTGGTTGGTTCTGTCCATTTGATTGACCTTTGTGTTGCTCATGCCTCCTCAGAAAAGCAAGCCCACTTTAGGCCAGTGCTTCTTACCCTCTCTAATGCTGTGACCCTTTAGTACAGTTCCTCATGTTGTGATGACCCACAACCATAAAATTATGTTTGTTGCACTTCACAACTGTAATCTTGCTACTGTTAAGACTCATAATGTAACTTTCTGATATGTAGCATATCTGATATGTGGCATATCTGATATGTGGCCCTTGTGAAAGGGTCATTAGACTCTCGAAGGGTTTGAGACCCACAGGATGAGAACTACTGCCTTAGATGAAAGTGAACCTTCCCTAGCTAGGAACTGGGTCTCTGCTTGATTCAACCTATCAGGGTTGTTTATCTCTTGACTATCATCACTGAGTGCGGTTTAAGTCTACCAGCAAGTCTTAACATCTATGCTTGGGTCAGACACATCTGCTTTTCTATTTAACAACAATGAGGAAGCACACAGCCTTATTGTCACTGGCAGACTTCCATGACCTGGGGTCATGGGATTAGGAATGGAGGGATTTTTGACTTAGAATACAGCTAATGCTGTGAAGACAGAGCAAAGCAATTCAAGTATGCAAGTGATGACAATTTGTGACTGTTGCTTCTTTGATATCCATTGAGGCCCTTCCTATGCATAGAGCTCCTGTTATATAATCCCATAAATCCTCTTTATTGTGTAAGCCGTTTGAAATGAATTCTCTGAGACTTACATCTTGGGGAGCCTTAAGACATCCACTATTGCATAGGGAGTTGTATTAGTAAGGTTGAAGTTCTGCTTGAAACATCAAGAGGCATCTTTGAGAGTGTTCCCTAACCTCTGGAAACTGGTGACCCCAAGCAAACTGGATCTGCTTCTATGTATAAACATTTGTCAGAGAGATTTTCCAAAATATAATGGGAGGGTAGGGAGGTTGCTCAGTGATTAAGAGCTTGCACTGCTCTTGCAGCAGATCTGAGTTAGGTTCCCAGCATCCAGGATGGGTTGCTCACAACCACCTATATCTCTAGCTCCAGAAGCACCTGGTGCCCTCTTCTGGTCTGTGAGTGCTCATCCCTATACACAGACACACAGTTAAAACATGGACACTGGGATGTGATATAGACACTGCACATTGGTATTAGTGTTCCAGTGGCTCAGGTGTCATCGAAGAAGAGGAGGCAGAAACATTTAAGAGTCAGCATGGTGAAAGATGCCAAGGAAAGTGCTGATGGACATATGAACTCACAAAGATGATAGAATGTGTAAGACCTACAGAAGTTCAAACCAGATAAAATCAAACCAGCATGAAGATGGAGAAATGGACACAAATTCCCATCCTCTACCAAGAAGCTATTTACAATTTATTGCTGCTGGGTGAGGTAAAAACAATTTCCTTCAATGGGGTGACACTGGTTATGTTAACCACACTACACAGACAGGCTGTATATCGGGAAGAGTTGTATGATTAGCACAAAATGTACAAGCCCTCTGGTAATGAGCATTGCTAGAGTCTTACATCCAAGGGAACAATTGTAGATATCAATTCACTGCAACAGTTGCACACATAAGACCCCTCATCCCTTCTTCTGAAACCTTCAAGAAAGAACTGATGGGAATTATCCTAACCTCCATACACCACACTGCTGGATCAGTTATTACTCTGTGCCAGAACATGTTTGGGCAATGTTCTATCTTCAGTGTTTGCCAAGAAAGCCGTTTTGGTAGATGACCATTAAAGCAGCTCACTTCTAATCTGAGGCTTGATGCAAAAGAATCGTTACTAAGAAGGAAAACACATTTGGAGCACAGGCATTGGAACAGACTGTGGAGCGACAGAGAGTCTTATTAGTGATTTGCATGTGTTTGTGATTTGATATAAAATCATTCATGTGGTGCCTGTTCACGCACGGTCATCCGCCTTGAGCCACAAGAGGACACAAGCAGTATTTGTGTTCCTTCCACGGGACACCTTGGCTGACACATTTCATTCCTCTGCTGGTGTTTGTATCTTACACTGTGAGCTTTCAGCATGGATTTATGGACCTGCTGGACAGCTGGGGGCCATGTGGATGCAACAGCTAAAGTGATTTTTAGGTCACTAGAGACTCAACAGCAGGAAGAAAGGAAGGAAGGAAGAAAGAAAGAAAGAAAGAAAGAAAGAAAGAAAGAAAGAAAGAAAGAAAGAAAGAAAGAAAGAAAGAAAGAAGAAAGAAAGGAAGGAGGAAGGGAGGGAGGGAGAGAGGGAGGGAGGGAGGGAACGAGGGAGGGAGGGAGGGAGGGGAGAGGAGCTCTATGAGAGGAACCATAACTAGACATGTGGGAAATATTTGTTGGTAATAAAAGAGAGAGGGAGAGAAAGAGAGAGGGAGAGAAACAGAGAGACAGAGACAGAGAGACAGAGGGAGACACTCAGAGAGAGACAGAAAGAGGGAGAGATAGAGACAGAGAGACAGAGAGAGAAAGTCAGGGAAAGATACACACACAGACACATACACATATGGAGAGGGCTTTTTAAAGAAATTAATAATTTAAACTCCCACTACTGCCTTCATTAAGCTGAAAACAAATTGGGTTGATTAGAAAACCATTACAGTGTTCCAAATAATTATGATGATGGGGGGGTCGGGGAGTTGGAGTGGTGTGATGGTAGTGGTCACGTTGTGTGTGTGTGTGTGTGTGTGTGTGTGTGTGAAATCAGGTTATCTTAATCTTTTTATCTTGAAGTTGTAAGAACATAAAAAAGAAGGCACTGTTGGTACTATTGCCACAACTTTCAGCCTAAATAACATATATTTACACATACACAAGCGCACACACACACATATATTACAACAGGAAATGAACTAACTATATGTGATGAACAGCATACACTTTCCGAACAACCACACAAGAGGCATGCAATTAATAGGCTGTATAGACTTCCCAGCACACACACAATCATACACGATGACAGGAAATGAATAATATATATATACTAAATTACATCCCTCCCCAACACACAGTCACATGTAACCCATGATCTGAATATGCCATTCCCAGTGGGATGGTGGGAAAGCATTGGTCTTACTTTATGCTGTAGCAACCAGGAAAGTGATAGAAACAACTTTGATAATTTAATATTTTACTCAGGAACCCTTAAGTATTTTGGGGGTTTGTTCTGTGTAGAGAGTTGGCCATAAAAGCTGTAGGTAATTTTTTTTTTGCCATCATCTTTAAGAAACCATAACAAGCATGATTGAACAAAGAAAGGACTTCAAAGACTTGTTCCATAGTAGGAAGTGCTTTCGAACAAAAGTCATAAAGTGTGTCAATGGGTTCTTTGTGAGGTGAGATGCCTTCCTCCCTGTGCTTGTCAAAGACATTAAAAGGAAAGGAGGCTCCTCTGTCACACAAAGGAGACCCACAGTCAGAAGTATCCTGTCCCAACAGACTGTTCTCGTTGCCTCAAGCAGTGTCCCGGCACAGAGTGAGGGAGTGGTTTTGGAATAGATCACAAATGAAAAGTCACAACCATGGCCATTTCCCTCTGTTCCTTCCCTCTTCTTTTTATTCTCTGAACTCAACTGAAGAGTCCCAATTCCAACAGATTATTTGGGAATCTGTAAGTCAGGGCATTGCCTCAAATGCATGGTGGTTACAGAGGCAAGACAGCTCTCCACAAGACAGTCGCAGGTCTCTGTTTCTTCAGCTGCTTTGCACAGGCAGGGAGACGTAATCCATTTTCTGGAATGGTCCTCCCACCCCTTTCTCCACCTTTTAAATGCCAGTTGGAATACCCACAAAACAAATCACGTTGGTCAGAAAGGACCAGACTAGTAGCAGAAACATTCTATTTTGTGGTAGACTGGAGTGCTATTTTTGTTGCCTCTGAAGCCAGCCTCTCTGGGGCTATATTTGAGGCTTAGTAGAAATAATTCCAACCAGCGAGGTTTGGCATCTACCACTTCATGAAAATATATAAGGGTAAGTGCATGGAGGTGCGGTTAGATAGCTATCACTTTAACTAAAATCTTAACACAAGAAATGTGTGCAATAAGAATGATTAATTAATTCGAACCAGAAGCCTAGAGCCTATATCTTTACCAGTTCAACTTCATTTTTCCTATGACAGGTCACCCTCAATATCCCTCTCTCTCCTTTCTCTCTCTCTTTTCATGCTGTATATCTCTTGCCCACCCTCACACACCCAGTTTCAATTGGATCTCATGGATCTCATGGATCTTAGGCTAGCTTCAAACTCCATGTTTGGCTGGGAATGGCTTTGAACTCCTGATCCTCTCATTCCTCCCTCTGACTGTGAGTACAGCATGCCTGTACTACCATGCATACTTTATGCAGTGCCAGAGACCAATATTAGAGCTTTATCGTGTTAGATAAGCACTCCCCACAGCTCTCAAATTATTTTCTATCCTTCCCCATGGCTGTTATTTTTTTTTTTAAATTCTACCAAAGTAAATAGAGCTCTACATTTCATCCTTAAACTGTCAAAATAAAGTTCATGGTGTTTGGCAATTTTATTTAGTTTTTGTTGTTGTTTTGAAACTGGATTTTAAAGAAATATATTAGGCACCCAGAAAGCATAGAACAATTGTTCTATATTTTTATTCTCTGGAATAGAGCCAGAAATGAAGAACTGTCCAGGGAGGCAATGCAGGATGGAGCAGCTACTCTGGCTTATGTTCATAGTGACTGGCCCATAATCTGATGACAGACAAGGCACTGTTTGACAATCCATCATTCTGAGGGGTTGAATCCTTCCATATAATGGAACATTTTTCTCTCCTATCCTATAAAGGCAAGCTGTGGTCATAGTAACAAGACACCTGTAATACTAGAGATGCCTTCCTATTTCAGGAAGAGTCAGTCCCTAAAAATCAAATTTATCTGCCTGGGTCATCCTCTTAACCATTCATATCACAGCAATGTTTACTTGAAAAAGGACAATGATTTCCTTCCTTCTTTCCTTCCTATCTTTTTTTCTTCCTTCCTTCCCTCCTCCCTCCCTCTCTCCCTTCCTTCTTCCTTCCTTCCTTCCTTCCTTCCTTCCTTCCGTTCTCTTTCTTTCTTTCTTTCTTTCTTTCTTTCTTTCTTTCTTTCTTTCTTTCTTTCTTCATATTAAAGTTATATGTTGTTAGCACTTTCTGTGGCATAGATTTCATCACAGAGGACTTGCAAATAAGTAGTTGTAGTATTTTATCGAATATCGAACAATACTTCACTGTAGCCATGTTTACCTGCACAATACCTCAACAAAATTTCCCCTGCTGTAACTCTATCATAGTGTCCCAGTTTGATTTCTGCTGGTGTAATCAACACTAAGACCCAATGGGTTTGCAGGCAGAGAAAGGGTTTATTTGGCTTGCAGGTTACAGTCTGTCAATGAGGAAGCCGTGGTGGGAACTCAAGGCAGAAGCATGAAGCAGAGACCATGGATGAATGAAGCTTTGGGTTAGTTTCCCTGGCTTGCCTAGCTCCTTATTTTATACAATCCAGGATCACTTGCCCAGGAATAGAACCGCCCATGGTGGGCTGGAACCTTGTCCATTAACTAGCCATCAGAAAAATTCCACCTTGCAATATACCCATCAGGCAAACATGCTGGAGGCTATTCTTCAGTTGAGGTTTCTTCTTCCTGGGTCTCTTGTTTGTGTCAAGCTGACAAAAACTAACCAGCATTGATGGGGTGTGACTCATGAGACCCCATATCTTACTGGGAAACCATAAGCAGCTAATGGCTGCTTGGGGAAGGGTGTCATCTTTGTCAATGATGTAGCCACTAGAAAGTTTCAGATGGTCAAGTAAATGGCCCCCTCCCTCCCAATGCTTAGTCGTGCTTATGCCAACCAATGTATCAAATTCAGTGGGGAGCTGGTAAAAGCATTTGCCCTAAAAGCCTAACATTTTGAGTTCGGTGCCAGAGAAGCCACGCAGAAAGCATGATGTGGCTATAGCATTTATAACCCCAGCATTCTTTCAGACAGATGGGAG
This sequence comes from Mus caroli, assembly GCF_978045245.1. Classification (NCBI taxonomy): domain Eukaryota; kingdom Metazoa; phylum Chordata; class Mammalia; order Rodentia; family Muridae; genus Mus; species Mus caroli. The sequence continues at coordinate 10,072,289 of NW_028227268.1, forward strand.
GTAGACATAGGAGAATGGGCTGGAGGCTTTTGAGCTAGCTTAAAATATACAAAGAAATAAGAGGTATTCTGCCCCAGTGAAAGGTCTTCAAAATTGTCTTCTGGCTGTGCTGTGTAATGCGTAGGCTACAAAGGAAACCAAAACATCACAGTGGGTCCCAAGTTTATTAGTGGTACTGTCTAAAAGCATCAAACAATATCATCTTCCTATACAGTCAATAAATGATGCCAATTTTATACTTTAAAAAAACCCCAAACTTCTATTATCCATCCTGTCACATACACTAATCTCAAAGAGCAACCCCTGAGAGCCTTCCTCTCTCCTATACTCAGATCACAGATGATTTTAGCTTGCAGACCACATAGAGCCGCTTGATCCGCCTTGGAATATACACTCTTTCAGTCAGAGAAAGTGCACAACCATGGAGTCTTGATTGAAGAAGGATGTCGGCTGGTGACATGAGCTCATCTTCCTCCAGCTGTAAGGATTAAGATGTTTCAAATTCTAAATTCCGTTATTGGACCACATGTGGGCCAGAGAGAGATTTATGATGCGTTCTTTGCCTAAGCTCCTGTGTTCACTAAAATACTTAAAAACGCCAGGGTATTTAATCATCACATATTGCCTTAAGCCTCCGAGCATTCTCCAGGAGGGCTTTAGTTCAAACAGTCTGCCTTAAGCACAGGTCTAGACTGCATAGCATGTTTGGCTGAGGATGCTAGGTTCATGGGTGTTGATTCTTAACTCTGACATGTAAAATCCCACCACCCATCTCCACCTGAACCTTTTCCAAGATGCTCTGAGCAAGCAGTAGATGCAGGGCAAAAGTGTGTTTTCCTTGATCATATGTACTCGGTGCAGTTCAACCCAGAAATCGTTTGCATCTAGTGTGTTCCTTCTAAACATCTCTTAGTGATGATGCTGGAGTAGTCCAAAAATGTTTGCAAAATGCAAGTGAGTGTTAAAGCACAAGTTTGGGCCCCTTGGTTTTTTGTTTGTTTGTAATTTCTGTAAATTACCTGTTAAAAGGGAAGGTTTCACTTCAGCAGGAGCAAGGTCATTTATGTCTTGTATATTAGGGCAGAGTGTGAACACCACAGCAGCTTGGTGGGATGATGGGAGGTGGTATAGGGGATAGCAGTGTTGAGAGATATCAGTGAGTGGTGAGGGTTGTAGCTCTGTTGGTGATTTATATGAATAGCATGTGTAAGATTATGAGCTCAATTCTTGGCACTGAGATAGGCCAAGAGAGAGTCAGGGGACATAGGAGAAAAAGAGAGGGAGAATAAAAAAGAGATGGAAGGAAGGAAGGAAGGAAGGAAGGAAGGAAGGAAGGAAGGAAGGAAGGAAGGAAAGGATGAAGGGAAGGAAGGAGGAAGAGAGGGGGAAGAAAGAAAATAGAAAAATGAATGGATGAATGATTAAGAGATGGAAGAAGGAAAGAAAGGACAAGAGATAAAGATGGAATGAAATAGAGAATAAGGAACAGAAGGAGAGGAAGGGAGGAAGAAGAAAAGGAAGAAGACAGGCAAGAAGGTAGGGAGGGTGGGATGGGGATGGGAGGGTAATGTGTGTGGTGGGGCAGTGAGAAAGACTGCATTCAGTATTGGGCTTGCCTTGGCCCTGAACACAGCTTCCTTTGCATAAGACCTGCATATTGTACTCCTGTCATTAAAGCACTCAGGAAGTTCATCAGAGGTGTCTCCAGGACTTCAACAACACAATGAGTTTGAGGGAATCAGAGTCCAAGCTACCCAAGACCCTGTCTTAAGCCACAAGGTAAAATCAAAACGAAATGCTAACAGTCCCTTAACCCTTTAGTTTCACATCTGAAACCCTGGCTATGGCAAATGACATCATTACTTGTGTGTCACGTAGCTCAGCTTTGATTCACAGTGGGAACTTGAATCTAAATCACTCTCTAAAGTTCTCATGATTGGCAACACCAAGAGAGCAATTTCTTTAGTGGTTAAAGAGGTATCCGGGCCTTAAAATATACTGGTGAACATGGTATCAAAGGACTAGGCATACCCTTGCTGAGTCGCAGTCTCAGAAGTTCTACGTCCCTTAAGGTCTCAAAACTGTAGGGTTTATCCACCCTGCCATGAAATAGTATTTCATGCATGAAATAGATGTGTTCAGATGTTAGAGGCCTTCTCAAAGTGTTTTGTGGTACAGGAATGGATCATCAGGCCTCAAGTATGCCAGGCAAGGGCCCTACCACTGACATGGCTCCCAGGTCTGCTGACACTAGATCTCATTTTGTAACAAGAAAATGGTCTTTCCTCCCCACTACCCAACCAGGAAAAAAAATCAGTGTGAAAAGGAAACCATTTGCATAGAAGGGGATCAAATTCAGTCTTCCCTGCATAGGAAGGGCATTTGGAGTGACCGAAGCTCAGATATGCTTTCACTTTCTTTTGGCACCTGTCCACTCTCAAATGTGTGCAACGGAATACATAATGGCTTTTACATAACAAGGTCATGTTCCCAAAATGTATGTGTATGAGAATGTGCAAACACAAGAGATCTGATGTAGAAGGAAGACGCTCAGCAGATTCTTGAATGTAAACAACGATACCTATTCCACAATATTATTCCCTGAAACAGACCATACAGTGTTCCCATTGCCCCATCTTCATGTTTTCTAAGGTACACCATTGTGATGCTTGGTTGCATCAGAAAATATGAGAAACTTTTTCAATGTGGACGCTCCCACATGACCCCAGAGGACTCAACTCTATCACTAGGGAGTTTACCAGCATAAACAAACTCAAATACAGTCCGGGCTGCCACTGGCAACTGCAGAAACCTGAACTGGTTTCCAAATTGGGATGGGAAGGTTTTCATTATGCTTGGGTGAATATATATGCACACGTCAACAGTAGCATCGTAGCCTCCTTTTTTTCTTTATAGCCTCATGGGAAGTATTGGGTTCAAGCATGTTCCATAGAAGTAGAAGCATCTCTCACCTCACTTTGTACCTTAGAGACATTTGGCTGGGAGGTGGGATTTGTCTTGGCACACTCCCTCCTCTATCCCAACCTCTCCTTCCCCTTCCTGGGCATTTCATTCCTCACCCCATCGGGTTTCAATCTTGTTCTCATTTTTCAAGTACTTCCCTTTGGTTGTTTGTGATAATGGCTTAAAGCAGTCTGACTCCCCATGGTCCAGGGAAAGAAGCTTTGGCATGTTAATATGTAGTTCAGGAGCCTGAAAAGCTTTGAGAAAATACATAATTTGACAAGTGTGGGGATGGACCAGGGGAAGAAAGTCTGGGGACAAGTAGCTGTTCAGGGTTTCTGGGTATCCACCAGGTCAGTGAGACCTGACCTCTCTATTCATAAATTTGCGCCTTCCTTTAGATGCTAAGCCGTAGGGAACCCTAGAGGCTGTGAAGGAAGAAGGTGTTGCCCCACAGGAATGAAGGGTAGACTAATATCACGCAGGACCCAGCGAGCAAGCCCTTAGAATACTGGGTTGTTTTCTCTCAAATCACTCCTGAGGCATTGTTCTCGGGTGAAGAGCTTGGCGCTGTTGACAGTGTTTAAAAATAGAATAGTGATAATATCTCTTTCTACCACAAGCTGTAAAGAGAAATGTGGAAATGTGAGGCAGATGTTTGAAAATAAAGCTAAATTTTACAAATCGTTCCCTCTACACATCTTCGTTTGTGAGGCTCTTTAGCTTTTCCTTTAAAAGAATTCATTTATTTCGTATTTTATTTTTGAGATTATAATTTAATTGCAACATTTCTCCCTTTCCTTTTCTCCCCCCAAAACATCCCATATATTTCTCCATGTCTTCTTTGAGTTTATGGCCTCACTTACACTGTTATAGCATGCATAAAGGTGTATATATACATAAACATACCATATATAATATATAAGTATGTATATGTACATACATACATACATTCCTAAATATAACCTGGTTAGTCTATGTAGTGTTTCTCTTCAACGCTGCCCTTTTCTCTCACTTTCTTTCTTTTATTCTCTCTTTCTTCCCTACCTTCCTTCTCCCCTGCCATCCCTCATGCTCTCTTTTCCTCTCCCTAGCCTTGTATTCCTCTCTGCTTTTTCATCAGGAAAACCCTGCAGTTTGTCCTCTGCATTTCAGTATCTCATAACCAGCCCAGTTAGCTATGAGCAAGTCTCTCTGTGGAAGCTGCCTTTCCTCTTGCCTTCTTGGTTGAAATTTAGTCTAAACCATCCAAATAAACATTAATAGAAGGCTTATAGGTCTGTGTGTATAGAGAGGAAGATTTACTGGGAAAATAGCTAAAGAAGTTTTTCCTTTCCATGGAAATTATGTGAATAGAAAAATATGAATGAAAGATGTACTGGTAATCCACATAGATTGACTATATAGGTACTGGAGCTTATAATGTGCATGGGGACACTATAATATGCATAGTCACATTATTTCCCCAATATAAATATCCAGAAGGTATCTATGAATCCATAGACACTATCCTCCTAAAATGTAAGACCTTGCTATAGTGGAGGCTATGCTATGACACTATTCCTGGGCAGACACCAGCAAACTTCTACTCACCCTGGATGGGAAACTAATGACAGGCCCAAGTAAAAATACCACCAGTGTCTATCTTGGAGAACTAATGACTAGTTTTATTGGGTTTACTTACAAGAGTATTGGTGAGGGGTCACTTTCAGAAACGAAATGACTCAAAGGGAGTCACATTACTAAAGACCCACCTCTGTGTGTGTGTGTGACTGCTCACAAAAGCTGGAAACCCAGAACTCAGTGCACAACTTATAGGCAGCTCAACAGGAACGAGAATATTTCTTCTTGGTACCTCAGTTGGTCTGAACCTTTGCCAGGCAGCCCAGCTGGTCTTTGTCTTTCAGGCATCTTTGTTGGTGTGGTATCTTGGCCTATCTGCGTCTTCTACACAGCTTGGCTTGTCTGAAAGTGTTTCTCAGCGGATAATGGTGCTTCTGCAGGCTTGTGAAAGAAGGGTATATTATATCTGATCAGTTTTTGGAACTTCCTGAGGCTTCTGAGTTGCATATTTCCTGAATTTTAAGAGCTTCTCTGCAGGAAGGGATGTTTTACCCCTTTTAAGAATGTCCTAAGCAAAACAGGACATGGTGGCACACGCCTTCAATCCCAGCACTTGGGAGGCAGAGGCAGGTGGATTTCTGAGTTCAAGGCCAGCCTGGTCTACAAAGTGAGTTCCAGGACAGCCAGGGCTATATAGAGAAACTCTGTCTTGAAAAACAACAACAAGAACAGCAACAACAAAACAAACAAACAAAAAACCCAAACAAACAAAAAACCCCAAAACCAAACAAACAAAAAAGAATTTCCTAAGCTTTAAGCCTTTTCCATTTTGGAATATACAACTCAGGAGAAAAAAAAAAGCTATACAACAGAGGGACAAACAGGAGATAAATGATTCTCACATATTTGGAAAAGACAATACATGTGCAAAGTAAGACAGTTGGGTGCTGAGAAGACATTTGACTGGTTTGAGTGTTGAGGGAGGTAATTGTACAAAGAGTGCTCAGCTAATTTGTTTTGTGTCGGAAAGACCACGCTAGCTGCTCACAACTTGAATAGATACTCAATCACAGAAATAAAGTTGGAAGAATGCTCTTTGATATGACTGTAGTAATAAGCTAGAGAGGAGCTGGGGAAAAGATTCAGTTGATAAAGCACTTGTCACAAAAGTGAAAAGACCAGACTTCACATGCCCAGAACCCACATAAAAATCTGGGCAGGGACAGTGGCCATCTTTAATTACATTGCTTGGGGGATACAGTCAGAGGATCCTGAACATATATACATGCTTTCCCAGGCCATATGCCCACACACATGTGAGCACATATATTCAAACATGTACACATATACATAAAGAAAACTAATAAGATAACATGTAGACAAAATAGATATATTTTGAAGACAGACAAAGAACTATATAGAAGGGTAAAGAAGAGATAAATCAAAGGTAGTTTGTGTGGAATGACTTTCAGTATTTGAGTAGATATTGTTTTCATTCTAGTAGTTAAAAAAATTACGATTGGGTAGAGTATATAAGAACATATGAACAGTTTGATGGATATACGTTGAAACATAGATAGGTGTATGACTAGTTCATCTATTGAGAAGTTGACGAAATTCTACATAGAAGTGAAGACACGAGTTGTTTTAAGTGGTCAGTCAGTTGAAGAATCACTGACACTCATGTTCTATTTAAAATAAGGAAATGGGGGAGCTATATATCTGGAAAGTGTGTTAAAAAGAAGGCAGAAATGTTAGAGGTGAGTCTTGTAAGAGAAAGAGGCAATATCGAAGGCAAAGTAACAGTGAGACAGAGTATTGGGGGAGGGAGGTGTGTTGGCTCCATGGCTAAGGCTGCTTACCACACAAGCACACGAATCCAAATTCCAATCCTAAGTGCACAACTTCACATAGAATACACACCTGTAACATCTGCAGTGGATAGAGGTCAAAGACAAGAGGATCACTGGGGTTTGCTGACTGTCAGCCTAGCTCTAGCTTCAGTGGGAGACCCCACCTCAAGGGAATAAGTCAGAGAGTGATGGAGCGGGACACCCATGTATTCTTGGATACCTGAGCACAGGTTCCTGTATCTATCTATACATGTGGACATGCACTGCACACACATTCATGAACAAACAAGTAAACTGAAAAACAAAAACAACAATAAAAAAAAGCAGGATGCAGCATTATAAAATCAGACAAAACCAGGGATTCAAGTAGTAGAGTCATGGATTGTGGCAGAGAGACTTATTAACCAAGGAAAGTGGAAATGAATATTTGATTTGGTTTCATGGAGATCCTTGTAATACTAAAAGGAGTAATTTTTATGGAGCAATAAAAGGAGTAAATATTATGAATATTGTCTGTCACTATTCCAAATGAAAAAAAAAAAAGAAAACAAAAAGATCACAGAAAGGTGAGTTTATTTTAACTCATTTTTAAATTGTAAAAATGGTAAGTAGTCAAAAATTTATTCCTTGTATTCTAAGATGATTAAGTCTTTTGGATAAGTCCTGAGAGTTAATGCATATATTTTGAGGGGGGTGGTTAGCTGTATTTTGGAACAAGCCAGCTATATTTTATTAATAATTAAAAAATCACATTTAATAACTGGTACATCTTGTTAATCAGTTAATCATCCCTGAGTTGATTGTTAATATAATAAGATACCTAGAATACTTAATATTTTGACCCAGTAGAATAGTTATGATTCTAAATTGAATTTTTCCTTTGCGGGGGCTGGAGAAAAGAATATTTTGAGAATTTTTTGACTCTTAAAATTATAATCTAACAGGTGTATAATAAATATTTTTGTCAATTGAGTGTAAGCTTTAAAGGCTCATCAGTCCTCAAAACACATTATTCTAGGAAATAGAGTCATAGCTTTGCATCTTAAGGATTGAGGTGAAGGTAGACCCATACCCTTGGTGCATGTATGTGCATCCACACCCACACACCCACACACGCATCTCTTGAAAGTTTGTGTGCTTTTGTGCATACTGCTCTGAAATAAGACTATTCCTGGAAACATCAAACAAGAAGTGGAGTCAAAAGGAGGCATCCTTTAGCAGCATTTAGCAGGAAGCCTTAGGATCCCCAGAAGGAAGTTTCTACATTTTACCTTCTAATTATTTCTCCTCCCGTCTTTCTACTTTACTGCCATAAGCCTCTTGATTCATTCCCAGTTCCTGAATACTTTCACATTGTCTGTAACTAGTAGTTGCAGGAAAGTACTTTCTAGAACAAGAGACATTACTCACTTTCTCAAGGGAAATAGAATAACCATTCATTAAATTATGACCTCAAATCTAGGCTGTCCACGGGATTATTAAAAGCCATTGGATGTTTCTCAGTGAGTCTCATTTCTATTATTACCACAATTATTTTCCATTTACATTGTGCCATTAAAATATCCAGTGTCCCCCATGATGAAGATGTAAGATCTCTCTAAAAACAGATTGAATAGTGTATCTGGTCTAAATGTTTAGTCTTATGTGTCAGTGTCAAGGTGAGAGCAAACTAAGTGTCTACAGTTCAGATGACTGAAAAGGATTTTAATATTTTCAACTCAGATTACTAGGAATGTGCTGACAGAACATAAATGAAGTGTTATTTTTTTTAAAAAAAATCTTTGATTAGTAAATAAATGATCGAATAAAAGATGTAGATATTTTACTAAGACCACAAAACTGAAAGCCAGAACACTTTTTTTCTGTTCTTACTATGACTGTCTCAGTGATGAAGGGATCTTCACGCAGACATTCAACCGGACTATGTGGATTACATCCAAGAGGTCCTTTTTGTTAAGGCACCAGTGAGGGTTTCCACATTTATATACAAATACTCTCCCCCACAAACAGCACTTATGTTGTGGCTTGTTTGCCACCTCACATTTTCACAAATCTGAGTCTGTTATTGTATACATATATAATAAATTTATGTTCTCACACACTTAATTATATATATATATATATATATATATATATATATATATCATAAAAATATATAGCTGCAAAGATGTGTGCTCTATATTCTCTTTCCTCCTTTCTCTGCACGCTCTTATTTAAGTGTCCAGACAATGATTGTACTAATTTTGAGAAATGTTTTCTGTTGTCTACTTATCCTAGATGATACTCCCTTCTTCTACTTTGTCTCTCTTTCTTTTCCATCCATTGAGAGAACATTAAATTCTGCCACACTGATTTGTTTGTTGTTATTTGATCCCATGGCACCCACCATTATGTTGGTGACTCATTCATCATTTTATTTCTTTGTCCAAGGCTCTTTCTCTTCCCCTCTCTCTCTTTCTCTTATTACTAAGGGCTCTCTAAGTTTGAGATTCTTCTCCCTTTTCAAGCTCTTACAGTATTCTTTGACATCCTATTGCTTGCTAGCTCACTAGCCCACTGTTTCTGGAAGCTTTGGATCCTGCATGGATTAACCAAATTGCCACCTATGTCTGTGTGGTGTGGCATTTCCAGCTGGCCTTTTCAGTAAAATTGCAGTTTCTACCGAGAACAGAACTTGGTGGCAAAAACAAGCCAGAGTAGCAATCCTCTTTTCTAAAAATGGTTCTGATATTCCATTTAAGGCAGGAAACATATTTTTATTTAGAAAATATTTATTTAGCTGTCAGAAACACTTCAATTAATCACCACTCTGTAAAAGGGCTTGGATCTGGTTACACCCTCAGACATCAGAGTTCTGGGCTTTCAAAGCTGGGTATAGCGACTAGAGGGGAAGCGTCCTTTATAGTTTTCTCAGGTGGAATTCTCTTGTCACTTCCAATATGCACGTCAGAAATCTCCAAATCCTTTGCCGCCTCTAAGAGTCTGTGCTTGCCTTGTCTGCAGCCCTTATCTGGCACAGTAAACACAGGCATGCCTTCAACAAGGGGAAGCAGAGAAGATCAAGGAAACTCACTGACTCAGTATAATCTCCTTATGTTCCCAGACAGAGAGATTTCAGCAAAAACCCAGGCAGACATCTCCAAATGGCGGAAATTAGAAAGGCCAGATAAGATAAGTATAGCAGGTAGTAGCTGATTAGCTCTTTAGGTCTCAGGAAGGGACTGGCTATGGGGGTGGAGTTGGGTGGGGGGAGAGAGAGAGACAGAGACAGAGACAGAGACAGAGACAGACAGACAGACAGAGAGACAAAGACACAGAGAGTGAACTGTAAGTTACTATTTTAGAGCAAGAAATTCATAATAATTCAGAATTAACAAGGCAGAGTAGAATATGGTGTAGAAAATCTTCATTTCCTTTCTCTCTTAACTTTTGTCTTCATCTTTAAAAGTATGTCTCCCATACATCTTCATCAATGTTTTTTTATAAATATTTGTTTTATTACGTATTTTCCTCAATTACATTTCCAATGCTATCCCAAAATTCCCCCATACCCTCCCCCCCCCCCAACTCCCCTACCCACCCATTCCCACTTTTTGGCCCTGGCGTTCCCCTGTACTGGGGCATATAAAGTTTGCAAGTCCAATGGGCCTCTCTTTCCAGTGATGGCCGACTAGGCCATCTTTTGATACATATGCAGCTAGAGTCAAGAGCTCCGGGGTCAGGTTAGTTCATAATGTTGTTGCACCTACAGGGTTGCAGATCTATTTAGCTCCTTGGGTACTTTCTCTAGCTCCTCCATTGGGGGCCCTGTGATCCATCCAATAGCTGACTGTGAGCATCCACTTATGTGTTTGCTAGGCTCCGGCCTAGTCTCACAAGAGACAGCTATATCAGGGTCCTTTCAGCAAACGCTTGCTAGTGTATGCAATGGTGTCATTGTTTGGAGGCTAATTATGGGATGGATCCCTGGATATGACAGTCTCTAGATGGTCCATCCTTTTGTCTCAGCTGGAGTTACCTCCCCCTCCACACATAAACACACACAAATTAGAATATATAATGACACACTTAACTCTCTATATTATTGTATGTATATATTATATTATATATACATATAATATATTTTATGCACATATATACACATATACATGTAAACACACACATATATATACATATATATGTATATATATGCATTTATATTACTTGTTTTAGATCACTTTGGCTTTTGTGTGCATTCCTTTCTGTAATTTATTCAGGGGTTCCCAGTTCACCCCTATGCTCTAAGAATGTAATCCTATTGTTTTTGTGCTCTCTGGATGTTAACTCATCCTTCCTCACCATTCCCTTGAAACCCTCCGTCCTGCCAGCATGGATATTCACACTTACTTAACTTATCCAGAGGTAATGTGGGGTCCTCGAGTTTCAGCATATGTTTGGAATGTTCACAACCTTCTGAAATTTCTGAACAATGCTGCAATAATAAAGATGTGTGGACACACCGCCCAATGAGCAGTACCCATGAATAGATGTAGTGTCTCCCTTGAGGTGCATCCAATAATTAAAATACCAATACTTCTGAAAATCTGCATCTAGACTGAACTCTTGGAGTGATAGTTCTCTTTCAGCCTTACTATGTGTGATCTTAGAAACAAGCCTAAATCTGCTTTCATGAGAAATGAAAGACTGCAGTTGAAATATGGGGGGAAACTTAGTTCATAACTCTTTTAGCCTAATCTGCTTCAAAAGTCAAGCAACAACCATTTTCCAAGTGTGCGTCAGTTTACAGAACTACATTGTCATTACTATTTTGCAATCCTTGGAAAAATAAAGAGTGAATTCAACCATATTTCCATTATTTACACTTATCATCTCTGAAGATGCGCATATCCATGCAGAGAAGGCATTTTCTTTCTGTTTTGAAAAGTTATCTTTCCTGGACCCCGATCATGCTCAAGCTGCACAATGGGAAGAAGCCTTGTGTAGACTGTTCCTGAACTCAGCTCTTCTCAGAGTAAGACATGCTAGTTACAATCTTTGAAAAATAATTTTTTCCTCTCTCCTCTGAGATAGTATACTAAGTCCAATGAAGCTGTTGGTAGTAACACTAGCCATCCAAACACTGTTGGTAGTTTATTCTGCATGCCCTGGCTCCTTCAAAGTATTATGTAACATTTTAGGGATCTGGAAAAGTGGTATCAAGAGAAATGTTGGGTAGCCAACGCTAATATTTGCTCAAAAACAGTGAGTCATATGAACTAGGATTTCCTCCTTGGGCGGCTCATTACTGGCACATTGTCTGAGTCTCAATATAATTTGCTGCAATGATCTCGATTTAAAATATGGAAGGATGCCTTGTTCATGTCAATGGTAGGCATCTATTCATCTTGATTCTTCCTGTTAGAGAGTTTACCTTGGAGTCATTTGGAAGAATGAGGGCAGAATCCTCCGATCCCCAGCTACCTGGTAAAGCTGTTTCTTGTGCTTGCACTTTGCCTTCCATCCCCAGCATGCGTTGACATATTAGCTTCATTGGCAATTCTCTCAGGAAAAACACCTGTCTTTTCTCAGACCCCGTTCACTCAATTATGAGGTGAGTTCAGAAGGTGACCTTCAAACAGTAAAGGTTGGGACAGGAGACCAGGGAGAAGAGTGATTTTGATCAAAAGGTAAGAGACCTTCACTATTAGGTAGAGGAGAAAGTTTCAGAACTCTGAATGCACAGTGTGTTGATCATTGCTAAGAAGAGTCCACTGCTTCTTCTGAAATGACTGAAGGAGGCCAGACATTATTGTTTCTTTTTTTTGCTGAAGTATTAAGTTTTTTCCTTGCTTCTTCATCACAAAAAGTGGAACTTCATTATAATATGAATAAATATTACATAAAATGAGAATACATGGGCAGTATATGGAGTTATTATGTTACATTTAATAAGTAGTTTGCTTGTGTTCTCTGGAGGTAATTAACTAACAGGATGTATGAGTGTGTATGCGTGTGTGTGTGTGTGTGTGTGTGAAGAGACATACCAGAAGGAATTGGCTTAGATAAGGGCACAGAGGTAGGATGCTCAGCAGGGTGTATGTTACGGATGAGGTCTGGAACAAGCCTGTGGGAGAACCCAGTGTTGGAAAAGAGAAGTTGTAGTTCTATTCCAGGCTTCAAGTTGCTCACACAATGAAGGGAAATCTTAAAACTCATTTTTATTTATTTATTTTTTAAGGATGCATTTCATCTTTCTTTGGCATGTATGGATGTTTTGCCTGAAAATATGAAAGTAGACCACCTTTGAACGCAGTGTCCACACAGCCCAGAATAGGGCATTGGGTCACTTGGAACAGGGATGATTGACAGTTGTTAGCTGTCATGTGAAAGCTGGGTACTGAATCTGAGTCCTCTGCAAGAGCAGCCCACTGTGTTGTCTAAGCCATCATTCCAGACTGCAAACTCATTTTTTAAGTGAAACATACTTGAATCTTTATTTTTAAAAAATAGAACTTAAGAGCCCTCATCACAAGAAAGAGATGGATGGATATGTAAATGAATTTGTGTTCTTCATGCTCTGGTTACATATATCAGTATGTTATTTTGTACTCCATACATGTCTGAAGTAGTAAAATTTTTTGGCAATTAAAAAGCAAAGGAAAAAGTTTAATCCCAACTTTGGCCTAGACGCATATCTTCTGGAAAATAAGAGTCAACATTTTATTTCTCACTAACTAAAGGCACTCTGCTTTCTGGATTTAGTTTTCCATAATCTCAAGTAATAGAGAAACAATGCCATATTATTGTATAAGTTAGTTTTTTCATCACTGTGACTATATATCTGACAGAAACAACTTTCAAGATGATTTAGGTTTCTAATGGCTCTGTCATTCATCAGGGTGGGAAAGTCGTTGGGGACAGTTCTGTCTGTGGCAGGGTAGCTTCTAGCACTGCTTATAAGAAGGCACCAATCAGGAAGTAGAGGGTTCTTGGAATCGGGGCATGCCTGCAAGTTTCAGGTCCACAAGCCATCTGCTTTCTATAAAGAGAGCCACCTGCTTAGCATTCTAAAGCCTCATAAATAATGTCACTATTTAGGGACCAATCATTCCAACATGTGAGTTTGTAGTGAACATTTCACATCCAAACAGTAACATTAATTGCGAGATAAATGTCAATAAATATCAATAACATTTATTGTGATAGAACTAACAATAACAAATGACAATAACGTGCATGGATAAACAAAGTGTCTTAGGCACAAATAATAGAATATTAGTCAACATTAAACAGAATGAAATTCTGACACATGCTTGAATGTGGACAAAACTTGACTATATGGTCTTCAAGCTAAACAAGGATGCAGCAGATATGAGGTTCTATGACAGGCTCAATTCACATCAACATAAAATATAATACAGATTATTAAAAAACTGAAATGAAGATAGATTGTCAATTAGGGCTTCAACTCTAATCTCGTTTTAAGGAAACTCAAAATATATAAGGAACAAGAATAAGAAAAGCTATGTGGTTATAAGTTTTACTTAAGACACCAATCTGATTACCCTGTGCTTAATTTCGAATATTTTTCGCCACAAAGAGTTATTAAGTATTTTCACTGTGTCCCAGACACTTTTTTTAGGTGCTGGAGCTGTCGTAAAGAATAAGGCAAGTTCCCATGGCACTGGGACAAACTAGCCTGTAGCTTCTGCCCTTTGGCTGTCCTACAGGCTGTCAGAGTTAGTCTGAGTGCTGTGGAGGCAGAGACCCTGAGCAATATCAATACTCGAGCTGCATAGCATGAGGCAGTATAAAGGGACTCAGTCTCCGATGGGATGTCCAGTGAGGGTGAGCAATGCAGGCAGCCATGTCATATAATAAATCATATAATTGTAGGTAATAACGAGAGACCTCTGAAGGGTCTCGTTGCTCATGGAAGAGTGGTAAGTCACTGGAGATCAGATACTGATGCCTAGGGAGACCTTGTTTGAAAGTGAGGTTCTGGAAGTTCTAAAAGAAGCAAGGGGCCAGAATTGAAATTATCTAAAATCTCCAGAGTGAGAAAAGCGAGCAGGACCTGCTATGGCCTGAAGATGCCCAACCAGTGTGCGTCAGCAAAGAAGATAAGGAGGGAGTAAAACAGAATCAGCAGGAAGTTGATGGTCCTGAATCTTGATTGACATAAAATAGGTTGCAATTCTAAATGCACTGAGAAACATTAGAGAGATTAGAAACAAAAGATGAGATCACATTCATATTTTATTGATTGCTTTTTTTTTACCATTAATAAATTTTTATAACTTGAGACAAGGTCTGGTTATACAGCATAGAATGTCTTAGACTCATGCAATCTACCTGGCTTACCCCTCCCTAATGCTAGAATCACAGGCATGTATTGTCATGTCAGACTTTGGTTCACATTTTATTTATTCATTTGAGCCTGTGTTTTGTGTTCATGTGTGTTTGTGTGTATATAACATGTTTCTGTGTGTAGATGCATGCATGTGAAGATACACATGTCATGTGAGAGGATAACATGCTAGAGTTGGTCCTTTTCTTTCAGTGTGAACGCTAGTGATTTAACTCAGGCTATCAAGCTTGATTACAAGAGTCTTTACCCACTGAGTCATGTCACTAGCTCTGGTTCAGAGACAGACAGACAGACTGAGAGACAGTTGATAGATGATTAATATATAGGTGAATAGATAGATAGATAGATAGAGAGAGAGAGAGAGAGAGAGAGAGAGAGATGGTAGAAATTGATAGATTGTACATAGATATACATACATAGATATACATAGATGATAGATAGGTAGGTAGGTAGATAGATAGATAGATGATAGATAGATAGATAGATAGATAGATAGATAGATAGATAGATAGATAGACAGACAGAGAAATGTTACAGAGAAATGTTACAGACAGAGAAATTATGAAAATTTCATAATCTTAATCTCATCATTGATTTACTGTTTGGTTCTTTTTCCCCCAGCAAGGCTCTGCCACCTTGGAAGACTGTTTACATTGTGAAGTCGTCCAAATGCCCAAATGCTGTTCTTTGCCCTCATACATCACTGCTCTCTACACTGCTTCTGTAAGTGATGAGACTTGGGCGGGTAACTTTGCCTCCTTAGGATTCTTAAGCAGGATTAAATAGGAACTCTCCTTTTCAAATCACCATTGTACTTCTTGCGTTTCCTTTGATCTAGGTATATACATTTCTCTTTGTGGGGAACTTTAGACATTCTTGCAAGGCCTGGCAGATATACTTAGAACTATACATGCAAGTTCTTTCCGCCAAAGCGTCTTGTTCTCACACAAATTCTACTGGGCAAGAGGGAAAGATGACTTTTTGATCCAGATCCTCATCCCAAATCTTCTTTTGGTCTTTTGCTTAAACTCTATAGGAAAAATTCAGGTTCTCTGGAATTGCTTGATGGGGATTTGTTTTGAAAACTGGATATGAAAGTTTGCTCACATGCACCTTCATATCTAATACTTTTGTCTTGGCAAAACTGAGGCAGGTAGAGTCAATTCTTGTATCCTGTTCTGAGATTCCTGACTCAACGTAAAGAATGTGAGACTAGCTAGTCAAGGAGTCAGATATGAGGCAAACACAGAGATCTGAACTTAAGCTTTGGCACTGTTTCTCTTAGTTATAGAAGGAGTTAGATATGAGGGAAATGAGTCAATTGTAACTATGTCCTAGTAGTCATGTCTCCTGAAGATCAGAAGACTCTTTTTTGGTAGTCACTGTTGAACCTAGTTTGGATCTTCCCACTCTAACAGACACTAAGACATTAGCTGTTTCCAAGTTGCCACATATACATACTTATACAATAGCACAAGATGGTGACCCTGGCCACCTTGTGGCCTTCATAAGAGAAACATGGGATGGAACACTCTAGAAAGGAGATCTGCATCACCATAATTTGGGAAGTGGAAAAAAAAAACCAACTTAACTCATGTATATGCAATTCATCTCACAAATATTTATTGCAATCTTTGAAATCCACAACATAGTGTCAACCTTATGGTTAACCCCC
Source organism: Mus caroli (assembly GCF_978045245.1). NCBI lineage: Eukaryota > Metazoa > Chordata > Mammalia > Rodentia > Muridae > Mus > Mus caroli. The sequence continues at coordinate 10,088,694 of NW_028227268.1, forward strand.
TTCAAGTCAGCTCACTCCAATCTTTCTAATCTTTCTCTGCAATATGCACTTTGGTTTGCTGAGTAGGCTGCTATGAAACCTGGGTCTCTTGGCTAGATTCATTCCTTCAAGAAGACAAAGGCAGTGGAGAAGTCTCCAGCCATTAACAAATGCACTGAGTAGCAGGATAAGGAGGAGCCAAAACAGGGGGGCAATAGTGGCAGCCTAGGTGAGACATGATGACTCCTTGGAAGGAAGATATTGATGAGTAGATTTGGGAAGTTTTAAAGAGAAATAATAGAGCTAATTATTGTTTTGGTTGTTGAGAGTGGGGGCAGAAAGGAAGGTTGACTCTGACCCTTGCAGGTTAGCCAACAGAGGGAGAAAAGTAGCTGATTCTGAAGAGTGTGAGACTTCAGCACACGGCAGGAGGAGTGTGGATGGGGGTGTGAATAGGGAGATTTATGAATGAATTGTTTTCTTCGATGAGTTCTCAGTTTTACAGTTGTATTTATGAGCCCGAAGTTCGGGAAGGGTTCAGGATGACAGCTATAAATTTAAAACTCATCTGCAGAGAGATGGGTTTTAAATCCCTGAGATTGGAAGAGATTAGTTAGAGGAAAGTGTCCTTAGTGAGCAGGAGAAATTCTGTTCAGGTCCCTCTGACTCTAATGCTTAGAGTCTCGTGGGAGGTAGATCAAGAGCAAGAGAGGATTAAGTGAGTTCAATGAGATGAATGGTCACAGGAAAGTGAGTTATGAGACCCGACCAGGTCAGCTAATAAACAAAAAATGTCAGATAAACAGAGAAGCAACAGGATAAAAGTGGGAAAGTAGATAAGAGAGGGAGAGGGAGAGGGAGAGGGAGAGGGAGAGGGAGAGGGAGAGGGAGAGGGAGAGGGAGAGGGAGAGGGAGAGGGAGAGGGAGAGGGAGGAGAAAGAGGCAGTAGATGAAAGAAGGAGGAGGAGGAGCAGAAGGAGAGAGAAGAGAAGAGAAGAGAAGAGAAGAGAAGAGAAGAGAAGAGAAGAGAAGAGAAGAGAAGAGAAGAGAAGAGAAGAGAAGAGAAGAGGAGGGGAGGGGAGGGGAGGGGAGGGGAGGGGAGGGGAGGGGAGGGGAGGGGAGGGGAGGGGAGGGGAGGGGAGGGGAGGGGAGGGGAGGGGAGGGGAGGGGAGGGGAGGGGAGAGGAGAGGAGAGGAGAGGAGAGGAGAGGAGAGGAGAGGAGAGGAGAGGAGAGGAGAGGAGAGGAGAGGAGAGGAGAGGAGAGGAGAGGAGAGGAGGGGAGAGGAGAGGAGAGGAGGGAAGGGGAAGAGAGGAGAATGGGGAAAGAGAAGGGGAAGAGAGAGGGGACAAAAAGGGAGAGTAGTAGAGGGGAGAAAGAGGAGGAGGGAAGAGAAGAGAAGGGAAGGATGGGGGAGGTAGAAGGAGAGGCAAACACAGAGGGAGATGGAGTCTAAGAAATAGGAAGGAGATCCATCATAGGAGGAAGGGGTGAGGTAATCAGAGTCTATATAGGTAATAAAGGAGCAAATATAATCAAGGTCTCTCTGTAGACACAAACTGTCAAACAAAACCTATTATGTATATGTTTGGTATATCCCAGTAGATTGGAGAGCTTTAAAATGAAAAACATAGGGATCAGATTTTGCTAAAGTCTTGGAAGGAACACAGTGGGTGCCCACTAAGACACTGCAATTGTGGATACCTGCTGCTATACTTGTCTGGATCTATAGAATGCATAACAACTAGAGTGACCTGTGACATAAGCTGTGGATTTGTGGTATTAGCCATTGGTGAATTTATCATTGTAATAAGCATACCACTCCAGCGGGAAATGTTGGGATGGAAGAGGCTACGTATGGATGGTAGGAGCCACATAGGGGACTCTGCACTCAGTTTTACAGTGAGCCTAGAATTACTCTAGTCATTTGAAATTAGTAAAACTCAGATGAGCAGGCTGAATAGATATTCAGATTACTGAAATTTAAGTCATTCATTTCAGCCTTAGCACAGTTTAGAAGGAAAGGGGCCTTGTGCTGTCCCAACAATGTCATTAAAACAGATTGTTTCTTTTTAACTTCAGTTGAGTGATTCAAGAACATTGATCTGTAGTGCTGAATGGGTTGTGTAGAGACTGACCCTTTTCCTTTTTATAGGATTCTTTCAATTATCCAAAAGTGGCATATCATTAGAATGAAGTCCCAGTTAATTCCTTTGCCAAGGAATACTTGTGACATATGTAAATGATAATGATCTGCATCTTTTGAGACAAAACCAAAGTCACTGAGAGAGAGACGGTGATGGGGAAATGATAACTCATGAACAGAAAGAAGGAAACAAAAACAGTTGTCAAGGCAGATGAGGTTTTTATCTTTAAAAAAATGGTTCTATACTACAAAACAATTATCATTGTTATTAGAGAATATATAGTAGTTTTTTTTCAATAAAGTGGCATTTTCTGTTTGTTTGGCTTTGTTTTCATTATAAGACATTTTTGTCCATCTTCTAATTTAATGAATTGATTAATTACTTTTTATTTTAATATTTTAAAATTCTTTCTCTGTCTTTCTCTCTCTCTCTCTCTCTCTCTCTCTCTCTCTCTCTCTCTCTCTCTGTGTGTGTGTGTGTGTGTGTATCTGTATATGCATGCATATGTATATGGGTTGTCAGATATCCTGGAAGTAGATGTTGTTTCTGGGAACAAAACTTTGGTTCCCTGCAAGAGCAGTACATGCTTGTAACTACTGAGCCATCTCTGTATCCAGAGATGTACAGATACATCTCTGTATCTGTAAATTAGAAGATGGACAAAAATGTCTTATAATGAAAACAAAGCCAAACAAACAGAAAATGCCACTTTATTGAAAAAAAAACTACTATATATTCTCTAATAACAATGATAATTGTTTTGTAGTATAGAACCATTTTTTAAAGATAAAAACCTCATCTGCCTTGACAATTGTTTTTGTTTCCTTCTTTCTGTTCATGAGTTATCATTTCCCCATCACCGTCTCTCTCTCAGTGACTTTGGTTTTGTCTCAAATGATGCAGATCATTATAATTTACATATGTCACAAGTATTCCTTGGCAAAGGAATTAACTGGGACTAATTAACAGTATATGATCATTAATCACAATTCTGGAGGCAAAAATGTCAAAGATGCATTGGGATCCAGCATTTGGTACCAGCATTTACCTTAGTCCTTGACTGATGAGAGAGGTCAAAGGATAGGATTAAGGGATATTTTCCATACATATCTTGTCTTTGAAGACCCTGCCCATATGAACCAATCTCCCCAAAGTCCCCACATTTGAATACTTTTGCAGCGGAGATGAAGTTCTTTTAAAAAGTTGTTTTCCATTGAAATTTTTCTTCCTGAACTGACTTTTCTGGAAAGTAATAAAAATAATTTATCTATTTTGAAGTTCAGTTTATAAAAGTTTCTGAAACCCAACACATTTTAGTGATTTCTTGAATACTACAACTATCTTACTTAAAAAACAAAAAAATTACAACACCATATGTGTGCAGTTCCCATGAGTAGGTTTCAGGGAAGTTTTAACAGTTAATGTAGGTTTTTTCTTTCTTTTGAAACCCAGCATGTGGGTTTAGTGCTTATTAAAGTGAGGGGCTGAGTAGAGTGGGTTGATTTAAGATGAGAAATGGGAGCTGCACTAAAAGCTTAGTTATGGAACTCTGCCAGGAATCCCCCCGAACTAGTCTCATACTTACCAAGAACTGTTGATACAGTCCCCGGATAGGTTGTCTCCCATATCCTTTGGTCACGTAGACATACGGGAGACCAGGCCGTCATTATTCTCCTTCCCGAAGGTTGCCTTCAACCACGATGCCAAGTAAGCGACTCCTGAGAAGATGGAAATGTTTCCTATCTGAATCATTCATTCTCTCTTTCCATGACACAAGCCCTCTCTCTCAGAGTACCAGATGCAAGCCTTTAATTTTTAAAAATCTAAACTGTGTGGTGGAGTCCACCCAACTATTAAAAACACAAACCATGTAGCCACAGACCGGCCAGTCTGAAAGCAAACCTATGTGTGAAGTCTGACACGGCGGCTTGTCCACCCCAAGCGACTAAGACAATGCCCCCACTGAAAACGAGGCAGAACAGTCTCTACGACGGCAAACAATGCGCTCATCGTTGCTCATGACGTCGAGTGCTTTCAGCCAGAGCTAGAGGATGTATCCAGAGAGGTGAAAAAGACATTCACAAAAAAAGGACAGCATTCATCAGCATACCTGATGGCCTGGCAGGGTTGGATCCAGAGAACATGTCATGCAAGAGTTGGCATAATGCAGGAGATTACAACCTTTGCGGTGAGTAGCATGTAGGGTTCAGTGAGAACCTCCACTGTCGTGTGTTATAATCAATAGCTTAATGCAACCACAAAGAAGTGAAGGTTCTACCAATAACAAGAAGATGCTGCATTATTAAGAGGAGGGAGTTGCATGCCATAGCCACATGGCAAAAGGTGTGGGGCTTATAAATATGCAAGTGAAAGGCACACAGACACACAGACATACCACACACACACACACACACACACACACACACACACACACACACGTTAATTTTGATATGCCTTGACTAGCTCAATGGTAAAGCATTTTTAATCCTCCCAAGGCTAACAGACACTCTTCTCTTTGGTATTCCTGAGTTACTATCTTTTAAAATCTACATTTTATCTTTGCTGCCCTGGCTTCTTCTGGGTGGCCCCTATCTTTGCTGCCCAAGATGCTTCTGGGCAGCCCTTCAGGGGGCAACTTTCCTTCTTGTACCTACGTGTCACCTGCCGGCCATTCCTCCCTCTGGCTCCTTCCCAGTGTGGTTTGCTGCTCCTCCTCAGGGTGAACCTCATTCATCCCCTGGGGAACCGAGAAGTCGCGCCTCTTTCACCCTGTCCGGCTATTGGCTGTTGACTATGGATCAATCAAAAATCAACTGGGGACAGGGACCTTCAGTGTTTGGACATGCAGATTCCCAATTTTGGGAGCTAAATTAAGACAAAACATTAGATCCAATTTCTAACAGATATGTTCTTACATATTAATGCACATTAGATAATCAAGATAATAAATTAATACCCTTATGGTTGGTCTTCCTCCACAAAATCTTCAATAGCTTCACAAGACACCAATTATGGTAAAAAGACACTAATTTTGTGACATAGAACCCAGGGAGTATTTTTTTTTAAATACAAAAGATTTAAATGATCTGAATAGAAACCAAAGTTCAGAAAATAGTTTAGATGGGGTCCAGAGAGATGGCTCTTGCAAAGAAGGCTGGTTTGGTTTATCCATCTCCACTTCCTTTGGCTCACATTTGCTTTCACTACAACTCCAGGAGCTCCTTCCTCTGTCTTCTGACCTTCATAGGCACTGTACATACCTCCACAGAGACACACAAGCTTACATACAAAACTAAATGTCTTTTTTGCATTAATTAATTAATTAATTAATCAATCAACTAACTAATTTACTTTGCATCCTGATCACAGCTCTCCCTCCTCCCAGTCCCACCCTTACAAATTCCTCCTCTCCTTATGCCTTCCCCTTATCTTTAGAGAATAGGGAACTCTCCGCCCCCCCACCCCTTACCATCCTGCCCTGGAATGTCCAGCCACAGACTAAGCGCAGCCTCTCCCACTGAGACCCAACAAGGCTGTCTAATTAGGGGAAAGGGGATCCGATAGCAGGCAACAGAGACAGAAGCAGCCTCTGCTCCAATTTCAAAACTAAATTTCTATTCTTTTGCACTACACTGGATGCATCCTGCTGTAGCACAGTGTCTAGTTCCAAGGGAAGATGGTCCCAGATGACCATTTGGCCCAGGCTGCTGCTCTGAGTTTATAGACTGATTAGTTAGCTTTCTCAAGTACCGAGTTGCCAATGCAACTCAGCAAGACTATAGCAAACACGTTTGATATTTTAATTAACTTGTCTGTGACATACGGAGGGATATTGAAACACCATTAGCTCTTTCTGTTCAGTGATCACGTCAACTTTAGTAACTCCAAAGTTCTGCGAGTGACAAGAATAGAACACTGGGGGCACTTGCCACGTCATTGTGCGTCAGTCTAAATGGAACATTTCCTACCCAAAAGTGAAAATAGCCTACTTTGGCACTTCTCTGAGCTGGGGAAGGAAAAACACAATCATCTGTCAAAGACACTATTTTTATGAGGATTTAACTGGGCACAAATTGAATTTGTGGCTTGGCCAAGGACATAAATATTTGCAAAACATCTTGAAGATGACAGTGATATCCACATTGCCAGTGGGAGCAGCTTAAAAATGATATTATGCTGTTGCATGCCTCTCAAAAAATGCTGACTAACAAGGTGACCACCATCCCGGCTACATGCATTCATTCCCTATCATAAAATTTGGCCTTTGCAGGGCATGTTAGTTCTCTTATAGTGCTGAGTGGGAAATTCTCTACAGAACTAAATGGCGCCCAACAGAACTCTTGAATTCCCATTTCCCCTATCCTTGCTGCTGATCTAGTTTTGAAGCCAGAGCAATTCTAGCAAAAATGTCATTCCAATATTATATTAAGTTTACCATTAAAGAAAGAGATCCACTTGTCAGAAAAGACCATGCCTGGTGAAAACCAAGAATTAAAGTGATGTGAAGCTAGAGAGATGGCTTAGTGACTAAAAGATCTCAGTTCCGCCAAAGCATAAGGGTCTGAGTTTGGATCTCCAGCACCTATGAAAATGTTTGGTGCATAGCACATATCTGCAACCCCACTACTTCTATGGCGAGATGGGAGGAGTCAGGCATGCACATGATAGAGCAAGAAAACGGGCCCTGCCTCAAACAAGGTGGAAGGCAAGACTGACGTTTGGGTCATTCATTCTCTAGCCTCCATGTGCATGAAGTGTGTGTCCCTCCTCGATATCTATGCACACATATTATACATGCACTTGTGTTCATCATACCAATCCACATGTACCCAGCCTCACCCACATCCCGACACACACCAAATTTAAAAGAAAGAAAAGATGATATTCTTTTCTAAGAATTACAGTGGCACAAGAAAAATACATGTTAAAAGATTACTCTTTGCTGTTTCTGTTATACATAATTTTGGCTAAACTTGAATAGTGCTGGAGCCATGGCTCAGCGGGTAAGAGCACTGACTGTGGATCTAAAGGACCCTGGTTCAAATCCCAGCATCCAGCTTGATGGCTTCCAGCAGTCTGAACTGTCATGCTGGGCAGTGGTGGTGCATGCCTTTAATCCTAGGACTTGGGAGGCAGAAGCAGAGATATTTCTGAGTTTGAGGCCATCCTAGTCTACAAAGTGAGTTCCAGGACAGGCAGGGCTACACAGAGAAACCTGTCTCAAACCAACCAACCAACCAACCAAACGAACAAACAAAAAACAAAAAACAAAAAAAAGAAAAAAAAACAAAAAACAAAAACCCTTGAATAGAGTTCCTGCAATTGTTGTAGGTCAGATGAGGTGGAGGTTTCCCGTGTGAGTGCTGTGTGAAGGAGATCTCAATTTACAGAAACTGGTTCCCCAGGTCCTTTTGTTCCCATGATTATTCAGTGATTGAACATGATAATATTTGGAAATATTTCCTCACACTCTTGGGTGCCAGGATGAGGTTGAAATGCCCAAGACATTTCCTAGGAAAAACAAAAGCTGTTCTGTGCACATGACAGCTGATTACACTCTGTCAATTTCAGGGTGCATCCGACTAGATCCAGTATCCAGTATTACCTAACATCTACAGAAACCTTCGGGACTGAGGGAATTCCTGGAACATCTTACTAATACATGTTACTGTAAGAAGAGTGGTCCTTAAGCAAGGTGTGCTAAATATGCCCCGCTCCTCCAAGAACAAGTACAAGGGCCCCATTTTTAGCAGAAAATATCCACAAAAGAATCATTGACAGAGACAGACAGTAACTGAGTGTCTCTCTGAAGCTAGGACTGGCTCCCAAAGTAAAAACTGGGGAAGAATCCCCCTTAACACACTGAAGGATCAGAGGTGGCAGTGACGGAAAACATTTCCTAAAATTTAGTAGTGGTTCATTACCTAGTATTTTAAATGTACTAAAGGTAATTTTTGTTTGAATAAATCTGCTGAAAAAAAAAATCAAAGTACCTGGAATTGCCTGGATACTCACCTGAGTCAGGACAATAGCACACATTAGTTACTCACAGTCAACCTTCTTGATAGACACTCTTCATAGTGCATGGAACTCGGGCTAGGAAGCTATATTTACTTTGCTCTTCTACAGGAGTGAGAGGTAGAGGGGCTGCCTTGCCTCAGGTGGGGCTGTGTCCAGTGCTTTCTTTAGCACTTCAGAAACAGCGTTACAGTGCTATAAAATTATTCTTTAATTCCACTTATTAAATACTGACAGTCAACTCTGTGTTTAGCATGTTAGCCCCTCTTCTCTCTCTCTCTCTCTCTCTCTCTCTCTCTCTCTTTCTGTGTGTGTGTGTAGAAAGTGTTTATAACAAATAAATACAGCCAGCTTCTGTCCTGTAAATTAACATCATTTGTAAAAGTAAGAAATGATTTTTTTTAAACGAAAAAACAAAAACAAAGGATGTTTGGAATTGTAAAACATAACTGAGTCCTGCAAGAGCTCACATTGTGATGGTCCCTATACAGCCAGTATCAGAAACAGATGGGAACAAAGCGGCATTTGCAAAATGGATGTGACATTTGTGGCATCAAATATAGGCTGGGAGCTGTCAGGAGCAACATGGCATCAAGTCAAAGTGTTTGCATAAACATGAAACTAAAGCACGTTCATCTCCTCCTCTGTGACCCAGTCATGTAGACATGTCCTGGAAGAAGAAGGATCCAATGTATTGAAGTAGAGAAATGACAGGGACTTAGACTCCATGGGAATAGAAATGACCATTAAAGCCTTGGAGATGCCTCAGGTCAGAAGTCTGCTCATCAGCCATTATTCCCAGCATTATTTTGCTTCTTCCTATACTTTGCAAGACCGGCCCTTGATTCAGGGAAGTCATGTCTGAGAGATAAATGGAACTTATCCGGCATTCTACATTGTCGAGGTAGTCAATGTGCCCCGCAACTCTTAATGTAGGGGCCCGTTTTCTCAGCAGCCAGAACTGCAAAGCCAAGGGTCCTGGGGAATGAGGCTGGCAAAGTGATTTAATGACACATTTTAAGCATCATGGAAATGATAAAAAGTAGCAACTGGCGTTTGACATTATTTTCCAGAAGCAATAAGGGATGGTGATGGTGTGTACCACAGCAAATATCTCATTAAAATGCCAACACGCTAGCAGTTCTCAGCAGAAGTAAGTCTAATGTGAAATGTCTCACTGGATCATGCACCAGCTTCAACTGGCTCACCCGCCAGTGTTGCTGTTTTGGAACGTTCTAGAACCTTTGGGGTGAGAGGCATGCCTACATGGCAGTGCCGGATCACCGGAGGTGGGTCTTTGAAGTTCATAGTCCTGTTGGCTGCCATTCTCATGCTTTTTACTTGGCGGATGCCATGGGAGAACCGGAGGTAACAAGCTCCCACCTCTACGGTCGGGAGCCAGTCTCAGCCACCACACCTTCACTATGATGGAACCATGGGCCAAAGTAAACCTGCTCTTCCTTTAATTGATTCTGCCACAATGACTAGAAAAGCGACTAATATTCTCTCTTCAAGAGATAACCAGTGTGTGGCTGAGCATATAACATAGTAAGTAAAGAGCCCTTTTTCTAGCAGGCAGTGTACATGATCATTAAAACCAGAGAGGTCTCAGGTATCTGAAGATGGGCTAACTAGTCATTTTTTTTTCTAGGATTCTTTGGGTTCTATCTACACTTTTTCAAGACTGGCAAAGACTTGATCCAGGAAACTAAATCTGAGCAGTAAATGGGACCTACCTAGCATTATACATTGTTGCGGCTAGAGAGCGTGCCTCATACCTCTGAATGGAAAGGCTCTTTTTTCTCTGCCACCTAAATTGTGGTTTCATCTACAACGCTAAATTAAACCAGGACAGTTGGTGCAGAGCACTAATATAATCCTAGCATTCAAGACCTATCGGTAGAAGATTCTGTTCAAGGTGAGTTCAAGGTTGGCTCGGGATAGAAGAGACAAAATTTCACGGAACAAAAACCCAACGTTCTAACAACCAAAACCAGGGAAGCTTCTCCCAGATCCCACCACTAACCTTACTTTGGACTGTTTAGGTCATTTCAGGCTTTATTTTGTTGTCTTGTCAAAAGATGACCTCAAGAGCTGCAGGGATGCCTCATTAGTTAGCTTGCTGTTATTGTAGAGGACTGGAATTTGGTTCCCAGCATTCAAAATTAGGAGACTCATAGCAGCTTGTACCTCCAGCTCCATAGGATTTGGCGCCCTCTTCTGGCCTCAGGGGTACCTGCACGCATATGTACATACCCATCCCTACTGCCCACCCAACCCTGCTACACACAGATATAATAGGCATAATTTTAAAAAAGATAACCTCAGAAAGGTGAAAACGTGACCCATTTTTTTAGGATAAGAGACTTGATTATGGTGATTCAAAAAGTAAATAATAACTAGAGTTTATTTGAAGTACCTTATGATTCAATAAAAGATACACTATTTTATTTTTTAAAAATATGCGTGAATGTTTAAACAAACACTTCACACTGAAAATATTCAACATCCCAACCTATGTCAAAGCATCATCAAGGAAATGCAAATTAAAGCCACTTTGAGGTGGTACTGCTCATCAGAAAGGCCATCTGTAATGTAGAGAAGTATTTGTATTGCATGCATATTGTTCCTGTGTATTGTTTGTATTATAGATGACAAAAATATTCATCTTATTATCCTGTATTGCAGGAGTTTGGGCTTCCTTGTGCAGTGGGACCTCTTACTGTGAACAAGCCACGAGTCCCATAAAAGCTCAATGATCATCTGAAAGCTTAGCTGTCACGTGGTATTTTACAGACTTGAGCTTCTTAACTGTTGTTTTCAGGCTTCAGTCATCCTCTAGGGACCCACGCCCCTAGGATCTTGCTTGTCAGTCTCCCCACAGCAGCTTGCCTTACAAAGTACAGGAGACACAGGAAAGTTCTGACGTTGTCACTCAAACCCAGTTGGCCATAATGACATATCACGCTGCCCTCTCTTGGTTAAAAGCCAATCACTGGCTCCACAGACGCTCAAAGGAAGGGACTGACCATACAGGGACAGGAATACCAGAAAGTGGGATCTTTGGGGACTGTGTTAGTAGCTGCCTACCACAACATGACCTGACAAAGGACTTATATCCAAAATAGTAATGAATTCTACCACTCAATAAAAAGATATAGAGCTCAATTAAAGCCGAGGAAAAGCACTGGAGTTGGCATTTCTCATAAGGAGACACCTGATACCCAAAAAGTGTATGAAAAAGTGCCCTGTATCATTAGTCATCAAGGAAATTCAAATTAAAACCACAAAGAGGTTCTCCTACACACCCACTACAAGGCTAAATTTAAGTGCCTGACAATACGGACTATTGTCCTCGAAGCAGGCTGATTAGAACTCTCATTATTCCTCGTGGGAGTGCAAATGGACCAACCACAATGGAAAACACTTTAGCAATTTCTAATAAAGTTAAACACACACCTACTCATGACCCAACAATTCCACTCTAAGGTAGGTCTTAAGAGTAATGAACACATGGTTCACACACATTGATGTTTTTCTTACTGTTATAACCTTGGGCTCTAGAACCGTGCCTAGGGTATAACAAGTGCTTAATTCCTATTTGTTCAGAAATGAGTGAAGGATGGAGCTGGTGAGATGGCTCAGTGGTTGAGAGCACTGGCTGCTCTTCAGAAGGATACAAGGAGAGATCTTCCAACACCCACAAGGGGCAGTTCACACTGAATATTGAATACAGCTTCAAGGGAGATCTGATGCCCCGGGCTTCCTCATGCACAGTGTCTCATGTGAACAAGCTCCCACACAGAGCAACACATATATACAGAATGAAAAATAATAATAAAATAAGTCACCCAGCACTTATTTGTTCCCAGCACTTGGGAGGCAGAAACAGGTGGATTCCTGTGTTCGAGGCCAGCCTGGTCTACAAAGTGAGTTCCAGGACAGCCAGGGCTACACAGAGAAACCCTGTCTCAAAAAACCATTAATTAATTATAATTAGAACTAACCAGTACCCCGGAGCTCTTGACTCTAGCTGAATATGTATCAAAAGATGGCCTAGTCGGCCATCACTGGAAAGAGAGGCCCATTGGACTTGCAAACTTTATATGCCCCAGTACAGGGGAATGCCAGGGCCAAAAAGTGGGAATGGGTGGGTAGGGGAGTGGGGGGCAGGGTATGGGGGACTTTTGGGATAGCATTGGAAATGTAATTGAGGAAAATACGTAATAAAAAATATTTAAAAAAAAGAATACTCTAAACAGTCAGTTGAAGTGCAAATAGTGAGGTTGACAACCACGTGGTAATTCATTATTTTCTGATATATTTTAAAATGTTTGATAACTTTACATGTGTATATAATATGGTTTGAAGAAATCTCCCCCCATTTCTTCCTCTTTATTTTTCCCTTCCTCATCCTTCCCACTATCCTGACACCGGACTTCATGTATTGTTTGCTTTTAAGCTCTTAACATCTACTTAGTACTCCCATTATGTGCACAGGTGTAGAGCCATCTACCAGAGTATGGTTAGCCTTTCAAGAACTGTCTCCCTATAGAAAATAATTTTCCCTCCTCCCAGAATCCATCAGTTTCCAATAGCTTCTCAAATAAGGGTCAGACTTGATGAGGTCTCTCTCCCATCCATGCTAGAGTTTTGGCTGGCTTGATCTTGCCCAGGTCTTCTGCATACAATCAATGCTACTTCAGATTGATGTGTGCAGTGTCCCAGCCATGTTCAGCAAATAATGTTTCTCCAGAGATATCTGCAGATGTCCACTACCTCTGGTACATGGAGTCTTTCCTAAACCCCTTCTTCTGGGAAGATTTCTGAACTTCTCTGCTAATGGGTGTGACCTATATTTTTACAGTGTGTTTTTCTATTTTTGCTTTATATTTTCCAGTTCAGCCTCTGAGCTCCATCTTGAAACATACCCCCCTCCCTGGTATAGATATGTGTGTTCCCAGTGTGCATTCATATCTAGGATAGGAACTCAAGATGTCTATATATTTGTGATGTTCTCTCTCTCTCTCTCTCTCTCTCTCTCTCTCTCTCTCTCTCTCTCTCTCTCTGTGTGTGTGTGTGGGGGTGTGTAGTGATTGTGACTGTAAGTGATTAGGTGCCATCTTAGATCAGGTGTCCTAAACACGTGACCTAAGATTCTTATGAGAATTCTTTTGTAAGCAATTATGCTTTTGATTATAAATGGTTGGCATTATTATCATGGCAGAGCACAGGATGATGCTAAGCATAGGTAGGGAGGATTCTTGACAAAATCATAGCTCCAGTGGACTCCAGGAGGGCATCTCTGGGGTTGAAGAGATGAGTCAGGCTTTTACCATCCTTTTCATTAAACACCAGTTAAAAGTCAGTTGAGAGGAAGGAGCATCCACACGGTTACTGCTAGTTCTATCTGTGGGATGTAGGAAAGAGATGCTCCAGTGTCATGAGATACTTTTCTAACAAAATCCCCAGATATAAACAGATTCTTTAAAGCAAAAGCACACAGGGAGCTGTCAGTGGCTGCAGGGACAGGAGCAAGAGAGCCTGCAGGGATCTCTAGAGAGAGACCAGCACCTGAAATGTGTGAGGCAGAGCAACAGTTCCAAATTAATAAGTCTTGAGAACTTTGGGGATATGTGGAGGTATTTTTCTCCTCTTTGGTATTTTCCCTGAAATTATATGTGCAGCGTGTGCATGCTGTGCCCACAGAGGCTAGAGGGGGGCTTTGAATCCTCTGAAATTGGAGTTACAGATGGTTGTAAGCCATCAGGTGGTTTCTGGGAACTGAACTGGGGTCCTCCCAAAGAGCAGCCAGTGCTCCTAACGGCTGAGTCATCTCTCCAGCTGCTGCATGTGTTTTCTTATATTGATATCAGGATGTTGGGTCAGAACGTGAGCACGTAAGCTTCCCACACGCTTCTTTAGTTTCCTTCTCTCCTACTGTGTCTAGAGTCACCGAGTCTGGAGTTGTACTAGGTTGAATTCTCCATAGCGCGGCGGTGGTCTGCAGCCTGTGGATTACGACCCCTTTGGGGGGCGTGCCAAATGACCCTTCCATGGGGGGTCACATATCAGATATCCCCGCATATGATATATTTACATTATGATTCACAACAGTAGCAAAATCTCAGTTATGAAGTAGCAATAAAAATAACGTTATGGTTGGGATCCCAACAACAAGAGGAACTGCATTAAATAGTCACAGCATTAGGAAGGTTGAGAATCACTGGCTTAGAGTAAGCCTGTTCTCTCCTTTTGGGTTTGCCAGAAATTGCTCAGCCAATAACCCAGGCTTGGGGAGATACGAAGACTGCCTTCCCTGTTCCAGAGGATGTTGTTATTAAGAGGATGAGGAAAGACGTTCGGATTAGCAAAAGCCCTGGGGTAAGATCTCTAACTCATCCTGTAGCTCCTAAGGCACGTTGCTTAAAGGAAACAAATTTAGCACAGACTGAGTCTACTTAGTAAGGACATTGTCACATGTCGCTTCACACACCCCTGTGACAATGAACTCAGACCCGAACTTCTTTAGACACAATTGCTTCTTAAGGCTTGTATAACAGAAGTTCACCTTGATTCCAATCATAGTCTCTGTTTTTACTGGTTTTGTTCTTGTTGTTGTTTGTTTTTATGAATTATTTTGTTTACACTTCAAATGTTGTCCCCCCCCCCTTCCTGGCCTCCCATCCACAAACTCCCCCTTTGCCTCTAAGAGAGTGCTTCCCCAGCCACCTCCACTTCACCTCTCTAGCATCCTCATTCTCTGGGGCATTCAAGCCTCCACACATCAAGTGCCTCCCTTCCCATTGATGCTAGATAAGGCAATCCTCCGCTACATAAGTAGTTGGAGACATGGGCCAGTCCCTGTATGCTCTTTGGATGGTGGTTTAGTCCCTGGGAGCTCTGAGGAGTCTGGTTAGTTGATATTGTTGTTCTTCCTATGGGGTTGTGATCCCCTTCTGCTCTTTCTGCTCTTCTTCTAACTCTTCCATTGGGATGTCCAGTGGTTGGCTGTGAGTATCTGCATCTGTGAGTATCTGGCAGAGCCTGTCAGGAGACAGCTACACCAGGCTCCTGTCTGTAAGCACATCTTGGCATCAGCAACAATGTTGCCGTTTGGTGTCTGCTGATGGGATGGATCTAAAGGTGGGGCAGTCTCTGGATGGCTTTTCCTTCAATCTCTGCTGCATTTTTGTCTCTATATTTTTTTAAGACAGGAACAGTTCTGAGTTAAAGTTTTTGAGGTGGGTGGGTGGCCCCATACCTCAACTGGGAGCCATGTGTATCTACTGGAGTTGGTCTCTTCAGGTTCTATCTCCCCACTGTTCAGCATTTTGGATAATGTCATCCCCCATTGGGTCCTGGGAGCCTCTTGCATCCCTGGCGTCTGGGACTTTCTAGTGGTCCCCCCATGCATTCTCTGCCCTGCTCCACTGCTATATATTTCTATTCATTCTCCTGGCCCTTTGGACTTCTCTCTTGTCTCTTCCCATACCTGATTCTGCCCCTCCCCCTTTTCCTCCCCCTCCCCTCTCCCACCCAGATCCCTCCCTCCCTCTGCTTCCCATGATTATTTTCTACTGTGGTTTATGAAAAAGGATTAATAAATGCGATAACCAGTGTGTACATTTAATGGTACAGTAAAGGCCAAAAAGTATGGCTAGCTGATGCATGGAAATTTTATTATTCACATATTCTTTGTAATAGTAGTCCTCCGTTTTGGGTTGTTCATTTTCTTAACTTGATGCTAGTGGCTTCCTATATGAATGAGACACTTTTCTCAATATTTGGCAAGAATTCTAGCTTATTTTATTGTCCACTACAAGAATTAACAGAATTTATTAATTTATCCAGATAATCATTAGGACCTAAATTTGAATAAAAGATATTTATCAATAAACAAAATAATAGTATTGTTATTATAACAATTTGCTGTATTGAAGAGGAGTGAGATTTGAATTGGTTACCAGCAGTATATTTTGAGCAAAATCCTTGTGTATAACAGGAAAGTACCTGTGCCTTCCTCACAATCATGTTATTTAGAGTGTGCTTATAAAGTGTGCATTGTACTGCATGGTATGTTATACACATTTCAGAGGCCTTTGCTCCCTTCTTGCCACTCATCTCCAAATCTACTCTGAGCATAAACTTAGCTATGATAGTATTTGTTGCAAATTTTAAGTCAATTCAATTTAACAATTATACACTACAAAGAGAATTCAGAGGTGCTAAATATTATGTAAAATCCTTTATTTCTATACCAATTGAAATCCAGAAAGGAGAGAAGGGACGTACAATAGAAGAAAGAAACCCAGGACATAGGAGGGTTATTATGACCCAGATATTCCCATAAACAAGGACTCTGCATAGGGAACACATTTCAGAGATTCGACGTCACAACTCGGGAGTTCAGGTGAAAGGATATATTTTCCTTGCATGATTTTAATTCTTGATTGACCACACTTACATAAGTTTGGGACTGAGAGAATGATATAAGTGTGCCATATCTGTTCTGAAAGAATTGTGATTTTCCCCTTCAGCCCGTTAAGAAGGTCACATAGCAACATTAAACCAAGAGGGTGGCTCTTCTGAACGTAGACTATAGCCTAAAGTTCCCATGGTCATGAAACGAATCTTGTAGTTTAGCATCCACCAGAGACTGGTGAAGGTGAGGAGAAGTATATAGGGTCACATGAGGGAATGTGGAGGCAATGGATGTTATCCGTGTAGCTACATAGACACAGGTTCTTAAGTATCTTTTTCTATGGGTCTTCAAACATGTATGAAACCGGGAAATGGAGCAGTCACTGATTTACCTGGCATCCAGGTCATTAGCTACCAATTCATGGCGCCTTGTGTTTATCCATAGTGAGTCCCCACTGCTTCATGCGATATTTCTAAACCAATGTATCATTTTAACCTCTACATGTATATAGTTCAACCCATAAGGGCATTTGAAAGTGTTTATTGGATAGAACCACGTATTATAGCATTTCCCAATGTGCTTTAAAGTCATTTAAAATGTCACCTTTGGAGAATTGCATTACATCTTAATTTGCTTACATTTCCTTCCTCATTTAAAACCATACTTTAGATGATATTAGAGTGATATCTTTTCATGAGATCTATGGTTCCTTCCTTTGCGTGAGCTTCCTGGATGAGAATTTTGGTCCACAGGAGATTGACATGCAGCTTAGAATTGCTTCCCACACACAGAAGCCCCCCTTCAAATTCAAGGAAGATTTTTGGGTTAGTTTTCCTATGGTTTTGGTTATTGGCTAGTTCATCATATTTTCCCTTATTGGTCCAAGAGAGGATTCTTATGTGTGAAAAAAAAATCAGCTCCCAGTCTTATAGTACTTAGAAAATTTTAGACTAGACAAAAATATGTCAAAAGCAGTAGTACATTCAAAATATTTATGAATCTTAAGAAGCAGAAGGAAAAACCTGTAGAAATTTAGAAAGAATTAAAATTCCCATTCACTGTGAGAGCCAGACAGACACATAAAGTATTTGTAGATAGATTGGAAAAAAAACATATTCATAAACATGATACCTTCTTGGTAAACATATACCTGCGTTTATAAAATATGTCTTAATTTTATTCCCAGAAATTGAGCAAACATATGCAAACTAACCAAAATAAATAAATAAATGAGCTCTGTTTACTGTTGTAATGACATGTTTGTGTGTTTGACTGACAGGAGCCTTTGGGTAGTTGTCTAGACACTTACACCATGTGAATTGCATGTAAGTTAGTCATGGATAGGAAAACAAAACAAAACAGAACACAGGATGCAGAAACAAAGATTTCAGCCATAAAGACTTTGGGTCACTATGTTCTGAGCAAAGGGAAACAATAGATGCAAGGACTGGTGGTGAGTAACATCAGATTTATTTATTTTTATTTTATGTGTACAAGTGATATGTCTGTCTGTTGCACCATGTTGCAAGCCTTGCCCACAGAGGTCAGAGTAGGACATCAGATCCCCCGGGATCTGAGTTACACATGGGTGCTGGGATCTAACTGAACAGGGATTCTCTGGCAGAACAGCAAAGATTCTTATCTCCTGAGCCATCACCCAAGCTGGGATCCTGACACTTAGATTATGCTGTGTTGTGCTTATCAGGATGAGAGTGGCTGTCACATAAAAATATTATCCATCCACCCTTTACAGTCCTTGACTGCCAAAGGGGTTTGTTGTGCAACAGAATAGAAATCTATTGGTCCCTATCTTAGTTAAGGTTCCTATTGTTGTGATGAAACACCATGACCATAAACAAGTTGGGGGAAAACGGGTTTATTTGGCTTACATTTCCACATTGTAGATCATCACTGAAGGAAGCTAGACTTCTAATTTATCTAAAGAGCAGCATAAAAATGTGTTAATGTATGCATCTGATTTAGACCAAGATGAATTCTGAATATATCACTGATTATGAATTTTTAACATTTTAAAAATTAAACCGTATTTAATTAAACAAAGAAATCCTTAAATTAACCTTGAAAAATTTGTGATTTCCCTGTTGTATACTTTTAATATATGATATATATGAAATTAATTTCATATATATATAATTTTAAATCTTTGGCAACTTTTCTCCATTGCCACACTCTGTAACTTAGGGCTATTCAAATCTGAGACAGTTGCATCTGACATCACTGTTTTCACAAGTAAGAATGGTACCTAATGGTGGGGTTCGTTTTTAAAACACGAGTGAACTTTACTGTTTAGTTTTAGGGTATGCATACATTCAGAGTTCAGAGTAATTCTGAAAGTTTTCCTACCACACAACTGTATTACACCAAGGGGTCCCAGACAATGCACATTGGCTGCTGGTGCTGTAATCATCCCAAATATCCTGGATTATGTATTTCAGTCAGAGTTACATTGTTTCCATGTTTTAGTATAGAGAGGCTCCTTCCATAGAAGT
Source organism: Mus caroli (assembly GCF_978045245.1). Lineage (NCBI taxonomy): Eukaryota > Metazoa > Chordata > Mammalia > Rodentia > Muridae > Mus > Mus caroli. The sequence goes on from NW_028227268.1 coordinate 10,107,771, forward strand.
AAGCCAAGTCTGTAAGCCAGGAGGAAAGCTGTGGGACATGGGTATATCTGTTCACAGTTTCATTCTCTCTGAGAAGCAGCTACAATTCAGCTGCAGAAAGGAACCATGTCAAATTTCTCCTGCATCATAGGCACTATGTGGTGGCATCATTAAAAGAATTGAGAGTACCAGATTTTGGGTCTAGATCGTATTTCATGTTATACTTTCACCTCTAGTTTGTTATGTGTTTCTGACAACTCTTCCCCATTTATAATTGATACTAAATTGTTTTCTGCCTATGTGTTGGTTTGTATATGCTCAGCCTAGGGAGCAGCACTATTAGAATGTGTGGCCCTGTTGTAGTAGATGTAGCCTTGTTGGAGTAGGTGTAACACTGTGGGTGTGGGCTTTTAGACCCTCATCCTAGCTGCCTGGAAGCCAGGATTTTCCTAGCAGCCTTCATATGAAAATGTAGAACTCTCAGCTCCTCTTGTACCATGCCTGCCTGAATGCTGCCATGCTCCCAACTTGATGATAATTGACTGAACCTTTGAACCTATAAGCCAGCCCCAATTAAATGTTGTTCTTATAAGAGTAGCCTTGGTCACGGTGTCTGTTCACAGCAGTAACACCCTAAGACAATGTTTAACCTCATTTTAATTCATTTGAGTTTTTCATATGTAAGTGTTTTGCCTGCGTGTATGTTTGCACACCACATTTGTCTGGTGCCCAGGGAGGTCAGAATAGGACATCAGATATACTGGAACTGGAGTTACAGATGGTTGTAACCTACCACGTGAGTTCTGGGAATCGAACCTAGCAAGAGTTAACAAATACCTTTAACCTCTGAGCCATCTGCGCAGTCCTCCTGTTTAATCTCCCTTTTTGAACTTTATTTCATACTCTGGATCAGGGAAGACTGCTAAGCAAGTTCTTGCCCAAGTCTCTTCAGACGACAATCAGCTTCTCTCTCTGCTAGCCTATGCTGCTCAAATCCAGCATCCTTGAGACCATTGTGGCGAAGGTCAGGATACAGCTTTCCCTGGGATGCTCAATTAGCCGGTCTGTGTTTCAGGTCTCAGAAGTTTGCCCTTTTAACAATGTCAGCATCAGTGGGGTCCCTGGACCACACTTAGAGATCTCTCTATCTCTATCCATTGCATCTGCAGCAGAGCTGACATTCTCTGATGACATGATGACAGAGGTCTGTGAAGAGCTGGTGTGAGGACAGGAGGAGCTCAGAGCCACCAGGCTCCCTTCCTCAGTGTAGCCTTGGGCACAGACAATCCTGGTCACCTACTTCTAATCAACTGCCCCTAGGCTGTTTCTGTGTTGGAATGTGTCCTCACAGAGATTCCAGGGCATCCATGGGCCCTAAAGTCAAAGTTCTGCTTTCCAGGATTCATCTTCCCTCTGTGGTTCATCTCCTCCAAACACATCTCTTTTGATCTTCATTACCACCATGATATATGAGCACAGCCCCTGGTTCATCCAATCACTGGGATCCTCTGCAGCAGTGGTTCTCGGCCTTACTAATGCTGTGACTCTTTAATACAGTGCCTCTCCTCGACATAGTGACCCCCAACCATAAAATTATTTTCACTGCTGCTTTGTAACTGGAATATTGCTACTGTTATGCATCATAATGTAAATATCTGGTATACCTGATATGGGACTCCTAGGAAAAGGGCATTCGACACCCTCAAAGGGCTCGAAACTCACAGGCTGAGAACCACTGCTCTGAGAGAACTAAGCAATGAAGTAATTAGGATACTTTCAACATTTTGAGGCAGCAGCAGAGGTTTCACCTTGCGGGTCAACACAGGTGAGAATAATTGTGACAGAGATGATGTAAAAATAACTCCAAACACACACACACAAGAATTCACGGTACATCGCCATACTCATAGTCATGGGTGAGCAAAGTCGATTAGAATGGAGAAGCTCTTTGGAATGTTTTCAGTCCCATCTTGGCAGTTTCTTTTTGGCTCCAGGTTCTCACAACTGTCTATGTATGCATATCTCACTTTGCGTTGAAAAAAGATTCATTATCTTTGCATTACCACACTTACGAGTTTACCTTTCCAGTCCTTCCTCTTCTTTGTTCATGACTACTTTAAATATCAAAGTCTACCTCAACCCCCACTCTGTCTTTCTTTCCCTACTGCTGCCTCCCTTCTAGACCCCAGGACTCTTTGCTGACTTTGCCACTTCCCTGGTAGGTCTGCTGTAGACTGAAGGGCAAGTTTGGGTGGTATTTCCTCCGTGGGGCTCCCCAGCCATCCCAGAAGGGGCAGACGGCTTTCTGGCTCCTGTCTGTCGATTCCTGATCAGAAGGCCCTGTTCTGCTGAGAGTGTCTAAAAGCCACCTTTGCTCAAAAAAGGATAATAAAAACGTTCAGTCAGACATTGAGGCAGCTTTCCAAACTGCTGGCTGCCAATTCCCTAGTTAAGAGAAGCCTGGCTCCAAGCCATGCAAATTAACCCTTTTCCCTCTGGGTTTTATCAGAGGTGTTACTACTGTAGTGCCTGAAATGAAGGTAAGTAAGGAAAGGGAGGGGCTTGGCCATGAAAGAGGACTGGGACTTCTTTAGGCCGCACCTAAAGAAGTTATACTGAGGTTGCAATTTTTTTCTTTCACGTTTGAAAAATGTGTGCTTCTCTAAGTCAGATGCTGTGAAGGGAGGCGGTCAATATGTTTCAAAGAACAAGCATTGCAGGCTGAAAGTCATTTCTCCCTGGCTTTTTAACAACCAAGAAAGGAATGAATTTTTTTGGTGTGAGTGTGTGTGTGTGTGTGTGTGTGTGTGTGTGTGAGAGAGAGAGAGAGAGAGAGAGAGAGAGAGAGAGGTGTGGGGGGAGACATAGAGACAGACAGATACACACAGAGACAGAGACACAGAGAGAGACAGAGACAGACATACAGGCAGACACACAGACAGACAGACAGACACACACACACACACACACACAGAGGTATTTGGCTTTCTTCCACAGCTCGCTATAAGTGTGCTTCTTTCCCTATGAGTCTAATGTACCAAAGGAGATAGAAAGGGGAACAATATAGGGACTCCTTCCTTGTGGCAGTGGTCACTTACTCTAAGCGACATCCAAGGCCACTGTCTTCGGTCTTCTTCACTTTCTAGCTCTACAGACAGAGGGTGCTCACGGAAGACGTTAACGCCTTGCTTGTTGCCTTTGTTCCCTGCAAAACCTTCAACATGATATAGCCAAAGGACTCAGTTCTAATGAGAGAGACTATGAGACAGAAAGGACTTTAAGAGGCAGTAATGTGAACTCCTTGTTTGTTTTGGCACTAACCTAATGGCCTGTGTTTGAATCACATCTGCAAGTTTGGTTGCTGAATTTTTATGTCTTCACTAGTTAAAGAGGATCATTGTGGGAATGACTTCCCTCAATGCAAATTAGTTCTGATAAATATTCATCATCATCCTCATCATCATCAACTACTACCTATAATTACTATCATTTTTTTTTGTAAAAAAGCATCATTATGCCAATGAAAGATTTTTTTCCAATTCTTTAAGACCTTCCTGAACAGAAGAGAGTAACAGTTTCATATACCACGGCCATAGGAATAAGGCTTTTTGATAAGCAGGCAGCCATCTTTCATCTCTCAAGAACCACCTTTAAGGGGCTGGAGAGATGGCTCAGTGGTTAAGAGCACTGACTGCTCTTCCGAAGGTCCTGAGTTCAAATCCCAGCAACCACATGGTGGCTCAAAACCATTGGTACTGAGATCTGATGCCCTCTTCTGGGGTGTCTGAAGACAGCTACAGTGCACTTACATATAATAAATAAGTCTTAAAAAAAAAGAACCATCTTTAACCCAAGTTAATCAGCTGCAACCCCAAAGAATTGGATCACATTACTATGTACTAGTACCCAAAAAAGAAACATTTTCTGTGTTTAGTGAACAAGCATACAGTCTGGGTATGGAGGAAACTCTCGGTTAAGATTCTAGTACAATCCGAATGAGTGAATTTGCTCTGAGATAAGCTAGCCAATACCTACCCTTTCACTAGTACAGTATATATATGTTGGCCACCAAAAGAAACATATTTTACCCAAATATTTGTTTTGATTTACATTTTATAGAAGGCACAGGTATTAACAATTTAAATTGAAGAGAGAGAGAGAATTTAAGAAGGGCTACATGGGAGGGTTGGGAGAGAGGAAAGGAAAGAAAGAATGGTGTAATTATATCATCATTTCAAAAATAAAAGTTTTTTTTTAGAAAAAAAATTGAGGCAGTCTCACTGTCCTGAATCTCACTATGTAGACAAAGTTGGCCCTGGTGTCACAGAGATCCAACTGCCTCTGCCTCCAAGTCCTCAGATTAAAGATGAGAACCACCACAACTGAAAATTACGTACTTTAATGTCAGTCTGTCTTGTGACTGTCACATCCTTATTCCTTAAGTTCTCAAGATCCTCACAACCCACTTGAAATGTCCAAATGTACAACTTGTTTCTCAGTTGGCTCCTGAATCGATGTCCTCAGGTCCTTAATGTCCTTTCCCAGGGAAGATCTCCTTGGCTGGTTATCCAAGTCAAAGTGGTCAGCCCAGAAAATAGCCACAATAGATTCATCAGGTATTTATGTATCTGTGCATGTCAATTGGAGAGGAGGGTCAGGAACGGGACCTCTGAGCGTTTTGAGGGAGGAAAGAGGCAATGGAGCTGGAGAGCAGAAAGGGAGGGTCAAGTGATGTAAAAATATTTTAATTAAAATTGTAAAACAAACGGAAACAAAAACCCTGGCAATTTGGACATTAGATTCTCAGAGCAAATATTCCAAGAAAAGCAGGCAGAGTTACTTGGCCTCTGATGATCTTCTCCTGGAAGTTACAGAGCATGTCATCTGCCCAGTTCTCTTTCTGATATGTAAATCATGGAGGTTAGCTCAGGTTCAAGAGGACAGAGGAGTTCCACGTCTTCATCAGATATTACCAAAGATGGATTGCAGAATATGTGCTGAAATGCTCAAGTTTGTGACCATGACTGAGAACTTTAACCTGTTTGTAAGATGGGGCAGAAATGAATGAGATGTCAGTAATTAATAGCCCCATAATGCTATTGCAACTGTCCTAAGTTGTCAAAACAACACTTAGACCTCCTCCCATGACACACTGCATGTGTGTGTGTGTGTGTGTGTGTGTGTAAGAAGACACAGGCACTAACAATTTAAATCTCAGATACAATGGTTGTAAAAGGACGCCTGTCTATATTGGGAGAGGGGAAAAATCCAGTTGTCCCATTCAAACTATTAATATACTGAATTTATGTAAGGTGTAGCCAGAACAAGTGCTAACTGATACATTGGCCAATAACCTCAAGTTTTAGCCTATGAATAGCTTACCATGTACAAGATCAGCTAAAACATTAGCTAAACCAGGAAAATAAATGCAAATGAACAGGCAAAATTCAACACCAAATCCACTGCAGTCCTTAGGTTAATAGCATTCACTTTTGCACCACTATTGATTCAATTTATTTTTTATCCCAGATATTTATCTTAGCGGTAAGCAATAACCTCTTGGCTGGAATGGTCAGGTGGTGTTTCCCGTCCAGCGTGTTGCTGCTGGTGTGTACCGGCACGTTCTGATCCAGTTTTTGGAGCAGAAACAATCTAAACTTGTATGGAGAAAGCCTTCATGGGTTTTTGTTGGCATAAGAGAAGTCTAATTACACACATCCAAATACACAGGGGAGAAATGGAAGGCTTTTCCCCATTGACTTGGGAAAGTCAGTGGTTTTGACCTACAGTGCTTGAATGAAAAGATCCAGGCTAATTATGGGATTGTATGTTTAAACAGTTATTTCTTTACAGACTACTCGTAGCACAGTTATGAATTTAATTTTCATTTGGTTCTGAGCTTTCTATGGACTTTCTATGTTGAGACTTTTCAATCCAGTGAAGTCCATACACATTAATCAGGAATAGCTTCATGCATTCTGCACGCCTGCATTCTGACCTACAATCTAAAGATCACTTTGGGCCTATTCTTGGTTTATTTTATATGCGCTTTACCTCTGGTTATAAGGATAACACAATTCTTTGTTTAAAACTCTCTGTTTATCACGTTTGCTCTGAAGGCTCCATAGGTCTCACCACCTGCAATTCTGTTTGATAAACAGAATTTAAACAGATAAACAGTTTAAAAATGGATGGTTTTTCAGTATTTTGCAGAGCAAGTACATACAGCTTGAATGAATGGCCAATTAGGTCTATTTACAGTCCTGGGTGTTATTTAAACTTGCTAAAGCAGATCTAGTTGGCCCCTTTTACAGTGATGTTGTATATAATATTATTGCTCTAATGAGGAAACAGATGGCATGGGTGGAGCCACATACTATATCTAAAATGCTGTTGTGTTTGGGATGGGATATTAAGGTGGAGAAAGAAGTCAAGGCTATCTCTGACCATGATCAAAGGAGAAGAAATGTGAACTTTACCTTCACACTGGGAGCTGTTCTTCACACTTCTCCACTTATGTGTAGAAAACCAAAACTGAAGAAAATAACATTAAAAATGGAATTCTGTTCCCTCCCCTCTTTTCTGCTGTTCTTCCATCTGTCCCTCTTTCTCTTCACTTCCTCCCTGCCTTCCTCCTCCTTCTCTCCCTCCTCCTCCCTGCCTTCCTCCTCCTTCTCTCCCTCCTCCTCCCTCCCCTCCTCTCCCTTTTATTCTCTCTTTACTCCTCCTCCCTCCCCTCCTCACTCCTTCCCCTTCTCTTCTCCTCTTTCCCCTCCTCTGGTCCTTCTCTCCATCCAACCCTAGGCTCCTGTCATCCTTCTATATTTCCTCCTCCAATACTTTTCTCTCCTCCTTCTCTCCCATTCCCTTCCTCCTCTTCCTTCCCACTTCCCCTTCCTAGCTTCTTCTCCATCCCCTCTCCTCCCTCCTCTCCTCTTTCTTTTCCTGTATCTCAGCTTTCCTCCTACCCTGCCTATCCTGTCCCCCATCTTGTAATTCTTATATTACACTATTTTCTTACCTCCTCTCCTCTTCCATCCTCTCCTCTCCCTTCCCCTGCCCTCCTCTTTTTTCCTGTTCCCTCTCCTCCTTTCCCCTCTTCTCCCCTCCTCCTCTCCCTCTTCTTCCCCTTTCCTTCCCTTCCCCTTCTTCCATTATACACCTTCTTCTTTCTCACCTTTTTTCCTCTTCCTCCCTTGTTCTTCTGTTTTCACTGATCAAAATTTAAGGAAAATATAATCTATGTTTATGTTAAAAACTATTAATTGGTGATGTTTTAGCATATGACACAATTAATCAACTCTAGTTTCCATTTATTATATTTTCATTTAAAAATATAAGGCAGACTATTTCACAGTGAATAGTTAGATCATCAGAATTGCGTCAATTAGAAAGAAAAAGTTGTCTCCTCCCAGTGTCTATACATATCTACTTATGTGTAGCTCACAGAGATGCACACCAGGAGGGACGTGGTTATCTGAGGGAGAAATTGGGAGGGAATTGAAAGGCTATTCTTTATCTGGAAATGGTGCAGAGTCAGGCAGTCGTGGTCTGTACAGATGAGATTAATGTGACTTTGAATAAGACAAAGAAAACCAAAAGAGGAGGTGCCCATAATCTGTCAATCATACACAGGAACACAAAGGGAGATTTGACATGTCACTGAGAACTCTTGGGAAAGCATCGAGCTATGGTTTTTCGTTTCTCAGTGTTCTTGGGCTTAGTTCTTGTGTTTGCGATACAGGCACCCAAGTTAGAGAAACCACACACAAATGTAGTCAGTTGTAACTAACTGGGAAGGGCATCTGTGCTTGACTTAGGCCATTTCTTTTTCTCTTCTTTCTTATCTCACAATATTTCCAACTAATAAAACCTTACATTTCTAAGGGATGAGAATCTTACTCTTGTGAAGGGATCATACGATAGGTCCTCCAGTCTCTCCCCACCCCTGAGCAGGTTAAATGAATACTCAGAAAAACCCAAGCATTAAAAGGCAGGAGAAGGTATTGAGGGGAGCCCCTGGGTGATAACACTGCCTGTGGCCAAGACCAGCACTTTCCAAGTTTAAACTTCATCACTGAAGTTTTTTCCCACAAAAATCAAAGTTTGGCTATATCTGTGGGTTTAGATGACTGAAAGGTGTAATTGCTACTGCATTTATATTTCATAATTTATGTAGACCCATCTAATCATGCTGAAAGTTATTACTTTTTAGTTAGAAAGAGACTATTATAGTTTTTAGTTTATAGTTATAAGACTTGTAAAGCTAAGAAATATCCCCAGCCAGAAGGCCTGTGACTTAATTAGGTAATATGGTCATGTTAACATACAACAATCATGATCCCAATTCTAAATGAACATATTTGTCTGATTTATATTTGTAGATAACTGGGTACATAGCTATCAATTTATATGGATATATATAGAGATAGCTACAAAGATGTAGTTGACAAAGATGGTTGCTGACAGAAAATGGATACATCAAGTAAGAGGAGATACTTTGTCTGTTTTTTTTTCTATATTTGCATTACTGTTGGGCTTTTTTTTTATTCCTTTGAATAATTTTTATCTCAGATTCATTTCAGGGTCACTTTGCTATAGCATGATTTAAAAATATTAGCCAAGAGTTTAGCAGTGAATTAGTTCAACCACTTTGGTTCTTGGCGGTCCTGCCTACTGAAACTGCCCAAGACCTCTCTGGATTTGCAAATCACACACACACACACACACACACACACACACACCAACTAATTTTGATATGCCTTGATTAGCTCAATTGCTAGGCACTTCTAAAATTCCCTGCTACTAGCAAATACTCCCCTCTGATATTCATGAATTAACATCTTTTAAAATTTATATTTCATCTCTGCTCCCCCTGACCCCATCGGGGAAGTGGCCCCCTGGACCACTTTCCGGGATTCTTACATGCGGTGCGTCTTTAAGTTTCATCTTTCTGTTTCCCTGTCATTGTGATTCTCTGTCTCACCCCTCATCTTCAGTCCCTTGCCCACACAATCTAAAAGTCCAGCCACATCTCCCATTTCCCTGCCCAGCCATTGGCTGTAAGGCAATTCTTTATTATCAGTCGAAACCACCTGGGGGCAGAGACCCTCAGGTCTGGAAGAGTGGCTTTTGGGAGCCAAAATAAGACAAAACATTAGAACCAATTCCTAACACAACAGTTCTTTGAAATAAATATTCAAGAGATTGCTGTAGATATTAATATTCATCTTCTATTAATTACTTCACAAAATCTTTACACTTATTATTATGATCAGACTTTTGAAAGTACCTAACAGATTTTGAATATATTTATTCTATTTAACACTAATAATTGTAGTGAAGATTATCAGTATTCTTTTAACAGAAAGTCAGTTATTCAGTGAGTTAAATTATTTGCCTAGAACCCCAAGTTAACATATGAGAGGATATCAGTGGAACTCTATAATGAATGTGGAAAAAGTCTTAGACACAGTTTCAAAGAAAACAGGTGAAGATCCATAGAAAGAGCAGTGATATCACCTGTGTCTTTTCATCCAACCATGTGACAAAGGTATTTAGTAATTTTTTTAAACATTTTTTTATTACGTATTTTCCTCAATTACATTTCCAATGCTATCCCAAAAGTCCCCCATACCCTCCCCCCACTCCCCTACCCACCTACTCCCACTTTTTGGCCCTGGCGTTCCCCTGTACTGGGGCATATAAAGTTTGTGTGTCCAATGGGCCTCTCTTTCCAGTGATGGCCGACTAGGCCATCTTTTGATACATATGCAGCTAGAGTCAAGAGCTCCGGGGTACTGGTTAGTTCATAATGTTGTTCCACCTATAGGGTTGCAGATCCCTTTAGCTCCTTGGGTATTTTTTCTAGATCCTCCATTGGGGGCCCTGCGATCCATCCAATAGCTGACTGTGAGCATCCACTTCTGTGTTTGCTAGGCCCCCAGAAAAGTCTCACAAGAGACAGCTCTATCAGGGTCCTTTCAGCAAACGCTTGCTAGTGTATGCATGGTGTCATCGTTTGGAGGCTGATTATGGGATGGATCCCTCCAGGGTATTTAGTAATGTTAAATGAGCAAAGTGCACGGTACTATGACCTCAAATTATGAACAATATAAAAACAGAAATGCCATCCTATATTCCAGGAAGGTGACACTCTCATCTGTATCATGTTAATTTGGAACGTGAACTTGTTATCAAGTCATCAGTACTGAGGAAATAAGAAGAGTGAGGCATTTCTCTTTTGTAAGAGGAAATGAGCCCAGAGTTCAGATCCTTGGAGCTCATACAGTCAGGTGCAGCATCCTACATCTGCAACCCCAGGGCACTTACAGTGAGTTGAGAATAAAAGCAGAGACAGGCAAATCCTTGGAAACTGTTTGACCAGCTAGCCTGGAGTACGCACCCACAACAAATAAGATACCCTGTCTCAATCAAGGAGGAAGGTGAGGGACAGATATCAGACTTCCACATATGCAATATGGTATTTACATGTCTGCATCCAAACACACAAATATGCGTACGTGACATATAGATACCAGGCACATATCATACATACACCTAAAAGAGAAAATAACTTGTATTTTGAAATACATGATAAGAAACACTTGTTTTTTAAAAAATTAATTTATTTTTTTCACTCCATATTCCATTCCCTGTCCCCCCATCCACCCTCTGTCTACTCTGCATCCCACACCTCCTCCCCACCCCCCTGTTTCCACATGGATGTCCCCACCCCCACCCCACCTGATCTCTAAACTCCCTGGGGCCTCCAGTCTCTTGAGGGTTAGTTAAGTGCATCTTATCTGAATGAACACAGAACCACAAGTCCTCTACTGTATGTGTGCTGGGGGCCTCATATCAGCTGGTGTATGCTGTCTGTTTGGTGATCCAGTGTTTGAGAGATCTCAGAGGTCCAGATTAATTGACACTGCTGGTCCTCCAACAGGATCGCCATTCTCCTCAGCTTTTCTCAGCCTTCCCTAATTCAACAACAGGGGTCAGCTGCTTCTGTCCATTGGTAGGGTACAAATATCTGCATCTGATTCTTTCAGCTGCTTGTTGGTTCTTTCAGAGGGCAGGAAGGCTGGTTTGTAAAAATGATAGCATTGCTGGTATTTAATTACTAATTACTTAATATCAAAACAGAATACTAATCACAAAATATGAGGAGCAAAACCAATCTTCCTTTGATTCCATGAGTATTTCAGGCCAACAGAGTTCATTTTGGAGAACTCTTCACTGGTCCCGAAGAAGTTATGTCATGATAGCTGAAGATCTGTGATATAACCATACTTGCAAGCGTATAAATTAGTCTGCCACCCAAGCTTGTTTTGGACTGCAGTTTCTTCCAAAGAGAAACATTTCCAGAGTGCAGGAATGGGGGAGGGGATAAGGATGAGTGGATTAGGGATGCTCCTGATGTGCTGTGCTAAAAGTCCTCAAGGGCAACTCCCCAGCGGTAGGAGTAAAGAATGGAACCACCAGGGGATGGAGAGCAGTGGAGAGACGATCTCTCCTACCTCTGGAGATGCCTGAGGACCTGACAGAGTTCCGGGGCTGAAGGTTTTGTGACCCATCACCTGCTCCAGTGGGCTCTATGCTAAAGCAGCTGCTTTTGAGTCATCTTAGGTTTGGTGAGTTAGAATCTAATAAAGGTTCACTGGCTCGCTAAGTGTGAACTTTGGTGCTTTCATCAGTTGTGGGTTCTCTTGTTTTGGGGTGAGAAGGATTGTGTGTGTGTGTGTGTGTGTGCACGTGTCTTTCATCTCCTCTCATTATTCATTACTCTCTCATTATCCCCCTCCCTACTTCCTTGGGACCATTTATTTGTCCTGTCAAGCCTTCACCTATTTCATGTTTTTTTTTTTTTTAATGACCCACTAAGTTGTATGCACGAGCACAGGTCATAGATGAGGACAATTGACTGGAGCATGCACAAATTACCTGTGACTTACCCACTGAAGAGTAATGTCTCCTCCTTCCCAGGTTTTACTGATTATTATTCTTTTCTTAAATCATATGCTAATAGTGTATTTAGCAAGCAACATTTACATTCTCTTTCTTCATTAATTAAGCCACTTACTATGAGGAGTCAAATTGTTGTATTTGGTAATATGAAATTTAATTTCACTTGATGATTTGATAAAACATAGACTCTCAGGTTTGCGTGTCTTTACTGTGGAGCTGACATTTGACTATTGGCTGTTTGTTTTTGTTTTCATTTTGCTGTGGATTGCATGTCGAATTCATGGCCAAAACAGCTGGAAGAATGAATAGAGACAGATCTCCTGATTCCAGTTTAGCAGTAATTAGGAAGGGGATGCCCACTTTCCAAGCTATCAGTCTATCTGACTGTCATTCTGTCTATTGTGGGAATATATGTATGTATGTGTGTATGTATGTATGTATGTATGTATGTATGTGTGTGTGTGTATGTATGTGTGTTTGTGTGTATGTGTGTATGTATGTGTGTTTGTATGTATGTGTGTATGTATGAATGTATGTATGTATGTGTTATGTATCTACTTCACTCATTTCATATTATGTATTTGTTTTACAAAACAAGCATGCTTCCTTTAGTAATAAAAAGGTTTTATATTCCAGCTTGATCAACAGATGATCCCGCCCCCCCCTTCTAAATTGAAAATAGACAGTTCTCTCATAAAATACAACCCATCACAGTTTCCCTTTTCCTCCTTCCCTACCCTTTACCCAAGAACTACACTCCCTCTGTTTCCTTTTCAGAAAAGAGAATGCCCCCAAGAGATGACTGCCAAACTGGACAAAACCCTCATATTGAGGTTGGACAAGGAAACCCAATAGGCAAAAGAGTCAGAGATATACCCACTCCAATTGTTAGGAGTCCCACAAAACAACAACCCATAACATACATACATACATTCATATATACATTCATACATACATACATACATACATATTTTAAACATACACACACATATATATACATATACATAAATATGTATATATTATAACAACATATCATATACCAGGTACAGACTGCTATATATATATATGCTATGGGTCTTTGTACCATCGCCCATCAGACACCAGAGCAAGCCTCTCTGATGATGACTAGGCACAACACCAAGGCACCAGTCTATGAGTATAGCAGAACATCATTAGAAATCATATATACTTATGGGGCTCCATTGCTGAGGGTCTCCTCTCCACAGCTCATTGAACATAAAATGTTTAAGATGCTGAGGGCTTGGCGCTTTCAGCCCCCTGTTCCAGTCTCTTTGTTGTGAGAAGGCACTCTGCAGGCTATGGACAAAGGAATTTGGACACCAACACAGCTACAAATCCTTTTGCCTGCAAGCTTCCCTCCCTGGAAGATGTGCTGGGGCCATGATAATGCAGAACTCATGGAAGTGGCCAACCAGTTTGGTTTAACTTGAGACCCACATTTCATTTCTTATCAGAGCTCATGTGATGTTGCTTTGCCAGTCTGAACTGCACAGTTGAGATATAACACAATTATGGTGTTATCATGAATCATTCTGATCCTGATACTGAATTCAGGATAACAGTCTTCATATTCAATGGCCAGCTCACACCGTACTTTTACCTAAGTAGTAGTTTTTTCCTTTCCGTCTGATAAATTATTTTACTAACAAGGTCGTTTGTTTTGTGTAGTTCCAAATCAGTACCAGATCCACACCCACATATTAGAGCAACTCCAAGGAAACAGCGAGAAAATGGGAGTGTGAACCCACATGGCAAGACGCTAAATCAGGCAGAGTTAATGGTAGTTACTTTTAATCACCTAGACTTTCAAGACCCTTCCTGAAAAATACAAGTTCCAAGTGTGACAGCTCACCGTTGGGAATTGAGGGCTGTTATGATCCAAGCGTTGTGGGGGAAGCTGTGCTTTCCTTCTGGCGGAACATTTTTAATTAGGAAAAAAAATTAAATTTCTGAAATTATTCTATTTTTTTTTCTGTGATACTTTTTACTAACCAGGTTCATATTCTGTTGTTGTTGTGATCTTCTTAAGTTATATGACATGATTCCTTGAGTCAGTGTGCAACAATCCATTTCCAAGACACTCAGTTCCCCTCCTCTCCCATTAAGTTGGTAGTCCATTGGTTTGTGTCACTGTGCGGATATCATGGGTTTAGTAGCATAGGCAGAAGTGTGTGTGTGTGTGTGTGTGTGTGCGTGTGCGTGTGCATGTGCGTGTGTGTGTGTGTGTGTGTGTGTGTGTGTGTGGTGTGACAACTGTCCATTTCCCACTAGTTGAGACTTCACTTATGTAGGGTGGATTCAGGGTAGGCGGATTTTGGCAGACTTTCCTCTAAAGAAAACATGGCAGGATTCGAGGAGTGCCTGCCTCTCACAAGGCCCCGATTGTGTGAGAAGGCCAGGAAAGAAACAAATGCACTTTAATTGCGTCGGATGCTTGGTGACTGGTTTGCAAAGCTTTTATTTGTTTTTAGAAGTGCTGCAGTGGTACTAAATTTTGTGTGTGTTCAGGGAGATGCAGAGGAAAGTTTCAGTAGGACTTAGAAGCTGGTGCAATTACCGGGTCCCTTGTCAAACTAATAAACTAATAGAAGGCTTAAATAAAACCAGGAAACCCATGGGTTGGGAGACCTCAAAGAACGAGAGTAGAACCGAATCTTCAGACATTTTCTCTACAGCTGTATTAAAGAGGTGAATGATGCCATAGAAGATAGATTACAGATTTCAACCTTCCAAAGATTATCTTTGCCTCTGATGAAGACAGTCCTTGGTTTTTGGCATCCATGAATTCTTCAGTGTTTTATTCAGGCCATGGTGGTCTCCAGGAAACCTCCTTCATATCAAGAGAAAAGGCTTATGTTCTCAAAACCTGTGAGCACCACACTGTGAAGAAAGCAGTCACTTTAGAGCTCTGTCCCTGGGGGCTGGGGAGATGGGTCAGCTTTCTACATAAGCACGAGGATTGAGTTCAAATGCTCAACACTGGGTAAAAAGCAAGGCATGGCCACATGTGCCTAGAATGCCAGCACTGTAAAGCTGTGGCCTTGGTGGCTCCCAGCCTAGCTCTAGGATCATTGTTTCAAAGGGAATAGGCTGTACATAATTGTACAGGACACTCAACATCTCTTGCCTCTGGACATGTGTACATTAATACTATATGTATTTGGTCTTCTTGGCTGAAGACTTGTGTTGCATATGTGAAAGCCCTTCAATAGACATACTCTGCCTTGCTTGATGTATGTGGTATGTCCTCTCTCATACCTGCTACCATGCCTATTATTGTGTTATCTGGTAAGAAACACAATATTCAAGAGGTCATGTCTTTGTGGCTTCACAGGGGAAACTTGTGGTAGAGAAGATAACAGCTGAGCATTTCAGATCTTCTTGGTAAGCACCACCATGCCGGCTACAAGGCTTATGTGTTTCCAGACAATACCTTCCAGGGTTTTCCATATAGCTCTCACTAAGGTTTACTGCTAGACAAAGAATTCCATCTGAAAATATCAATGGCTCTTAATACCCAGCAGGGAATACACTACCAAGAAAAACATTGGGATCTACCATTAAAATGGAAAAGGCAAGAACTGAAATGGGCAGCTTTGGAAACATGAATGGAGAAATATTAAAAACTAATTAGATGAAAAGATGGTTTGATAATTGACGACTGTACTTCCATGGGATGGAAATGTCCATTGAAATTGGAGCTACCAAAGAGGTTATATGTTGGTCTCGGCATGTGCAGGAGAGAACTCACACTACACACACACACACACACAGAGCTTTATCTGTCTTGGCACTAACCAGAGCTACATTCGTGAGTTTCATGAGACGCTCGCTCTTTGGTGACAATGAGTACAACCTTCACAGCTCTGATTGGAGATAGCTGATACAATGAATACCATCCGGGCAGAACCTAGGCCCAAATGCTTTGTTTGGGTGCTGCCTTCTGGTGTGATAATATATTGGTGGTTCTTGTGACAGTTTCAGGAATGGCCTTTTCTCAAAGCTGTATGGTACACCATTGTCAATGTTGGAAGCTTCTATCCTATAGCCATGTGTGTCGTCACTGAGAAGTCTCTAAACATGAGCATCACTTGGACCGTGACTTTGTGTTCTCAATGGAATCTTCTACCTTCTATTGTGTCTTGGAACGCTCTGCTCTGTGGCAATGGATGAGGAGCTAAGAGGATGAGGAGAGACCTGGGCGGGTAGGATGGCTCAGCAGGTAAATGGACTTGCAACTAAGATTTATCACTTGAGCCTGATCCCCAGATCCCAGAAGCTGAAAAGAGAGAAATGAGTCCCTCAGGCTGTCTGCTGATTTTCATGCATATACCATGATCCTTATGCACAAGCCCCCTGCCATTGTGTTCACATACATATGGAAATAGACACATGCAAAAAAAAATACAATGTAGTAGTTTAAAAACTGTATGAGAGAGTACTTTTTCGGAATAGGATTTTCTCTCTGGCACAGAATTACTTAGTCTTATTTAACATTCTTGTTGTTGTTGTTGTTTGTTTTTGTTTTGTTGTTGTTGTTTTTGTTGTTGTTGTGATGATGTCTATTGTTGAGAAATATTTGTTTTAGCAATGAAGAAACAATGATTTTAACCATTTCAAAGTACAAAGAATCACTACACTTGAAATCATGCACCTTCTGGCTGGGTTAAAAACAAAATAAAAGATACAATAAAATAAAAGAGTTTGTACAAAGGAATTAAAAAAAAAAAAAGACCACTAGTCTGCGACAGCAGTGCAGTCAGTAAAATGCTTTCTGTGGTGGCATGAAGACCAGAGTTCAATCCCCTTTATCCATGTAAATAGCCAGCTATGGTGGTGCACCTGTAATCCCAGTGCTGGAGAAGCAGAGATGGGCAGATCTCTGTAGCTGGACAGACACCCAGTGTATTCTAACCAGGGAGTTTCAGATCCTCTTGGAAAACCCTGTCTCTGAAGCAAAAGAAGTTGTACTGGCTGGTTTTTCATGTCAACTTGACACAGCTGGAGTTATCACAGAGAAAGGAGCTTCAGTTGAGGAAATGCTTCCATGAGATCCAACTGTAAGGCATTTTTCTCAATTAGTGATCAAGGGGGAAAGGCCCCTTGTGGGTGGGACCATCTCTGGGCTGGTAGTCTTGGTTCTATAAGAGAGCAGGCTGAGCAAGCCAGGGGAAGCAAGCCAGTAAAGAGCATCCCTTCATGGCCTCTGCATCAGCTCCTGCTTCCTGACCTGCTTGAGTTCCAGTCCTGACTTCCTTTGGTGATGAACAGCAGCATGGAAGTGTAAGCTGAATAAACCCTTTCCTCCCCAACTTGCTTCTTGGTCATGATGTTTGTGCAGGAATAGAAACCCTGACTGAGAAGTCAATGGCTCCTAAGGAGTAACACCTGAGATTGACCTCTGAATTCCATATGTACATGTGCAAGTACATAGGAACATGCCCATATGCATAATTTTTATAATGTAAAATGTTGATAGTATAATATAATCACATCATTTCTACTTCCCGTTCCTCCTTCCAACATGTTCCATGTACTTCCCTTACTCTCTCTATAAGTCAAAGCCTGTTTTTCTTTAATAGCTATCACATACATGTGTTAATGTATGTGTATATATATGTTCAGTGTGTATAGATATACAAATTGCTCAGTTCTTATCATATTACTTGTATATGTATATTTTGAAAGAAAAATATCACATGCTCTCTGTCATCTGCTGTTCCTCATTCCAAGTCTTCCTATGTGAGTATGTAATCTGAACTAACTGCCAAAATCTGCAAAGTAAAAGGGGGCAATTTGGGGGCAGGAAGGAGCAGCAGAGAGAATAGCAAATAGTGGGGAATGGGGTACTTTAGTTAGGGGGTGATGTGGAGAGGAATACAGAAGGAAGAAGGAGGGTTATTTTAAAAAGCAAGGATGCCCAAATATATAATAATCACATTATTATCCAAATATCTAAAAAAATTCTATAATACATATGTCTGTGTATACATAAATATATATGCATGTATATATACATACACACATGTATAGACACATTAATGCATTTATATTCACATACATGTATACATGCAAACATACATACATACATACATACATACATACATACAAAGTTTAGATGCAAAATTTTCATCTGGGCTGATAATCCTTCCTTAAGAGCCATAGAATACCTAATAAAAATCCCATTGTCAGATTTTGAATAGTTTGTTAGTTGTCTGAGAGACCTAAACTTTCCAGCCACCTGTACTTTCTTCGGTTACCTCCCAGATGTGGAAGGTTAAGTCACTATTGCTTGTGATAACACATACTTTTGATACAGGACCCAGAGGATCTGTTATCGGTGTGACTTGAATTTTTCCTCCCTGACCACACAATTAAAAGTACATGTTATGTCTCTCAAGATAATATATGAGAAAGCCTTAGGAACAAAAAAATTGAGACCATGATTAGGAGACTATTAGTGAAGTCTTTTGCACAGCAGCCATTCTGGCTTAGAGACAGGAGGAACATATGATCTTGCCTGGTCATGCTTTGGTTTTTCCCTGACAAGAAGCAAACGATTGAGTTAGTAAACAGCATGGAATAATTTATAAGTTTGAAATGTGTAGTCTCCCCTCTCCTAGCCTGAAACCTGCTTGCTCAGGGGTGGAGCTTCCCGCTTAATCGTTTTGCCACGCCCACTGCTAGAACCTGCCTCTTTGTTGCTTTGTATTAGTTCCTTCCTCATCTCACACAGCCCAGCCCTTCTTCTCTTCCAGGTTTCCAAAGTGCCTTTCCAGGCTAAAACCCAAACCTGTAATCTGCTGGCCAGACACAACAGAAATGTAGATCCCGGACAAAAGTCTCTGAAACTCTGGGGGACAATGAGGAATAATAGAAAAGTTTTTATCCTTGCCTGGTGAATTGGTGAACGGTTGAGTACACGATAACCAATTATAAATATTGTTGCCCTCACTTACTACAGAATTATATTCAACCTTTTGTAGAGACTTTCTAATTCTATGTTACATGAAGCAAATCGGATGTTCTCCTTTTCTTGCAGGCAGGACAAGGCAGGCTAAGACAGCGGGCCCAGCTAGCGAATCTATTCCGTAGTATACTGAATCTAGTTTTTGCCAAAGTTGTAAGTGAAAATATCTCTCATGAGAAACATACACTCAGTTTTCCCCTCTAAGTTGCTTACAATACCATACATCATTAAAGAAAAGGAATTAAAAATCTAATTTCCTTTCCCTAACGATTGGAAAGCTTGGCGAGATTTGGAGTTCTTCAAGTATCTTGAATTATTTCTCACATATTTTGGGTTCAACAAAATCCAAAATGTATGTTGCTCTGAGCACTTTTTGGATGAACATCGACACTCTTGTGGAATCTAGAGGAAATGTAATCTTCCTGCCCCTGATTCATTTGCATCTAACTCATCAAAATATTTTTCTAGGAGCCTATTGATGTAGAAGCATTTTAAGACATTTTGTAAGTCTGCTTCCTCCTTTAAAATAGAAGACGACATTTCTCCATGGAGGAAGAAGACTGTGCTTCTTCAATGCAGAGGAAGCCCCACTACAAAATATTTGGGTATGGTTCCAAACTCCCAACTACAAAATTTCAGATAGGTTCTCATGTATGCTGTTTGTTCCTGTATTCTGTTCTCCAGGTCTGTTCCTTACCTCTTGACCAGGATGAACATAGAACTCCAGTGACTTGACTTAACCACAAGATGAGGCAGAAGGTTTAGAGCAGCCAGCTGATAGGTTTGTAACGTTAGTCTCATAACAAATGAATGAGTGATCCCCATTGAAGGGGATCTTCTTCTTTTTTGTTTTGTTTTTGTCTTACACTTCCCAGTGTAAAGCAGTTGTCCAAGGGCATTGCACTGCTACCACTGAGGATGTATTCCAGCTCTGGAAATCCCTCTTCCACAATCCTACACCGCACAAATTTCCTCAGAACTGGGTCTCAGTTACTGTGCAGTCAGGACTACTTGGCCTTATTTTTATTAACTTTGGTTATAGTCAAGGAAAAAGCATCAAACGTTTTCCATTTGGAGAGTGAAAATCTAAGTAATTTGGAAGGATGTAACACTATGGAATGAGAGGCTAATAAGATCTATGACACCATTGGCCTTAGAAGTTCAACAAAATAAGACATGGGATGATATACATATCTCTTCACATACTTATTAAATATTATGGTAAAAACACTAGAGTATTGTTCCAATACACAATGCATTATTATAAGCTTGAGCTATGTACACAATACTGAAACTTAAATGCATAATTCTGAGCTTTTCTGATAAGCCTGTCCTCTAATAAAATGGGCTCCCTGCCCCCAGAGTCTACAGCATCTTACAGTGTCAAAATGTATTCTTTCATTGGTTATGTAATCCCAGGGAGCTCTGGAGGTAATGGTTAGTTCATATTGTTCCTACTACATGGCTGCAGACCCATTCAGCTCCTTGGGTACTTTTTCTAGCTCCTTCATTGGGGGCCCTGTGCTCCGTCCAATGGATGACTGTGAGCATCCACTTCTGTTATTTGCTAGGCACTGGCAGAGCCTCACAGGAGACAGCTATATCAGGCTCCTGTCAGCAAAATCTTGTTGGCATCTGCAATAGTGTCTGGGTTTGGTGGTTGTTTATGGGATGGATCTCCAGGTAGGGCAGTCTCTGGATGGTCATTCCATCAGTCTCTGCTCCTAACTTTGTCTCTATAACTCCTTTCATGGATATTTTGTTTCCTCCTCTAAGAAGGATTGAAGTATCCACACTTTGGTTTTCCTTCTTCTTGAGTTTCATTTGTTTTACAAATTCTATCTTGGGTATTTTGATTTTCTGGGCTAATATCCACTTATCAGTGAGTGCAGATCATATGTGTTCTTTTGCTTCATATAAAGCAGAAGATGTCCTAGTCAGCCACCAATAGGAGGAGAAGCCCTTGGTCTTGTAAAGGTACTATGCCCCAGTATAGGGAAATGCCAGGGCCACAGGGCAGAGGGAGGGGATAGGGGATTTTCAGAGAGGAAACTAGGAAATGGGATAGCATTTGAAATGTAAATAAAGAAAATATCTAATAAAAAAAGAAAACAAGAAAGAAAGAGAAAAAAAATACAAAACAAAATGTAAAGGAAGCCAACACTGAAGATGCACCACATGCTGGTAGGAATTAGGGAAAAACACCTCCCTTTGATCAAAGGTGGAACAATTTGGTCAACAAAGTATATAATATGGTATTAAATTATATAACATGCTATGAACAACAGATTCCTAATTCTATATTGATACAAATAAATTATGGAATAAATAAATAATGAGAGGATAGAAAGTCTTTCTTCTTGAAGAATTCTAAATGCATTCTTCAGATACACAACCCCTCAATAATTTAATGGGAACTGGGCAGAAGAATTTTGGTACTATCCCTTCTAAGGAGAATAGGGTAGATAAAGGATATAAAGGAATCTTTATCATGAAGAAGCCGGAAAATCCCAATGTTAGCTAAATGATCACAATTAAACCTATAGCATAGACTATAAATCTATATTACAAGCTGTGCAAAAAAGGGACACTTTGTGTGTGATCTTCCTTGCTCAAACCAGAAGCCATAGGAACAACGCCAGGAAAATATTCTTCAAACTATACCTATATGCATAGTATATGTCCTTAAAACATCTATGTCATCCAAAAAAAAAAAAAGTCTGAGAGTGTGTCATATCCAAGAGGAGTCTAAAATGACACAAAGATTCAGTTTAATGTGGTTTCTGTTTGGGGTAGAATCCTGGGAGAGAATAGAACATCGATGAAACCAGAATAAAACTTAATCTTTCATTCATAGTAGTGGACAAGTGTTCCTACACAACATGACAAACCTTTCTTCTTAGTATAGAATGGTAGGTAGCCTTTGGAGAATTCAGTGCGGATGGAGTAGGTGTAGTTATAAACATTCATCTGATAATTTTTTTCCCTGCAAATCTAAACCTCCTCTAAAGCTAATATTTGAGAGGAAGTTAACGAGACAGGTGTGGAGAGTTTAACGACACAGTGGGACAAAAGAATATCTGATGTGGAGGAGCATACCAAGGAGACAAAAGTTCCAAGAATGAAGCAATGCTCACTTTCTGCTGTGCTGCTTCAGGAACTGAGCCAGGGTGCCTTCCCCAACCCCTAGCCTTTGATTCTCCTGAGAAGATTTTCTTCACATCAACCTACTTTAGTCTCCTCATACATCACAAATCAGCCCACCATCCCTTCAGAATGCTGCTACAGGGTCTCAAACCCAGAGCTTTGCTGGATGCTCAGCATCCTAATTACCCTGGCTTAAATTCTCATAGGTTGAAGCAATCCCTCAGCCCTGGCTTCTATTTTATTTTTGCATATCTTCTTGGCTTCTTAGGCCCAATTTTTATCTTCCTAACTAAACTATAATATTCGTAACCACAAAGAGAGCTTATAAAAATATTTTTATATCTCCCATGGTGCCTGCCATGCTTCTGGGCATACGGTGAATGATCAAGAAATACTTTTGGGGGGGGGATTTAATTGAATTAGCATCCAGGGAAAACAATTTAGAAAATAGTCTATAATTCATATCAAATGTTTGAAACTTTCTTAAAGAAATTTGTCGGGGGGGGGGAACTGCCTCAAAGATTAACCCTTCCTACCTAGATGTTTTCATGCATGTCAGAGCATGAAGAATTTTCCCAAATTTCCATGGGGATAGTAAAGTTACCATGCATTGATTACCCTCAGCCTAAGCGATTAAAAGGAGCTAGCAAAAGACACGCGGCTGAGAAATAATAGTATCGGGATAAAATTATAGGTGGATCAGATTCTAAAGCTATACCTTTCTGTTCTGTGTCCTTTCCTGTGTCCAACTGGGATGGGCACAAGCAATGTGTGGTAGCTCAGACTCATATGCACAGAGGCCCTCTGTGCTCACCAGCTGAGAACCTGCTGTTTACCCCTGATGTCTTTTGTTTTCTTCATCTTCTGTTGTTTTTCCAAAAAGGCTTTTATGTGGGGTATACTGATTCCATCCCGGGCTCATGGCTGCCATGGTTATATTCCCAGGGTCCTTCTAAATTTTTCCAATGGGTACAACAGTTTTCCAGCTATTCTGTCTACTTGGGCAATGTCTGCTTCCCCTGTAAAGAAGATCATTTTGTAGAGGATATATTTCTGGATATGCATGTCCACTTCTCTCTCTCTCTCTCTCTCTCTCTCTCTCTCTCTATATATATATATATATATATATATATATATATATATATATATATATTTGTGTGTGTGCATGTATGTCCAACTCAACTTCTAACACATTCTCTTCATCTTAGTGTTCAGCTCTGAGTATTCCCTGGATCTCCTGTTTTGGTGTGTGTGTGTGTGTGTGTGTAGGTACATATGCATATGTGACCATGGGTAGACCAGAAATCCAATTCTAGGGTCTTCCTCAGTTACTCTCCACCTTTTTTTTTTTTCAGATAGAGTCTCCTAATAGCGCCTATTATTCACTCTCTACAACTCACTTTGTAACTATTTTTTAATTTTAATTTGTGTGTGTGGGTATTTTCCTGCAAGCATATGAATGTACACAGTATTGTGTGCTTTGTTCTGGCAGAAGTTGAAAGAGAGGGTCAGAGTCCCTGGAACTGGAGGTACAGGAGGCCATGAGCTCCTCTGTAGGTGCTGAGAATAGAATCTGGTTTCTTTGAAAGAACATCTAGTGCTTTTAACTGCTGGGACATCCCTTCCATCCCATTGCATTTCTTCAGATTACTACGTTTGTAAGCCTATGGTCTAAGTAGGATGGACAATATTCCATTCTTAATTCTTTCATTGTTCTAGGAGGCATCAATTTGACATTTCCAGAGGCTTTTCAAGATAACTGATGATTCTTCAAAACCTAATCAGAAAGGGCACATTTAAAATCAGCTACAGTTTTTTTTTTGTTTGTTTGTTTTTTACATTGTCCTCTCCTGGACCTATTCCACTGATAGTTTCCAAGTCTAAAAAGATGGGAAGGGGCCAATTCGTCTTAGAACACTGTGGGGATTTGGGATCTCTGATGTTTTAAATGATATTCAAGGGTTCTTGAGTAAGGGAGAGCCTTACTTGGAAGATAATTTCATTGACATGTTTATTCAAGTAAGGAACAGGAGGATTCAGAGATGGAATAAAATCTGACCATGATTGTAAGTATAACCATTTGGTATTCCATTTAGCCCCAAATAAAATTCAAATTTGCAACACTTCATTTAGCAGAATATTAATCCCGTAAGACTGGAAAGGAGAGCTAGTGCGAACAAAACTTTGCAGGGTGGATCAAGTTAAAAACACACATGCAGCCACATCCTTGAGTATACCTAGGCATACACACAGGAAGGAATAGGAGGAGTTGTAACAGAAACCCCAAGCTCTCTGCCTGTAAGTTCATCTGCTTTTCCACCAGCAATCTGTTTGGTTAGAATGGAGAAGGGCACATTGCAATGAATAATTATTTAACATAATAATTATTCCATTTCTGCAGCACCACTCTTTTTAGAATAGAGCTGGGGGGGTGTGGAGAAGGGTGGGTGGGTGGAAGCTGAAAATATGTAAATTGGAACTGATTAGAGGATTAAGTTTCACTAAAGAAAATAAATAAAATCTGGACTAAAAACAGCTTGCAAATCCCTCTAAGCCAAGCCCTGTCTCTGAATTATGCCACCAGCGCATGTCGGTTGTGATAATTTTACTTCATTAGGCTCCAGATATAAATAGTCCTTTTTCCATGCACCACTTTGAGAAAGTGTGTACTGAAAACACAGGGGTTATTGATCCACTCAGCTGTTTGTTATTGGGTCTTTGGTCTTGCTTCATTGTTACACTGGAAACTTCCAAACACCTATATGGAGACGCCAGGGACCACTAACCTCTGTGGAGCCCATTTTGAAGCTGATCTGTCTACTGCTACACAAATGTTTAAAGAATAAAGTCATCAAGTACCCTACATAGTGAAATCTAAAACAGGTGTGCGTGTGTCTGTGTGCGTGTGTGTGTACATTGCATGTACAGAGTGCAGAAATATTAATAAGAAAACTTGTTTAAATAGCAGAGTTTGAGAGCATTTGTACAAGATCACATTATTCAGTAAGAATATATAAAATGAAAGTTATTTTTCTGCATGTTTAGGGATTCATATTCAAAAGATTTTTTTGTCCTTAAGTAAGGAGTTTTCATATTATTGATAGTTTTCCAGATAATATAAAGACCAGGCTTTTCAAATTAACTATTTTTTGTCCTCTCCCCAATTTGAAGAATAAATTTTTTATGGGAGTACCGTTAATCCTAATCTTAATGTTTTATGATAAAAATCCAATAATCAAATTCAGAAGACAATAAAAATATTTTAACAGCTTAATACTGGGCCTGGCAAATATTATATTGGTACTTCTATGGCTATTAAACTGAAATACTTTTTAAAATGTAAAATCTATTCTTAGCTTGCAAGCCTTGCGAAAACAGGTGGCATGATCAAGTTGGCTTTTGAGCCAGCTTGCCTACCTTGGCTTAACATATAGAAAGATACTATACATTATCACCTTTAATCAATTATTTTCAACTGAAATTTAAACACTGAGTTTGAGCACTGAATATGTTTGAGCTTTTGTCTAGCTTTTGTCTTTTAGTTTAGAAAATTTAGATTCGAAATATTTTTTTAAATGGAAAAACAAAAGAAATGGTTTTGCAAAGCCTACCTCTCATGTCATTGGGCATCTTTCCATATTATACAATCACTTGGCATCATTTGGGACTGACAAACACGCCTGACCATCTGCTATTGTCAGCAGTCTATGGGTGAATGAAGGCAAGAAGCTATAGATCAATACATGGATAAAATGTCTGTGCAGTGGGATGGAAGTACCAAGGCTTTTCTCTGCCTTTGACTCAAACATTTGCTTCAGTGGACTTTTTATTCATGAGCATCCATTTAAATGATCGTTTCAAGAAACCAATGTATGAGATCAAGTACAGTGATTCTGTACATTTTCTGGGTGTTCCTCAGTTTACCCAGTGTTGGTTTGGGAGGTTAAAATAGTCATTGTTCTCTGTATTTCCTGTCAAATGAATTTAAAAGAAACCAGCCCTAACTAGCTTCATGTGATATTTCTTTTGCCCATTATCACTAACTAGTTAAATTGGGAAAAGAATATTCTTGAGTGAGTTCTATACTAGAACACTCCAGACTATTAAGCCCCAAAGAGTACTAAATTACTCATGTTCAAGAAATTTATGCAGTGTGGGTACAGATCAGGAGATGATAGCTCATGAAGGAAAATAGTCAACTATACTATTCTCAGTGTGTACGGGAAGGTTGATCTGATCAACAGAAACTGGGGAATTTGCAGCTAGAGTTTCCTATTTTCAAAACAGGTAATATTAAGCAGCCATGGTATTCTGGTAGGACTTCTGGGAATTTATGTTTTTAAAGCTCTGTTATTAGATTAAATGTGTTATAGACACATATGCCTAATTATATAATACATATGGTAATCTGTGCATTTGCACATCTATGCACACGCCCACATTGATGTGATTGTTATGAATAACTGATATCAAAACTGTTATCTATTTATAAATTCAATGGCCAACCTGTCTTGGCTGATAGCAGCTCAAATACTAAATCCATTTGGAAGTACTTGACTATATTTCTAGTCAATAAAATGTACTGTTGAAACCTATCTGTTAATATGCCCAGGCTGTTCTAGGCACATTTAAAATTCTTCCAATATCTGAATCAAGTGCTAGATGTTGAAATTAAAATAAAGAAACTTAAATAAATATTAAAGCTTGACTCATTCTTCTCATCAGAAGCTTATAATATTTTGAGCTTTAGTGCTCTGCCTCCACCTGTAGTTAGTGTCTGTGAGTCCTGACAAGAGAGCTGAGGATAACTGCTTTTAATCCTCAGATGTGTTCCAGAATCTTCCTTTGTCATTCTTTTCCTGAGGATACAAAAAGGTCTTCTCATGCTGGATAGGGAACTAAGGACAGACCAAAGTAGTGATGCTGTTGATGTCAACTTGGAGATCAATGACCTCCCTGAGGCTTGTTAAGGGAGTATGGGTGGTTTGAAGGCAGCTGCATTAAGGAAGATCCCCCTCCTGGGAGTGGGTGATGACATACAGAAACTGCATCCCTGGGGCTCTAACTCCACACACAGGAAATTAGGTCAACAGGCTGGAGAATCTCCTCTTTCAAGCATTGTTTACTGCTGTTGCAAATACTATCAATACCATTTGTGGATTGCATGTGAGGGTCCCTTATCTCCACTTAGGAGTCTCTCTCCAGGATTGAAAGTTTCCCGTTAGAAGACTTTACAATGCACCACTGAAGGTTTCTAAACAAACATGCAGTAAGTGACAAAGGGGAAAACTGCTATGCTGAACCTGTTCTCTCTGTCAGATTTTGGTATCAACATTTTACAGGCAAGAAAAATGGAACACAGAATTGTGTCATAGAGTTAAGAGAAGACAGAGTCATATCAGGGCTTTTGTTCATGAGAACTCTTCTGCTTTTGGTGGGAAATTATAATTCTTTAAGGAGTCTGTAGATACTAGGAACCTTTTGAAAATGGATTACTATATGTCCAGTAATCTCTGATGCTCAGGATTTCTTTGTATAAAATCTTGTTTATGTATTTGCTTATGTATTTGTATACTTGTGTGCACATGTGTGCATACATTTATGGAGGTCATAGGTCGACAATGAATATGTTTATTTGTAACTCTAGACCTTAGAGATCGAGACAGTCCTTCCATGAACCTAGCACTCATAAATTAGTAAGGTTGGCTGGAGAGAAATTCCTTGGGATCTGTCCTTCTCTGTCTCTTTCCAGTGCTGGACCTATATAAAAGCATGCCATTTTGTCTGACATTTTAATGTGGGTCTGAGGATCTAAACTCAGATCTTTATATCTATATGGCAAGCATTTTGCCCACTGAGCCATCTTTCAAGCCCAACACTCCTATTTTCTATATGCTCTCCAGCTGATTATGCAGCACAGAGCCACTCAGCCACATCATTGCAAGGTTTCTTCCTAATGGAACAGCACAGCAAGGCGAAGAATTTACTTAACTTAAACCAATTGTCCCTCAGAAATATTTGATGAATACTAAGGTACAGTTGAAAGAAACATGTTTTCCACCTGGACCCATTTTTATGAAATGATTCAAGAGACTCAACTTTGATGACCCTCCTAATAATTCTAGAGGGATTAACTAAATCCTATAGTGTCTTGGATAAATAATTTCATCTGTTGAAGAAGCCTTCTCATGATGCTGCACTTGACACCCAGAGTGCATTGTTAATACGTTGAAATTAGATGTAATGGATTTTTAATCCACCAACATGGTTGGTCTGGTAAGAGACCACATGCAAAGATCTTTTAGGTGTGGGTGACTGGCTGGCATGCAGACAGGCCACACACCTTTAATCCCTCTGACTAGAAAACAGACATGCCTTCACTATACAGCTTTAATCCCTAACAATGAAGGTAAAATTAGTTTGTAGAAGGAAGCAGCCATGTTTGAAAGGGATGTCTAATTGACTGGCAGACAAAGTGACAAATTAAAGAAAGATTTGACAGGATGAGTCAGAGATAGGATACACCCACCTCTCAGGAAGACAGACAGGAAAAAAGAGGCTACGTCAGAGCTGCACAGTCAGTGAATCAGTTGAGTTTGGTTGAGGTCAGTTTAGAGGCAGTTTTACCAGGACAGTTTTACAGAGACAAGTTACAGAGAAGACCAGCTAGACACAGGAGAAAGAACTAGCTGGAGAATAAGACACCAAAAGATTAGGAAAAAAAAATCCCCAGACTTAGTTCAAAGCCAAGCAGAGCAAATCAGTGAGAAGCTGAGAGAAACCAGTTTGAATCAGTCAGCTTGGAGAGGAGTTTGAGCTACAACAGCTCAGTTGAACCAGCCAGCCGGGTTCAGAAAGAGCTAGAAAGGGTGAGCTCAATAAGCAGTAAGCCTTCATGACAGCAATTATATCTGGTAAATAAAAGTTACATTTATAATTAGAGGTTGAAAAAAAACAAATCAAAAAAGGCAGAAGAGTGGCTAAGTGGCTTAGTGGCTAAGAATACTTAACTTCTCTTACAGAGGACCTGGTTCAGTTTCCAGCACTGACATTTGTGGCAGCTCACAATTACGTCTAACTCTAGTTTCAGGGAATCTGATGTGTTCTTCTGGTTTCCTTGAACACCAGACACTTGCTTGATATAGTCAAACACTCATATGCATGATTTTTTTAAGATTAAAAAGAAATTTACAAAGAAAAAACTTTTATAGAAGATTTCTTCAATGTGTTTGCCTTCAGAAACTGCTGTGTTTCCTTAGAATTGAGTCCTGGAGAGGGAACAACGCATTTCATTCATACAGCATCAGGTTAGAGGTGCCCACGTTCCCATGGAGACAGGTAAGCCATTTCCTTTCCCACATCACCAGACCAGACCTTTCTACCAAGTCTGATTTCTGCCCCCTTCACCCAAGAGTTTGGTGAGATTGGGAAGTTTGATCCCGGGGTCTGGCATGGCTCCAGGCAGAACAATAAAAAAAGACATAAATCTTGGGGAAAAGAGGTTAACACCGGTGGGAGGTGTGAACGTGGAGAGTTGAAATATGGCTACCATAGCACATCTGGAACAGCCCAGAGCTCACTTAAAGAGGAAGAGTGCATCTTAATGAAAATGTGTGCACAACCTCTGGTATTCACTGTACGTATGTTGACATGTGTAATGCTGCTAAGGGAGCTTAGCTCAGTGGCATTCCTGGGCTTGTGGAGATAATTCCTTACCCTCAGCTGTATTAGTTCAAGATGTTCTATCGTTCACTTCTCATCTACTTTGCTGCTCCTTCCTTAAGTAACCATTATTTAAGAGTACATGAAGTGCAAAGTGTCACGGCAGATCACAGAGTAGGTGAGGGAGCCAACGGAAATCCAAAATCATTTTGGATGTGACCCCTGCTGCGAAACAGAGAGGCACACCTTCCACAAAGAACCACAGAGATGGATATTTGCAAGTACCAGGAGGCATTCTATGCAGTGCTCTGAAAATGGGTAGAAGACTGCGTTTCATTTCTAAATTCAATATAAATTAAGTAGCACAGGAGAGACCGATATTTAGCCTATATGAATTCCTCCTAGACAAGTGATAGACATGTAAAAAAAAAATAATCACATTCCAGTGTAGAAATTCCTGAACAGATTGCAGAATGGTCAAGTCGTTTGTGGCTAGGGTACATGGCATTGGGATCTTTCATGCAGAGTAGACAAACACCCTAGGTCACGTGACATCCAGAGTCAATGTAGTATGCCCTGGTTAGTCACTATTATTCACCCTAAGATTCCAGCCCATGGGATGGTGCTGCCCACATATAACATGGGTCTTTCCATCTCAATTAATCTAATCTACATAATTCTTCACAGTCATAACCAGGAGTTTATTTCTATGATGACTCTAAATCCCAGGCATGTGACAATCAAGATAAACTATTTCACAAGGTCTCAGGGATTGAGACAGGCAGGACCTGTATGCAGGGTTTAATTTGGTAGGTGAGCCTAGAATACATGAGGAGACAGGGGTGAGTTAATAGGATAGAGAGAAAATGAGACAGCTTAAGAGTGACATCTTGAAAGAACAGTTTGAGCAACTGTGTAGAAAGGAATCTGGCCTGAGCCACAGAAGAGGGAGCAACCTGATAGCTTCTCATCTCTTCATTGTTGGGAGATAGCATGCCTGTGTATTTGCTTTCTTCTTTCTTTCTCCGTAAAGATGGATGTAAGCATTTCTCAGACAACTCATAGTGCAGAGAAGAGGAACCTTTGAGAGTCTACTGGGTCATTTGATGCAGTTCCAGGACATCTACTAACCACCACTTCCTTGAGACCATAAAACAGTAGAGATCTGAAGGTATTCAAGATGGAGCATGAAATGCAGTTTGATTCTTACTCCCATTCTCATCAACACAATGAAGGTTTTCTGAGGGTGAGGACCAAGTTTAACTCACTACAGTTATCATCTTTGCCTAACACTCTGGCTATAGGAAGATTTCGAAATGCATTTGCTCAGTTGATTGAGCTGCTACTTTGAGAAATCAAGGAACAACTGGGTGTGTATCTAAATATTTTATCTTAAAAACATTTATCTTGTTATTTTTGAGTGTTTCATACACAAACACTGTATGTATGTCATTTCCAAACCTCTCCTCTCTCTCTCCAACTTCTTGCATATCCTCCTCTTAAATCATGACCTTTTTTCTTGATTATTGTTTTATACACACACACACACACACACACACACCACAATTGGCCAAGTCCATTTAGTATTGCTCTTATGCACATTTGTTTAGGGTGGATTACATGGGATTGCAATGCCAATTAGGGAGCTTATTCCCAAAGAATGATTTTATCTCTCTTGGCAGCTATCAATTGCCCTTTTATCTGTCATTGATGGGTGGGGCTGTTTAAGATTTCCTTCATTATGCTGGGATGTCAACTGATACTGTCATTGTGCAGGTCTTGCCTAGGTCACTATGTAGTTAAGTTTTCATGGATGTAGCTCCCAATTCTATATAGAAGACATTACACCCAGAAGAACTCGTGCTCTTCTGGCTCTTAGAATCTCTCCATACCCTCTCCCAAGATGCTCCCTGGGCCTTAAGTATAAGAATCATGTTGTAGATGTGTCAGATGGGCTTGGGCACCCTACGGTCAGTGGTTCTTTGTATGTTTTCACTGTCTTGATGTATTCATATGCATTATCTGGGCTTCTTTTGCCACACCTATAAATTTATGTAATCATTTAATTGAATCTCTGACACAGGAATTGCTTGTGTAGATCAAAGATCAGCTTTGTGTTCCAGACCTAACTCCCTCCTCCGCGTGGGATGGAACAAAACAAAGCCTAATTTCTAGGGAAAAAATAATATAAGTTCAAGGATGCCTCAGTCACTCATATTTCTGCTGTCCAATATATTTTAATCAATTTTCAAAATGTGGTACTATTCACTGATAAGCTGCTGCTAATGTCTTTCCTCTCTCTTCTCACTGTAGCCAAATTGAAAAAAATAAACACACAAAAAACCCAAAAACCCAAGAAAAGTGATTTTAACCTATTTGTTTCCTCCCCAGGAGTCTGAATGTCTGGCTTTATGTTCTATTTAGAATCTCTTGGCTCACTCCTGGGATTGTAATAGCCTTTTGTTTCTAAACCCCAAAGTGAACAGAAACCTGGACATGGCCTCAGGCTTGTGATTCTCTCTGGCACTGGGGACTTGAGCTAAGCTCATTTGGTCATTGAAGAGAGCAGGAGGAAAGTGCTAGAAAGTAGTTGTACCTAGTTTGTAGTGGCCCAAAGAGGAAGGGTAGACGTGCAATTTCTCATCGTTTCAAGGCCAATCTTCCCAACTCTGTGACCCTTTAACATAGTTCCTCACGTTATGGTGAAGACCCCTCCCAAAGCATGAAATTATTTTTGTCATTACCTTATAACTCCAATTTTGCTACTGTTATGAACCCTAAGGTTCATAATATCTGCTACACAGGCTATCTGATATGTGATTCCTGTAAAAGAGTTGTTTGACCTCACAAAGTAGTGGCAACCCACAGGTTGAGTCCAGTTGCTCTACATCTTGGGAAATGTTGGGAGCCTTCATGGGCTTGCTGGTCAGTGCTAAGGATGCTGAAGTTTAATGACTGTCAAGCTGTAATTTTCTTTCTCAAAGACTCCCATGGCTCAGATAACGCACTTATTGATTCATTGCTCACTCTGTGTTTGCCAGTTTACCTGTGCTTTCCTGTTTAAAAACTACAATAGCATGAAAGGGAAATGACTCTCGTATTACCGTTGTAATGCAGAGGGCATTTGACATTGAGAGAACGATCCAACTCGTGATTGCTTGGATATAAGATACACATTAGAATTCAGACCAAGACTATCTCATGTGCAAAGCCCTGCTCATTTTCCAGGCTGCCACAGGGCATCTTTATGAGCAATTGGCAAAATGATTTCCACTCTAGCTTTATGAATAGCATCTAAGATCCCCACTGCAGCAGTTAAGCTCCGATCCCTTTACCTCAAAGGGAGGAGATGTTTGGGAAGCTTAGTTTGTCGATCCAGACTTCTGGTAAGTAAGCTTTACTCATTCCAATTTAATCATCCACCATAAATGCGTACATCTCCATTTTTATCACCGGTATGGTGGATGACATGAGTCACTGGCAAGTTTAATATGCAAGCACTAAGATTGGAGTCAGTCATTAGAAAAATAACATCTTTCTTTAGACTGATATTGATTCAGAAGACAGAACTCATTAAAATTATTAAGTTCAGGTTAGATATCATAAGTTGAAATATTAAACTTACGACTATACATTCGCACTCCTCTCTATGACCAGTGCATTTTGAAATTTGTTTGTTCCCTTTAGAAACAAACGTGATAAGTGGTTTTGTGATTTCTGTTTAGAAATAGGCGGCTATAGAAATCACATTTTAATATATTCCAGATTAGAGTGCATGCTATATTTGTAATAAGGACTTGTTTCCAACATTAGTTGGCAGATCACTCACATGAACAATTATCCAAATAGCTATTAGGATATGATTGCGCTCATTTCCAGGCATAACAAAGTTGCCAGAACTAAGCCTGGCTGCTGGTTAGATCTTGGTTTGACTTTTGGAGAAAGCCACAAGAATTTGTCAGTCATCTTGGCTGTAAGGGAGTCTCCCTGTCTTGACGCTTGTCTCCTTCCTACTTGAAAATAGAAGCAAATGTTTTCCTTTGTTTTCTTTTTATAGCTTTATCCAATCTAGAATGGTAGACAGGAAGGAAAGAGGGGGGACTAAGAGGGAAAGAAGGGAGGGAGAATGTGGGATAAGAGAGTAATAGGAGACACTAAGGTGATAAACTTAAGAAAGGCTTGCAATCCCAGTGTTCTAGAGAACTTTGGGTCTAAGAAGCACAGCTCCTTCTCTAGGTGTTCATCATTTCATGCATATGCTTCCTAGGTGTATATCTACAGTGAGCTTAGAATGGTTGTCAAAGAGGAATGGTGTTAATGGAAACGGAGACTCAAACTTTTTTCCTGTTGCCCGTTCATTATGCTTCTGCATAGCTTGGCACTTGGGGACCATGCTAGGTAATCTGGTCCAACCTTCTAACCCAAGAACAGTGACGCCCTTAGATGAGGTGAAGAAAAGCTCCCTTTGTGTTCAGGTCTATGGCTGGTGGAGAGATTATTTAGAAAGCCCGTGCGCTTCGTGGGAGTGAGTTGGTCCCTCCCACAGCTGCAATGGTGGTGGAAGTTTATGAGAAGTCTCAGATTCCAATCATCAACCACTAAAACCACTGTCCCTGCCATAGCTGGAAAGGTCACCATTCTTCAGATTCGGGGATGGAGAAGTTCTGGAAAGACAAAGAACACTTTTTTTTATTGAGTTTGAAGTTGTTGGGGTCCACCTCCCTGAGGGTCCCTCCAGTATACGGCTAATAGTTTGAGTTTTAAAAGAGAAATGATCCAAATAAATTATCTTTAAATGGAATAAAAAGTGATGGTCACAGAGGTTTCTTTTCAGTTTATTTTCCCCTAATACAAGTAGAATAATGATGCTTTATTTTGCATAAACTTTAAGAATCTCCAATAGTTATATAGCTAATAGTTTAGCTTTTACCAATACTGGCAAACAGAGCCTTACTAACCCATGTTGAAGAGTTGATGATCTGTTGTAGGCTTTTTATCATCTCACCTGTGTGTATCTACTAATGTTTTATCTGCCTTGATGTTGGAGTTTTACTGATCTGCATGTTAGGATGTCAATAAGGAGAAGTCAAAAGATCACCTTGCAATTATCCTTTACCACCCAGTCAATGTCAGATTAAAACTACTATTCTTGTGTGTGTGTGTGTGTGTGTGTGTATGTGTGTGTGTATGTGTGTGTATGTTTGTATGTGTGTGTATATGTGAGTATATGTGTGTGTATGTTTGTATGTGTGTGTATGTGTGAGTGTATGTGTGTGTGTATGTTTGTATGTGTGTGTATGTGTGTGTGTATGTTTGTGTGTGTATGTGTGTGTGTGTGTATGTTTGTGTGTGTATGTATGTGTGAGTATATGTGTGTGTATGTTTGTATGGGTATGTATGTGTGTGTATGTGTGAGTGTATGTGTGTGTGTATGTGTGTGTATGCGTGTGTATGCATGTGTGTATGTGTGTGTATGTGCATGTGTGTGTGTATGTGTGTATGTGTGTTTGTGTGTGTATGTGTGTGTATGTGCATGTGTGTGTATGTGTGTATGTGTGTTTGTGTGTGTATGTGTGTGTATGTTTGTGTATGTGTGTGTGTATGTGTGTGTATGTGTGTGTATGTGTGAGTGTATGTGTGTATGTGCATGTGTGTGTGTGTATGTGTGTGCATGTGTGTGTATGTATGTGTAAGTGTGTGTATGTGTGTGTGTTAGATGATATACACATGTTCATATGAACATGTGCATGTGCAACCCAGAGACAGAAAGAATGTGTCTTCCATTCTCTCTCTCTCTCTCTCTCTCTCTCTCTCTCTCTCTCTCTCTCTCTCTCTCTCCTCTCTCTCTCTCTCTCTCTCTCTCTCTCTCTCTCTCTCTCTCTCTCTCAACTTATCCTTCGAGATAGTGTTTCTTTTAACATCCTTACAGGTTGAATACACCCAACCAGTTTTACTTTTTATATGTGTTTTGTGAATCAGAACCCAATTCCTCACACTTACAGGGCTGGCACTTTACTATCTGAGCCATCTTCTTCCCAGCCCTGGGATTATAAACATGCATATCTTTACCCAACATTCACTGAATTCTTTTCAGGTAACAAGTCCCTAAGTTCTTTACAAATGCAAAATCTATCTTGATGCTCATAACAATACTCTCTGGGAGGTATGATCACCCTGTTCATCTATAGATATGTACTTTAGGTACATAAAGATCTTAAGAATGATTCAACTTGTAGCATCAATGGTCCAAATACATGCTTCAATGCTAAGTTGATGGCCACCTGTAAAAGTTGTATATTGACTTGTTCAATGAAGGGGGAAAAAACCAATCATTTCATCATGTCAAAGTGATGTATTTTAATATAATAGGAAAGAGCATGCATGGTGCAATAAACAGTAAAGGTCTTTTAAAACCAATGGCCAATATCTCTGTTCAATTACAAATGTTTTATCTTCCCTCTTTGCCAACAGTGTGTAACACAAGAATTGCAGTGAGATAGGAAGTTGGGAGTTGCAAGTCATTAAAGTTCGTATTACACTTCTGTGAACTTTCAAAAATAATAATAAAAAAAAGAAGTTCTTCAATTCCCTTAAAGAATTATAAAACATGTTCCTAAATATTTTGATTTTTATATAAAAGTTACAGGTAATGCCCTAGATGTCTTTTATATTCTAGGAAATGGAATGAAAGCGATTAGGGATTCTTGAATGTACAAAGGATCATTTCTCTGTTTCTTCTGCCTTTCCCTGGGCTCTTTTTCTTCTGTGTGTTTGTATTGTCCAATTCAAACATGGTAGATTTCATTTCATTTTATTATTTTATTATTATCTCCTAGAAGAGTGATTCCTAATGAGACTGAAAGGGAGCAGATTCAGATGGGAAGGGAGGTCAGGAGACTCTGGGAGGAACAGATGGGGAGAACTGTGATAATGATATGTGAGAAAAAAAAAACCTTTAAATAAAAAAGAAAAGAACATCCATGTAACATAGTGTTTATAATAACACACATTAAATGAGCTACATCATCAATCAGGACAATTGATCAGGGGGGCAATAGGTCCAACCTTTCAGACCTAAAAATAAAATAAAACAAAATAAAGATATAAAAGAATAGGAGGAAAGAAAGAAAGAAAAAACAAAACCAGAAAATTTCCTTACAAACTTATAGAAAATCTTACTCCCATAGGTCACTTATTTAATAACTATTTTATTGAAGTAGGATAAGGCATGCTAAATCTCAGGGCACCAAAAAATTTGAAGGTAAGTAGGTCAAAAGTTACTAAAAACTGTACATGACATTTCCATGGAATCCATTTTGTTTTCTTCCAGAAACTCCAGTCTTGGGCTGGCAGTCAATGAATGTCTCTTGTCCACTGGAGGACAGGAGTTTGGGTTCTGTTTGCCACAGTCTCCATCCTTCACAGACTTCCCAAATATATCATAGCCGCTGAAGCTCATGCAGCTCCCAAGGTCAAGGATACAACCAACTATAAAGAGAAGGCACCGTCCTGTTTTATATAAATGATGATTAAGATCTGCAGTTGCTTGGGGTAGAATGATATCCCGCCTGTAGTTGCTTTTTTTTTTTTTCATAACTCCTGCTGAAATAAAACTTGGAAACGAGAGGGAAAAGATTGATATTGTTGGTCATTGGGGTTTGCATTTTGCATTCCTCAAATAATGGGATGTAATACGGTTATGTGGAAAACAGATTGATTTTTCCCTATTTTCCCACAGAGATAATCGGGAACAGACTGGAGGAAATTCCTAGGTTTCACTGGGGGAACTGTGTGCAACACAACTGAAGAGGAAAACAAGCGAAAACCAAACTAAAACCATCCTTTTGTGTAATTTTCCCTTCGATATTTTTTAAGTAGGAAATTTGCTAAGCAATTTGTTTTATTCCAGTGAGTCTCAGGAATTTGGGAATATGCTTGGTTTTGTTTTAAAAAAAAATGTTTCAGAATACCTCACTCCTTGGGTAAATCACAGATGATCTCAGTTAAAATCATGATAATAGAGATAGAATTTACATAATGATTTTCTTATAGGGAATTATAATATATGGTTTAGAATATATTCCTTACCACCCCTTTTCCAACCCCTCACTTCTCTGCCTCTTTTGGTACTAGCGGAGGCAGAAAAATGATATCAATATGTTACTATGATTGTAATAAGGCCAGAGATCTTGGAACATATTCCCAATGTCACCCAGTTGGTAGTGGCAGTCCTGGAAACTCTCCTATTTCTATGTAGGCAGACTTTTATTAATGTGGAACAAAGGAATTTGCCCGTTAATTTAATTTCCTATGTCTTCATAGGATGCCAGTCAACTCGCGTGACTCAAGTTTATGATTAATCAGGCCGAATTTAATGGCTTGACCCCAAAATATTGTCTTCAGCCTTTAATTTGTGAAATTTCATTCATTTTCTACTCCCAGACAGTGGGCTTGAATAGAACACAAGTGTTGATCAGTTCCTTCTGTGGTCAGCGAATGGTTAGTGCATGAAAAATAGCTTTCAATTTGGAGAAAGAAACTAATAGAATTTATCCTACGTCCAAAGTATCTATAGAAATAATATCACCAGAAAAATCAGCCATGTTAAAGGGTCTATCATTTTTTATTATTTTTGTTTTAAAGCCCTGTGTCTTTTTCTCCATAAATGTCTTTCTCTAGCTCACATCCCTAGCACAGCCAGACAATTGTTTCTCATTTCTCCACATTTCTAGCCTGTAGCAAAATAACTGCAGGAAACCTCAATAAAGAGGTGTCTGTAAATGCAGAGCATAAACACCGTTAAGGCTACACACACTTTCCACTGTCAGCCTGGACATCCTCCATACAAACCCCCATAAAAGAGACTGAGTCCTAAACCCCAGGAGAAACAGCATAGCTGCCTGGTTCATGTGCAGACCTTGCCACATCCCCTTTTCGAACCATTAGTCTTATTTGGGGCCCATGCATTCTAATTTCGTATTCTTCGCTTTCAGTTGCTCTTCTTCCCCCCCCCC
The DNA here is from genome assembly GCF_978045245.1 of Mus caroli. Classification (NCBI taxonomy): domain Eukaryota; kingdom Metazoa; phylum Chordata; class Mammalia; order Rodentia; family Muridae; genus Mus; species Mus caroli. The sequence goes on from NW_028227268.1 coordinate 10,146,534, forward strand.
CCCAGTGGTAGGAACAGCCTTCTTCTTATTCTTTTTTTTTTAAATACTTTTTATTAGGTATTTTCCTCATTTACATTTCCAATGCTATCCCAAAAGTCCCCCATACCCTCCCACCCACTCCCACTTTTTGGCCCTGGCGTTCCCCTGTACTGGGGCATATAAAGTTTGCATGTCCAATGGGCCTCTCTTTCCAGTGATGGCCGACTAGGCCATCTTTTGATATATATGCAGCTAGAGTCAGGAGCTCCGGGGTACTGGTTAGTTCATAATGTTGTTCTACCTATAGGATTGCAGATCCCTTTAGCTCCTTGGGTACTTTCTCTAGCTCCTCCATTGGGGGCCCTGTGATCCATCCAATAGCTGACTGTGAGCATCCACTTCTGTGTTTGCTAGGCCCCCGGCATAGTCTCACAAGAGAGAGCTATATCTGGGACCTTTCGGCAAAATCTTGCTAGTGTATGCAATGGTGTCAGCGTTTGGAAACTGATTATGGGATGGATCCCTGGATATGGCAGGCTCTAGATGGTCTATCCTTTCGACACAGCTCCAAACTTTGTCTCTGTAACTCCTTCCATGGGTGTTTTGTTCCCAATTCTAAGAAGGGGCAAAGTGTCCACACTGGTCTTCATTCTTCTTGAGTTTCATGCGTTTAGCAAATTGTATCTTATATCTTAGGTATCCTAAGCTTCTGGGCTAATATCCACTTATCAGTGAGTACATATTGTGTGAGTTCCTTTGTGATTGGGTTACCTCACTCAGGATGATGCCCTCCAGGTCCATCCATTTGCCTAGGAATTTCATAAATTCATTCATTTTAATAGCTGAGTAGTAATCCATTGTGTAAATGTATCACATTTTCTGTATCCATTCCTCTGTTGAGGGGCATCTGGGTTCTTTCCAGCTTCTGGCTATTATAAATAAGGCTGCTATGAACATAGTGGAGCATGTGTCCTTCTTACCGGTTGGAACATCTTCTGGATATATGCCCAGGAGAGTTATTGCGGGATCCTCCGGTAGTACTATATCCAGTTTTCTGAGGGACCGCCAGACTGATTTCCAGAGTGGTTGTACAAGCTTGCAATCCCACCAACAATGGAGGAGTGTTCCTCTTTCTCCACATTCTCGCCAGCATCTTCTGTCACCTGAATTTTTGATCTTAGCCATTTTGACTGGTGTGAGGTGGAATCTCAGGGTTGTTTTGATTTGCATTTCCCTGATGATTAAGGATGTTGAACATTTTTTCAGGTGCTTCTCAACCATTCTTTGTTCAGCTCTGAGCCCCATTTTTTAATGGGCTTATTTGATTTTCTGGAGTTCTTTATATATATTGGATATTAGTCCCCTATCTGATTTAGGATAGGTAAAGATCCTTTCCCAATCTGTTGGTGGCCTTTTTGTCTTATTGACGGTATCTTTTGCCTTGCAGAAGCTTTGCAATTTTATTAGGTCCCATTTGTAGATTCTCCATCTTACAGCACAAGCCATTGCTGTTCTATTCAGGAATTTTTCCCCTGTACCCATATCTTCGAGGGTTTTCCCTACTTTCTCCTCAATAAGTTTCAGTGTCTCTGGTTTTATGTGGAGTTCCTTAATCCACTTAGATTTGACCTTAGTACAAGGAGATAGGAATGGATTAATTCACATTCTTCTACATGATAACCGCCAGTTGTGCCAGCACCATTTGTTGAAGATGCTGTCTTTTGTCCACTGGATGGTTTTTGCTCCCTTGTCAAAGATCAAGTGACCATAGGTGTGTGGGTTCATTTCTGGGTCTTCAATTCTATTCCATTGGTCTACTTGTCTGTCGCTATACCAGTACCATGCAGTTTTTATCACAATTGCTCTGTAGTACAGCTTTAGGTCAGGCATGGTGATTCCACCAGAGGTTCTTTTATCCTTGAGAAGAGTTTTTGCTATCCTAGGTTTTTTGTTATTCCAGATGAATTTGCAGATTGCCCTTTCTAATTCATGAACAGCCTTCTTATTTTGAGACCTGTAAATAATTCCAAACCTCTCTGCCTGCATTAAACTTCCAAAGAGTATAGCCTGGAGTGTCAAAATGCACTATTTGCAACAAGCTCAGGATTAAATGTCAATAGAGAAAGTGGTATAAATATATGATAATCACCAGGCAAACTGGGAACCATAGAGAAAGTGCTATCCTGCATCATACAGGCAAGTCACTAAGGAGCCCACTACTCCTCTGTGACTGTTGTAGACTTCGCTGTTTAGGGCATTTTCCTTCTGAGTTGAATATGTCTTTCATCTTTGTCTTAACAAAACTTCACTTGGTACCACTGTTTCACAGGGCTTACCCTGCCCAGGTTTTAGACCAGATTATAATCTTGACATCTGACTAGAATATTTGTCTAGCAATTGTGCTTCACTCCTGGACATAGTCAAGATATGATGAGCTTTTGAGGGAAAGTAAGAGCTTTCTCTAAAGCTGGCCAGTCATCAATGGATACAGATTTGAACCAAAATTCAAAATAAAACAAAAACAAAAAACAAACAAACAAGCAACACCAGCCTAGAAAGTATATGTTAATGCTGGCATAAACATTTTTGAGCCCTTTCTCTTCCACAACATAGAGCCAATATCTTTCTCATCTATACCCATACAACAGCTTTGGACACTGAACAATACCTATCTTAACATTGGCTCTAGAATGTTGTAGAAAAGCTTTAATACAGAGTTTACCATCAACACTGACCCGTTAGATAGATCCCTCTTGGTTCCCATAGAAGATGAGGAATATGCCTCTGACAACATACTAACTCAAATATCTACTTTTTATTTTTCCTACTTAAAAACCACCTCCACCCAGTCTCTTATTCCAGGAGCTGGTCTTGATAGTACAGTGGTTCTGTTGCTTTCCTGTCCAGCCAGCCGTGTGGTGCACATTAGTTCCTAGTTAAATAAACTTTCCCTCTTTTTATTCCAGGGGAAATTACTCAGTGCACAGCACATACGTGTGGCCCTCACATTTCCCCAAGACTTGCTTCCTTTGTAACTGTGTGTCCTGCTGTTTAACATAGATCAAAAGTTACAGAAGCCTGGCTTTCATTTCTCTTCTTTTGCTACTTCACAAGCTCCAGTTACATTCACTTCCCTTCTCACTTCCTTACTTGAATAAAACCTATGAACAATAGAAACTTAAAGTTTCATCCAATTGGATGGATATCCAGTAAATGGGTTCAGACAATAAGATACCAACTATTTTCACTGAGATTGTTTTTTATGTAAATATCACTTCTGAAAGTGCATATGTTTGCTTTTTTGTTTATTTTCTTTCTGTAGGAAGTCCGGAATGGCTTCCCACATCTTTCTCTTTTTCTCTCTCCCCTTTTCTCTTTCTTCTCTGTCTCCCTTTCTTTCTCTCTCTTCCTTTCTTTCTCTCTTTCTTTCTTTCTCTCTCTCTCTCTCTCTCTCTCTCTCTTTCTTTCTTTCTCCTCCCTCTCTTCCTTCCTTCCTTCCTTTGTTTATTTCCCCTTCTCTTTTTCTTTTCTCTCTCTTCCTCCTTTCTTTCTTTCTTTCTTTCTTTCTTTCTTTCTTTCTTTCTTTCTCTTTCTCTTTCTTTTTCTTTCTTTCTTCCTTTGTTTGTGTTTATTTCCCCCTTCTCTTTCTTTGCTCTCTCTTCCTTTCTTCTCTTCCTTTCTTCTCTTTCTTTCTTCTTTCTTTCTTTCTTTCTTTCTTTCTTTCTTTCTTTCTTTCTTTCTTTTCCTTTCTCTCTGTTTTTCTATCCTTCAGAGAAGCCATCAGACTTTTTGATTCTTTCCATTTCAATCATGTAAGTTACAATTGCAGTGAAGAAGTGACTAGCAAATCTCTATCGTCTAACATTACTGTTCCCCAAATGGAAATGCATAAGAGAATGACCCCTTGAAGAGATGATGTGTCTTGTACATGGGATATCAATATTTGTAACTAAAGTAGTTGAAATAACTTTATACAGCTCAGTCTGGCTAATAGTTCTGTTAGTACAATTGATCTTTGACAAAAAAAAAATTCTAAATAGGTGTTGTCATTAAACATCCCACATTGAAAATATCTGATGACCATAAAAAGAACAAGCTGATTGATTATTAATAATAATATCCAAGGACTGGAAAGCTGGATTGTTTGGTAAACCACTTGCATAGTAAGAGGGAGAACCTGAATTCAGATCTCAAAAATCCAAAACTCTTATAAAAAGCTGAACATGGCCTTGTGTGCCTGTGATCTTAGAAATGGGACGATAGGAGGCAGAGACACAGGGATCCCTGAAGTTTAGCTTAGAGCATTTCTAGACCAATAAGAGAACCTGTCTCAAATAAAAAAGTAGAAGTCACCTAAAAAGGACTATGGAGGTTATTTTCTTATCACCACATTAATGCACACTTACTCAACATGCACGTGCCCACACATATATGCATATATAATAACAATAAATGAATACAGAACAACAACAAATGCATTCACAACAATAATAACAATAAATATTCAAACAGCACAAATAAAGCTATAGACGATTGATGTCTGGAAGCTGCTCAGCTCAGTTGGAGCTACAATCAGCAGAAGCAAGCTCTTGAGCCATTGCCTCCACAACATAGTTAAGTTAATCGGTTCCACTGACCTAATAAGGAAGGTCACTCTGAAAGCCCACTTCCTGATGACTGCATTTATCATATGAAGTTATGTAAGCAAGTTTAGTTGAATGATGCCAATGAGTGCCTACCGTGCCAAATAAAAGCACGAGGAATACAGAGCATTAACTTTGTATGCAATACACAAACTGCTGTCAAATATGTTTCATAATTCTACTATCAGGTACATGACATTATTAAATGCATCAATGTTTCATTTCACCCTGGGAAAAGGTTGTCCAAAATCTATGCCTTACATATATAAATCAAAGATTTGATCAAGTAATCATTTTCTGTATAATGAATGCCTAGACTTAATTGATAATAGAGACACTATGGTCAGTCCTGATGGCTCAGGTTTAAAAACCCAGAACTCAGAAGGCTGAGGCAGGGGAATTAGTGTGATGTCAAGGCATGGTGCATTCTAGGCTAGCCTCAAGACAAAGCAAAACAAACATGTGATAGCTAATTTTGATAATCAAATTGAATGAATTAGGAAAAGTCTCTGAGGATAATAAGACTCTTGGAGCTTTTCCAAACAGTATTAACATCACATGAAGGTTTGCCCCCAACGTGTGCTTCACTACCCCATAAGCTAGGTTCTTGCAAGGAGAGAAAGAAATTCAACTGAGTATCAGTAATTTCCCCTTCTTTCTGATCTCCAAATATGAGAGCAAGTGGCCTACTATTGCCAAGCCCTCTCTACTCTAATGAACTATATCATAAGTAGGAGATCACTCACCGTTTATCCAGTCTGGTGATTTCTTATTTGGACATGTCCAGAGTCAAGAAAAATGGTAATCCAGGGATGCCTCACCCGTAGGGGATTCTTTAGTAGCGATAAGGCGAACTGAGAAATAGGGATGCATATTGTTTAAACGGAAACCATATTTCCCTAGGTATGATATTCAATGTCCTTCAACTTCTAGGTTTCATTCATTAGCAAAGGAGAGGATAACTGGTCCCAGATACCACTAATATACTTTATGAACAGATACCCACTGAACAATGAGGTCTCCAAAGCAAGTGAGTCTCTTAAAAGGAGACTTGAACTAGGCAGACAAGTACATCCTGACTTCCAATACAAACTCTTACAAAGTTTCTTAGATTTAACATTCGATACATTCTATATTGTATGACTAAACCAGTTCCTCTGTCTTTGTTGCTCTGTCTCTCTCTCTTTCCTTCTTCCTCTTTGGTATTTAATTAATTAATTAATATTACTTTAGAGAGAGAGAGAGAGAGAGAGAGAGAGAATATAGAGGTCAATGTTGATGGGACATCAAGGTATCTTTTATTTGATTCTCTCCAAATACTTATTTTTGTGAGACAAAGTCTATCACTGAAACAGAAGGTTTACTTAGGTTGGCTGGCCAGTTAGCTCTGGGAACTTATGTGTCCCTCCTGCTCTAGTGCTGGGATTGAAGCTGCTTTGCCTGGCTTTTATGTGAGTACTGGAGATCTGAACTCGGGTCCTCAAGCTTCAGTCACAGGCACCATATCAACTGATACATTTCTCCAGACCCTCTCCTGGCCTTTTTTTTTTTTTTCTGGTTTTTCGAGACAGGGTTTCTCTGTGTAGCCCTGGCAGTCCTGGAACTCACTCTGTAGACCAGGCTGGCCTCAAACTCAGAAATCCACCTGCCTCTGCCTCCCAAAGTGCTAGGATCCTGGCCTTTTTTTGAGAGATACGATATTACATGTCCTAAGTGAACCTCAAACATCTTAAGTAAGTGAAGATATTCTTGAATTCCAGATCCTCTTGCCACCACTCCTCATATGGTGCCACCATGTCTAGCTGACTACGCATCTGTGGTTGCCATATGTTCAGCAGAAAGGCCAATGGTAATATTGACAGCTTAGAGCGTCTGTGAGATACAGGGCAATAAAACAAGAGGTAACATCATGTCAGCCACACTGTGCCAAATAAAGAAAATGTTATATTTATCAAAAAAATTAGAGTTTAAGGAAAGTGAAAAATTGGCATTAACAGAGAAGACAGCAAAACATCAATGAAAATAAGGTAGAATCTATTTAATAAAAGTGCAGTCTCTTATCTCCCCACAGCATTATTCTTTTAAACAAGGAGCCAAGAATATTAAATGCTTAAGTAAAATATTATTTATGAAGTTTATCACCTGGGAGGTTTCCAAGTAGTCGCTAATGAAGACATGGGTGGATAGTCCATTATCCCATTTGCTATGCGTGAAGTGTTTACCAGGTTGTTTCTGTTAGCACCTCTGCAGATTGGGTGACTATAAACTAATGAGCCCTGACGCTGGTTGTAACTTGTTTCCACCAACTAAATGGAAGTAAATCATTCATTAAGGCTTAGGAAAAATAAACGATGTGTTATTAGGGCACTTCTTATTGGCTTCGGGATGTGTGGAGGCCATTCATATGGGGGAATATAATACGATCAAATTTCAGAATGTTCAATTAACTAAAATAATATATTGCAAAGCTCAACATGGTTCTTGGCATGAACTAAACACCCAGCAGATAACATCAGTATCCCTGTCAGTATCTCCTTCTCAACCATCATCAATACCATGGTGATGGTGTTTTCATTTGAATGGTGCAAGAATATCAAACTGTGTATTTCAAAACTTTATGCATGACACATGTGTAGATAGACAAGCTATCTCATGGCCAATAGGAATGAATTATTCTTTAATATAATGAGCATTTACTTAGAGTGTCAACTATTGATATATTTCAAAAGCTTCCCTATCCAGGGTTCCTGTTCTACATCTATAATCATGCTACACTATAAGCAAGAGGCTTGGGAATCTTGGCTTGAGGACAGCCTGGGGTACACAGAAATATCATTTATTTAAAAAAAATTATAAGGCAAAATAGAGATTCGGTTCATGACAATATCATATATATATATATATATATATATATATATATATATATATATATATACATAAAGAGAGAAGCTGGAATGGCTCACTGGAGCTTGCTTTGGAACTGTGAGAAAACTGAAATCTATTCTGATGTTATCATGTTTGAGGTGTAGATTGCCTCTCATTGACTCTTGGACATATGAATCTGTGTTTCCTTTAGGTAGTTTCTGAAGATCCAAGATGATGGCATGGTGATTTGTGAAGAAGGAAGGTGAGACAGAGAGATGAGTATAGACAACGCTAGGCTAGACTAGGTTAGGCTAGCTAAAGGAGAATAGCTACTCAGTAAATATTTAATTTTCCCATTCTATGCCCAGCATGAAGTTAACGTAGCTCACTGTCAGATAGAAAGACAAAACTGTGTTACTATTCAAGAAATCAAGAAGCTGCACAGCAAAATTTCATAGTCACTCACCCAAAACAATCATTGAACATGAGATCAAGCAGAAGCATAGAATTTTCCTCATCAGAGCCTGCTACACTAAGACCTTAGCCTACTGGTTAGACTAGAAGAAGACTGTGGTTATCCATGCCCACTGTGCACTTGAAACCCTTCACTGAACTGGATGAGATTTCTTGGCCCCATGATTGGTGTCATTTCTTCATATCCAAGCTTCATTTCCAGAGGCTCGTGGTTTCAAATGCTGGTCTGTTGTTGGCTTTCCATTTTGCCCCAGGCTTGCCATGGCTAGATTGAATTTGCTGTTTCTGGACTCAAAGGAAGAACAAGATCTTTGTGCCCCAGGTAGATTATGTTTGACCATACAGGAAGAAAATTCACTCAGTCTGCAGGCTTCTTTGTCCAAAGAAAAGATTGAGCTCTGAATGTAAGGTGGAACTCCATCTGGGCATTGAGCTCCAGCGTATGGCGAGCCAATGACCAAGTATTTAATGATTCTGTAGAAAGACAAAGGACATTTCTGTTCATAATCCATTCACATAAAGAAACTGTCATGGAATGAGCCCTCCCGAGCTTCTGACACCTAGGGGGTTTGCATTGCTACAGCTCCTGGTAGGCTTAATTTTGTTATCTCTCATTTTAATTGCATATGCCCACGGGGTGCAATGTGATGTGATGTGTGTGTGTGTGTGTGTGTGTGTGTGTGTACAATGTGTACTCATCTGAGAGTAGTTATTTTGTCCCATTCTTTAAGTAATCTTTTGATTTTTCATTAGCTCAAAATAATTATGTATTTGTAGGCATAGAATGCATCATGAGTGTAAAACACATTTATGTCTCCTTGCCATTGCTTTGTCTAGAAAATCCATATTTCTCTATTCTAGTTACTAAAGTAGTAGGTTATTGTGAGCTGTAGTTACTCCACTGTACTATATATCATTAGAACTTATGGCTTCCGGGCCTGTAATCTAACCCCTTTCTATCAACCTCCCTCAAAGTCCATCTCTCTCCCAGACTCTGAGGGAAATATGTCAGACTCAGAAAGATAAATATTACATGTTCTCTTTCATATGTGGTTACTGAGACTAGTTTCTGGGGATGCCAGAGTTGTTTCTAAAAACTCTCCTTTAGCCTTTGTTGATTTCATATAAATAATGACATCATCGTCACAAATGTGAATTAAGGTTAAATATCCCAGACCTTTAAAGGGTAGTGCTTTAAAGGGTGATTGCTATGTTCAGTGTTTTTAATCTGCTCTGGTTTGGTTACAAAACAAACTATGGATGAAATAGTATGGGGGGTTCAGATTGGCGTCCACATTTTTCTTTTCTGAATAATGACCTCTTCCCAAAATTAGTTTGAAAAATGACGTGTTGAACTTCCATAGTCTTTGCTGCCTGCCATAACAATACCCTTATCCCGGTTTAATTCGACAGCAAATATCTCATATGCAAATGGGTCTTTGGTGTGAAAATCAAAGTAATAACAATTATCTTTTCAACAACGTGGTTATTGATTGTAGGTAGAGAATACATCAATCCTTTTCTCTCGCTATCCAGACCTTCTCCCGCTTTGTGAAATTATCCACTATTATCTCTGCACGAAAGACTTCCAGATTTCAATCCTGCTCTGGTCTCTCGAGGAGTACAGACATAGCTTTACAGCAGTTCTCCAGAAATGATTTTGGATGCCTTTAACTCATTTTAACCATCAATCAGCATTTTTTGGGGGGAAAGGGAGTTCGAGACTGGATTTCTCTGTATAATCCTGACTGTCCTGGAATTCACTTTGTAGACCAGGCTGGCCTCGAACTCAGAAATTCGCCTGCCTCTGCCTCCCGAATGCTGGGATTAAAGGCATGCACCACCACGCTCAGCTCATCAATCAGCATTTTTACCTTTTTAAAAAAGCATTTACAAATGTTAGAATACAAAACAATGGGTTTCAATGTCATATTACTTACAAATGTATGATCATACCTATTTCCAAGCTCTATGTGACTATCTGCTTCCATCCTTCTGCTTTTCTCTCTACTTTTACTCTCCTTACACACATTCACACACACACATGCACACACATACATGCACACACACATGTATACACACATACTACATGTGAGATAAATTATATACTATTTTCCCACCTACACCACTCTCTCCTGTTCCCTCTTTCCACACTATACAACATGTTCCCCAATCTCACAGTCCCTCTTCAACATTTATGTTAGATACATACACACACACATGTTTTCATATATCTATACCTGTAAGAGATATCATGGATGTTTGTTTCTCTGAGCCTGACATATTTCCAAGAAAGCATTTTTATCCAGGCTCCCAAATTGTCACCTATTAATCTCTTAGGAAATCTTGACACCAGAATTCTGCCCACATGAACTCGTCTATAGATTTTAATTTGACTTCCACATTTTTCAGCTGACAAATCTTGCTCCTACCACATTCCAAGGAGAAAGTGTGCTAGAATTTTCTATGACTACACCAAAAAAACTCCACTTTGCTTTCACCTATATCATAGTTATAATCTGTCAAAGGCAAACTGACTCTGTTTAAAGAGCTATTATAAGTTGAGGGTCCAGCATCTTTCAAAAATGCACCTTGTGTTTTAATCTGTCACTGGCATGATGTTCAGTGTTCATGACTGTACCAAAGGAGGTTTTTGTTTACTTGTGAGTCCCCATGCTTGTAAGCACCATCAGTTCAAATTCAAAACGTTAATCTTCCAGTAAAAAACCATCTTGCATAGTTTAAACCAGAGGCAGAGAGAGTGCAATGTCTAATAGCAGAACAGACATTTTTATATAGCTCTTTATCAAAAATGAGAGAAGCTTAAGATCCTGGCTAAGGTGCAGTGGAGTGACTCAGTTGTAAGGCGTGGCAATCGCACCTCAGTGAAGCCAGTCTTCAGAAAAAGAAAGCCAAGGGTTTTGTTTATTTTAAAGCCAAGCTTTCCTCCACCTACTGTACTTGTTTCAGAGGCTCAGTTCCCACCTTACTCTACAATTATGTTGTGCAGGCTCTTCTAAAACAGGAAACCCTGTCGTTAAGTTGTGTGCCATGCTTTGGTCCTGTTAAAAATATCAAATCCTTGTGGGAAGTCTCAGTGACCACATGCTGAGGCTAGATATTGACACTGTCCTTCTGGATGGCTGGGCTGGCCAAACAGATTCATGAAGCATAAGCATTGATTTGATCTGTCTCTCTCTCTCTCTTTCTCTCTCTGTCTCTCTGTTTCTGCCTCTATCTCTTTGTCTATGTCTGTCTCTGTGTCTTCTCTGTCTGTCTCTGTCTCTGTCTCTGCCTTTCTCTCTCTCTCTCTCTCTCTCTCTCTCTCTCTCTCTCTCTCTCTCTGTGTGTGTGTGTGTGTGTGTGTGTCTGTCTGTTTCCCCCTCTATCTCTTTGTCTATTTCTGTCTCTCTGTCTCTATCTCTGTCTGTCTGTCTCTGTCTCTCTTTCTTTCTGTCTAACCGAGGCAGATGATACCTCTTCACTATAACCTTCTCGATGAGTTAGTCAATAGTTCCAGATGCCATCTACTGACAGGATGGGTCATTAGGTGTAATGCTTGGCCACAGTTACCTATATGGCTAGGATATTGACATTCTATGACCTCCTTCACTTCTCCTTCTCCCACATCCAAGGTTGATATAGTTATCGGGCTGATGAGTTGGTTAGAACTCTGTAACTCTCTGCTTTAAACTTAGCATTATAAGATGTAAATGTGATAGTATGATGATTCCTTTTTGATGATGGCAGATCCTCACTGTAAAGTAAGAGCTAAGTCCTATGCATACCTATATATCAGATGTATATTATTTTAAGAAATATTAAAAATTATTGTCTAAAATACACCTTGTCATTTCAGGAAAAAAAGCAGAGCTATACCAGTAATGATCATTTAAATAGACTGTGAGTTAGGTTGGTTCATTGAAGATTTGAAGGTTTTTATTTTGCAATTAAATAAAGATAAAGTATGGTGGTATTTGGAGATGCTGACAGCCTTGTCCTCTGGTTTCTGCCTCTGAGTTACTTATATGCCTGCAGAATATCAATATAGGCAGACATAGTTAAGCGTGTGTTGGAATGAGTAATGTACTCTGAGACCAGCTGTAGCATTAGGATATAGACTGTGAAATTCCACACATGCCTGACACATAGTAGGTGGTTAATAGATTCTTAATGGCATATGGGCTCAAAGTTAGTACAGACTTTCTAGCTTTCATGTAGTTCAGTCTTTGAGAGTCTGGAATGTGTAGTGTTTTAATTTATTGTATTTGGAAAGGACTTGGGAGTTCAGATTTTTGTCATGGGTCTCATTTGCTAATTAGAGTGTTCAGAGATTCCCTTCCTTCTTACAGTGACCCGAAGGAAAGCAAATTTGCTAATGTGTGAGGTCTTGTTGATTAGAGTGAACATAAGTGATCACAATAAACCAATGGTTGTGTAAACAGTAAAGCTTGCATCATTCAGATTTCATATGATTGTGCCATTTGCATTTATAATATAACTTAATGCTGTACCCTACTCTTCGTCCCCCAAGAGGTATATGTGCTGACAGCTGGGTCCATCCAAAAGATTTTAATTCCCTTCTCTGTTGAGATGCACATGTCAAAATTCTTCATTTTTTCCCTATTGATTCTCTTTTCAAGCTCATTGAAAGACCACTGCACAGAACAGTGCAGCTGAAAGAAACTTCAAGAATATGTAGTTTTCCTGATTCTCACCTCAGAGGACCAGATTCTGCGCTTTTGCAGGCACACCCCTTATTGCTCTGAGCATGTTCTTTGACAGGTAAATGTGTTTCCCCCTTAGATCCTTCTGGTGAGGCAAAGTGAGACTTGTGACTTCAGTCTAAGAAAAATTTTAGAAAGAAATGGGTGAAATGTCTAAACGTCATATTCATGTTTTCTTCCTATGACTGTAAACCTCATACCTCCCAAGTTGTTTGCCTTGGGGTGTGAAACACTCCATTAAATTTTAGAAACATGTAGAAATTCTGTATGGGAGATAATCAGATAACATAGCGACCTTCTTTGTTTTCTTGTTGCCATGACAACATTTCCATTAAAGGCTCCTTAAACAAAAGTTTATATATATATATATATATATATATATATATATATATATATATATACATATATATATATGTGTGTGTACATATATATATATAAAGAATATATATGCATATATATATATATATATATTCTCCTTAAAAAAGAATTTACATACCCAGTGGTTTGAGTTAAAATGGTCTATCATGAGGGAATCACAGTGTTGTCAATATGAGGCAGCTGGGCAAATTATATTCACAGTCAGTCAGAGACAAATACTTGTGCCAGACTTTCTCCAGGTACCCTTGGATTTCAGTTCAGGATCTCATTCAATAGCATAGTGCCACCCACATCAGGGTAGGTCTTCTTCAGCTGAGTTTCTCTGGAAACATACTTCCGGACATGCTCTGAGCTGTGTCTCCTACACCATTGTAAACCAGGTCAAAATGACAGTAAAGATCAACCAGATCAGAGCTCCCTCCACACCCCCTCTACTTCCCCCCACCCCCGCTCTCTCTTTCTTCCTCCCTCCCTCCCTCTCTCCCTTTATATATGTAAACCTATAATATGCATCCTATGCATGTAAACGTTCACATCTATAAAACGCTTATTCATCTCATCAAAATGTCAAGGCATGATTGATCTTCTGTTTCTCACAACAAATTTGATATGTGTTTTAAAACTAGATTCAGGGAAGTCTTAGATTCAATACAGAATCAAGAGGAAAGCACAGGAATTTCTGATATATCCTTTCAGCCCTGCACAGCCTCCTTCAGTACCAACATTCCCCATGCCCTTGGCACATTTGCTTCAAGGGACCGATCTTTGTTGAAACACAATATGGTGCTACTTGTTTTTTACTGGTCCTTGCATATGGGTGTTAGACTCTGTGATTTAATTCTCCACATCCATAATAACAGTACACTTGACAGTTTAATACTAATGGTATCGAATCAGTTCAGGCGCTTTGTGATTCTTTCTTCCTCTCCCAAACTCATGGGAGCCAGAGCTGCTTCAAATAAATCCTTCTGAAATAAAGAGGATTTGTAAGGGAAGGCATGGAAGGGGAAGTGGAGGACATTTTCATCATTCCTTCTAGCTGTTGGATAACTTACAGTCAAACCTACCATTTTTCAGGATCTTATTCCACAGCTTGAAGGCTAGGCAAAGACATAACCCGTGTTCATGGCGGAAGGCAGACTTGTATGTAGCTAAATGGCTCTTTTGCCTTCGTGATATAAAATAGCACTTCATATTCTTTTACAATATTCTCTATTTTTCCCCAGGAGTTTGATAAATGATGCCATTCAGAAATTTTTCTTTTCTTTTTTCTTTTTTTTTTTCTTTCTGCTCTAGTAATGTTAACCATCTTTGGATTCCATTAATTCTCCTGATGTGTTTTTCTTCATTTTAATAGTAGGTGTAAGAAGATAAAAATTTCTATTCTTCTAGGCTCCATGGGTTATGTTTGTTTCCTAGAACAACCCCACAGCATCTCTACCATACACGAGTGCTCATCAGAGAGAATCAAGTGTCTTTGTCTTGAGTGCCCTGGGTCCCTTCTTATGCTTCCCAGGGCTGCCATCTAGGCTGTAGGTGCTCACGGAGCTCCTTATTAAGACAACTCTAGAGGTGGCACTGACAGTTTTCCTCTTCCCTACGAGCATGGCTGAAATCAAGACGAGAGCCTGGCAGCTCTTCTTGTTGCCTGTGGTTCAACTTGAAACCACAAGGTCCGGAGGCACATGGTTTCCATTCAATATCTCTCTCCAGCTAACAGGAACCATTTGTTCAAGCAACTTTGGTATCTGTTTGAGAATAAGAGATCTGCCCCAGTCCTCGCCAGACAGTCAAATACGTTCTCTTGGCTTCAAGACAAATTCAGAAATGTCTGCTCAACAATGGCAAGCCTCTCACTTTTTTTTTCGTTTATTTTTGCAACATGTGAAGAAACGACCCATGGATTCCTTGAGAAATCTGAAAATGCCAATCAAAAAAAGTGGAAAATTAAGAAACGTTTATTATGGAAAGTTTCTATATTACATTTAGGGAAAATGGAAATAAGATGATATATCAAGCAGGAAATAGAATTAGAGCCTTGCCAGAAGCAGAATATCTGCCACGGATACTCTCGCCCCACTTTTTAATTCTCCCACTTAGCTGAATTGGAGGTAAATACTATTCATAGATGTTGGGGTTGCGGCGGAAGAAAAATTCTGAGGAAAGACTATGTTGTATTCCTGGAGGTTCTTTAAAAGTGTTTCTGTCTGTCCTCATGAGAAACCCTACTTTAATGTGTTGATCAGGCCTGTCCAAGAGACTCCTCAAAACTTTATAGGTTATTTTTATTTCCTTCCCAAAACAAATGCCAAGCCAAGAAAATGCTTTTACTATTGTTTTGTTCTCTGAATAAATCTATGTTCACAATTCAGAATCTTGTTCTCCTAAGCCCAATCTCTTTGTTCCTTTAATCTATAACTCAACGGAACAGCAGGAATTATGAGCGCGTTGTAGTTGTCCTGAGATACACAATATTAGTTCTGACATATTTTATATCCTTTTCCCCAACTATAATTTTGAAAACTGTTTCAAAGAGGAATAGTCATTGTTTGCCTATGCCTCATAGAGGTCTTTTGCTGCTCTTTGAAGCTCGGCATAGCATGAAGAAGAAAGTAGATATTGCACAGGCGAGTCCCAGGAAATCAGTCATGGCAGTCAAATATTTGTATCCAAATGTGGGGATTTGGAATCCCAATTGAAAGAGAAATGTTTGCTCTACTGAAGTAACAACCAGCCAATTGATCCAAGTTTCAAACTCAATCACCATTCTGCAAAATGCACGTATAAACCACTTTGCATGCATTATTTAATTGAACTCAGAAAGTGTCCACAGAACTATCTTCATAGAGCCATGTGATAGGATCTGGATAAGAGCTACAATGGCAAATCTCACCTTTCTGTAGCCCTCTATGGTATGAACACAGAAATAATGAATAATGTTGGAAAATTGTGCTCCATGTATTAATTTAAAAAATCAATAAAAAGCCTAGAGCGAGCTCCCTGTCCTCAGAAAGGGTGTAATGGTAGGGGTGTTGGCATGCTGTTCTGGTCCTTAGTTATAACATGATTGTTGAAAGGGCTGAGTAAAAGAAGGGAGAAGCCATTCCAGTGTATTTATGGCTTTTCTAAGATCTGATGGCTCATCTGAAGCTCAAGGCCTACCTAATTAATAGTCTTTCCCATGCACTCCTCTACTTTCTGGACAGTGGTGACATTTAGGGTAAGCACAACAGCTTTCCAGAGGGGAGATTTGTGCTTTGTGTGTATACAGTGTCGTGTGAGAGAAGTCAACACAAATGCGGTGTATCAGACACATGGCCCACTAGCCATCTTCAAATTGCTTTGATTTCTGTCTATTTCCCATGTTTCAGACGAGACAGGGAGAAAGGGGATTGCTTCTCATGACTGGTAAAATCTCGATCATCATCATAGCTCTACAGGGACTCTTTCTCCAAGTTACAGAAGGTGTGCAAGGCCCCGAGATGTTCATTGATACCTCCTCCAAAGACATAAGGATTCTTCTGGAGGAGGGGGGCGATAAAATTGTAAGAGCCACATTTGGTACAGGAGTACGACGGAGAAACAGCATTTCATGGATACAGCAGGGCAGCTCACATATGAATACTGACTATGTTTCAGATAATGCACAAGACATACATAAGCTCAAGCATGAAAAAAGTAGGCATGGACTCACAGCCATAACTGAGGAGGTCTTAGCAATTTCAAGCTACAGAGAGGAGAGGAGAAGGGAGAGGGCAAGAGAGTCAGTTTCCTTTAAGAATGTGGCCCCTTTTAGATCAGCCATTGACTGCTAATAAAAGGTCATACGTAAGTAAATAAATAAATAAATATGAAATCATGGAGCAAGTGTTAAAGCTTCCAGTGGTACCTGGGAAGTCTGGTCTCCTGGCTTCTTCCCAACACTATATTCTTTTCATTGTGTATATGTTAATTTGGAGAAGGCACTAGGAATGATGATAGATAAACCCAAAAAGATATGAGAAACGTTATTTGAATCCCGAAAGATAATTTTTCCATAATTGGGTTTTTTTGAGAAAAGTTATATTTTATGACAAATAATTGTTGTTATACAAATACTCATTACTCCTCTTAGAATAATATGCCATTGATTTTCATAATCTTCGTGTTATGTAATGTGTATTGATTATGGCTTTTTTAGTCCCAAAATATTGCAATCTAGTCAACTTCCATCCTAGACTTTGATCATTTATAGTTTATGCAACATGTAATAAAGGTTTGCCAATCACAAGCCCCTAACATATTAGCTATTTGTTTCACACAGTGTTATTTCTCAAATACATCTTTACAACACAGAGAAACGATAATAAATTGATCCAAAACTATCTCTATTTCACTGTGTCTTTATCTCTTAGTTATGAGTAAGTGGCCATAAAGTATTTGAATGTGTGAAGCCACAATATGTCTCCCTGTTCTATCATTAAATGCTATTTGTAACATAAGTGGGAGTAAGAGGCAGAAGGCCAGGAGGAGGAAAAATAGCTTTTAAGATTATAATATAAAAATATTTCCCAGTGAGGATTGGTTCTGGGAATGTGGGTTCCTTGTTCTTTATGTTATGGGAATCTTGAAGAGACTTCTAGTGTTACATTCTCTTGCATTTCAACGTGGCCACTGTAACATTACTATTAGTAACATTGAGTCCATACCATCGAGGCTAATGTTCCAGAGTTAATGAGGTGAGTCTGAGACACCGGGAGATGGATATACTGTAGGCACAGCATCTCAAAACTAACTTGGCAACCTTATAACTGAATGGAAGTGCAGATTTAGCTTTTATGTCTGTTGTTTAAGCATGTTGGCCAGGCATCAAGTCCAGCGCTGGGCTGAGCTGTTCAGCAGTGTTTCCAGAATGTTCTGAGGCACTCTGCTATGCATGTAAAATCCAAACAGAATTTTTTTTTTTTTGCCTGTGCAGGAAGAGAAGATGGTTAAGTTGGGGGTAATTTTAATGAGAAGAAAAAGGCAAATAGAGGAACACCTAATTGGGAATAATTTTATGTGTGTGAAGGGTGGAGAGGACCTGGGGACATGGGGTGTGTTTATGTACACAGCAGAGTTTGGAAAAGGGAAAGCTTGTTGAATTCAAAGCACTGTTTATTTTCCACACGGCCCCTTCGCAATCAGTCATCAATCTACTGTTTTGCTTAATTAAGGAAGAAATGTTTTTAAAGGGACTGGAAGTATGGATGGCAGAGTCATGGAAAAGCCAGGATGGTAATAGGTTTGAAGTAAAAGAAGTACTTTTGCACCCTGAAGCAACACAATGCATAATTCCTTATAAGGGTGGGCAGTAATAAATGAGAGACAAGATCTGGGTATTTTAATCCATCTCTCAGAATTTCAAAGTATAAAGGTCTTGAAAATATAAGATTAAACTGCAAAATTAAAATTTAAACTCGTTAATGACTGCTTATTAAACTATCTCATTACATACCAATTTTATTTTCAATGACACCAGTTTATATAAGTATATTTAAGGAGTGGAGCAAACACTGTGTGCTACTTCTTGACATTGGCTATAATCTCAAGATGTCATAAGACTTAGAATATAAGTTGGAAGGGAATTATGTACATAATCCAAATTGAAGAAATAAAAAGAAAAATCTAAACATCAGCCACAGCCTATATGAGGAAGAGAAATCACAATGAGAAAAATCAGAATATATATATATATACTCATGAAAGAGTGACCAGTTCTGAAGGGGAAGGGATGTAAAGGAAGGGTATGCAGAGGGGAAATGCAGAAGGAGACTATAGTCAGAGTATGTGGGGTGGTATAGTTAATAGAAATTGTCTTTATGATAATCATCAATCACTCTGTGTGTGTGTGTGTGTGTGTGTGAGAGAGAGAGAGAGAGAGAGAGAGAGAGAGAGAGAGAGAGAGAGAGAGCATAGAAAACCGTGAAAGAATAAATTACTTAGTTGCACAGCCAGCGTCCAGCAAAGGTTCAGATAAGAGATTGTGTATGCTCTGCTCCAAGTGAACCGTCTAGATGACAGCCTTTCCTCTCAAAGCTCATGGGTCACTTGCCAGGCAGGGCAGAAAGATTTTAAGAGCCAGACTCAGTATCTACTCTACGCTGAAAAAAAATATTTTCTGCATATGATGATGTAGTTGCACACAAAAACTTCCATGAACAGACTCTGGGAATTAATGTGCAAGTCTCTCATAAGATCAAAAAACCCCCAAATCCCAGAAGTGTCAGGGGAGATGGTGCTAATAGTTGATGGCTTCCAGGGGAGAAAAATTCAGGGGTTGCCCTCCCAAGGGATGCAATCCCCGAGAGACTAGTTATTCTCTAGCGGATATCTGCTACTGTACCAACTTACCTACAGATCTACAGTTAACACTAAATGGACTCCACTGTTATTGGGGTGGGGATAAAGTTTGGAAGGAAAAGCTGCTGGTAGGATAGGGGAGGAATTGGAAGGGAGGAAATGGGGTAGTTTAGATCCAAACACATCCTATGAATGTGTAATGAGTGTATAAATACTAAGTAAAACACTTTCAAGTAAAACAGGTTAAATACAAGCATAAACATCTCAGTGAGTGTTTTTAAAAATTGTTTTAACTTGGAAATTAATAATGGCACGCTCTTTTAGGTTATGCTTCCTATATGCTCTTCATAACAAAATGAAAGAAAAATAATAATGTGTTTCATCATTTTAACTGGAGTTTCTAATAAATAGAAAAGTGATGTACTATGGTCATAGAAATAAACACAGAGTTTAATTCTACCACATCTTAAGAAAATGAGTTAACCCTTTCTTAAATGGGATTTTTATCTGGATTTGCAATTCTGGGTAGCAAAATTTCCACTGTGCTAAGAAAATTTATTTAAAATAAACTAGCAAAGTATGGTAAGAGAAAGGGGGTTTATACATGTGGGAGTCAACTAATGAATATTCTAGAACAGCGACTGAGGTTGGTCAGTCTTGAGTATCACTTTGATGGGATCTATAATCACTTATGAGAGGAATTTTATTGAATGGCTGTGGGAGGAAAGATTCCCTTTAAATGCGGTCAGCAACCTTCTGTATTTATTTATTTATTTTTATTCTTTTATCTACGTGAGTGCAGCATCCTCAGAAGCCTGAAGTGGAGAGCTGACCCCTGGAGCTGGAGTTTCAGGTGCCTGTGAGCTGTCTGACACGGATGCTGGGAACCAACCTCAAGAGCTCTCGGGGAACAGCAGGCTCTCTTAGTCACATAGACTTCTATCTCTCCAGCCCCTTACATTCTGTATCTGAGGAATTTTGTACAAAATGGGTGGGTGGAACCCAGTGAATTTTCCCTCCCTCAGAGGCCATCGCCTGTTAGCAGTTCCTCAGATCAGGGGGAGCCTTTATGAGCTCCTCCCCTGACACGGCAGGGATCTGGGGGTTCTGGATCTCATGAGAGACCTGCACCTTCAGTTTCAGAACGTGATCATGGGAGGTTTTGTGTGCAATGACAGCATCATGCCTAGCAACTACCTTTCCACTGTAGACATCCATTCTGGCTCAAAATCTTTTTGCGGCATTCTGCACAGGGATCGATGAACCTTGAGAGGAGAGGGTGCCATCTAGACAGACACTTAGAGCTGACCACAAACTACCAGCAGTTTCCTCAGAGGACATTTCCTAGCTTATATGGGAATTGCCTGGGAAGGATATTTTTCCTGTTCTTTTTGTTTATTTTACATATATGAGGCATTCTCTCTTACTTTTTTGTTTTAATATTTGTTGTATGATAACAACTCCAAATTAACACCCCCTGATCTCCCTCTCTCTCTCTCTTTTTTTTTTTATTTTTTGGAAGAGTTACTCCTCACTTGTAAAACAAAATAAATTCACCAGCAAAGCACATGCGATGTTTCCTATAAGATCTTCCCCTCTCTTTTAAATGCACGGAGCTCTGAAACATGACAATTACAGTTCTTCGATGATGTTTTTCTTCAGAGGAATGTTTGATTGTGGCTCTTGTGGATGAAGCAAACAAAGCAGGTTCTTTCATAATGCAATGGTAAACTTCCACATAGGGAAGTTTGTCATTTTGAGGAAAGTCATTTAACATTAATGTTAAATGTGCAAGTGTGTGTGAAAGAGAGAGAGAAAGAGAGGGAGAGAGAGGGGGAAGAGAGAGAGAGAGAGAGGGAGGAAGGGAGAGAGAGAGTGAGAGAGAGAGAGAGAAAGGGAGAGGGAGAGGGAGAGGTGGAGGGAGAGGGAGAGGGAGAGAATGAATATGAGAATGGCAGTGCATGTGTCTAGAAACAAGAGGATAACCCTGGGTGTCATTCCTCAAGCCCTGTCCACCTCGTTTTGGGCCTACAATTCACAAAGTAGGTTAATATGGTTGGTTTGAAAGCTGCAGGGATCTGCCTATCTGTGTCCCACAGTGTTGAGATTATAAGAATGAAACCTGATCCATTTTTTTATGTGGTGGTTGAAGGTCGACAGCTCCTCATACTTGCGTAGGATGCACTGTACAAACCCAGTAACCTCCAAGTCTCATAGAGACCCTTCAAGTACCCATCTTTAGACTTTGTCCTTGAGAAATAATACTCAATACAAAAAAGCTCATTGTGACTGAAGAGAATCAAGCAACTGTACACAAGATGGTCCCTAGGGCCAAAAACATGACAGGCAAGCATCCAACACCAGTAAACAAAACAAGCTTCAACCACAAATGCTATGCTTGCAAAGGAAGCTATAGGAGTACAAACTAAACTCTTGATATAAAATTTGAAGATACATCATGGTAAGTGTATGTTCAATGTCGTTGTTTGGGTGACGGAGGTAAAAGCAATTTCTCCTTCCACGGTTTTAAAGTCTAGCACTGTTTTGACTTTAAGCAGCTTCTATCAAATAAAGAAGAAAACGTTAACTTAAAAGTTTTTAAAGTTACCTCGAGTTGGTGTTTTTTTTTTTTTTTTTTTTTAGGTTAGCTCACGAATATGTTTTCATGAGGGGGGGGAGTAAGTTGGCGAAGGACGTTCTTAGCAGAGGTGACTGCAAAGCAGTAGCTCAGTGAGGCAGCTTAATAAAGACTGGGTCGACCTCCGGGATGCTAGGGAGCGATGACCTTGAACACCCCAGACAACATTAAACTCCAGGTTACAGCTGACTGGAATCCTGAGGTTTTATTGGCCACGAGCCAGTCTGCAGCCGTGCTAACCACCCCGGTATTTTATAACATTGTAAAGACTGTATTGTTTGAAACTTTTCAGAATTTTACACACAACTTGGCAGTCTTCCCAAACCATTTCCAATGGGCCAAAACTATCAGCAACCACCCACCTCTGCGACCATCGCTGCCCGAATAATGACGCTCCGTCAATGGGGTCTTCTATGAGAGATTCTATGCTGGAAGAGACTGGGATACGCAGCATCTTTGAAATTCCCCTAAAATAAATTGACTTTATGTTATAGCGCTTGTTTTTAAAGGATACAGATGAAGCTTTTGAAAGCGGTGGTCCGATGGGATACTGCAAGGATTCGCTAACCCAGCAAGCAAGTTTTCATTAAGTAAAAAATGCCAAAGATAGGCTTTGTCCCCTCGCTGTTTGCTTCAGGGCATTTGGTATGTTAAGGGACGTTTCTAAACTCCTCCAATCTCATCTCCTCATCCCTGCGTTGTTTTTTCTTTGCTCCTTTATCCAGATGAACAGTTTATTTACTTATGGGCTCAGAACTGAAGGTTTTTGGTTTTTTTGTTTTTTGTTTTTGTTTTTTGTTTTGTTGTTGTTGTTGTTGTTTTTTTTTTTTTTGAAGCAAACTCAATACTAAATGTTCTTCCTTGCTTCTTTCCATCTTGAACGGGATAATTTATAGGTTACCAGTTATGTATAAGTTGTTTATATCTTAACTTTCTATGTCTAGTCTGGACACATCACAAATAGATGCTCCTCCTGTCATCTCTGGGACAATTCTATAAGGTAGTGATTAATGTAACCCTCCCTTTTTTTTTGATGAGAAAGCAGAAGGATGGATGGTAAAGTGAATGCTACGTATCAAATGACTTTCGATGGCGGTTAGAAAATGAGACAGAGAGACCAAGTCTCTTTACAATTAACCAGTTTCTTTACTTGGAATTTATTTTTATTTGTTTTTGAGACAGGATACATACGTCTTTCCAGCACTCACTTTGCTGCCCAGATTGCCCCAGCCTCCTGAGTGTTGGCTGCCGTGTATTATACTAAACACACCAAGCTACACACTTAAAAATATTTGGGATATTTATTTCTGCTAAATCAATGCTCTAAACCATTAGCCAATCTGTGTGTCGATCAACTCAGTTATTTTTCCATTCTGAATGGTATCTGTTACCCAGGGCTGCAGGCTGGTAGAGGCTATGATCATCTGAATTATCCAGAAAACCCACTCCTTAGGAAGAACACTGGTGCTGAGGTTTGTAGAGGCTTCTCTGTGACTGCTGCCTGGAACCCCTTGTTCGTGCATCCCTATTGTGGCCTGCCAAAATGCAGTAGGAGGTAATCAGCTAACTGAGTCCAGATATCAGAAATGTAATTTCTGGGTGTCTTATACAAGATTAAAATATTATGCAATAAATTTGAAGAAAGGTGAATTTTAGAGTGAATTTTTCTAACAACCTTCACCAGTAATATTGAGAACTTTCATGCAGGCATACATTGAATATTCCTATACTGTTTCATCGAAATAAAATGTAAGGGCTGAAGAGATGGTTCATGCACAAATCCATTTGAAAGAGCTGGCTGTGGCTCTGTGCTCACCTGAAACTCCAAACAGTGAGTGGTGGAGGCAGGAGGATCACTAGGTGCTACTGGCTGTCTACTTACTTTCAATTTAGTTAGAGACCCTGTATAAAATGAATAAAGTATATACTGACAGAGGAATTCAAACAATGTCCTCTGTTAGCATCTACACAGGTATGTAATTCATAGATTCCTACACACACACACACACACACATACACACACATACACAGAGATACACACACACACATACACACAGATATAGACACATACACACACAGATAGACACACACACACCTCACGCTAAATAAATTATAATTAAGTAAATCAATACAGTAGAAGGTGGGATATCATTCACTGAGAGATGTTTTTGAAACATCTACAGTTCAAAGAAAAGAATCTGTGAGTGGGATTATGATAATGCTTTTCTGTGGAAAATAATAACATGGTGCCTTGGTTTGCTGTTATGGATTAGAGGACACTTGCCTTTGTAACTTAGAATCTATCCTGTCTCTGTTTCTCAAATTCTTTTTGTCTTTAGCAATACAGTGATTACCTCAAGACCTTTCTCATTCACTACTTGCAACTTGCTTTCATTTCCAGTAATGTTATTTCCTCCACTGACCTTGCACAAGAAGTGAAGGACCTTTACACGAGAACAGAGAGACCACCCCTCCCATCTTGTAGTGTTTTTTAAAAAAAAGTGAGATTGAGTCATCTCCATGAGACATTCAGACCACTTCAGTCAAAACCTTTCTTTCAGTTATTCTGATCTCTGCTGCTTGCTTTTCTAAATCAGATGATGCCCACTGACAACCCAAGAGCCAGGACACCTGTGTGGTTAACTGTCCCACATAAGGAAAGGCCAGGATAACAATCTTCTCTTCCAACTTTAAGCAATTCATATTTCAAAAGTCCTTTTTCCCCATTTGTACAAGTGTTTAAAAGCATTTCCATAAGGAAACACTCCATTTGCTGTTAAGAGTATGTTTCGTATAGAACTCAAGATTTCTGAGGAATGAGTGAGCCTTAAATAAAAAAGTAACGATTATTGTTTTATGATGTTATTTACATATGAAATAATTCCCTTCCCCAAAGGCTCACGTGCTGAAGGCTTGGTTCCTATCTGTCACCACTGTTGAGAGAGTATAAGGTCATGAGGGCTCTGGCCTATCTCACAGTTGAATACTTGGATGGAGTTATAACTTAGTAGTGTTAGGATTTATGCTCTGAATGGACGAAGTAGGTCCTTATGAGTCTATCTTTGAAGAAGTCCTTTGTCCTTGTTGCTTCTTGTCATCCTCTCTGCTTCTCAGTTGTCACGCAGTAAGCATCCTTTCTAGTCCCGCCCTTTTCCTGAGATCTTTCTGCACAGCCATGGAAGCCAAACAACAATGATCGAAACCTCTGAAATGAACTTTTTCTCTTTAACCTGTTTCTTTCAAGGGCCTGACGTGGCCGAGGGAAAGGGGAACATGCTTTGAATGTGTTAATTTCTCAGTGAAAAGACACATGGGTTCTGCGGAAGATACCAGGGATCTCAAAGTAATGAAGTGGCAAGCACAGTCTTAGTGTTGTTCATGCTGCCATTCCTGAGATCACTAGATATACGGGCTGGAATGGAAAATAGCCTAAGATCATGTTATGATGTGCCCATATTTACATGGACACAAGGAACTGTGATATAACTGAAGTAGGGGAAGAGAAGAGACAAAGAGACAGAGAGAGAGGGACAGAAAGACAGAGAGACAGACACACACAGACAGAAAGCAGGAGACAGGGAGACAGGGAGAAAGACAGAGACAGACACACATCCACATACACAGAAACAGAGACAGAGAGGTAGAGAGAAGGGGAGACAGAGAAACAGAAAGACACAGACAGACACACATACACACACAGAGACAGACATGCAGACAGATACAGACACAGAGATACACATACAGAGAGAGAGAGAAGGAGACAGAGACAAAAAGAAAGATAGAAACAGACAGAGAGACAGAGAGAGAACAGAAGGAGAGAGAGAGAAAGAGAGAGAGAGAGAGAGAGAGAGAGAGAGAGAGAGAGAGAGAGAGATTATTTTACTCCACCAGGGAGGCATTTTCTTTACAGTTCCCCAATATATTCGTATCCAGGTAAAACACATCCCAGACAGAGATAAAGCCTAGATCTGAGCCTCCATTACTGAAGGTTTACATTCATTGAAATGCAATACTGTCCTTTAAGATACTGCAAGTCGAGAAAGGATTAATCCCAGCATCCTTCAAGCTTTGATTCTCTGCACACTCGGGCCGACTGGGTGTTAAGAGCACAGGCATAAGATAGTAACCCTAAACCTCTATTAACAATCCCTCATATTGTTCCAGGGCTTCCACGGCAAGCCAGCTAGCAAACCAAACCTCAATTTTGGTGGCAAGTATGATTTGTAAGTTGTTTTTCCATAGTGATTATTTTGTCAGGCTAAGCCTTGCTCCTGCGTAGAGATCTCTGTGTCAGAGCCCGGAGTGCACCAGGCTGTGTTTGCCATACTAAATCAGGGATCACTGCTCACTGAATGAAAATCTTTTTGTTATAGATGGAGCTTGAACAAGAAACATACCCACCGGGCTGGATAAAGAACACTTTGAATGTTTGCCTATAACAGCAGTCTCTAAACATTGAGGTGGGAGTGAAGCCCATGATTTTGTTTTACATTTAAATACTCCTAAAAAATCTGGAGGCTAATAGCACCAACTAAGGTCAGTTACTTTTCTGGCAAGCGACATGTGAGTTTCCTCTCTTTTCTAAGCCAGTAAAACTGCTGTGTCAATTTTCCTATTACACTGGTTATTGGACGGCATCTCCCAAGTCCCAAAATAACCAGATGAGAAGTGAAAACTTTATTCAGTCATAGAGGCCCTGCCAAGCAACAGAACACACTGTGTAGGACGTTATCAAACCATTCCAGCGTTTCTCCTTCTCATTACGTATTTTGGTCTTGTTTAGGTGGCAAGAGAATCAGCATCCAATCTGTGTTCAAAGTGGATCCAATTCTGTGTTTGTTTGGTTTTTGTTTGTATTATTTCAGGCTAAAACCGTTCCGTATTCTAACTCTTGTTAAGATGCCTAATCTATGCTTTTAAACACTGTTGACACTTTTCTTAGAGCAAGCTATAAGATAGCGATTTTATTGGACTATTTGTGTGTGTGTGCGTGTTTTCATGTGTGACCATGGATGAATTTCCTTGAGGAATCCTCAGGTTAAGCTCATCTTAACCTGATGGCATCTCCCAAGTCCCAAAATAACCAGATGAGAAGTGAAAACTTTATTCAGTCATAGAGGCCCTGCCAAGCAACAGAACACACTGTGTAGGACGTTATCAAACCATTCCAGCGTTTCTCCTTCTCATTACGTATTTTGGTCTTGTTTAGGTGGCAAGAGAATCAGCATCCAATCTGTGTTCAAAGTGGATCCAATTCTGTGTTTGTTTGGTTTTTGTTTGTATTATTTCAGGCTAAAACCGTTCCGTATTCTAACTCTTGTTAAGATGCCTAATCTATGCTTTTAAACACTGTTGACACTTTTCTTAGAGCAAGCTATAAGATAGCGATTTTATTGGACTATTTGTGTGTGTGTGCGTGTTTTCATGTGTGACCATGGATGAATTTCCTTGAGGAATCCTCAGGTTAAGCTCATCTTAACCTGATGGCATCTCCCAAGTCCCAAAATAACCAGATGAGAAGTGAAAACTTTATTCAGTCATAGAGGCCCTGCCAAGCAACAGAACACACTGTAGGACGTTATCAAACCATTCCAGCGTTTCTCCTTCTTATTAGTATTTTGGTCATAGATTCATCTTTGACCACTCTTTTACCTTATTCAATGATGCAGAGTCTCTCAACTAGACCTCGAGGCTCTCTGCCTCTGTGGCTCTGTGGCTCCCTGGGAACTCTACCTTCCAGGCTGGAGTTGCAGGTGAACTGCCATAATAATCTGACATTTGCCTGGATTCAGTGCCGCCAAAGTCCAGTCCTCACATCCACAGCAGTGATTTACCTACCGAGCCAGCTTCCATAATAGCACTTGTACTGCATATTATTAAATAAGCATATATTCATATAATAATTTTGCAGTGGTAGGAGTCAAACAGTATAGGTGAAAAACATGGGGTTGGTAGTTTCTGCTTCCTAGGAATAAATTCCATCGAAGAAGCAGAATATATCTATGAATTACATATTTTCTAAGTATGTGACAATATTTGACAAAATAATATACTGGGATGGTTACTATAGTAGAAAATGCCTCTTGTGACTGAAGAGGCAAAGGCTTTGTGAGGAACCTGTGTGTTGAGGATTGGTCTTCTGCTATGAATTGTAATGCTAAATACTGACTCTCAAGTCTTGGTTGCCCCCAGGGGGGAAGGAATCTTCACACACTCAAGTGGTGCTGTGTAATCTTGCCCCAACCCCACCCCAAGCTATCCCTGATTGTTGAATAAAGACGCCTACAGCCCATAGCTGGGCAGAAGAGAGATAGGCAGTGTTTGGGTTCCTGGGTTTGAGGTCTGAGGACCACAAGGAGGAGAGGGACCTTAGGGCAAGTGAGGGAGGAGAGACATCATAGGATAAGTGAGTTATGAAAACATGGTCATGAGGGCTGGCCAATTGGAGTTAAGCGTAACACAGATAGAACATAGCAAGTTAGAATTTGGGGTTATTGATAGGGATGAGGACATAATAGCATTGTGGCTAGATATCTGTCCAGCTTTGGTGCTGATGAAGGCTTATTAGAAATATAAAAGTTGTGTGTCTGGGTTTTCCGGGAACTGAATGAACAAAGGCAGGATAGAAACCCCAGATCTGAGATTAAATAATTACTACAACACCTGTGGTATCAGTTGGGTATAACAGAAAACAGGGTCCACTGCCCTTAAAAAGGAGACGGAGGACTTCTCAAGGAAGAAAAGCAGTCAGGTGCCGAGGCGGGAAGAGAACACTGAAACCCATTGGCCTGGAATTTTCTCAGTTTTAATTTTGGAAGCCCTGTCTGCCAGGAAACCCTTCCATCCCAGCCAAACTGGGATGGCAGTTTCCCTAATAGGTGCAGAGGGGCAAGGCAATGTCATGAAACAGTGGGTGGTCCTGACCAGAAGGATCCTTTTCACTGAAAATGGCAGGAAAACTATGGAGAAAGAATCATGATTTGAATCATGTGTCAGGTTTTTTGATGCTCATATTGAGGGTTTTTTTTTTTTAATTCCCATTAGGTAACATTTAAAAGGAGTATCTGAAATCTATAAGAAATTTGTGTCAAGGGCTTCTGAAATGGCTCATTAGTTAAGAGTGTTTGCTGCTCCCCTGGGGGGCTTAAGTTCACGTCCCAGTACCAATGCTTGGCATGTCACAACTCCAGTTCCATGGGATCCTAAGCCTTCTTTCCAATGGACTTTGTGGGAGCCTTTATTCATGCAAACATACCCACAAATTCATTCACACAATTAAATAATAGTAATACAATTTAAAGAATGATTTTTGTTGAAAGATAAAGTGATAGCGTGTAGATGTTTGGAATAACTGAATGCACACATATTCACACAAACACACATGCATGCACACACACACACACACATACACACACATACACACACATTTATATTTCCAATGATGAGGAACAAACCCATAACCTTGCTCACACTATCTCAACACATTATGATTAAGCTACACCCCCAGCCCTTGTGTATGCCAGGTGGATCCTGAATCAGTCATCTTGCTGTCTCTGTCTGCAATATATTTAGATTATAGGCAAATGCCAACAGTACTTAATATATATTTACCTCTCACTTATGCTTTACTATACATTCTTCTCTAATGCTGCCAATGCATGGATGGACAGTAGAAACAGGTTTTACATGCATGGTGCTTATCTTCTTTTGGTGAGATAAAAGGAAATAAGTAATTAAAGTATGTAATTAATTATATATAGTAGTTACTATTTATAGTAATTAATAGTATATCAAGATAATATGTAAGTAGAACAATAAAAATGAATGGAAATAGATGAGCAAAAACAACATATTCTTAAAGATGTGTGTGTGTGTGTATGTGTGTGTGTACACACATGTGTGCAAGTATAATGTCAACAAAGACGGAAAGAAGGCACCGGGTAAGCTGGTACTGGGACTCCAGGCAGCTGTGAGCCAGTTAATGTTGACACTATGGAATGAATTTGGATCATCTGTAGGACTTGGACACTGATGGGTCAATGAGCCCCAGAGAGGCTCCTGCCTCAGTGTGCCCAGAACTGTAACTGCCCCTCTGAACACTTTAGATGGGTGTTCGGAGTTTAACCCAGACAGATCCTCCTGCTTCTGAACCTAGGACCTTATTGACTGAGCCACGGTCTCTGGTCATGCATTAACTTTTAACGTGTGACTGGGGCTTCTCAGCTATCCCTTTACATTTGGTTTCCCTTGCCTTTCTTTGTCGCCTTTAATTTACTGTGTGTCATATTAAGTAAGGCCATTTTGACTGAACTTTATTTTTCATGTTCTCTCATGACCCTGAAGTATACACTTTGATTTTTTTTACAACTTAGTCACCTTCCTGGGACAAACGAATGCTCAATGCTTCTTTTATCTCCAAATATTCAATAGTTAAGAGTTATTTGGAGTTACATAATTATCAAAACCCCTTCTGCAAAATTCTCCCAAGTCGAATCCTTAGCACCCATTTGGTGTTCACAAGCAAGAATTCTTGTTTCAGGGGAATATACCTCCCCCTTCTGACGACAGTGGGGACTGCACTCTTGTGGTGCACATGACTATATGTAGGCAAAACACTCATATGCAGAAATCAAAAATAAATAACACTTTTTAAAAGTGTCCAACTCAAAAGATTAATATATACACATATATGTGAAAATCTACAAAAAGATATTTGTCAAATTAATCAAGTGTCCTTTAACCTACATCTCTCTTAACAACAATGAGGCGTGAAGACATAAACACCTCCTTATTACCAGGTGAAAGGAAGCTAGGATGTTTCTATTGCTCCAAGGAGTGATGCAAGATGCTCATGATGTCACCAGTAACAAAGAATATCATCTCCCAACTCAGTGGTGAACAAGTTGTTGCTAAGCAACCTTAATAAAGCTGCATTGAGGTATGAATTGGAGCATGCAAGCTTATTAAAACACATTACCTCTGAGGAGAATGGCAGACGGGAGTCTTGCTCCATTAGACTCCTCATAGGGTTTCTTTTCTCTGTTAAGGAACTCTGTTTGCTTCGCCACATCTGAGAGGAGCCAAAGCTCATGCTCACTGGCCCTTTCTGTGAATAGACACCATCAGGCCACCTCTGACACAGCAATTTGTGGGTTCCTGCCTTAGGCAATAATGACGTTGGCTTGTGCAAACTCAAACAGAATGCGCCCTAACTCATGAAGTCAAGGCACCGTGGTAAACAGAGAGTGTGCCAGCTGGATAGCATCTTGACAGCTCCTGCATATGAAGCCTGCGTGGGCCGAGAATGCATGTCCCCAGCTGTGTTTTGGTGTGGACAGCTCAGGGCCTGGGTGAGCGCTATGTCATAGAATCATTGGCTTCCCAGTGGTGATGTCTGCTGTTGCATTGTTGGACACAGTTGAACTCCGGAAAAGACTCTAAAGTTACCTTGAGACAGGAAGACTGCTTGACATCACAGAAACAACGCAGATAGAAGCTGCTGGGTGAAGGGGCTGCATCAAACATTTTTATGATGTTATGGTGGTGATAGCCGCTGGTTTCCATGCCGGTGTTTCTTGTCCACTTATGTAGAACTGCCTAAAAGTACCCAGGACTTCCTTCCAGATTGTATCAATAAATTCTTTAATGCTATACCTCTGAGTGTTATCTGTATCAGATCACCTCAAGGCTTTAAGATTCAGCTGGATAACTTGGGAGTTTTAAGAATGGCGATACATATTTTTTAGCATCTCTAAGTATATATTCACCTTGTGTGTGTGTGCTTGTGTGTGTGTGTCTAAGTATAGTTTGCATTTTGCAATTTCGTTCATTGTGTGCTGGGGCATGCATGTAGAGACGAGAGTTCACAGGTGTTGTTGCATCTTGTTTTTTTGAGACAAGATCTCCCATTGGCTTAATGTTCACTGATATTATTTTTCTAGGCCGACTTGCCGGCTATCAGCAGAGATGCACCTCTCAGGGCTAGAACTCCATCACACCCAGATTCCTCACACTAGCTCTGAAGACCAAACACGGGGTCATCCTGGAATGTGATACGTACTTCTTTGAGTGAGCTGGCTTCATAGCCTCATAGTTTCAGGGATACAAAGTCTCTGTGGCTTCCAGTTCTAAACTACATATCCCTTGTCTGAAGTCACATACAGGGGAGTGAGCGCCTGACATTTAACGCTTTAATAAGTGAGCTCTATGAAAGTGTGACCGTGCTGAAGTTTTATGTCTGTACAATTGTTTATAAACCTTTAAGTGACTGTGGAGTGATCAGAGTTTGAGAATGATCTAGGAGTGTGTTGTATTTAGTACATCAGGCATACAAAATGCTCAGTAAGAAACATAAATACATTGGTTTCTTCTATTGCTGTGCTGAGTTTCCTGGGAAAGTCATGTGGCTGCAGATTTCTGATTACCACCCTCTTCTTAAACCGGGCTGCAGCTGAGATGCTCAAATGTTTTAATAGCACAGTACTATGGTAACACGCTGTCAGCCACTTCTAACGCTGGTTCATATACCATTGATTATTTTCAAGGATTGATTATTTTGCTTAAGGTGGTAGTATTAGGACGGAGTCCCAGTGTCAAAAAACTAACCAAACCATTAGCTTTCCAAATAACACAAGTGTTTTGTAAGTTGTAGAGGAATATAAAAGGAAGAACAGATAAAGACAGAGACAGATCGTTCCATGGCACTTTATGGCTAGCTCTAGCTAAGAGTTATGGGCGAGCACTATGATGCTTTGCACATGGCCCCCTGTGGTCCAATATGATTTTATTTTTAGATGTTTAAAACTTGGATTGTGGACCCAAGCCATTCACATAACCATATGCAAGAAATATGAGTTGGAAACCCTGGCTATGCACCTCGGCTCATTTTAAGCCTTTTGATTCTCGGTTTTCTGTCTTTGCGGCAGCATTTTAGAGATGGTATTACATCTCGAGGGCCTAATTCATACCAACATTGGCTTAAATGCTCAGTATGGATGCTGATGGATAAAACAAACCTGAGATCTTGTAATAAATAAATAGCACCACTGCATATGGACCAGAAAACTAAGAGATGAATATAAAATACAGTACGGTCGGAAATAAAGGGCCATGATGGTGGGAGGAAAAAGACGTGCCATGGAGAGTTCAGGAATATGACTTAGCAAATGGCCCAGACCAAAAAGCACTTTAAAAAGAGAACTCCACTTGTGGAAGCAATTTCTGACTTGGGGTTTGGATGTTTAAAGAGCTCACATTCATTTACAAGGCCCCACAGTTGTATAATATTTGACAGATAGATACACACATATCTTTTATATTTTTCACAACTTTTTATTTATTTATTTATTTTTTGGAAACCTCATATCTGTACACAGTGCACTCTGATCATATGCACCCTCTGTCTCCCGTGACACCCCACAGGATTCCCCAACCATGTCCTCCCCCTCAACCTCATTTTATTATTTACATATTTATTTATTCGCCGAGTCCAATTCATGCTGCTCACCTACCTATACGTGTTAGGTCATCCACCAAAGCATGGGAAACCTACCAGGAGTCACACTGTTAAAGAAGAAGCAATCTTCCAGTCACCAGCAGACAACTGCCAATCGTTTCTCTTAGAGGTGGCATCCCAAGAGCCCTCCCGCATCTATGTCAGAATGCTGACTGGCTTGATCTTGTACACATCTTGCACAGGCAACCACAGCTTCTTTGAGTAAATGTGTGCACCTGTCCTGTCATGTTCGGAAGACAGCACTGTACCACACTCCTTCCTGACTTCTGTGTCCTACATCCATTCTTCACCTGCTCCTGTGATGTTTCCTGAGCCCGAGAGGAGGTGTGATATACATGTCCCACGTACCACTAACCACTTAAGTCGGTGATTCTCAGCAGATTCTACAGTAAGGCATCTCTGCATTAAC
Organism: Mus caroli; assembly: GCF_978045245.1. Classification (NCBI taxonomy): domain Eukaryota; kingdom Metazoa; phylum Chordata; class Mammalia; order Rodentia; family Muridae; genus Mus; species Mus caroli. Next base: position 10,180,483 of record NW_028227268.1, read on the forward strand.
TCGTAACCAGCACAATAAGACACTTCAATGAACAAGCTTGGAAGAAGCACCAATATGTAAACATAAAGAAAACATGTTTAGAAGGCACCCTGAGAACATGCCTGGTTAGCAAAACAATATATCAGTAAGTCTTCTCCTAAGACCTGAGCTCCATAGGCACGGGTTTGAGCATATTACATTACTAGACATAAATTTGCTCCCAGGCCTTGGATTTAACCAAGAGCATGGTTGGTTACCTACATAAATAGTCTTGCCACTATTACACCTGTAAGGGTATCTTGCATGATGGGCTTACACTGTAGCATCCAAGTCTGCTGATAATAATAGCTGGGGTCTATGCATTATTATGGTTTAGTGATACTGTATTTCAAAATAAGTAGAAATGTAGAAATTTTAAACCACTACTTCCAGTGTTCATTAAACAGAATAAAACTTTATCTTACCAAAAGAAAAGAAGGAGATAAAAACTCAGAGAAACTGAAATGTATCTCTTTCAACGAATTGCATTTGGATATCATAGTAATTTGAAATGGGACCCTAAAATCTCTTCAGTCCTTTGCTCTCTTCCTATCTGGAGATAACCATCTGTGCCTTCATCAGGGAGATACAGATCTTTATTATGTTGAAGGCTAAGGAGAATTGGAGATTGATTAAATTACTGTTGCAATGCTGGATGCAACTTTTATGTGGATTTATTTTTATGCATTCAAAGCATGTTTGGTGAATGTATGTGTATACATACAGATGTACATACATACATGCATGCATACATACATACATACACATGTATCCGGATTTCATCATGGAATTATTTGTATTCTTGCAGCCTTGAACAGCTCTACACCTCCATCTCTCCCACCTGACATACACATAGACATGTCCTTTGGGGTGTTGGGGGACAACTCTCCTCTATGCCCACTGCTTGCTTTTGTGAGCATCATCAAGAGCCTGACATCATCAGTTTCCTGGGATCTCTGCTGAGGCTTGGGCTTCAAAGCCTCTTGGCAAGGAATCCAACTCCACATGTCCAGCCTCAACAGCTCTTGATTTAATCCCCCACAACGCCTTCATTATTACATCTTTCATGTCTGTAGAAGTAGTATGATGTGGACGGGGCTGCCAATTTCTGCTGCTATATTGAGATGTAGCCTGCCCCTCCTCCCTAGACCACAGACACAATGACTTCAATGTACTTTCAAGGCTGATCTCAGGAAAATACTTCCATAGGTGCAGCCTTTATTTTTGCTTTTCCCTTCCAAAAACGAAATGTATAGTCTCATAATTTTGAGCATTTTGTGGTGGAAGTGAGGGCAATGGCATGGTATCTCGTTCTCAGGACAATTTTACTACTGTCCTAGTGCTGAGAACTAGTTTTCTCCTTCGTCATATGAATCCCTTTAACAAACCCAGTTGCTATGTGAGCTTCCTTCCTGCCTCTACCAAATTGCACCTGCTAACTACCATCCATCTTCCTTTTACTGGATATGTAAATAAGACAAGTGAGGGACAGCCGGAATGCCAAGCTTTCCTTGAAATTTCGTCTACTGAAGAAATTAGTGTATTTCTTTTGGATCCATGCTCTCCCAAGGTCTCAGTAGAAGGGCAGGATAAAGCTAGATTCTTTGCCAGAATATAAAATGAATAACTGCTAGCTAGCCCAGTTCCTGAAGATTCCATCTTCCACCCTGAAACCTCCTGAGACAGTCCTCCACTGTTCACATTCCTTGTGGCATTAATATCTTCCATATCCTACTAAATGACTTATGACCTATTAATCTCTATCTCTTGCATGCTATAGCTTGTTTTGTTTTGTTTTGTTTTGTTTTGTTTTGTTTTGTTTTGTTTTGTTTTGTTTTGTTTTTGTTTCTCTGTATAGCTCTGGCTGCCCTGGAACTCACTTTGTAGACCAGGCTGGCCTCAGACTGAACTCAGAAATCAGTCTGCCTCTGCCTCCCGAGTGATGGGATTAAAGCATGCGCCACCACGCCTGGCATGTTTTTTGTTTTCTTTTTTTGTTGTTGTTGTTTTTTTTTTCTATAGCTTTTCTATATCACAGCTTCTTCAAACTCTTCAACATTCCACCTATAAACCACAAGGTCAGGTTGTTTAATAGCAACAGCCCAACTCCTTGATACCAATTCTCTCTTTTTTTAATTGCTCTGATGAGATACTTGACCACAGCATGTTAGAGAATGGATGCTTTATTTTGGTTCACAGTTTGAGAATACTTTCAATCAAGGTGGCGAAATCATGACTGCCAGAGCCTGGGGCAGCACTTAGGGTTTTGAAACAGAGATGAATCCTGGTGCTCATAAGGCTTCCCTTTCCTTGCTTAGCCCAGGACACCAGCTCATGAGTTGGGCCGTCCATACTCAAGGGAAGTCTTTTTCACCTCAGTGAAACTTGTGTTAAAACTCTCATTAGATGTAGCAAGAGATATGTTTCCACGCTGAGCCGGTTAAGTTGATGATGATTATTAACCAGTACACCTGGGAAGTTCCTCACTCCTTATATTTATCATCAAACAATAAAGTTTTATTATAGTAATAATCCTGGTACACAGCTATAGATTTTAATCTTTACATCAGTGGGGAAAAAAAAAAGATAGCAAGCATCTTTCCATTTCATTAGTGTTGGTTGCCAGAGGCATGCTTGAATATTTGGGAAAATTATTCACTTATATTCTATCTTTGTTTTAAAAACTGCTAAATGCTTATCTTTCAGAAACTCTGCCCTTTATGTGTGGAAATGAGCTATCATGAATATTTTTGTAAGCCTCCGCTAACATTCATTTAAATATTGTATCTGTTAACTTGCAGAAGAGCAAACCAGAGTGTTTAGATTGTTTGCATATATTTTACAAAGGCTTGGGTGCTGCTCTGAATTCCTGGTGTTTATTTTTATCCCCGTCACTGCAGGGCCATCAGGATATTGGCTATTATTAGTTAATTGTTTAATTACACTTAATTCTAGTGTACTTCCTCATCAATCTCCCTTGCTTTCTTCTGCACTTCTTGAGATTAGATAATCGGTCCATTATAATTGTCTGAAGCTGGGGGTCACCGAAGAAGCAAAAGTTGGAAGCCAGAGAGGAGTGTAACCAAAAAAAACAAAAAAAAAAAAAACAAAAAAGCAATTTGGCTTTAAACATTTAGAGCATCACAAAAGTGAACAAAAAAATGATAAAAGGCATTGGGTAATACATGAACTGATTAAACTGCTCTTAATTTTTTTCATCTGAGTTAAGGTATTCCCATAATAAGTTTCTTTTCGGTTAACATCTATGATCAGATAGTTTGAGAAAATCTGGTTAAAGACAAAATAAATAGCATTTGAGAGCGAAATCAGAGGATTATTTTTTTCCATGGAGGAATGGAGGCAGGAGTCATTACTAATGAATACTACATGCAATTTTTAGGATCACTAAGATAACCCTAGAATTGCCTACCATGTTAAATCAATAGGATTCAACTGTAATTTTTACTATGGAATGGTAGACCATGTAACCAATATTAATACATATAGGTTATTATAGTGCTTATGGGACTTGAACTTAAAAGACCTAAACAGCCGTCATCCAGAATTGGTGCCCCGGGGACTTAAAACAGTTGCTTGAATGAAGTGATTGTCACCCAACAGAAAGACCTGCGTTTGGACTTCAGAATCCACATGAAATCCAGGAATCGTGCAGGTGCCTATGATTCTAAGCTCTAGGAATCAGAGTGGAAGAACCTTGGGGCTCACTAGCCATTCACTGCACCTAAATGGTTCACTCCAGGCTCAATAAGATGCTCTTGAAAAATAAGATAGGTTGATGAGAAGGACACATGACATTGACTTCTGACTGCTACTTGCACGGGGCATACATATTGAGACCATACACAAATGCACACCGCTAAAGAAACAATGCTCCTTTTACTTTACACAAAACATTATTACAATAATGAATGCAGTAATTCTCCTGTTGCAGTTCCTGAATGAAAAGTGCGGAAACAAACAAACAAACAAACAAAGAGTTCATTTCAAAAGTGGTTTCAAGAAGAAGTAAATTGTCAAAGTGCAAAGAGCAAGTGATTGGTAAATAGTGGCGATGGTTTGAGGGAGAACTGGTTTTACAGGTTGCAGTGACTAAGGAGAAATTTTTTCAGAGACAAAGTCAAGTAACACACACACAAACATTTACACACACATACTTATATATGCACTGCTATAAATATATCAACACACACAACAAAACAATAACCATACAGAAAATATCACAGGAAATTATCACCTAAGAAAATCACACACAAAGCCTCAGGTGGGATGCTACATCACAAGGCATTCTATCATCAATACAAGCTAGCACTTAATACGTATAGTATATATTCAGTCCTTGACAAGTCATATTACATGTGTGTCACTCTCAGGCCCTCCAAGAAAAATGATATCATAATTCTAATAAACATATATCTATTTATAATCCACTTACTGTGGAGAATATTATGAAATTAAATATTTATCATCTTTTTGTCAATCAAATATCCATCCCATAAGCCAAAGGCCTTTGGTAGATATGTGCAGATGGTAATTGAACATAGTGATTTTCTTCCTTAAGGGTCAATCTAAGTCATGTGGTTTCAAAATCCTGAAGCCTAAGTTAAAATTACTCAGTGATTATCAATAGGAGTCTATTGACTTAGAAATGCTTCATACCAAAATGTTTCACCAAAATGCCACAGTATGTGGCAAAAGAAAATAACAATTTCTACTCTATGAACCATGTGATCCCTGCATTGATCTGGTCTACCATCATATTTTGAAGCCTATTAATTTTACTACTTAATTATTTACTGGACTAAATCACAATTTTACTGCCATTCATTCTTTATTTAAAAGTCACTACAATCTAACACAACAGTGGGGAGATGTAACATGTGTATCTTTATATATATAAATATATATCATATAAAATGATGTAACTCATTTATCCAGACTGATGTTTTAATACATATATTCATGTCTTGGCATGATAATTAAAAACACTATATTCAACTTCATCAAAGATTTTACAGTAATTTCTACTTGAAAATATTAAGGAAAAGTATTTGTCTCGTTCCAGTCATAAAAGGGAGGAAAGCGGTGTCCAAACATTTCATGTAGATTGATCATTTCATTGTTAGGTTTGAGGAATAGATTAGCACATAAATGTAAGGCAAGAGAGGTGAAGACATAGCCTCCTGCCGGTACATATTTTCCGAAGTCCCAATTGCAAAATATGATAATACATTATTAATCAGTCTTTGTTTATCTTAGTAGGGGAGATAGTCTCTGTAGAATTTCTCTTAGACCTCATAGAAAACACTTCCAAACCTTTCATAGGAAGGTTGTGCATGCGAGTAATAGCCAACATTTGTGGAGTTTCCTCCTTGGCCACGTAAAAATTCCCCTTGGCTTTGGGGAGCATGAAGTCTTCAGAGAGGGTGTCAACAGTGATTTATTACAAAGCTGACTTAATTCTCCCCCGATTTAAAGGCCTTGCTTAGGAATAATCACTTTCTTTGCCCCCCACCAAGGTAGCTGCTTAGTCCGTGATTCTCAAGACAGTTTCAACCAGACACTGGCCATGCTGAGATTTCAAATGTTTACTTTGGAAATTTTTGTTTCAGGGGTTGCCTGCATGAGGTCTAATTAGTCAAGTATGGTTCTCACCCAAGAAAATTTCAATGTGGAAAAGCCAACTGTGTGTGTGTGTGTGTGTGTGTGTGTGTGTTCATGCTCACACACACATGCCTGAGCACTCTCTGTAATGATCATTAGGATAAATGTTATTTATGTGTAGACACGTATTGCATTTACAATAAAATCTAAGTAGCTCAGCCCACTTCAGGTAAAAGGGAAAGCAAGCATGAATCCAATATGAAGGTAGCCAAGAAAGAAGAGAGAGCAGATTAAAATGGTTCCTGTGACACCATCTTCAATTATACAGACTTTCCACTAACCACTGATTTGGTTTTATCCATACATTTCTGTAGATAAGTAAATAAACATTGGCAGTCAGGAACTCAGCCTTGTGTGATTTGTAACATCCAAGGACTTCTTGTCCTCACTAGCTTGTTATGCTTTTGTTTGGAGACTTAGAAGTTGAATTAACAGAATGTGAACAGTGTTCTGAAATCACCCCATATTCTAGCTTGATTCTATTTCTGTAATAAACCTCAAGTCACAAACAACTCAAGGGGAAAAAGGGTGTATTGTAGTTTACACTTCTGGGTCATAATCCATAATTGAAGGGATTGGAACTCAAGTAGGACAGAACTGAAGTAAACATGGTGAAGGAATGCTGCTTATTCACACACATGCTAGCCTATGCTCAGTTAGCGTTCTTACATGGTTACAGGCCAATACTGAATGCATGGTTCCTCAATTAAGGTTCCCTCTTCCCAGGTGAGTCTAGGTTCTGTTATATTTACAATAAAATCTAAGTAGCTCAGCCCACTTTAGGTAAAAGGGAAAGCAAGCATGTATCCAATATGAAGGTAGCCAAGAAAGAAGAGACAGCAGATTAGAATGGTTCCTGTGACACCATCTTCAATTATACAGACTTTCCATTAACCACTGATTTGGTTTTATCCATACATTTCTGTAGGTAGTAAATAAACATTGGCAGTTCAAGCCTAAGCTGTGACCTTTGAGGTGATAGTATTCTTGTCCTGGTCTTGGTGTCGGTGTCATGACCTTTGCACTATGAAAATTTAACCATTCTATCAGGGGCCACAGCTGCTCTTCAGTATACCCTGATACTTTTGCAATAGAATCTGTTTCCTCCCAGGTCACTATCAGATTTGTTCAATTTTCTCTTAAAGATTATACACTTCAGAGCCAAACACTCTGTGCTTTATGTATCTCACTGGTGTCCACTCAATGTCAGGAGCGATTTCATGTCCTTTCTGGAAACATTCTGACTTACCTGGAGGTAGTATTTTAGTGTCACCTGATTGCTTCATCTCAGAAGGAAGTACTACCAGATAGATAGATAGATAGATAGATAGATAGATAGATAGATAGATTCAAGGTCTTTTCAAAAATCTGAAGGTTACCAAAGGCCTATGAAAATGCTGGAACATTGACAAAAGAATGCATCAATATTTTGGGGTCAGAGTTGCTACTGTGTGCATTGGGCTATATAGATAGGGTCCTTGTAAGTTTGTATTTTCAAATTTATCTCAAATATAGTATTTTTCAACCTTGGAAATATTAACTACGTAGGTAGATCAGGCAATTTAGCTTTGTTTCGGGACTGTGCTGTAAGCACAAATACTTAGTAGCATCCCATGATCTCTAGTCAGGAGACAGCAACAGGCTACTTCTGTGGCTTTATGACAGCCCGAGATGTCTCTGGGTATAGCTGAATGACACTTGTAGGGCAAAGATGATACTTACTTGAGAACAGCTCATGTAAGGGGACAATATTTGCTATACCAAGTTTGTGACTGAAATAAAATATGGAATTTGGAGCCTTAAGCCAGTGTGACTGTTCTATGTTGAAGTTTAGGATCACCTCTTAGACCAAAGATCGGCCTTGAGAGGTATAACGAGAAAGCCCCAGGGATGATGTGAGGAAAATGGGTCATGCCCAGTTAAACCCTAACATGAGTGCACAGTCACAGAGGGACAAACAGCTGCTGAGTTTTGATATTTCCAACCAGAAAGCCTTACGTGATTTTCCATTACCAGGATTTAAGTTTCCAACTATGGAAGATATTCCTAAACTAGAAAACTGATTATCCTCTCCTTCTTATACATGTGTAGAAAGGTCGTTGAAATGTCTTTTATAACAAGAGTCCATTGGGAGGACCTCTGTTACACTTTCCATCATGTGAGTCATTGCCAGGCTGATCACGTGTTTTGCCAAAGAGAACGACTGAGCATGCAGCATATGGATTATCCAAGCTGTCAAACCCCTGATTACTCAGATGTCCTTCTCAGTCATCATTGTCTATTTAGTTCTTTTATTTCACAGGTTAAATATCTGTTCTGTTAGGGATGTTTTCATTCATCAATGTTACATCACTTTTGTTAATACCGTAATTGCCTTGAGGAGTGTTCTATCACTCACTCAAACCATCTTCCTGAAAGTTACAGATGTTGACAGTCATCATTTCTTTCCATACCAATCTCTTCTAGAACAATACTCATGCTAACATTAACAGCCTTAGACATTAACATCTCTTAGCAGGTTTTGCCCTTTGATGATGAAATGTCTCCTTTTCTTAAAGACAGCAAGCATCAGGGAGGCACTGAAACAGGACACATCCAAAACAAAATAAGAAACTACCAGAAGTAACATTTTAATTTGAATTAAAAAAAAATGTTGGCAGTGAAGGGTAGGCCTTAATACCAAGTGTGAAGGGGCATTCTTCCTTCCAAAGAAAACAATAAAGTTATGATTCAAAAGATAAACGCATTCCTCTGAAACTGTTATATATCTAGAATAGTTCATGGTGTATAACAATTAAGGTCAACGAGAAGTGAAAATTTCAGTGAGCATGGACTCTTAGAATTCTTGCATGAGACAACATGGCTGACTGGTGGTTACTGGAATGGTCATGCTTTAGTCAAATGGGGTTGTGTTAACACAATAGTAGCACTCACTACAAAGCAGGCTAAATGTGACAGAAGTAGGAAAGGGGATTCCACATAACCTAACACAAGAAGCTGCGGCATTCCTGGAGGCAGTGCACACAGCACATGTTCCTTCTGTGTGTCCTGAAGGACCTTGGTGCAGGATATGATGTTTGATTTTACTCTGCCTTCTGCCCCATGAGGATGATCTATATACACAACATTATATGCTTTCCATACCCTCTGGATTTTGGTTGGATTTAGCCAATAGGGAGTCCTTGTTTAAATCAAGATAAAGAATGATATTCAACTATTGGATACTCTCTCTTTAGGCTTTCCCTACTTGATTTTAATATGCTTTGGTTATAATCCTAAATGTCATGGTAGATAGAAGATTTCACCACTAACAAAATCTACTCTGGCAATTTGCATAAGCCAATGTAGTATCTAACTGTAATCCAAATATTTAACCTTATACCCATAGGTAAGTGTAATTTACTCCTAGTCAGAGAAGCTTCATTTTGCAGCAGATGGAGACTTACTATTAGAGGGTTCCACAAGTGATCAAAATGTGGAGAACAGAAAACCAAACCATTTTCAATCCTGATTAATACATCTATATCACAACTCCTGTGCCTAAAGCTTATGGAAAAATCACACACACACACACACACACACCACACCACACCATACCACACCACACCCAACACAAATGGAGTGAAAAGATGACGGGAGCCAGAGGATGGGTACACTAGATGACAGACAGCATCTCCTAGACATGGCAGGGGAGTTGCACCCACAATATCTCAACAGTATGGTTACCTAGACAGGAACTGAATTATGACTGGTTGACATGATGTTGTGGATGGGGAAAAGTCACACAGCCTAACTGCTAAATGGGAAGAATTAGGTAATCAGTGGCTGCTGATCTGGGCATAATTCATTTTCTCCAAGGTTAAACTCCCTGAGAGGTTATCTAATCTGAATTGATGAGCCCCAAACACATGTGCACATGAGCAGCGCCAAAGGAAGTCAGTAAGTTGTATTTGTGTTTGCACACACCTGTGACCATAATAAAGAATTATTTGAGGGAGTTTGGGAGTGGATGAGAGAGGAGCTGAAGGAGAAAGACAGAGGAGTCGAGATGACGAAAAAAGTCATCTATAAAATTATTTCACAAACTTAAATGATGAGAAGGTGAGAATTCTAAAAATGTTTAAATCACGCAGATGCCTGAATCGCTTGATAGAAGTGACTCATATCAGCTTGTCACTCAAGGAATGTGGCATTTCCAAACAGGGTTATGTGAGGCTGTGTTCAAATTTTAGTTGCATATTAGCCAGGCTAGACAGAACATGAAACAGGACATCAGAGATGGGCGCCTGTTCTACCACACATAGTATCATATGAAAAGCATGCCTTCTCTTCTACTGGGGCCTGGGCTAGGGTAGTGGCTGATGCCAAGTTCTTTATGTCAAGAGGGCCACATGGTAGTTGAGTGAAATTTGATGTTGGCTTAGTTCTTTCAGACATATTTACTTTAGTAGAGGGTTATGGGAAGGTTGAATCAATAAACACTTTCCCTTCAGTCAGCAGACTTGCCAGGGACATCAGAGGTTCTGCTTCGTGTGAGACTCAGCTCCCCCAGTGAATGGAGGCAATCCATGTGTCCTGGAGGAAAAGACTCTCATGCTTGATAAATACTAATCACGAGGTGCCTGAGCATGAATGTCTGTGCTTTTTACCTTACTCCAGATAAGACATTGGCAAACAGTTGAATGGAAATATAAATCTCATTTTCTATTGTATTCATTTTCAATAAAAGGTGATTAAAACAGATATTTTTCCTTTTACATATGCCCCATTATTTTATTCTGGATTAAAACAAATTATAATCATTTCTGTAAATTTATAGTCCCAGTCTATAGTCCTATTTTTGTCTTTTAACTTAGATTTCTCTGCAATGTTTCCACGCAAGGATCATGTGCAGAGCCATAAAGTAAAATATCCAAATTAGCACTGTTTTGCTCTATATTTTTATTTTTTATAAAGTTACCCAGTGAATTAGGTGTTATAAGATCAGAAAATTGTCATAGAAATGAGAAGTACAGGGGGAAGTGAAAGGGCTGTGTATTTTAAGTGCTACTATCATGCCAAGAATTCAGCAATAAGATCAATACATCAAATGAAGCATATTTTCAAATCCCCTGTGCTCATAGTCTCCCTCTTTCCAATTGGGTATTAGGGGAGGGGAGAAGAAAATTAGTTCTATGATTTTAAGTCCTGCAGGCATCTATAAACACATGGCAAGCTTAGCGTCTCCTTGCCTCCCATTGTTGCGGATACCTGACTGCCATAACGAAGCAGTGTTAACTAAAGCCACTAAACAGGGAAGCTGCAAAGAATACGATCTATGGTGTCTGCAGGTTGTTGTTAAAGGGCTTTCTTTCTTACCCCTTTGACTTCCAGTAATCATTATCAGCCCCACCAGCTTGGTTTTCCGCAGACAGAGGCTTTCTGACACCTCCCTGGACCTGGTCCAGCTTGAATATAATAAGGTGTTTATTTTATTTCTTTTCTTGTTTTGCTTGTTGGGTCCCCACATCACACAGGTGCACATCAAGTTCTATCGTTTCCTCTTGTTCTTGAAATACAAGAATGTGATGGGAAGTGCTTAGGGAATTGGAAAGGGCTCAAAAGCAGGTGGGGACACTAAGCCGTGACACCAAGATTATCACAGCCAGTGGAAGCAAACCAGAGGAAATGATCTCATACCTGCTCTTGAGTCAGGTGACAAAGGTGGAGACCCTGGTTTCCAATCCAAGGAAGAGGCAGAGGCGGCTGATCCATTGCTAGAAAGAAGCCTAGATGTACCAAAGAATCGAGGCTAGTGAACGATTGTGTCTCAGAATCAGTGGAAAGCTGGCAAGTGAAGGCACTTGTTGCCAAGCCTGATGGCCCAAATCTCATCATAAGAACCCAGATGATGAAAGGAGAAGTCGATTCCCAAAAGTTGCCCTGAGACAAGTACAATACATTTAAACGCGCGCACACACACACACACACACACACACACACACACAAATTACTTCCCCTAAGTAAATCAGATTCCTATGTTAATTATTTTTTACTGTTATCTCTCTGTAAAGATATATTTATTGAAATTTATGTGTATGAGAGTTTTGCCCGCATGTATGCATGTGCACCGTCTGTATGCATGGCGCTCACAGAGGCCAGAAGAGTGTGTTAGAAACCTTAAGTTGGAGTCACAGATTGTCATGAACCACCATGCAAATGCAGGGAGCCTGGGTCTTCTGCAAGAACTATAAGTTCTCACAGCCACTGAGCTATCTCTCCAGCTCCTACTCTTCTCTTTAGAGTTATTTTTGCTTTTAATTTTTATTATGTATTGTTTGATAAGTTGTGGTCAATAGAGTTTTCCCCTGGAGTTTATTTTTAGCCTTTCTCCTGTTCTTTTTCTATGTGTCAATGAATGAAGGCTGCACTTTTGGCAGGTTTGGGAAGCAGATAATGAGGTGGCTTACAGATGACTACAACCAGGTTAGTTAAGCTAAATAAATCGTTGCTTTTTATGCTGTTCAGTTTTGAGATGTACCAGAGAGATCTTTCTCTGATTCTGTCTCTCTCCCTCCTTTTCTCTCCTTCTCTTCCTCTTCCCTCTCTCTCACACGCACACTGTGTGTGTTCAAATATTGTTTCTCTAACAGTTAATTTTTGCTGTTGTTGTTGTTGTTGTTGTTGTTATATATTCCAAGCTAGCATTCAGCTTCCAAGTAGCCCAATTGGCATAATGATATCTTCTGTCCTCTACCTCTTTGGGATTTCCAAAAGGATGCTATTTTGGAAATGCTATTGGCGTAACAGGGTGACATTGATGTAACTGTTAAAAACAAACTGTGAAGTAACGCCGTGAGATTCTTTTCATATCACTGTTGCTGTCTTCATAACTCCAATAAAAGAGTTAAACAGCGCACGCCTTTAATCCCAGCACTAGGGAGGCAGGGGCAGGCAGATTTCTGAGTTTGAGGCCAGCCTGGTCTACAAAGTGAGTTTCAGGACAGCCAGGGCTGCACAGAGAAACCCTGTCTCGAAAAAAAAAAAAGAGTTAAACAGGAAAGATAGAAATACCCCACAGTTACTCGTAATATGACCCATGCTTACAACCCAGCTAAATACAAAACTAAAAAAGTAAAAAACCAAATAACTGTAAGATATGTTGAAGACTGGTAGGCTGTCTCCCAGTGAAATCACAGGCTACTTGAACAGATAGAAAATACCAGGCATTTGGCTGAGTAGAGAGAGAGACTCACACTGTAGGGGCACTCACCAGATTAGAGCTTGTAGGATTTGTGTATGTTGGGTCTCACGCTCATCAGTTTATTTTAAGGATGAAAAAGAGTAAAGAACAAAAACAAAATAGAAACTCCAAGCCGTTACCAGTGAGCCACAAATATCTACTAAAAGACTAGTACTTCACTTTTAAACTCTCTATGATCATACTGTACTTTTAAGGTTCCCTGAAGATTTATAATCGTGTCTAGGCAGTTTCCTTTTTATTACCAATACCTGCTGTACCTTTGAAGGCTTGAGGATAAGCTCACTGAAAGATAATTTCTTCTGTAAAGTCGTGGTGAATACCTGACACATATCCACATCTCAGTGTTGTGATACCCCCGGGCGCTACCTCTCCAGTATCCATAAGATACTTAGACTGTTTCATCGAAGTTCAGGATAATTCTCTCCCCAGAAGGAGAAGGATGAGCCATTTGAAAAAGGCATGGCAGGGACTATGTCGTTGAGGCTGTGTGAGGAGGAAACACAGGGTGAGGCTACAGCCAGGGTGGTTTGCTGACTCTCTGCTCAAATCTCAGAGTTTGCTTTTCTGCTTTTTACTCTTCAGACAATGTTAGAGGGTTGAGGGGCTGTTCATCATGCCTGCTTGAATATGCTGTTCTGTGGGAACATCTTGAAGACTTCATCACTTGCATCTGCTTTGTTACCATGTTTATTTTTCAAACCATTTGACATTTTCAGCTGTCGGCTGCCTGGAAAGTTTGCGTTCCAGATGCAGTTTCTCTGAACACCGATTTCCATGTGGTCAGTCGCTACCCTCTCCTCAGTCCCTGGATAACCACACCTTTTGCGTTTCTCAGAGGTCAAAAATCCAGTTCTCTGTGAATTCATTGCTCCAAGCTGATTGTACCTGAAATCTCCATCCACAGAGAAGTAGCATTATTTTCCTTTTTCCCCTCAGTTTTTCTAGTCCCGCTGTAGGTCTTACCTCATATTCTCTTTTATGCTAGAACAGAAAATTATTTCAAACTTCTTGAGTTAATTTTGCATTCATTTGTGTCTATATTTGTTGACAGATAATAATCTTATAACCTTTACCATGTGGTGTTTTGATACATTTAATTATGGATTGGATACTGAAAAGATGGCTCAGTAGTTAAGAGTGCTTGCTACTCTTTTAGAGGACTGCAGTTCTAGTCCCAGCAAGACATATGACTGTAACTCTGGTTCCAAGGGATACAATACCCTCTTCTTACCTCTGTTGGCAGTGACATGCTACTAATAAATAACGGAAAACAAATCTTCAATAATTCAAAAGCTGTTATTGATGACTGAAAATGTTTACAAATTCACCATGGGAATGCTCTTATATGGAAAACAATGATTTATCATATTTATCACAATAAATATAGCCCCTGCTATAGATGTACCTATTTTTATGGTTATTACTTCTGATGATTTTTCAAAGCATTTTGTTTATTACATTGCATAACAACTAGGAAAATTCCATTAACTTGTAGGCAAAAAAGTCAACAATACAAGGTTGCAACGTGTGTATAAATGGCACCTGCCAAAATCAGAGAAAAATTAGTTATTGTTTGCCTGTCATTGGGAAGAGAGATGGCTTTTATTGTGAGAGCCTATGAGGGTTCATAGAATGGAACATTTAATGTTGGTAACTGGTCAGGCGTGATCAGCTGTGATCCCAGCTCCTGAGAGGCAGCAGATGGCCTCTAGTTCAGGAAGCTGGGCTATATAGCAAGACCAGCCTAGGAAGAAATGAATAGCTAGATATTTAGTTATGGCTTAACCAAGTTGGAAGTGCTGCTTGTGTGAAATTTGTTTGATGATTAATTGGAATTGTCAGTGTGAAATGCCCTCTGGGCTTTTATGGCTCAGTAATTTTAGTGAGGATTGTCTTCAGCAGTTAATGAATCTTTTCAAATTTCCTTTGCTCCTCAGCAAGTGCGTGCACGCACATGCGTGCACACACACACACACACACACACACAGACCCACAGACACACACACATCTCTGTACCTGTATCAGTTAAATGGTTCTACAAAGCCCATGAAAACAATTTTTCCTTATGCCCTTCAATTTGCCCTCAGTTGTCATGTTCATGGCTACTTCCTTTACAATCTAGCTTTCTGTACCTCTCCCTTGAATAAAAACTTATGATTTTGTTTTTGGTTTTTTTTTCCTTTTGGAGAAAATCTTTTCTTTCAGAACTATTCTTTGCTAGATTCTTCCCTCATCTTCTGGACATAGCTCCAAATAAAGAATGGTCTCCAACGTTTATTTGCTCACATTCAAACCTTAAAGAATTTCTATGGCTTCGAATTTTACACATGAGAAAATGATTTTTTTGCTGTGGTTCATTGGCCCTCATTTTATCAACATTCATTCCCTCCAATCTTAAAACCTCATAATTATATTTGATTGATGGACAGTCAAAAGGCTTTGGCACAAGTTGAATTTACTCATGAAAGACACACACACATGCGCGCGCGTGTGTGTGTATGATGCATATGTGTATGTATATGTAAATATATATAAATACACACACACACACACACACACACACACACATATATATATATATATATATATCACTTCCTCCAACACTATCAGGAGGTGTGACCTTGCTCTTTCTTGGAAGGAGGGCATCACTGTGGAGGCAGACATTGAGAGTCTCCTATGCTCAGTGGCTCCCAGTTCTCTTTCTGCTGCCTGCGATCCAGATGTAAACACTCTCAGTTCCTTCTCCAGCGGGAGAGTTAGAATCTATAACCTTGCCTGCATGTAAGCCAAAACATAAAAAGTAAAAACAAGACAAGAAATATCTGGAAGTTCCTCATGCATCTGTGTGCTTGTGTTGGGTTAAATGACACCTCCTACATCTTATTTCCTCTCTAGAAATTCATGGTATAGTAGAGCAAAAGAGCATCTTGTGTTAGAGAGCTCTTTTAACTTCTCGTAAGACAGTGTTTCAGCACTGGATGTGTGTGTGTGTGTGTGTGTGTG
The DNA here is from genome assembly GCF_978045245.1 of Mus caroli. Lineage (NCBI taxonomy): Eukaryota > Metazoa > Chordata > Mammalia > Rodentia > Muridae > Mus > Mus caroli. Next base: position 10,196,429 of record NW_028227268.1, read on the forward strand.
TGTGAGTGAGTGCACGTGTGTTCACCTGTGAACATATGTGCCAGAGGCCAGAAGTTGATGCCATACCTTGTTCTTTTGAGACAGAGTATCTCATTGAATTAGAAGTTCACTTACAGTCTAGCCTGCTGCCCAGCAAGCTCTCGATTCTGCCTGTCTCTACATCCCTAGTTCTAGGGTTATAGACACACACCAGCACATGCAGTTTTTATATGGATTCTGGGGTCTTCATGCTAGTGAAGAGTGAACTTCACAGGCTGAGTCATCTCCAAGCCCCTTAATACCATATAGTCTACTATCAGTTCTGGAATCATTCTGTACATGATTGTAGAACAAATGATTAAGCTGGTAAATATTGTCTACTTCTAAGACTCAGTAGATCTAGTGGTCTTCTGTTTCCCAGAGCAAAAGCATGTTGACACACTCCATTCAAATATATCCCTGTTCCCAGTAGTGTCAAATCTTCCACTTTATTTCACTTGATTAAAATTTCCAACTTACCATTTCTGTCAACTCCCTGGGATTCCTATTTTTCTATTAGCATGGTAGAACATGCAATTTCCAGGGTTTTGTTTGTTCCTTTGCTTTTGGTAAAAACATCTTGCACTTTTGTTCATAAGTTACTTCTACATGAAAATTACTAAGCATGGGGGGGGGGGAATCCAATTTCAGTTTTGACATCTGAAACAGTATCTCTATTTAACTGCTTAAATTCAAACTTGGCCAAAGTGTGAAAATAAAAAGTATGGAAATTTTTTTTTTTTTTACATTTTGCCAGAGATCCACTCAGTTTTTTCCCCCATATTAACCACCAAGAACTTGAGTTTAAAAGGTGTCTGCACATGTGAATTATTAAATAAACATACACACACACACACACACACACATATATATATATATATATGCAAGACATTAGTCAGATCTCTAGTGGGATAAAATGATGTCTGACATGTAAAGCCAATCATCAACAGGACTTAATCTTTCTAGGAAAATGGGCCAGACAAAAAACATTTGAATCTATAATTGGCATCTTTTAAGGTGCCTGCCATCTGGACCTCACTTGGTTTAATTAGATGGTGCAGGGTGGCGGTGCTCTTGTAAAAAACTTGCACTCCATTAACCTTGACATTTCAAGCCCGGTCTTTGCTTTCCTATGGCGGAGTGGCCGTGTTTCCATTTCATAGGAGTCTACCTCAGAGTTCATGAGCCAGGCTCTTGTTATTTGGCAATTCCACGGAGAAGCTCAAGTCTGTAAAGGGTAGTAGCCAGGAAAGGTTGCAGGCTGCTAAAAATGGCAAGATAGCAGGAGTCATAGCATGGACCGCACCCTTCCTTAGGAGACATCCAAACAGCATGGCTAGCAAAGACTGGGAAGGGAAGAGTGAAACGATGGAGAGATCATGACTAACTTTCCTTATCATTATATTTTTCTGACTACTCTCAGCATACTTAATATCCCATTAACTTTCTTAAAGCAAAGCTTGAGGGTGAAAGCAGCAGAGGAAAGAAGAAGTGAGAGGAAGCCAGACAAGGGTCTCCTCATCTAGTAGTACTTTAGTGGAAAAGAAAGAAGTTTTAAAAACTTGAATACTATGCATGAGCTAACCACACACCCACATCTAACATGAAAACCCAACTCAGGCTCTTGCAAATAGAATCAGAGTGGATCAGATAAGTTAATTAAATGATGTTGCACTCACATTAAACAGTTTCAGGTGAGAACACATTTTTTGTTTTCTATAATTTACACATGAGTGCCTCTTAAGTGCTTAGAAAGTTCCCTGAAGGCCTGTAGAAGCAGACATCCCATGGCCTCTTCTAACCCCAGCCTGAGACATTCATTCTCTGAGACATCTAATTTTTGCCATAGAAATTCAGGATGTCTTGGGCAAAGTCTGATAAGTTGATCATTCTATTAACAAGTATGTTTTGTGGAAGGGTAGTTGAAAATCTGGCCTGGTTTAAGCAAACCTTATCGGATTTAGCTGAGTGCTAAAGTATTGTATATGTCTCACAGGAGAGTTTTATATAGACCATCCCAAATTATCCTGTCTTGACGCTTGCAAGTTATTGAAAGGGATATTGGGGCCTCTTTGAGTTCTAGGAATTTCTGTAAGAAAAATTAATATTTTAATTTGTCATAAATAGTGAAAAATATTGTTTTTAATTAAGGGAGAAAAACCAAACCCATCCACTATATGTCTGTGTATTGTTTTTCTGCCAAAACTATTGAGATTAATAATTTCTAAGATGCTTCTAGAGATGACATCCTATAGTTTCTTGCTCATAATAAAATGTGTGCTGCTCGAAGACAAAAGGAATTTCAGAGTGGAGACTAGCGTACAAAGGGTTAAGTGGGAGGGCAGCGATGTTGCCATTTTAGAACAGTTAAACCAACTAAGTACACTGACTACTGCTATTGTTTATTTTCTTTCTAGTCTAGGGATTTTTTCCCCCTTTTTAATCTGCCAGAAGGGAACCTTCAGGATTTGAGCCTGAACGTTGTTCCTCAGACTTGAATTTATTTTTTAATTATGGTTAAAATAAAAATAAATGTTCACTCTTTTGGAGCCGTGCAAGTTTGGGGAGATAAAAAAAGAGAGAGAGAGAGAAAGAGAGAGAGAGACTTCCTCATCTGAAAAGATTTAATGCTAATCTGTGCTGTAAAAGAGAGTTTTGAAAAATATAAAACAAAAAGCTTTCAATGTGGTCAAAGACCAATGTAAAGTGATATATTTCAGACCGGAGGGATGGTGTAACTTATCCCTGTCACAGTTGCCTGTTTATTGTGTTTGTCTGGTTGGCCTGGCAACCAGCTCATAGCTTTGCACTCATTTTATAATGTTCCTGTAAATGTTAGGTAGGTCTGGATTTATTATACACTGTCAACACCTAAAATGGAACCCACTGCTTAACGCAGTTCATTTGGCTTCATGCCCCTGCCTCTTAAAAAAAAAAAAAGTGTGTATGTGTGTGTGTGTGTGTGTGTGTGTGTGTGTGTCTGTTAAGGAAAAAAATCCTGTAGTGAATCCAAAAGAAACGTAACCTAGACAAAACTAGTAGTTGGGTGGTACAGGCAATGTCAAAGGATCGTTTGAGCTCTGTAGTGAGCTGTTGTGTTGTTGGGTGGGAACTTGTGACTCACAGTATTTGTGACTTGGATTTAGAGGGACAGAGTACCGAGAACCATATTTATTGCTGAATTTATCATCCCCAAAGAAACCAGATGGCAATCAGCGTTGTTCAGAAAGGCTGCTGAGCCACCAGGGAATGAATCATAAGGCTATTAGAAGCTGGATGGATTTTTCTCCTTCTTATTAACAGGCTTATTTCAACCGCCTACTGTATGACCAAGCAAGTTTGATGGCGTCCCAAAAGATAGCAACCCAGAGATGTTATTCAGAGAGACTACTGAGATAGCTGAAGCATTAAGAGGAAATGGATTCAGAGTGCCAAAGTGCTTCAGAAATATTAAAGGGAAATGTGAGACTCTGGTCATAACCAGTGCATGCGAAGTCAGCAAAGCAATAATGACAATAGCAGACAGGTCCCTCAGCTGCCTGGTGCTCTGTCAGTCACTCTCTAAGCTTGTTCAGTCCAAACCCTGCTGGAAGCATAAATGACGATCAGTGAGGATGCTCCTTTGTCTAGCCCTCTGGTCAGTATCAGTGAAAGAGTCATTAAGTTCTACTCTCTATTAACTATGTCAGATGAGTAGGCCATCCTTCTGACAGGTCACTGTGTGCCACAGACACGATGATTGAGTGACTCGGAAAAATCAAATGGTTTTCAGAAACTGTGGCCATCCACTTCTAAGCTCTGCTTAAAACACTGTTCTAGCTTCTTCGTTAGTTGTTTATCTTTGCATGATTAAAAAGAAACTGACACCCAGGGAAGAGATTCTAATGAGACAAGGCACTATCAGCATGACGTTTGGAAGTGAAGCGTCTGTGTGTTCAGTGTCATGACTTAAATAATTACTATAATCATAGAGATCATACATTGTGTCATGGAGGTGAACTTGTAAATAGATCATGCTACCAGATCTTAATCCCTTTAGATCCAACTTGCATCTCATGGAATTAATCACTAAAGGCAATCATACATGCGAGGGATTTTGCTATGTAATTTTTATATGTTTTGTAAGGTTTCCAGCATGTATCAACTACATATATATATATATATATATATATATATATATATATATATATATATTAGTAATGCCGGTTGATATGGTAGTTGACATGAAAGCAGGAGATTTGAATGTGGAAATAAAGAAGTGTTTCTTGTGTCACGGGAATGCTAGCTCACAGAAGGGTCCCATCCACATCAATAGAATGAATGAGCACCTAAACTAAACTTCAGCAGAATCACAACTTATAAATAGGTGATCATCATTACACAACAGTTAGCTTCCATCCAGGCAAATTCAATCACATCAATTTCCATATTCATTGACACGCCTCTTCGTGTTCCCGCACATTGACCTCTGACACTTCCCTTCCATGTTTCCCACTGTTGGGTTGGTCTTATTCCATTCTCCATCTGCCTGGAGCTCTGTATTGCTCAATGTCTCCATTTCCTCAGGTTGCTCTGTATCCACACCCACATCATCTGTCCAAGGAAGCCCACACTGACCCTCACGTGCTGAAGTGCAACTCCCTCTATCCATTCCTCTACCTCTTTTTCAGCCTCTATTTCATTCACATCGGTATCTTTTAGCACCCCATTTAACCGTTATTATAACGTATTGCCTGTTTCCTCTCTGTTACTGCTTCAGGGTTCTGTTTTCAACATCTGGAATAGTACCTAGTATCCAATAAGTAATTAAAGATAATTTTTATAATTGTGCATGTGTGTGTGTGTGTTTGCATGTTTGCCAGTGTGTATGTCTCAGGACCATATAAATACAGGAGAGGGAAGAGGGAGTTTGATCTGTTGGAAGTGGAGTTACCAGCAGTTGGGAGCCGACTGATGTCAGTGTTAGGAACCAAATCCTGGCTGTCTGCAAGAGCAGCAAGTGCTCTTAACCACTGAACCATCTCTGCCGTACTGTGTGTCTGTGTGTGTGTGTGTATATGTGTGTGTGTGTGTCTGTGTCTATGTTTGTGTGTGTGTTCTTTAAAACATGCTACAAGCATTCATAGTATAGGACAAAACAATATTAAAGCAAAGGGGTACCATCCAAAGTAGAGTTCTTTAACAAGAGGCAGAGAGGATGTGGATAAACACAAGGGAAGACTGGGAGATATAGGACAAGGCAGGGGAGTGGAAGCACTAATCAGAACTTACTGTATGAAGAATATTTTCCATGAAATAAAAATGGAAAAATATCTTTATACTTGTAATATGAATTTGGGCGAGTTACTTAAATACTCTCAAGTTCATTTCATACGTCATGCAAATAGCACTCTTTATGATGTAGGTTCATTTGAGATCCAGGTAGGACAATAACCTAGCAAAGTATTTTTTGAAAAGAAGACATTTGATTATAGCTAATTGATTTTTAGTTAACATACATTTAATTAAATTAATTCCTGTAAAAATATAATATAGGGAAGATAGTATATAAATCAAATGTAAAGATATACATGGTAATCCAAAATAACCAACCATGACATTATCATATATTAATATGAGACAAGTCATTGCAACTCCCCTGGGACACTTACAAGTGTCACGCATGAAGTGTTTAATGTGAATTGACTCTAACCAATTGCATTACTTTGAAAGGGCTTCTCAATTGATTCACCCTCAAACAAGCAGGTTATAATGACCTCTAGTCCCTTAGTAAATATGCAGCCTCTTGTAGGGGGCTGAGCAACTGCTTTCTCCAGACAGAACACCAGACTGCAAAAAGCTGATTTCTTGGTTATCTGAAGACTCAGATGTTGGCATTAAGAAATGTGCCCACTTCAAGAGAGAGTCTTGTCACATCCCACCTCCTGGTTCTCCTCACTTTAGCTCTTGGTAATGCCTTAAACATGTTAAACATGTTAAACATTAAAGAAGTGTTCGAGATTCAGCTTTTCCTGACTACACAAATGAGAGCCAATCGTAATTCCTAGTGACAAACAGAGTAAATCCGTGGGTAGTTTGTTTAGGCTTTATTTTGAAATGACGAAGTAGCCTGTAAAAACAGAGTTTAACGGGCCCATTAAAGTATGCTGTCTCCATTGCTAATGTGGAGTGTGGCTGTATGCTGCTTCTTATGGACTATAAACAGCAACGATGGGGTCTTCTATTCCGTCGCGTTATAAAATGTCCCGACTTTGACTACATATAGACACACTACACTTAGAAAAGATAATGTGCTTATTTTATATTTAAATGAAAGCAATAACCTGCTCTTAAAAATCGTAATGTGCAGGTAAGCATATTACATTGGAAACGCATGTGCGTGAGTTAAAGAAAACATAGAGGAATTCCACGTCAATACATAGGTTGTTATTGGATGGTTGACTGGGCACGTTTCGGCTTGCTCTTTAGTCTGTCTGCTCATGGCATTTCTTACTGCACAGTGGCAGGGCCAGATTGGTAGAATCATGAGTTCTCTTCTTAATTACTTCACAATTTGCTTATTGGTTTGGGGGTAATTGGAACAATTTGCTTGCAGAAACCTGCAAGGAATCAGATGTTAACTAACTTTGTCTTGTGTAATCAGCCCAGCAAGAAACAGGACCTCTTCCCCTCACCCCCCATCACCATTTCTTAAAGCTGTGTGCTGGCATCCAGTGATCCTGTGGAAAGAAAACACACAGGCAGTTGCCTTGGTATTGACTGGCCAAATCAGATTATGCCTCCAGCTCTGAATGGCGAGATTCCAGGAATTAGCAGAGGGGCCCAGGGAAAATATTAAGAAATATGAAATGACACGAGAAAGACTCTCTATGATTTATGTACATGAGACTGCAGATGGAAAATAAATTTATTTCAGGGATCCGCAACGTCTGGAGCTGCTACTGTGTCCCCAGAACAATTCAGAGATAAGATGCAGTTGCATTTATTTGACTGTTGAGTCAGTTGGGCTTTTAGAGGTCTCTCATCCCTAACACACCTTTTTGCCTGACAATAATGTCCTGATTTCTGGTTTCCCTCTGTACTGTTGCTGACAACGCTCACCCTGCTCCAGAGAAAAACAGATTTAAAGGCCTCTGTCTTACCTAAAACCAAGTGTATCATCACAAAGCCTGGACCGGCTGGTTTTGTGTGTCAACTTGTCACAAGCTGGAGTTAGCACAGAGAAAGGAGTCTCCCTTGAGGAAATGCCTCCATGAGATCCAGCTGTAAGGCATTTTCTCAATTAGTGAACAAGGGTAGCAGGGCCCACTGTGGGTGGTGCCATCCCTAGGTTGGTAGTCCTGGGTTCTGTAAGAAAGCAAGCTGAGCAAGCCAGGGGAAGCCAGCCAGTAAACAGTTCTAAGTCCTCTGCATCAGCTCTTGCTTCCAAGTTCCTGCCCTGTGTGAGTTCCTGTCCTGACTTCCCTTGGTGATGCGCAGCAATGTGGAAGTGTAAGCTGAATAAACCCTTTCCTCTCCAACTTGCTTCTTGGTCATGATGTTGTGTGCAGGAGCACAAACCCTGACTAAGACACAGCCTTTTAAAATAACTTTATATTTAATATCATATTTTCCACAGGTATAGTTCAATAAACTCAGTATTTTAGTGGTTCATGGGAAAGGGAAGATAGGAAAAATATAGTTATTTGAATAACACTACATTTTTTTCTTCATATAGGTATATTTTTTTTCTATTTGACAACATGTACCTTTATATTTGCTCCCCCTCCCTTTCCTCCCACCCTCCCCTTCTCCATTCCTCCTCTTCCCCCTTGCTCATTTTCTCCCACCCTCCCGCCTCCATCCCTCCATTCCTCCTCATATCATTTCGACATTTTTGCATGTGAGATAGTTACACTTAATCTTTGCAATAAACGTGGACATTCTGTGGATGTGCATGTGTGGACAGGGTGGTCTGGTCCTTTGGAGTCTTAGATTCTGTGAATCTCTACTTGAAAGTGAGGTACCATTGAAGCTTTTATGCCCGCCAAATCCCTTGCCATCCCAGATGAAGTCACAGTGCGGCCTCTGTTGTTTTCTGTTTAAAGTTATTTCTTTCAATGTTTATATCTAACTTTATTAAAACATTTTTTTTCTTCTACTTCTTTTATTGATCACATCTTCAGCCTCAAGAGTTCCTGGATTCATGCAATGAGTTGTGACTCAAGCTTTTTGTTGTCTGGGAAACTGAAGTGAAATTTATCATTGTGTTTTACTTGAAGATTCGGAAATGTGAATGAGTCCTGCTTTGCTGGTATTCTATTTGGTAGAAGGTTTTACTGCAGACATTTTTAAAGGGTATAATTTTAGGAGATTTTAGAAAATTCTTTCTAAGAAACAATTCCTGGTATGCTGTTTTAAAAAATCTTTTATAACTCTGTTTGGAGCTATGTACTAGTACATTCGTTTTTTATTCATTTTATTTATTATTTTATTCGTTTTTATTTGTTTTTATACTTCAAAGAAGAGCATCACTTCACACACACTCAGAGAGCAGGCTCCTGAGGACCTGATACCCTCCAATGGGCTTGCTGTGCATCTCAGGCAGTCCCTTCCTGCCCTTTAAAATACCATCGTTTTCCAGGCAGCGGCAGGTATTCGCCTTCTTTCCCTTTTGCCACTGTTTGTTTCTCTACAGCTCCATCCTAAAGATGTCCCTCTTCTCCTTGAAGCATACATCGTTCTCTTAAAACTTTCTTATTAACCCTTTGAAACAGTTTTAACTCCATCTCTTCAAGGAGAGTTTGCTTTTGTATATGAAAGCATTGTTAGTTTTGATTCCAGGATTTAAAAGACTGCTCAGCTCAGCACATGATTCTAGTCCTGGGATTATTTCTTAAGTGCCCAACTCATAAAGTCTCTAGCAGTTTCTTACTTTTAGTGTTGCTTTTTAAGCCATTTTCAATCATCCTGGTTCTTATTTCTTTATTGGTGAGATGTCGGGGATTTTTGTTTTGTTTTGTTTTGTTTTGTTTTGTTTTGTTTCCTCTCTCAGCTAATTGTGCCTTTGCTTTACAATATGACAATTTAACATGGATGCTCTCCTGTGCAACCAATTCTCTCTCTACTCAGAGTTAAGAAGTAAGCCATGTTAAGAAAGAAGCAGGGGGGAGGATATAAACCACCTAAAAATAACTATTACATGTCTTATCGAATTTTATATAAATAGATACTTAATATGCATTCAGCACAGAACATACACACATATAATGCATGCTGTCTATAGGTGCATGCATTGCTCAAGCACTTTTACTTTATGAAATATTTTATGAAAAACTATTTAAACAAATAAATAACAGAAATAATAAATAGCTCTTAAATAACTAGTTCTCTGTATGTGCACTTTTTCAGAGACATGTATTTTAATAGCATACCCAGAAGAATTTTTTTTTTCTTAAGAAACCATCACCCTCATGCAAAACCATATGGATAGGCCATGGAAACTCTTTTGATCCACGGCCAAGTTTTGCAGTGCAGGGAAGGGCTTGTGAATGAGGGTGTATGTGCTGGGTGCTTAGCACAACCAACCTTACTACCACTTAGGGCGGCTGTTGATGACATCCTCTGCTGTTTACTCCACAGAGGGACCAGTTGTGGAAAGGAGCAGCTCGGAAGAGCACAGAGGTTTGGAGGGAGTTCAGAGAGATGAAATTATGATTAAAGGCTAAGAAAACCAGACCTTTGAGAAAAGATAAAAGGAACAGGGATTACGCTGCCCAAAGAATAAGTCACTGAGGAGCCATTTAATACTATTTTTTTCAAGTTAGAATATAATGCAGAGATTCTTCGTGTCATGAAATTCAGCCAGAGAATATGCTTTTTGTGCTTAAATTGGGCACAGAATTTGCCATGATTAACTTTCTAATGAAGGCCATTGGTCAATGTTTTATATTCTGGGTTGGGTCAGAGACCATATTGCTGTACCTTTTTGCCTGAGCCACTGTTCTCAATTCCAAAGAGCATGCATTAGCTTTCCGTAGTAAATTGCCATTCATGAATTCAATAATTGTATGTTCTTTGCTTAGGTTTTTTTGTACATAGTTTCTGTGGATCAGAACTCAGTTCCTCATGCGTGTACTGTAAATCCTTCCCCCACGGAGGCAGCTCCCCAGCCCAGGTTCATTACTGAAGGATAAAATGGTTTTCTGAAAATTAACTTCTGAAAGTTCATGGAAGGACCAATTAATGTGATCATTGTGAAAACATGAAGGGCTGTGTTACTGGATGTCTCTGTGCCCTGGGTTGTATGAGGCTGCACATTTGTAATGAAAGACAGAAGGCAAAATATTTGAATATTTGTGAAAATGTTTCAAAGTATAAATAGCTTAAAATAGGCAATGTGACTGACGTCATTGATTTTATATGAAAAAATATTTTACATTCAACTAATTTGATTAAAAGGATTATGAATAAAACGAATCAGATTTTTAAAATTTTATTTTATTTTTAATTTATTTTTTTACACTCCATATTCCATTCTCTGACACCCCCCCCATCCACCCTCTGTCTACTCCACATCCCACATCTCCTCCCCACCCCACCCCATCTCCATGTAGATGACCCACCCCTCACCCTACCTGATCTTTAAACTCCCTGGGGCCTCCAGTTTCTTGAGGGTAAGGCAGGTCATCTCTGAATGAACACAGATCTAGAAGCCCTCTTCTGTATGCGTGTTGGGGGCCTTCTCTCAGCTTGTACACGCTGTCTGTTTGGTGGTCCAGTGTTTGAGAGATCTCAGAAGTCCAGATTAATGGAGACTGCTGGTCCTACCATGAGATCAAGTCACTGATGTGCCAAATTACAAAGTGAATTTTCTAATGAGGTTACAATAGGAAGTCATTGCAAAACCTGTATATTCTCATGACCCTTTCGTTGCTGAGCACACCACCAGCTTGTCCCATAAAGATAAAGGCAAGTGGGGGGGGGCACTGAAGATGAATATCAAAGTTAAGGTCATGAGGTCAGTGTCATGGGAATATATTCCTGTTACTACATTATTGCAGCTGAGTGGCAAA